>NC_069804.1:80150961-80768027 GCF_027406575.1 Nycticebus coucang
ATGTGTAACACTCACTTCAAAGGGTCTGGAACCTGTCAACGAGGCACCGCATGGCCACTGGAATAGAGAGGCATGACGGGGCACTCCAGATGTAGGGAGACAGAAACCCATCCCCCTTCCCCCACGGGGAACCGCCTGTCCCTGCAACCTGAAACCTCAGCAGCCCCTGTCCGGGCAGCCCTGGGACTGACTCCCACCCACCACCTGAATTAAATGTGGGAACTTCTTCTAAATGTGAACAAAATGTACCAGTGTTTCTCAAACACTGGGGCATACCAGGACTGTTCGGAACGTGTTAAAAAGACAAATAAGCAAGTAAACAACAACAAAACCCGTAGGCGCCATGCCAAGCAGGGAAAGGGAAAACAAACGAGGTAACTCTAAACGTGCTAAGGGAAGGAGATCTCTGGGATTTGTTGACAAAGTGCACATGGGGTTCAGCGGATACACTGCTATCGTGCACACCCGCAGCTCTAGTAAATGCACAGCAGGCTCCAGGGCCAGGCCCGCTTGGTCCTCCTCCCAACGGAAACGTCAGTCCCAGAGATGCGCCTGCACCTGTAGCCCAGCCCTTCCCTGTGTCCCCAGCACCCGCAGTAAGACACTGTGGTCTTGGTCTGTCCCTTCCCCTGCCCCAGCCAGGGGTTCCTCATACCTAGTTGCTCCTTAAGGTCATCTATTTCTCTCTGTAGCAGCAGACACTAACCCAGCAGACACAGGAAGAAGAGACATTATTAGTACACTCTGGCCTCCTAACTCCTCATCCTTCCCGCCCCCACCCCAGCCCTTGCATGTCCCCACTGCCCACAGTCCAGTGGCTAGACTGGCTAGGAATCCTCAGTGGAAAGGAGGCGCCCTCTCTCTCTCCGCGGGGTGAGGAAAGGGGCAGGGGACACAGAAGCCAGTTTAACCTGGATATGTTCCCCACCACCTAGTTAGGACCTGGGTTTCTAGGAGCCAGACAAGGCATTACCCGAGGACAGCCCTGTGCTCCTGGAGGCTGCTGCTGCCTTTCCAGTCTTGGGGTCTGGACAGGTGGTTCCTGGTCACCTGAAAGAACACAAAATCCAGCTTCCAAGTCTCGCAGTGAAGTGGGAAAGGGCCTAGCGGGGTCTAAAGTGAGGCAGCAGCACCCTCTGCTGGCAAGAAGAGGGCCCTACTCTGCCCAGTAGCACCAACCTTCTCTCTGGGCCTGCCTTCCCTGCTCCCTAGTGTGAGCCCCTCTGCGCCTGTGGCCCCCTGGGATTGTGGCTCTGGGTCTTAAACTAGAAGAGCTGCAGCCACAGCCAGCCCCTGGGAGGCGCAACGTGATTGAACAGGACTTAACAGAAAAGGCTCTGTGCTGTGGAGATTCTACTTCTGGAGTCAAGAGTTTGGGGTGCTGCTACAAATCACCCCCCCAGCCCACAAACACCATGTAAGCCCTGTAGACACCCCATTTTCTGTGGGAGAGCTGCATGGGTAGGCAGGGAATCCTGTGAGGAAGGCTGACCCTCGAAGTGACACAGCCAGAGGTTTCCTTTCTCGACCCCTCTCCTCTCCATCCTAGTAAACCCACAAGACTCACTGGAGGATGAAGGGCCTCTGGGCATGATGCCTCCCTGGCTCAAGGCCGAGACCTGTGAGTTTCCTGGAACTTGGGGGGCTCCGGTGTTGGGGTTGCCACTGCTGAGTTCTCCAGGATGCACCCACAGGCAAGGTGGCCCTAGCCTGTGTGTTGGAGGCTGAAGCAAAAATTTCTCAGAGTTGGCCTAGGGCCTGTGAGTGTGAGCATGTATGTGCAGGGGCTGGGGTGAGGTGGGGAATAAGGAGGGAAATACAGAGGCTGCAACCTTTCGTCCTCAGTCAGCCCCAGGCCAGGAGGCAGCACCAAGCCAGGGAAAACAATGGGGACGCTCAGACAGTCCAGGCCCACTGCCAGGCAGGCTTGAGGAACAGCTAGGAAGGAGGAGCTAGGAGGCTGATGAGTCTGGACAACCCAAGCTTTGCAGCCCAAACTTTAAGGAACCCTCCAATCCAAACCAACTTCCAGCCCTGCCTTCCATCCCAGCCCCTCTCTGGGGAGGAGGCAGGAAGCATGCAAAGTGTCAAGAACAGTGCCCGAACCATACCAAGTGCTCCCTTAATGTGTGCCCCTACTAAGATGATCCCGATTTGGCCTCCTAATGACCGTGGACTCCCACGGACAACCCCTGAGCAAGGATAGAGTAGTGATGTGTGTGCCCGGGGCAGGGGAAGTGTGGGGAGACAGGGGAGAGACGGCCTACTCACTTGGGCTCTTGGGACTGGATCTCTCTTTGGCTCCTTATCTTCCCTGACCACAGGCTGGTACTCCTTTGCCTTCCTCACCACAGATTTCTTCCCAGTGCTGCTGTGCTTGGACTGGGGGGGTCCCGATGACAGCAAGGAATATCTCTTGGACCCCCCAAGCAGAGGTACACCAGCAATCGGGGGGAAGGTGGCCGGTTCCAGGGGAACGACCGAGAGCCTCTGTCCCCAGGAAGGAAAGACTCTCCCCACAGCCAATTTTGAGGCACTCCCTGGGGACTTCTTCTCCTGGGCCACCTTCTTCCTAGGAGTGGCCCGGGGCAGGCTGCTCCCAACAGCAACAGCAGCAGCAGCAGCAGCAGCAGCAGTAGCAGCAGCAGCAGCAGCAGGTCCTGGGCAGCTAGGCCTGCTCTCTCCCTTCCTCCAGAGCACGCCTGGCATTTTCCTAGAGGAAGAGCTGTCCAGCTCTCCAAAGGCCTGTCTTTCCTTGGCCGAGGTGAGTCCTCGGGTAGCAGAGGTCAGGAAAGAGCCTGGCACCTGAAGGAAATTCTCCCTGACAAGGAAATTCGAGTGTCTGGGTGTGTCTCCAGATTCCTCGGGGCTGTCAGGCACGCCTCGGCGGCCTTCTTTGGGGTAGATGCTCACCCTCATCATCTGTACCTCACTGCACTCATCTGAGGACTCGGGGTCGGAAGGCGGCCCGACCACGCCTTCCACGGAGGGCCGCGGGAGGTCCACGCTGACGCTCAACCTACTCTTAGCGCTTCTCACCGGGTTCCCCCAGGCCCGGCCTCTCCGGGGCACACTGGGGCGAGAAGGGGTGGCAGAAACCTGCTGAGAGGCCACGCAGCTAGCGGCAAGCGCGCCTCTGCCGCCGGGACCTGCCTCTAGGTCGGCCCAGATGGTGGACACTTCAGGGTCTCGGATCTCTGGGGATGGGAGTCTGCGGACGCCCCGGACATCCCAGTCGCTCAGCCGCGGCTCGACGGTCACAGACTCGTAGTCCAGATCCTTCTTGTCGCTCAGGGTGTCAGGCCAGCCTTCCCGGCCCCAAAACACCGGCATTCCCGCCTCTGCCACTTCCTGCTCGTCCCGAAAGCCCTCGGGGTCTGCCAGCGCGCCCTCGCCCTCGCCTCTCCATGGCGCCCCCAAATCGAGGCCGAGTCTTGGGTCCCACGGGGCTCTGGGGCTCGCCGGTTGGACGCTGGTCCACTCCCCATCCTCCAGGCCCACAGCGGCAACCCAAACAGAGACCTCATCCGGTGAATTCATGTCGAGACTTCGGACGACCCGGGTTATGGCGACCGGGTCACCTTTGTCACGGCCGGAGAGTCCGGCCCCGCGCGTCAGGAGCAGCGAGGCCGACAATTCAAACAACAGCTGGGCCTCCACGCACCTTCAACGGCTCACGCCGTGGGCGTCGTTCTCTTCTCATTGGTCTGTCCCTCAGCTCCCGCCAACCAGCGCGCGCCCTCTTGGACGCCAACCAATAGGGGATGAGGACGCTTGGTTTGCCCCCGAAACTAGTCCTTGGAAGCCTGTTGGGTCTTGGGATCCAGGCCTTGCACTCTAGCCCCACGTCTTTCTTCCGCTCCGGCTGCATCCAGCCCAGCTTCCTCTTTCCACTGAGAGCCACGTCACCGAGCCTCGGTTTCCATCTGTAAAGTGGAGGAAATATCTACCAGCACCTAACTCGGTGGTTGGTGAGGGTTGATGATGGATGTGAAGCACCTGGCAGAGAGGGTTTGCGAAGTCTGTTCCACTAGACTTATCACCCCATAGAAGATGGGCAAGGAAACCCACAGTCAATAATCAGAGGCTTCTATGTCTGTGAAGAATACCCTTGCTGTTTTCATAGGGATTGCAATGAATCTGTTTATCTCTTTGGGTGGTATGGACAGTTTAATGATCTTCCAATCCATGAATGAACACGGGGTATCTTTCTGTTTTTTTGTGATTTTAATTTCAATGTGTGGAGCTTTCATCTCCTTGGATACATTTATTCCTAACACTTTATTCTTGCCATGCTGTTGTAAATGTGAATAGTTTGTTGTTACTGTATGGGAGTGTCTTTTTTTTAGAGACAGGGTCTCACTTTGTCACCCTTGGTAGAGTGCTATAGCGTCACAGTTCACAGCAACCTCCAGCTCTTGGGCTTAGGGGATTCTCTTGCCTCAGCATCCTGAGTAGCTAGAACTACAGGCGCCCTCCACAATGCCAGGCTATTTTTTTTTCCTCAGGGACATAGTCTCACTTTATCACCCTTGGTAGAGCGCTGTGGTGTCACAGCTCATAGCAGCCTCCAATTCCTGGGGTTAGGCAATTCTCTTGCCTCAGCCTCCCAAGTAGCTGGGATTACAGGCACCCGCCAGAACTCCCGGCTATTTTTTTGTTGCAGTTTTGCTGGAGCCAGGCTCAAACCTGCCACCCTCAGTATACGGGGCAGTGCCCTACTCACTGAGCAACAGGCACCACCTTTTTTTTCCTTTTTTTTTTTTTTTCATATAAAGTCTCACTATGTTGCCCTGGGTAGAGGGCTGTGGCGTCACAGCTCACGGCAACCTCAAACTCTTGGGCATAAGTGACTCTCTTGCCTCAGCCTCTCAAGTAGCTGGGACTATAGGCTCTGGTCACAACGCCTGGATGTTTTTGGTTACAGTTGTCATTGCTGCTTAGCTGGCCCTGGTCGGGTTCAAAGCCACCACCCTTGGTGTATGTGGCTGGCACTTTTTTTTTTTTTTTCCCAGTGGTAAGATAGGACTTTTATTAGAAGTTAGAAAGGAATACAGAAAACCACCAGAGCTTCTGGAAGGGGGAAAGAACTGAAGAACTCTCTCGGGAGTCTCCACATGGGCTCTTTTATCTAGGGGTTTTAGGTCTAGAGGATTTTACAATCTTTGTCCCTGAGAAGGGATTAGTGTGTGTGCGCCTACCCAAGGTGGGACCACCCAAAAAACCATCACAGGCTGCTTTGTTCATGATCTTATCAGAGTCCAGAGGGTGTGTCCCGAAGAAGGCAATCTGCTTGTGCCTGGAAATGGGGGGGGTCTGACCTCTGAGCTCACCTGGGCCTAGAGAATGGGGGGCTCCCTGTCTAGCCCTGAGTGGTGGAATCCTGTATCAATCCTCCCTCTCTGAATAGAAGCTCTAATTGCTGTTAGGGAAAAGGGGCGCTGACCGCTCCAAACTGCTTCCTGCTGAAGATGGATGGTGATATGGGGAAGCAATTAGAGGTTCCTCAGGGGAGGTTGATCCAGGATTCACAGTAAATGGAAATTTAGGTTGATTCTTCTAGCTTGGGGGAAAATGTTAATGAAATTGTCCAGGCCCAGAAAATTGGGGTCCCTTGTCCAGGCTGGAATGAGGGAACCCCATATCAATAGAAGGGGACAGTTAGGGTCTCTTCAGATGAGCGGTGATCCAGAGGTTCACAACAGAGTCAGGTCAGGGCTGGAACCCTTTTCACTGTTTGTGATTTGATGATATTATCTCTGAAAGACATAAATCTGATTAGTACATTAAAAGGCAAGGTTAGGACAGTGAAAGGAGGGGGTTGATTTTGAGAGAAAACTATGTTAACACTTTTCTTGCTGTTTTCTAAATAATAATTTCAAATCTTCTTTAGGCTCACAACTATAGGTAAACTGTAGTTGATTCTCTTCTTGGTCACCTTCTGTAGAAGGTGGTGGGTTCCAGGATTTTACTCATGAATGATGTATCCAGAAATCCATTCCCATAACTTTAACAGCTGTAGAAGACAAGATAACAGAAAAGGGACCTTCCCAAGTTGGGGTTAGGGAAGGTGAATTAGAGGGAAGAGTCCTGCGAGCCCCAGACCTGCGAACGTGTTAGACTTCTAACGCATGAGCTCGTGCTCCACCTCCCCTGCACGGCGGGCAAGGCAGGCCAGTGGTGTGCCCTCAGCAGCCTGAAGAGGCCTCAGGATCCCCCCCTCAGCTGGCGAGAGGATTGGCCTTCACCTTCATTGTGCCACAGCAGCTTTCTAGAGTCTAAAAGCCTGTGATTCCTAAGATGCCTTGAAGCTGTTTGAGAGTTTGAAGTTTAGGGTGAACCAATGTTGGTCTTATTCTTTCTTTGCCCAAGGCTCTCTTCCTGTGTGAAAATTGGAGAGCTGAACAGTGAACTTCAGGTACACATAATTGCACTTTAGCCTAGGAAACTTTGTACCCAAATCAGCTAGAAAGTTTAATAGAGCTTCGGTAGCTTTGTGACATTCCTCTGCATCTGGTGCTCCTAATAGAATGTCATCTACATACTGAACAAGAGTCACTGTAGTATATAAAAAATGACTTAAGTCTTTGGCTAGGGCTTGTCCAAACAAGTGAGGGCTGTCCCTATATCCCTTGGGGTAACACAGTCCATGTGAGCTGGGTGTTAGGAGTCAGAGGGGTCTTAGGAATTTTATTTCACTCTTCCCACCTGTACCTCGGTAGCTCACACTTCTGGGTTAATTTCTGTCTCTAATATGTTCCTTTCCAAAAGGGGAGCAGGACTTTCAGGCATGATTAGGAAGGCGTGAGAGAACAGCCAGTCACCCTAATTGCAGCTTAAAGGCTGAGAGAAAAATTTGGTAACCGGCTTTCCAGATACTCCCTGTATAGATACAGATTTGGGGGATAAAAGACCAGGATTAGAGGGGAGTACAGAAAAGGTTGCTCCAGTGTCTAGAAGAAATTCTGTCTCCTGGCCCTCCACTGTGAGGTAAACCCGGGGCTCTTGAGGGGTGATGACACAAGCTGGAGAATCTGCCCCAGGCACCCTCACTCCAGTTTGGGCACTGATGTGATCACTGTCCCAGGAGGCCTTCACCTCTGGGGACAGGCTACCCTCCAGTGATCACCCTTACACTCTGGACAGGGGCCTGATGGCTTGCCCGACAGGTGATTCTGCAGTCTTTCCTGAAGTGGCCAGTCTGACCACATTGGAAGCACTTGTTCTTAGCTCCTCTGACTTCCCTCTGCCCCTGAATGGTGCTTGTTTGTTGGAGTGTCATTACTAGAGCTGTCATTCTCTTTTTATCTCTTCTTTTCCTCCTGATCTCTATTATAAAAGACCACAGTAGCTGTTTTGAGAAGATTCTCCAGGTTATGATCTGGGCCTAGAGCCAATTTCTGGAGTTTTCTTCGAATGTCTGGGGCCACCTGAGTGCTAAATTTATCTTTTAAAATAATTTGGCCCTCTAAGGAGGCAGGTATTAACTAGGTGTGTTTTCTCACCACCTCCCTAAGCCGCTCAAGAAAGGCTGAGGGACTCTCATTTTGTTCCTGGTAAAGGGTAGAGAACTTAGAATAGTTCATAGGTTTTTTTCTTAGATCGACGCAAACCTTCTAGGATGCAAGTTAAAAAATGTTTATACCACCAGTCACCTTGTTTCTCAGGGTCCCATTCAGGATCCTCAAAGGGAACTTCCTGTCTTCCCGTGGGGTATCTGTCCCTTTCCTCGGGAGACATACTGCCATCAGTATTGGACATGAACCACAAATCACCTCACTTCCTAACTTCCTCCAAGACTTCATTTTTCTCATTAAAAGTTGAAGTTTGGGGCGGCGCCTGTGGCTCAGTGAGTAGGGCGCCGGCCCCATATGCCGAGGGTGGCGGGTTCAAACCCAGCCCCGGCCAAACTGCAACAAAAAAATAGCCGGGCGTTGTGGCGGGCGCCTGTAGTCCCAGCTGCTCGGGAGGCTGAGGCAAGAGAATCGCATAAGCCCAAGAGTTAGAGGTTGCTGTGAGCCATGTGACGCCACGGCACTCTACCAGAGGGCGGTACAGTGAGACTCTGTCTCTACAAAAAAAAAAAAAAAAAAAAAAAAAGTTGAAGTTTGATCTAGTAGTAGCATTACATCTTTTCAAAAGAGGTCAAAGCTTTGTCCTAACCCCTGGAGAACATCTATGTACTTATTGGGGTTGTCAGCAAATTTTCCCAAATCAACCTTAATTTGCTTCAAATCTGCTAGAGAAAATGGAGTGTATACTCACACATTTCCCCTTTCACCACCAGCAGTCTCCACTAAGGGACACAAAGATGGATATGGTTGCCTTCTGGTGGTCCCAGTAGGACCAGAAAAATCTCTTAGGACAGCCTCCCTCCTGGGTTTTCAGAATGCATGGAGGAAGGTGTGGGAGAAGTAGATGATGGGTTTGAACTAAGTGGTGACAGCATCTCTCTCGAGAATCTCTGACCATTTGGGGAAGTCACTACAGCCAGGAGAGCTGAGTCTATCTGACAGGTCTTACACAGTAGGGGGTTGTCCCTGAGGAAGAAGAAAGCTTGCACATATGGCACTTCAGACCACTTTTCTTCTTGTTTACAAAAAGTATCTAACTGAAAATGGTATCGTAATTTAAGGTACCCTCCGGGGCCATTGTTCACCAGTGGAGAGTTGATACTGAGGTCAGGCCTGGGCGCAGAAGAAAACCATACATTCTTTTCAGCATCTGGGGATCAAACATGTCCCAGTGCTTCAGAATACAGCCCAGCGGAGTGTCCCAGCAGCACAGGCCAAAATCTCAGGTATCTGGGAGACTGATCCCACCTGATGACAGTTCTCTTGGCAAGAGAACTTGTTACCTGGGTGGTCTCAGAGAGAGAACATTACCCATCTGAGGGAAAGAACAAACATCCAGCGTCTTAATCAATCCCACCCTGTATTCCTGGGTTGTCAAAGTGTCCTCTGACCAACCCGAGAAGACTTCCAGCCAAACAAAAGGAAGCATCCTTCCAGTGCTTGGGGGAGAGTACCTGAGGAGAGTGGCCACCTCAGCCTCTGCGTGGAATTAGCCACTCTTACCAGTGTAGCGCTTAGTACCTGCTGGTTCTCCTGTGCTTATTACTTGTCGGCAGCACAGCCCGAGAAATCAGGTTGTCAGGGAGCCTGGTCCCACCTGATGCAAGTTCTGCCCCTTTCTACACCTGCTTCAGAGTATCAAGCAAAGTGGGGATGAGCCCTACCCTGGAGAAAACAGCTGTGTGGTTACACATTTAACCTTTCATTATTTCTACAAGCTTCTTCTAAATTCCCAGTCACAATCAGGTCTTCAATGCTGTGCTTTCCAACCTCCCTTACTTTCCCAAAAAGTTGGAAAGGCAACAATAATTAAACTCAGGGTTGAGAGACACCTTTAAATTTGCATTATAACCAGCTACAACTAGGCAAAGTCTTAGAGAAACCCAGAATGACTTTGAACTCTTCCATTTATGCCAATAGACGAGGAAAAATCAAATAGCTGGGGTCATTTTTCCTGCCTTTCTTTATTTTCAAGAGACTGGACCTTAGCCGAGGGTTTAGGGTCAGTCTTGCCTTAGGGAGTTGCCCCCAAGCTTCTGTTCATAGGCTCCTGGTTGCCAGAGAAGCCATATAGAGAAGTTATTTTGCTCTTTGTTTGGAGCTAGCTTCTTGGCCTCTGACTCTTTTTTTTTTTTTTTGTAGAGACAGAGTCTCACTTTACGGCCCTCGGTAGAGTGCCGTGGCGTCACACAGCTCACAGCAACCTCCAACTCCTGGGCTTAAGCAATTCTCTTGCCTCAGCCTCCCAAGTAGCTGGGACTACAGGCACCCGCCACAACGCCCGGCTATTTTTTGGTTGCAGTTTGGCCGGGGCCGGGTTTGAACCCGCCACCCTGGGTATATGGGGCCAGTGCCTTACCGACTGAGCCACAGGTGCCGCCCGTCCTCTGACTCTTAACATATTTTTTTTTCTCAAATATATGGAGGGCCAATTGAATTTAATTCTGCAATGAAAGGCAGTAAGAAAGACCTTATGACACACATACAACGTCCGAAACACACTTATAACATTTGGAAAATACCAGAATGAGCCTGTACAAACTTAGCTAGTATTTAAAGCAATCCTTTACCAACATTCAAACTGAGCATGTAAACTACAAGGAGAGAGAGAGAAGCAGAAGAGGTCTGTTTGGAACCACGGAAGAGGAGAGAAGATAGAGCTGGGAGAGCCTGATTTTCTGAAGGCCCTCCCGAGCCGTGGGGTAGGAAACATTGCTAGGTGCCCCCGGACCTCTGGGAGCTACTTCTATTTGTTCAGCTCTCAAGCCTTCTAACATTCCCTTCCACTCCTTTCTTTTGGAACCCAGGGGAATTAGAAAGTTTGTTCCCCAACAGCCTCTAGCCTGTGATGTGGAGGTCAGCAGTCACACTATGCACATTTACCAGCCAAGGGGCATCAAAATAATTACTCTACATTAGTATGGCTATAGAGAAAAGCAGGATAGAGGTAAGTGGTCCCATTGCTTACCACAGATCTTCAATCCTGGACAACGAGCCCCCAAATATGATACCAGAATTTTGCTCTTCAGTAGGTCCTTGGTCTCAGGGATTCAAAGAATGAACCCACGGACCACAGATTAGTGGTAAGATAGGACTTTTATTAGAAGTTAAAAAGGAATACAGAAAAGCACCAGAGCTTCTGGAAGCGGGAAAGAACTGAAAAACTCTGATGTGGCTGGCACTTTAACCACTGTGCAACGGGCGCCAAGCCCAAGTGATTTTTCTTTTTTAGTGAGCCATGTGTGTGTGTGTGCGTGTGTGTGTATGTGTGTGCGTGTGTGTGTGTGTTTAAATCGAAGGTACCTTACTCGGTCCTGCTTCCATGATTGGCTGCCACCGGGGGAAAAGGGAGGAGTCTCTCCCCAATACTCCATTTATTCACAGAACTAAACAGACAAGCACAGAGTCACTTTTGCGGTTAGAAGTTGGCAGCATGGGAAGGGATGGAACAGGTGAGGTGTAGGGGTGATTTTACAAAAAATACAGGCTCCTCCCAATTGGGGTGCAAGGGGAGTGGGACGGACTTGGTCTGCTTCAACCCAAGAGGAAAGAGAAGATCAACAGTGGTTTGCGAAGGCCAGAACCATCAGGGATGGAGGGAGGAGGAAAATCCAGGCATGGGGGGTTGTTTGGCAACTGGGGTAAAGGCATTGCCCTCCCCACTGCTGGGATTCCCCTAGCCCCTTGGGTCTGGCAGGAAGGAGGGCAGCCTGCATCCCCCAGGGTCAGGTCTGGGGCTTCCAGATGCTCCAGGCAGGGGGCTGGAGGGGGCTCACAAAGGCTTGCCCCCCAGCTTCTCTGCCAGCAAGTGCAGGTCCTTGACCTTCTCCTAGCGGTTTGCTGGTAATTCACGCTTGATCCCTGTCAGCTTCTTCTTGATGGCGTCCTTGGAGCTGGCATAAATCATTTTGCTCTTCAGAGGTGCACACTCAGGAGCCCAAAAGATAACCACCGGGTCCTCCTTTTTGCTCTCCTTGGTCTCACAGGTCGCATCATAGAGGGCACAGTGGTAGCCCGTGTCTGGAAGCAGCATGACAAAGGTGGCGTCGAGATCGTCGACAGTGTGGCCCACATCACCTACCAGGACCTCCTTGCCTTGCTCGAGTAGGATGATCTCCTCCTCACTCGGGAAGAAGAGCACCGCCTTCTTGAGCTTCTTCACCTCCTCTGGCGTTCAAGACTTGGGCACCTGCATGTCACTGAACACCTTAAAGACGCCATCAGAGACAGCCAGGCCAGAGGCCATGTTCCCGGAAGCGAAAGGGTGATGGCAGGAGAAGCAGGGAAGAGGAGAGCCGCTGCCGCTGCTGCCAGAATCCGGCTGAACCGCAAGTGATTTTTGTATGTTGCTTTTCTATCCTGAAACTTTACTGAATTCTTGTATTAGTTTTAACAGCTTTGTGGTGCAGTGTCTAGGGTTTTCTATATGTGACATCATATCATCTGCAAGCAGAGGTCATTTAAGATTTTTACTTTCTGATCTGGATACCTTTCATTTCTTTTTCTTACAATAGGGGATCAACTTGGCATGTGGCTGTGTGCCCATGATACTTTATTGGTATGGCGATTTGGCAGGCCAGAGCTTTCTAACCTCTGCCAGACCCCCACCCCCATTCTGAGTTTATTCAAGGACGCAGGAATCCCAAGGGTCAACGACACCCCAACCCCCAAAGATGCTCACCATCATTGATCACGAAGGTACAAACTAAAATCATGGATACATTTTCACATACCAGGTTCACAACAGTTAAAGAGTTTAACCATTCCAAGGACGGGAGAGGTTATGAGCAAAGCAGAGCTTCTGCTCGCTGCCGGTGCAAGGGGGGAAGGTGGAGAGCAGCCATTTCAGAGGGTAATTTGGCAGAATCTGTGAAGTGCAAATTATGCAACATTTACCACGTGCCTGGCTCTCTTCTAAGCGCTGCAGGTGAATATTCACTCACCCTCACAACAGTCCTAGGTTGAAGTACCTACCATGACCACCTTCTTCCAGGTGAGGAAATAGGCACGGAGGGGTTCAGCGACTTGCTCAAGGTTATCTGGCTTGCCAGTATCAGCAGCAGGACCAAAACCAGGCTGTCAGGCTCCACCGTCCGTGAGTCCGTGCTTTAAGCTGAGACGCTTAAAACTGCAAAACTCACATTCCCTCAATGATCTGGCAGACTGGCTGGATACATCTTCTGGAGAAACGCTGGTAGGTGTAGTGGACACGAGGACACCCGCACAAGGATGCTGGTGAAGGGAGAATCGGGTACTGCTCTAAATGCCCTTCCTTCAGTAAGGGGAGGAACAGATACAATGTGGCACGTGCATCCAGTAGGTTGAAACTCAGCAGTCCAAAGGAACACATGAGTCCGTGTTAACAAAAACACTCTCGTGACCGCATGCAGCAAGTTGCAGAACGATGCATAGATTTGCATGTACATTTGTAAACTGAAAAAGCCAAACCAATCCTGTGTGTCATTTGGGAATACATATAGGTGTAGTAAAATCACATTTTCCAAAAGCCTGGAAAGGACACACGACAAAGGCCTCACAGTGGTGTTGGCAGTGTGCCAATTTTCTGACACAGTGTCCCTGAAACTACCAGTTCTCAGCTTCCCTGGGCTCAGCAGTCTTGATAGGTGGGGAATACTCCCTTCCTCTGTTCCTATGAGGCCCTGGAGTGTTTGAGTTTCCTCCGCTTGCCCCCTGAACCTGCTTCAGCAGCCTTTCCCACCTTCCCTTCGTACTCACTCCTCTCACACCTTCCTTCCTCACCTTCCCGCTCATGTTCACCTGTCTTTCCATTACCTCTACCTTGTACATCCTACTCTGACTGGCCTTCCGTAGAGGTCCGGGGTGCCTGAACTCTTGCCTGCTGGAAGTCAAAGGCTTGGTGTCCTTGGGCCGACATTATAGAGCAGGGTCAACTGGGTCAAGCAGGCCCTCCACACGCCCTGCCCGTGTCTGCGTAACTCCTTCCCACATTCCCTGCCATGACTTTGAAAGACATGGTACACTGTTTCCTATATGTCAGGAAAGATAACAAAAGGCAGAGCAAAATCTCCTGTACCCTCCACCTGTCTTAGGAAACCCATGCTTTCTATTATGTTGGGGCCCCACCATTGAGTGATGGTGATAATGAGCCCAGGCCTGGGACCACTGGCCTGCAGAAGATGGCAGCCACTGAACTTCTTAGTCGTGCTCCAGCTCCTCTCATCAGGACACTCCCTGTGGCCTTGGCAAATGGTATGTCCCCCTCGGCGCTACCATGGAGCATAACCCTCAGGCTGGCTCACTGGCCTCACATTTTCTGTCCGCTCCAGGATGGCTGCATCATTCAACTTTGTTATTCCTTCCTCTGCCATCTGCCCATCCCAGGCAGGCATTTCTACTTCTCTTCATGTGGGCCATGACTTTCTCAAAGCTTCTAAGGGTCACCCTGGCAGCGAATTTCCTCCATCTCCTGGAGTCCTCGCCAGGGCGTTAAGTCCTATGACACGAGAAGGTGCCTTCACTCGGTAACACTTGCTTATCCAGTCTTATATTCCAGCCCCTGATCCGGCACCCTCAAAATCCACTCCCAGGGGAATTTCCCCTCCTCCTCCCACCTCCTGTCAGTACAGGCTAGCTCTTCCCTGAGACTTCCTTGTCGTATAATCTCTTTTCTCCCTTATCAAGCTCGGAATTACCCACAAATTTATGGAGAGGAGACAAGGGCGGCCCCCCAGGGTGGCACCTGTGGCTTTGTGGGGGTGAGGGCTCTGCAGCATCTACCAGCATAGAGCACATGCTAGCTCTCGCTAGGGAAGGAAGGCCCACCCTGCAAGTGCCATCCAGCTGTCCTCATCACATAGTTCAGGGCCCTAGTTGTTTTCCAAACAGGGACCCGACCTTCACATGACAGGGCCTGTGCTGGTGGAAGACGAAAACGTCCCCGAGGTACTGCGTCTCTTGCTATATCAACTCACCTTGATATGGTGCTCCTCTCCTTGGGTTGTGTCTGCTCCTCTTCTGCGGGAGGAAAGGGCCTCGTTCTTAGCCATGCAGGAGGCCTTCTGGGTCTTACACTTAGCCCTTAACTGTTTGGTAATGGCCTTCAGTTTCACATTATCTGTCCGCAGCGTTTCTGGACCACTTAGCAATCACCAGCTGCCTCCGCCATCCGCCATCCATGTAGACGTTCTTCCCTTCCGACTGTGCAAACGCCTGAATCATCTCCCTGATGAAGGTGAGACCCTGCAGTGGGATGTTTCTCAGGTAACTCGAGGTGAAACCTCAAGCCATCGGGAGGTTACTTTGTGCTGGAGATTATCCATGCCCCACATAACACTGGGGATGGGATCCTTTTTGTCATTCTGGTGGTGAGTGAGTCCTCAGATGACCCCTGGGGCCACTTTTGTTGGTTTGGGTCCTCCAAAAGTACAGAGGCCAAGAGGTGATTGGCTGTGGAAGATCACTGTGGGCCAAAGGCACCTGAGGGATAAAGGGGGGAAGAGCAGGACCAAGTGGGGAGAGTCTTCAGAGTGCCATGCAGGCCCCCTCAGCTAGCAATCTCAGAGGCAGTTTAGTCCTGGCAACTGTTTCGGTTGGGCTGATGGGAAGTCCCCGGCCTCAGCTATCAGTTAAAGGAGTGGAGTCCAGGCCCTGCAGTGGCATACCCCTGCTGTGCTCGGTCTCCCGCTGGGAGCTGCCCAGAGGAAGTGTCATGTTGGTGCTAACTCAGTGTGGGACCCAGAGAAGTGGCAGGTGGGGCTTCTCAATCAACTGTGCTCCCTGCAGCAGGAGTTAGGAGGGGCACGTTTCCATGGCCACCACTGGGAGGCAGGCGTCCAGGGTGACTAAGATCCCTGTTTTGAGTGACCCTGTGGCGAGGCATTCGCTAACACAGGGACATCGGAAGTTGAGCAAGTTTAGACAGGAAATGATGGGGGCTGTTGTTTGGACTCATCGAGTTTGAGGTACTCACGTAGGATATGTAGACTTCTCTTCAAAATTTGCTTCTGCAGTGATCAAGAAATACAGTAACGTCTCGGGATATAGAACACCAATGTCGGCAAATCGGTGCCCTTCATATATGCCAACAACAGTCAAGCTGAGATTCAAATCAAAGACAAAATTCCCTTCGCAGTAGCTTCAAAGAAAATGAAAGACCTTAGCATAGACCCAACAAAGGAGGTGAAGGATCTCTACAGAAAGCACTATGAACACCCTAGATGATATGATTATGGGGCATCATACACTCACTTCATAAGCCATTTGACACATTTTTATCACAGTGGCTATGTTAACCACTGTGATAAAAATGTGTCAAATGGCTTATGAAGTGAGTGTATGATGCCCCATAATCATATCATGGTATACAGTTATGATTTAATAAAAAAAAAAAAAGAAATAGCTGAAGACGTTAACAAACAGAGGAAGATACCATGTTCGTGTCTGGGGAGAATCGACATTGTTAAAATATCTATGCTACCCAAGGCAATTTACAGATCTCATGCAATCCCCATCAAAGCACCAACGTCGTACTTTGAAGAGCTTGAAAAAATAATTCTTCATCTCATATGGAACCTGAAGAAACTCCAAATGGCCAATGCAATTCTCAGAAATACAAAGAAATCTGGAGGCATCACATTACCAGACTTCAGGTTATACTACAAGTCCATAGTGATCAAAACAGCATGGTATTGGCATAAAAACAGAGACATAGACCTATGAAACAGAATAGAAAACCTAGAGATCAAACCAGCCTCGTGTCACCATCTGATCTTCAATAAACCAAACAAAAGCATGCACTGGGGAAAAGAATCCCTATCTAATTAACGGTGCTGAGAGAACCAGTTAGCCACATGTAAAAGCCTGAAACTGGACCAGCACCTTGAGCCACTGAAAATTGACTCACGCTGGATAAAAAAATTAAATATAAGACACGAAACAATAAAAATGCTAGAAGAAAGCGTGGGGAAAACTCTTAACGCTATAGGGCTGGTGAAAGATTTTATGAAGAAGACCCCATGAACAATTGCAGCAGCATCAAAAATAAACAAATGAGACCTGATCAAGCCTCAAAGCTTCCACATAGCTAAGGACACAATAAACAAAGCAGACAGATGACTTTCAGAATAGGAGAAGATATTTGCATGTTAGAAATCTGACAAAGGGAGGGAGGCGGACCAAGATGGCGCCCGAGTAACAGCTTCTTTGCATCTGGGCACTGTGAGTCTGGGGATATAGGACTCCAGGCATCTCTGGCTGGTGGGATCTGCCTATCATCAGCCCTGTGAAGATACAGGGAGTCAGCAAGAGACTTCTGGACCCCAAGAGGAGGACTAAAACAGTGGGAAAACGGCAAGTGGTCGCGTGTGTTCAGTCCGTCTAAACCCGCCTGCAACTGTAAGTTCAGTAGCAGCGAGACTGCAAACTGGAAAGGCCTTTCCTGTGAACCGTTTTGGTGTCTTTGGACTTGGCACTCAGTTGAACTGCCTTGGGGAGAGCCTGAGCAGGAGTGCGGAGAACTTTGGCCGTTGTCTAGGGCCCCAGTCTGAGCTGCTGAGCCAGACGGAGCTAATAGTGTTTGGCTGTGGGTCACAGGGAGCCATTGTGAGCGATCTGCCCTGGCAAGCTCCGCCCTCAGGGTCACAGAGCTAGAATCGGGTGGGAGCTGGTAACCCCACAACCGAGTAGCCTAAGGGTGGGGTCTGAGCTACCTTGCAGCCCTAACCCTCAGGGGCAGAGTGAGACCAGTTTTGGCACACTGGGTAAGTGGATAGCCACTTCAGCAGTGATTCTGGCGACTAGCACTTTCCTGGGAAAGCTTCTGCTCAGCAAGTTTACAAGTTCAAAGTGCCTTTTAAGTGGGCTGAAGAGAGATTTAGGGTGTTTACCTGCTGGGGTTTGAGAAATCAGCAGCCTCCAGTCGTATCAGAACGGTGATTAACATCTCATACCCCAGAAGACCACGTGTTGCCCAGACAATATTCAATAACATATACATACTGCTTTGTTTTTGGTTGTGTTTTTTTTTTTTTTTTTTGGTTTGGTTGTTTTTTTTGTTTATTTTGATGTTGTTGATGTTGTTTTGTTTTTTTAATTTCAACCTTTTCCATACAGATCCTTTTTCTTTCTCAATTTTTCTAGTTTAATTATAATTTCCCATTGCTGCCTTTTTCAATAACTAGAACTTCATTTTTGCTAGTGTTTCTACTGCTATTATTTGGCTTTTCACCCAATTTTATCCCGTAAAGTTTTCTGTTTGCTTGTTTTGGTTTGATTTATAGCATTTTTGTCTTTTCTCTCTACTTGGTGGAAGTGGGGTACTGTGTCTGATCAGGTTAGCAAAGAGCTGCTGACTTCAAGGGAACCACCCAACTGGGCACACCTAGAAGGTGGGTTTTTTTTTAAAGGTTTTGTCAAAGTACCCTATTGTACACCTCTATTGCTCTGTCTCCCTCTTTCTGTGCCTCTCTTCTTTTTGTCAATATTCCTTTTACCCACCCCCTCTCCTTTCTCCATTTTTTTTTTCTTATCACTCGGTCCTCTTTTCTTTCATCCCTTTTTTGCTCTTCAACCTTCTCACCCTTCTGGTCCTGTAACCCTTAGTCCACAGGCACAAGAACTTAAAGAGCAAGAGGAAGTGAAAGGAAAATTAGGGCAAGGAAACAGATAAAAGAAATCACTCATGAGGAAGAATCAGCAGAAAACTCCAGGCAACATGAAGAACCAGTCCAGAACAACCCTGCCAAGGGACCATGAGGTAGCTACTGCAGATGATTCCACCTATAAAGAAATGTTAGGAATGACAGAAAGGGAATTTAGAATACACATGTGGAAAACATGAAAGAAATGATGGAAACAATGAAGGAAACTGCTAATAAAGTGTAAAATAACCAAAAGGAAATCCAAAAACAGAATCAAATAAGAGATTAACGATACAAAGAATATAAAAAGGATATAGCAGAGCTGAAGGAACTGAAACAGTCAATTAGGGAACTTAAAGATGCAAAGAAAAGTATCAGCAACAAGTTAGACCATGCAGAAGAAAGAATTTCAGAGGTAGAGGACAAAGTTCTTGAGATAACTCAGATAGTAAAGAGGCAGAAAAGAAGAGAGAGAAAGCAGAACATTCACTGTCAGAATTATGGGACTTTATGAGTTATAGGAATCCCAGAAGGGGAAGAAGAATACCCCAGAGGAATGGAAGCCATACTAGAGAATATTATAAAAGAAAATTTCCCAAATATCACCAAAGACTCTGACACACTGCTTTCAGAGGGGTATCGGACCTCAGGTTGCCTCAAAACTAACCGAGCTTCTCCAAGACACGTTGTGATGAACCAGTCCAGAGTCAAGACAAAAGAAAAGATTCTGCAAGCTGCCAGGAGTAAGCGCCAGTTGACCTACAGGGCAAATCCATCAGAGTGACCGCAGACTTCTCTAATGAAACTTTCCAAGCAAGAAGACAATGGTCATCTACCTTTAATCTACTTAAACAGAACAATTTCCAGCCCAGAATTCTGTACCCTGCTAAGCTAAGCTTAAAAATTGATGGAGAAATCTAATCATTTACGGATATACAAACAGTGAGGAAATTCGCCACAACATGACCAGCTCTACAGGAAATACTTCAACCTGTTCTGCACACTGACCACCACAATGGATCAGCAGCAAAGTAAGAACTCAGAAATTAAAGGACAGAACGTAACCTCCACACTGATGCAAAAGATAAAACTAAGCAATGGACTCTCACCAAATAAGACAAATAGAATACTACCACACTTATCAATTATCTCAATAAATGTTAATGGCTTGAATTCCTCACTGAAGAGACATAGATTGGTTGACTGGATTAAAAAACACAAGCCATCCATTTGCTGTCTGCAAGAAACACACCTGGCTTCAAAAGACAAATTAAAGCTCCGAGTCAAGGGTTGGAAGACAATTTTTCAGGCAAATGGAATTCAGAAGAAAAGAGAAGTTGCAATCTTATTTTCAGATACATGTGGATTTAAAGCAACTAAAGTCAAAAAAGACAAAGATGGTCACTTTATATTGGTCAAGGGAAAACTACAACAAGAAGACATTTCAATTCTAAATATTTATGCACCCAATTTAAATGCTCCCAGATTCTTGAAACAGACCTTACTCAGTCTGAGCAATATGATATCTGATAATACCATAATAACAGGGGACTTTAACACTCCTCTTATAGAGCTGGACAGATCCTCTAAACAGAAATTAAACAAAGATATAAGAGATTGAAATGAGACCCTAGAACAACTGTGCTTGATAGACGCATATAGAACACTCCATCCCAAAGAGAAAGAATATACATTCTTTTCATCACCGCATGGAGCATTCTCCAAGATTGATCATATCCTGGGACACAAAACAAATATCAACAGAATCAAAAGAATTGAAAATTTAAAACTGCAGATGCTGGCGTGGATGTGGAGAGAAGGGAACACTTTTACACTGCTGGTGGGACTGCAAACTAGTACAACCTTTCTGGAAGGAAGTATGGAGAAACCTCAGAGCACTCAAGCTAGACCTCCCATTTGATCCTGCAATCCCATTACTGGGCATCTACCCAGAAGGAAAAAAATCCTTTTATCATAAGGACACTTGTACTAGACTGTTTATTGCAGCTCAATTTACAATCGTCAAAATGTGGAAACAGTCTAAATGCCCACCAACCCAGGAATGGATTAACAAGCTGTGGTATATGTATACCATGGAATACTATTCAGCCATTAAAAAATGGAGACTTTACATCCTTCGTATTAACCTGGATGGAAGTGGAAGACATTATTCTTAGTAAAGCATCACAAGAATGGAGAAGCATGAATCCTATGTACTCAATTTTGATATGAGGACAATTAATGACAATTAAGGTTATGGGGGGAAGCAGAAAGAGGGACGGAGGGAGGTGGGTGGGGCCTTGGTGTGTGTCACACTTTATGGGGGCAAGACATGATTGCAAGAGGGACTTTACCTAACAATTGCAATCAGTGTAACCTGGCTTATTGTACCCTCAATTGAATCCCCAACAATAAAAAATATAAAAAGAAATGTGACAAAGGGCCAATAACCAGAATCTACAGAGAACCCAACCTAAAAGACCAATGATCCAATTAATCACTGGGCAAGAGAAATGAACAGAACCTTCTCCCACGAAGACAGAACGATGGGTAACAAACACATGATAAAATGCTAATCATTCCTAATCACCGGAGAAATGCAAATCAAAACCACCTGGGCATGTCACCTATCACCAGCGAGAATAACCCACATCACAATGTCCCAACGCTACAGATGTTGGCGAGGGTACGGAGAGAAGGGAACACTTATATACTGTTGGTGGGATTGCAAACTAATACAGCCTTTCTGAAAAGAAGTATGGAGAATCTTCAAAGAGCTAAAAGGAGACCTTCAACTTGATTCCACAATCCCATTTACTAGGTATCTATCCAGAAGAAAAAGAATCATTTCACCATAAAGATGTTTGCATTCAAATGTTTATAGCAGTTCAATGCACAATCTCAAAGATGTGGAAACAACCCAAGTGCCCATAGACTCATGGATAGATGAATAAACTGCGGTATGTGTATAGAATGAAATGCTATTCAGCCATAAAAAGATGGGGGACTCCTCACAAAAATTGATTCAAGATGGATAAAGGACTTAAATTTAAGGCATGAAACAATAAAAATCCTTAAAGAAAGAATAGGAAAAACACTGGAAGATATTGGCCTGGGGAAAGATTTTTATGAAGAAGACTGCCATGGCAATAGCAACAACAGCAATAATAAACAAATGGGATTTAATTAAATTGAAAAGTTTTTGTACAGCCAAAGAGACAACAACCAAAGCCAATAGACAACTTACCCAATGGAAAAGGATATTTGCATGTTTTGAATCAAACAAAGTTCTATACAGAACTTCAATTAATTCACAAGAAAAAAACCAACAATCCCATACATCAATGGGGAAGAGAAATGAATAGACTCTTCTCCAAAGATGACCAATGAATGGCCAGCAATTATATGAAAAAATGCTCATCATCCTTAATTATTGAAGAAATGCAGATTAAAACCACCCTGAGATCTCACCTAACCACAGCAAGTATGGCCTATATCACAAAATCTCAAAACTGCAGATGCTGGTGCGGTTGTGGAGAGAAAGGAACACTTTTACATTGCTGGTGGGACTGCAAACTAATACAACCTTTTTGGAAGAATGTATGGAGAAACCTCAAAGAACTCAACCTAGACCTCCTGTTTGATCCTGCAATCCCATTACTGGGCATCTATCCAGAAGGAAAAAAAAAACCTTTTATTATAAAGACACCTGTACTAGGCTGTTTATCACAGCCCAATTTACAATTGCCAAAATGTGGAAACAACCTAAATGTCCTTCAACCCAGGGATGGATCTGTAAGCTGTGGTATAAGTATATGATGGAATATTATTCAGTCATAAAAAATGGAGATTTTTCAGCATTTGTACTAACCCAGATGGAGGTGGAACACATTATCCTTAGTGAAGCATCACAGGAGTGGAGAAGTATGAATCCTATGTACTCAATTTTGATTTGAAGACAATGACAATTAATGACATGGTGGGGTGTGGAGGGAGGGGAGAGCAGACAGAGAAGGAGGGAAGGGCTGAGGGAGAGGAAAAGAAGAAAAAAAAAGAACAAGAAAAGAAAATGGTGACTGTCCTGACCCGCAGGACAGCAACGGGGGACGCAGGAACCACCTAAAGGAGAAAAACAAACAAGGGGCGCGAGAAAGGGAGACAAGACAGTTTTCTGATCAAGCCTCAAACTTTATTGAAGAAACTTGTGCCTTATAAGCATCACGGGGAAGGAGGGTGTGTCTCGTTGGGAGGTTCAGAGGAGTTGTTAACTGGGGATTGGCTAGAGTAAGTAAGATGGGGCATAAGGTGATTGGTTGGCTAGTTGCCGGGTAAAGTTACCGGGAAAAGGTGAAACTGTTTTTTACTTAAAGAGGAAGTAAGGCAGAGCTGTGCCTTATATGGCTTCCGACATCTCCTCCCTTTTTGTTTTAGGGAGGTGGGCATTAACCGAGAGAGGGAGTAGTGACCTGGCTCCTCTCGTGGATTTCCCAGATCCACATTTGTTATTTGCGGTATCTTTTGGAGAGGAGAGGGAAGCGAAATTTTTGATACCAACCTCTATGCAAGCCAGGTTTGCTCTCAGAGAAAAATCAGAGGGGATCTGATCCTTCATTTGACTTCTCCTTGGGATCGGGAGGTCGAAGGATTGTGGGACCTTCTCTTGCAATGCCTTGCTGTGCACTCAACTCGGTGCCCATACCCTTTTTTCCTTTTATTAGGAATGGGTAAGTGTACCTCTGATCTATACACTGCCCTCATTATGAGGGGAAGCCATGAGAGTCGGTTTCTTGGTCAGACAAAGCCAGGCGATGGTAGTGAATTTGAATTGGTTTTGCTACTGCAGAGTCTATTTGTTGTTTAATGAAGGTGGTGACATTTTTGAATAGCCAGGGACCAAAGGAAAGGACTAATAGAAGACCTAACAGGGGGCCTAGGAGCAGGAGGAGATAAGGGAGAAGTCCATTGAGTCCTGTCCAAAGGGGGTTATCACGAAGTTCCTTTCTTCTTTCTTCGAGCTGGTCTTGCAGGGTTTTTATCTTGTCTCGAACAATGCCTGACTTGTTGGCGTAGAAACAACATTTCTCCTGTAAAGCCAAACAGATACCTCCCTGCTCTGCCGTGAGGAGATCTAAGCCTCTACAATTTTGTAGGACTACCTCTGCTAGGGAGTCTATTTGATCTTGAAGATTGTGAATTGTTTCAGAAAGAGCTGAGACATCCTCTATTAGTTGACGAGACAGTTTGTGGTAGGAATGTATAGATATTCCTGTTCTGGTAACTCCTGTGGCTACTGCTGTAGTGATGCCTAGTCCTGCTATTAGTGGGATAAGTTGAATAGCTCTTTTAGAGCATGGATGTCCAGCTATATAATCAAGACTGGGGAGAGGAACAGGTTGATCTCCTAGTATAATAGAGATATCAGGGAGTAGTTGGGCGGTTATGCAATAGCCTGTCCAGTTACCTGGTAGGGCCATGTAGGCCAAATTTCCTCTGCATACAAAAACATGTCCGGGAGGGGGGCACTGGTGTGAGGTGTTGTTAGAAATGGAGGAGCAGTTTGTGAAGGTGATGCTTCCTAAGTCTACATCATAATTATTGTTCTGGGGAGATTTGTATATACAAGGGGTTTGCGTAAATTCTATGGGTTGGACTCTAAAAGGTAGACTGTCGCTACAGTTTAGATGTGAGTTGTTTAGATGTGAAGTGGAGGTGTTTGTTAGTAGGGCTAGGGGCATAGGTATGCCAAGAGTTAGACATAGCCAGCAGTTTTCCACGAGGGTTGGGTTGGAATTATTTAAAGCTTTGAAAGTGGCTTCTAAAATATCAGAGGTTTGGACGTCGAGATCTATGTCTCGAGATTTAGGTAAAGCTAAGGGGTGGTATTGTAGGGGAGTATATTTTTCTTTAATTATTTTTTCAATTTGTTTTTGTACCGCATCTTCTCTTATCCTATCTGATGGCCCACCGCCATCAGATGTGTGAATTGGTGGTTTTAGTGGCCAGCAAACATTTTTGCCAATAGTGCCTAAGCAGGAGGCTTGGGCATATTTGGAGTGTCCCAGGTTATGAGTAGAATCAAGCTCACCTCCAAAGGAGCCAGAATAAGTTCTTTGTAAAATGGCTGTTAGATATGTGTTGCCGTTTGTGTGGGTGCACTGCTGGACACTATTGTAGCACATAGAGTGCATTTGATCGGTTATTTCGCACTCCGTGGGACAAGGTCCTGGTTCGTTTTGAATTGGGAGTATTATTTTGGGTGCATTAACACACTGCCAGTTTTGCTTATGTCCTCCTCCTATCTGTGATGTGAAAGTTAAATAGGCAGTTTTGCCACTGCAATCAACTTGGCTAGTATGGGAGGTGGGTATTATTGTAGTTGTTCCTCCCTTACAGTCACAAGGTGCCCCATATAGTTTTTGGAGTAGTTGTTCTGTGGTAATTGGGGGCCCCATGGCACCTAGGGTAGTGTTTAATAAGGTAAAGAATATTATGGTAGGGTAGAAAACCATGGCTTTGATTGATTTTGTTCTAGTAGGTAGGAGTTTATTGAGAAGTATTGTCTTCAGGAAGGTCGTGTTCCAGGGCTGCATCTGTAGAGGAAGATAAAGTTTTCTCAGGGATTTTCCCTGGAACTGATAGTGTTACTGAGGGGTTGATGGGTTTGATTAATCGTTCTGGGAGCCAATGAGGTCCATCTTCTTTGGTATCATATATACAGGCATGTCCTCGACCCCAAATGAGAACGGGGTCAGGGCCATTCCATTTTAAAGTAAAGGGATCTTTCCACATGACTTTGGCATATTGGGTGTTTGTTTCTTGGTGCCAGAGTCTGTCAGCTGCAGACTTTCCGTGGTAATCTAATTGTAAGAAGTTTAGGACAAATAGAGCATGGTTAAGGAGGTTACGAGGGGAGCCTTTGGTGGGATAAAAGGAGTTAGTTTTAAGTTTGTTAATTGTGGTTTTTAAGGTTTGATGTGCTCTTTCAACGATCCCTTGGCCTTGTGGATTATAAGGAATCCCGGTAATATGCTTGATTCCTAATTGATGGCAGAATGATTGAAAGGCTTTGGAAATGTATCCGGGGCCGTCGTCAGTTTTGATTTTTTGAGGTTTATTCATGGTAGTAAGACTTTGGAGAATATGGGCTATGACATTTTTTGTGGCTTCACCGCTTTGAAGAGTGGCGAAGATGAATCCACTGAAGGTGTCAATAGTGACATGGACATATTTAAGGGTGCCAAATTCAGGGAGATGGGTAACATCCATTTGCCAAATTTCATTGGGGAGTATACCCCTGGGATTGACTCCTAAGTGAGGAACCAGTAATGAGGTTACACATCTGGGACAGGACTTGACAATTTGTCGAGCTTGTTCTCTGGAAATTTTGAATAGGAGTTGGAGGGTGTGAGCATTAAGATGGTGAGTAGCATGAGTTTGTTGGGCTTTGGTAATAGGGTCTGTAAACATGGGGTATATAGGTCGGGTATTTTTGTCAGTGATGGCATTGCCCTGGGAAAGGGGTCCTGGTAGTTCTGTATGTGCTCTTAAGTGTCCGATGTAAAAGGGAGTTTGCCTGGTTCTTATTAACTTTTGTAGTGGATAGAATAGAGGTACTGCATTAGTGGTAGGTTTGATATAGGGAATAGTTTCTAACAAAGGGATGGAAAAGGCTAGATAAGAACTATCAGTGTAAAGATTAAAGGGAGAGTTGAGTAATTCTGTAAAGACTTGAAGGATTGCAAAAAGTTCTACAAGTTGGGCAGATTTGAAAGGGGATTTAATGGAATGTTCTTTATCATTGATAGTAAAGGCAGCCGTGCCATTGGAGGAGCCATCTGTAAATACTAAGAATGCTTGTTTAAGTGGTGTTTTTGAGGTGATTTTGGGGATAACGAAGGGATGTAATCGTGCAAATTGGAGTAATTTGTGGGGAGGGAAATGGTTATCTATTGTTCCTTGGAATGAAGTGAGGGAAATGGTCCAATTGTCATCATGTTGAATAAGCCAATTTAATTGTTCCTTAGTATATGGAAAAATAAGTTGATTGGGATCTCTTCCGAAGTATTGTAAGCTTTTTTCTCTCCCTTGTCGTATGATTTTTGTGACTAATGAAGGGTAGGGGGTAAGTACCCGGGAGGGAGAGGAGGGTAGGTGAATCCAAAGAAGGGGATTGTCTTGCCATAAAACTCTGGTTGGTGTGTGAGGTGTAGGGCATATGATAAGAGAGAAAGGTTTATTGTAGGAAAGGAATGTAATTTGTTGTTGTTGAATGGCATTCTCAACGGAGCGAAGGGCTTTCTTTGCTTCAGGGGAGAGGGAGCGTGGTGAGAGAGGATTAGAATCACCCTGTAGGGTGTTAAAAAGGGGCTTAAGTTCCTCGGTTGTAAGTTTTAGATAGGGCCTTAACCAGTTAATATCGCCGAGGAATTTTTGGAAGTCATTAAGGGTTTGAAGGTGTGAAGTTTTTAGTTGGACTTTTTGAGTTGTAATTTTATTTGAGTTTAATTCGAATCCAAGATAATAATAGGGGTCTTTGAGTTGTATTTTATTGGGAGCTATTTGGAGTCCTAAGGTGTTGAGTTGATTTGTTAGATCTTAGCTGCATTTGAGTACTTTCGAGGCTGAAGGTCCTGCTAGAAGAATATCATCCATATAGTGAATGATATACATAGAGGGCCATAGTGGTCGGAGGGGGTCTATGGCTTGGGCGACAAATTTTTGACATAGGGTGGGACCGTTTGCCATTCCCTGTGGGAGTACTTTCCATTGATAGCGGGGCATAGGCCCTTTGAAGTTGATGACGGGGAGGCTGAAGGCAAAACGCTCCCTGTCCTGAGGGTGTAAAGGAATGGTGAAGAAACAATCTTTAAGATCAATAATAATTTTGAAATAATTGGCTGGAATAGCAATTGGGGAGGGGAGGCCTGGTTGAAGGGCTCCCATGGTATACATGGTTTTATTAATTTCTCTGAGATCTTGGAGAAGTCTCCAGGATCCTGTTTTCTTTTTTATTGTAAATATGGGGGTGTTCCAGGGGGAAGTAGTAGGTTCTAAGTGGCCAGCTGCTAGTTGTTCCTGTACTAACTGAGTAGCTGCTGTAAGTTTTTCATTACTTAGAGGCCATTGATCTACCCACACCGGTGCGTCGGATTTCCATTTTATCTTATCAGCATGGGGTACAGGAAAGTCAATGGCCATTATGGAAAATGTTCACTCCCTAAACCCGAGCAGTTATTGTTTTGTACTAGGGAAAGGGGTTGTTTTATTCCTTGGCCGTTTTTACCTAATCCTTGCCCTGGTAAGAAGCCCTGCTTAAGCATTTGATGAGTGATGATTTCATTGGGACTGCACATAATGATTTTCATCTGGGATAAGATGTCTCGCCCCCAAAGATTGATGGGCAGCCCTGAAACTATGTAAGGTTGTACTTGTCTGGTATTACCTTCTTCGTCTTTCCATGTTAATATTTTGGAACTTTGTTTAGGGTTGGTGGATTGACCAATACCTTTAAGGTGAGTTATGGAGGCTTCACAGGGCCAACTAGAGGGCCAGTTTTGGGCAGCGATGACTGTAGCATCAGCCCCTGTATCTACTAGGCCTGTAAAGGCTTTGCCATCAAGATGTAAAGTTAACAATGGTCTTTCAGGGGTTATTTCTTGTGCCCAATAAGCATCAGCTGATCTGAGAGCAGCATTTAGTCTGGGGAAGGAGGAACTATTTTTATTGGAGGAATTTATGGGGAGCAATATAAGTTGAGCTATTTTTTTGCCTTTGGGGATGGACACAGGTCCTGATGGTGCTGAGGCTAAGAGTGTTATTTGTCCTGTATAATTATTATCAATAATTCCAGGAGTGATGTGGAGACCGGCCAGTGTAATACTTCCTCTGCCTAAGACGAGGCTGAAGGTCTCAGGAGGTAGGGGCCCATATGATTCTGTGAGTATGAGCTGTATTCCTTGGTCAGGAATTAATATTGTATCGGTGGCAGCACAGAGGTCCAATCCTGCGCTACCTGGTGTAGTGTGGAGGAGAGATTTGACATCTGAGCGGGGAGAATTTGTTGTTGGTTTTCTTGGGTTTGAGGGATGAACCTGGTGGCCCCTTGGTTCAGTCCCTGAGTTGGGGCCAGGGGCTGGCCCCTCAGGGAGTTTCCCTGGTTGGGGTTTTCCCATGAAGGGGTAAGGAGTTTACCTTCGATATCAGTTTTGGAGTAGCATTCATTAGCCCAGTGAAGGCCGCGCTTGCAACGTGGGCAACGAGTTTTGGGAGGTGCTCGGGGCTGGGAACATTTAGGCGGGGAATTGGTGGTAGCTGCTGATTGTTTTTCATTAGGGCAGTTACAGGCGAAGTGCCCTGGCTGTTTACAATTATAACAGGTTTTTTGTTGGTTATTTGAGGTGAGGTCTTTTAAGGCTGCCCCAATGGCTAGACCAAGCGTGTGAGAAGTGCCAATGCCTGAGCATAATTTTATGTAGTCGGACAGACTGCCACAACGATGGGGTCTAAGGATTTCCTGGCATGTTAAATTTGCATTTTCATAAGCAAGATGTTTAATGAAGGTGCCCTCGGTTTCTGCTTCCCCTAATAATCTTTCGGCAGCGTCAGTGAGGCAGCTGACAAAGTCAATATAGGGTTCATCAGGGCCTTGGCGAACTTTAGCCAAGGAGATGGTGGCTGAGCCTTTAGGAGGGAGTCGTCGCCAAGCTTTGAGGCCTGCATTCTGAATTTGGGCTAATAATCCAGGGGGAAATGTTGCTTGGATTTCATTAGCTTCATAGGGACTCTGGCCGAGTAGTTTATCTCGGGTCCAAGAGCGTGTGGTTTTACTTTCACTATTGCACTGGGTGGTTTCTCGACAATTTTCTACAAAGTCAGTCCGTCAAAGGACATAGTCACCTCCTGATAATGTAGCTCATGCCAGGGAGAGCCAATCGTTGGGTGTCAGCCATCGGTCACTAAGGCTCTCAAGGATGGTAAGTGTATAAGGGGCAGTGGAGCCATAATTGGTTACTGCCGCTTTTAGATCTTTTAAATGTTTAAGGTTTAGGCAGTGGTATTTTTGTCCTTTAACAAGATTCTTTTGGTCAGTGTCTAAATCCTCCGTGTCTGAAATATCAGGATCAGGTTTTATGGAGTCGGGGGAGGTTTCATTTTCATTAGAAGGGTCTTCCTCAATCTCATTGTCTTCAGATTCTGCTACGGCAAGGTTAGAATTTTGGCTACGGGTGACTGGGAATGTAAGAATAGGGGGGTTGTCTTTGGCCCTTTTTGTTCTCCCTATCTTTTGTGGTGGTGAGGGAGATGGATTATTGGCGGTGAGGTTAGGATTTAGTTTAAAAAGTTCAGTTTCAAGGGCCTGAATTTCTTTAATAAGGTGAAGGTGCTCACACTTGGTTTATAATATTTCTTTGAGGGAGGAGACTTCTTGAGTGAGTGTTGTTTTTGCTAGTCGGATGGGGTCAAGTGGGAGATTATTGGGTGTAGAGGGAGGTTTTGGAATAACTGAGGTGTTGAGGTTGTAAGAGTGTGGGTTATGGGGGGGGGCTTATTGATGACAGGGGCTGTAAGGCCCCAGGGGTTATCATGGTAATGGACAGCTTGATTTTTTAGGGATTCTTCTTCCTCAGGGTTTAAATGATGTATTTGATTATTAGAAATGAGCAATGGGTAGAGTTTGGGAGATGAAGGTTTTTGAGGGCAAGGGTTGGTAACATTTGGAGTTTTAAGAGCATTGTCGGGGCTGTTCAGGGGTTTAGGGGAAACTGGGGGGTTGTCAGGAATTTCTACCGTGACAGAGGGGCAGGTGGAAGGAGGGCGAGAAGCCTCTTTAAGGACTTCTTCTCCTACTTTGATGACATCTCAAATGTCAGGATCTAGTGAATGAACTTTTAACATGTCGTGAATTAAATTCCAGTAGGAAAAGGCTGTAACTGGGACTTTGTCAGGACCAAAGGTGTGGTAAAAGTCCTGCAAAGCATCTACTACTTGTTCCCAGCGTTTTTGGCTGATTGTTCCCTCTAAAGGGAACCAGGGGCAGGTTTCATGAATAAAATTAAAAAATTCTCTAAGGTCCTTTCTTTTAACCCTTACTCCTTGCACTCTGAGTGATCCCTTGAGTCCGTCAAGGAACATTTCATGTGTACTCAGCGAATTCCCCATTATGTTGGCTGGATGGCTCTCTCAGGATCTCGGTTCATGCAAGTCTCCAGTCGACTGGGAACTTAAGTTTCTCTGTGACCACTCTCTCTGTGCCTTATGATCTCTGCTCGCATGTCATAGGTCGGCAGGTATAATCCGCCTGCTCGGACCCTCTCAGGCAGGACAGCTGCCTACCACCCTCAGGCATAGACTTTGGGAGGCAGCGTCCCTGGGAGTGCCCTTGAGGTGGACGACCGTGTAAGACTTAGTGAGCTCAGAGTTTGTTAGAGAGTGTTAGGCAGAAAAACTAGTCCAAGTGTTTTGGAGTTCTCACTGCCGAAACGGGTACCTCTCATCCTTCCCCGCTTTGGCTCTGTGAGCTTGGTAAGTGAATTAGATCCGGGAGAGCCAATAATAACAGCCAAGACGAAGGGATGAAATGTTTGAAATCTTGTAAGTTATCGTTTGCCTACCTTATCTTCCGATCCGTCTCACGGTGGGTGAACCGAGGCGATCTGAATGGGGAGTGCACGCGGGTCCTCACTGCAGCTCCGAAGGGTGCCCGGCCGGGGCTTCCGTAGGCAAGTGTTCTCCAGGGGGGTCCCGATCACCCCACGTTGGGCGCCAGGATGTCCCGACCCACGGGACAGCAACGGGGGACGCAGGAACCACCTAAAGGAGAAAAACAAACAAGGGGCGCAAGAAAGGGAGACAAGACAGTTTTCTGATCAAGTCTCAAACTTTATTGAAGAAACTTGTGCCTTATAAGCATCACGGGGAAGGAGGGTGTGTCTTGTTGGGAGGTTCAGAGGAGTTGTTAACTGGGGATTGGCTAGAGTAAGTAAGATGGGGCATAAGGTGATTGGTTGGCTAGTTGCCGGGTAAAGTTACCGGGAAAAGGTGAAACTGTTTTTTACTTAAAGAGGAAGTAAGGCAGAGCTGTGCCTTATATGGCTTCCGACAGGTGACTAATTTTCACATAAATTGGTTTTAATTTTGACTAAAGTATATTACTTAAACATTAATTTTTAACTCAACATGCTAATATGTTGTTTAGGATATTGTATCCTCATTTATAAGTGACATATGTTTGTAATTTCTCCTTTACAATAATATATTTTCTCCAACGTTAATATCAGGTGTACCCAGATCAAGTAGAATGATTTTGATGTATTTCTTCTTTTTCTACTGTCTATAAGATTTAGCATGATCTGTTTTTTGAAATTATCTGTTACTTTTATATATAAATATTAGTTGTCTATTTTTTGATACTTAAAAAAATAATAAGAAGTTAATTGATGACTCCATACTGAATCTCAAAGTCAAAGCATTCTATAATAGACATACTCTTATTTGACAATGTGAATGTTACTTTCTTTGCATTATTATTATTATTGTTATTGCTTAATATTTCGATGAAGCAATTGTCTGATTCCTTTTCTGAATGTATTTATGTTCGTTCGTTCTTTACAAGTTTTTTGTTTCGAATCCTTATATTAAACATTGTTATTGTTATTAAATTTTAAGTCTTTTTAATTTCGTGAAGGCAAAAACATGGAAACCTAATTAACACATGTATATGTAAAAATTAAAATTAAAATTAAAAAAAAGAAAGAAATGCTCTAACACATACAGCAAAAAAAAAAAAAAAGATGAGGGACTTTATACCTTTTGTATTTACCTGGATAGAGTCGAAGAACATTCTCCTTAGTAAAGTATCTCAAGAATGGAAAAACAAGCATCCTGTGTACTCAATGCCAATTTGAAACTAGTAGATGAACAACCACAGGCTCACATGAGAGGAAAAACACAATTAAATTCAAGAAGGGGGGAGGGGTACAAGGGTAAGGAGCTCAGTAAGCTCTCACCTAATGGATACAACATAGGGGTATATAGCACACCTCGTGGGTAATGGACTCAAATTCAACTCTAACTTTTCCTAACAAACATAAACTATGGAACCTAATCGTATGTACCTTCATATTAATCTGAAATAATAACAACAATGATAAAGGCATTTGCTTCTTTTTTTTTTTTTAAGACATTTGCTTCTGTGGCTGCAGGGAAGGGACAGGGCTAGAGTTATAGATTGAGGCATCATTCTTTCCCCCAGCAAGCATTTATGGGAGTACTTTTTCACACTTACCGTCACCGTACAAGTCCCCTGTGTTCTCCCTCCTGTTCCCACTTCCTTCACCCTTCTCAGAGGTGACCTCTATCCTTAACTTGTCTTCATCATTTCTTTTCTTTTCTGTCTTTCTTTCCCCCCCCCCTTCACTGTCACCCAGACTGGAGTGTGGTGGTGTCATCATAGCTCTCTACAACCTCAAACTCCTGGGCTTGAGTGATGCTTCCACTTCAGCCTCCTGAGTAACTGGCACTACCGGTGTGCATCATCACGCCCAGCTAATTTTTCTTCTTTCTTTTGGTAGGGATGGGGGGGGCGGTCTTGCTATGTTTTCCAGGCTGGTCTCAAACTTCTGGCCTCAAGCAATCCTCCCACCCCCAACCTACCAAAGTGCTGGGATTACAGGTGCGAGCCAGCACGTGGCCTCTTCTCTTTCAGTTGTTTTCTACTGCCTTCATATTCCTAATAATACATTCCTTACTACATATTTCTAACAATATACATCCTTTCTTTGACTTTTTATATGTGGAATAATTTATATTAAATAACATTGTATGGGAGAAGAGACCCATCCCCATTGTTGTATGTGTTAAGCAAGTGTCCATTGTCGTTGCTTGATGCTATTTTACTAAATAAATCCCAAGTCGATTCTCTTTATCATGGTCGTTATGTTCTATAACATCACTGTCAACATTGAATTAGGCAATCTTGAAATGTTGCTCCTAGGGGAAATACACTGTCACGTTCCAGTGATCCTCTGGTCACAACATTCTCATCAACCGGTCATTACATAACCTTGTTTCGTGTGTGTTTCAGTTTAAAGACACCTCATTTATTATATGTATATAGTTGATTCATCGATTTTGAAACCATGGCCAGCAGCGCTCTAACTCATGTCTGAAACAAACGGAAAAAAAAAGCTTTCCTAACATGTGTGTTTTCTCCAGCAGGCACATCACAGCCATTTTGCTCTAGGAACACTAGATAGCACCTCATCACTGAGCTTGGGGACATTTTTAATGGTGAGATCCCCAATGGAAAGCACACACAAAAAATGCAAAACGTGGCACTCAATAGAAGAGGATACTTGCTTGTAGTATGAGCACTAACGTAAGAAGGCAGAGGTCCCCTCCACCTCTTTCGACCTCAGGTGACTAACATACGTGTGCTTTGAAGAACTCAAAATTTTCCCTGCTCTGCACATGTTTGTGAATGACCTTGAAAGCATGCCTACATTGATTTGGTGTCATAAGTAAAGTTTAGCAAGTAGGCAAATTTGCAAATATGGGGTCCATGTATTATAAGGAGTGGCGATAGCTCAATCTATTGATATCTATCCATTCTACGGTTGATGAGCATTTGTGTTGTTTCCAGCTTAGAGAATATCACACACAGTGCCTCTGTAAACCTTCTGGGGCACATTTCCCTGTAAACGTGCACAAGAGTCCTCCTGGCCAGAGCTTTCTGACCTTTGGACTGGGACGCTGAGAGCCTTACCCTTGGAGGCAGGCACCCCTGGACCTGTCAGGTCTTGCCCTGAGTGGCCTTGTCTTCTTACTGCTTCGAGCCTCACAAGCGTCATTTTGTGTGTGGACCGTAGAACAAAGTGGCCTGGAAACCATGTTCCAGTATTTGTACCTCGGAGTGGACTTGGTGGCTCATAGGAGAGGTAAGCTTGCAAGTTTACTAGATTATGTCAGGTTTCTTACAAAGTGACTGTGCTAATTTATGCTCCTATCAAAGATATTTTTAATTGTTTCTGTTGGTCTACAGCCTCATCGACATTTGATGTTATCAAACTACAAAGTTTTTGTGTATCGGGTGAATGTGAAATGGTATCTTACTGTGGTTTTAATGTGTAATTTCCTTGATTAGTAGTGCGATGCTGCATCTTTTCGCGTATGTATTGGCCTTTAAGTTTTCTTTTCTACGAGGTGACCCTATTTACTATCTTTCACCCACGTCCCCCTTGGATTATTTGCCTGTTCATTTGTGAGAGCTCCCCTTGTAGTCTGGGTTTTAAGTCTTTGCTGCTTTCATGTGGTATAACTATCTTCTTGTAGTTTTGTGGCTTGCCTGTCCTCCCTTCGTTGTACCTTTGAATGAGAAGGAGGACTTTTGAAAGTTTTGCACAACATTTTATTATGAAAAGCTCCAAACATACAGAAAAGATGAAAGTGTTATCTGTACCCATTGTCTATGTTCCACTCTTCACATTTTGTTACGCTTGTTTCTCACACATCCATCCATTCCTTCTTCATTCCTCAATTCATCTTAGTTTGAAATTCAGGTGCATTTCAAAGTAAAATGTCAGACATCATAGTGCTTAATTTTAATGTACTAGAATTTTAAAATTCTTTTCAAAGTTTTTTTTTTTTTCTGTCTTGTTTATGAAATCTTCCCTACTCCAAGGTCATGAAGACATTCTTCTATAATCTCTTCTTCAAATGAGAGTTTTAGACCTACCTGGAGTTAATTTTTGTTCATGGTTTAAGGCAGGAGTCCATTTCTTTTTCTTTTCCAACCCCATACCCAGTTGTCCTCGCACTCTCTAATGAAAAGGCCATCCTCTTTCAAGTGCTCTGTCATGGTGTCTCTTTTCATAAATTGTCTACGTATGCGAGAATGTTAGGTCTATTAGTCTACTTTTGAGCCACTCCTATACTTTCTTGTAATGATTACAGCAGCTTCATAATACATTTCATCATGCTTGCCCTTGAAACAGTGCTGCAAAAAAATATTGATCACCTTTTAGAGCAAGTCCTCTCACCTCATTCTTCTTCATGAGAGAATTGTGACCATTCTTGGCTCTTCACACTTCTATATACATTTTAGAATCAGTTTGTCACACTCCACAAATACCCTTTGGGGTTTTGATCGGGACTGCATTGAATCTACAGATTGCTTTGGGGAGAACTGACATCTTTATAAAATTGACTCTTCCGATCTGAGAACATGGACCTTACTTTCAGTTAGGTCTTTCAATACAGTTTGGGGAGAACTGACTCTTCCGATCTGAGAACATGGAATATCCTTACTTTTAGTTAGGTCTTTCAATAAAGTTTTATTATTTTCCTCTTAGTGGTCACGTCCATTGAGATGTTATCATCAACTGGACTTTAAAAATTAATCTTCTGTGTGTTCAAACTATTTAGAAATACACTTAGTTTCTGTATATAGACTCTACACAGAACTTTGCTGAGTACTTTCAATCATTTCTATAATTTAAATGTGGATTCATTTGCCTTTTCTGTGGACACGATCAAGTCCTCCACAAATCATGAGAGATTGTATTTATATTCCCTTATTTTCAAACTCTGCTTTCTATCTATTTGCTTGCCGTACTGTACTGCCTAGGTGTTCTAGAACAATGATGAATAGAAGCTGCAATAGCAGACATTTTGCTTTATTCCTGATCTTGAATCCTCTCAACATTTCTGCATTAGAGACGATGTTTCCTGTAAATTCTTTGTAGATACCTTCATCAACTTAAGACAATTCCTTTCTCTTCCTGGTTTCTTAACATTTCAAAAGGTCATGAATGTTTCCTGATCCCTTAGTGCCCAGGGGATCTGTAATGATGTTCCCCTTTTCATTCTGATGTTGGTATTTCATTTCTTGTCTCTTTTTTCTTATCAATCCATCTGGAGATTTAACAATTTTATTTATCGATCTTCTCTTTCAAATAACCATCAGTAATTACTAATGTTTTCTTTTGTTTTATTGTTTTCTTACTGAATTCTGTTTTTGTCTTTATTGTTTACCTCCTTCTGCTTACTCTGGATTCATCTGTTCTTTCATTTCTACTTTCCTTATTTTTTTCTTTCTTTCTTTCTCTCTTTTTTTTTTTTTTTTTTGAGATAGAGTCTCACTCTGTTGCCCAGGCTAGAGTGCCGTGGTGTCAGCCCAGCTGGCAGTAACCTCAAACTCCTGGGTACAATAGATCCTCTTGCCTCAGTTTCCCAAGTAGCCGGGACTACAGGTGCCCGCCATAACACCTGGCTAATTTTCTACTTTTAGTAAATATGGGGTCTCATTCTTTCTCTGGCTGGTCTTGGCCTCCTGAGCTCAAAGGATCCTCCCATCTCAGTCTCTCAGAGTGCTAGGGTTACAGGTGTGAGCCACCGTGCCTAGCCCCTTTTCTAGTTTCTTAAGATGGAAACTTCGGTCAGTGTTTTGAGATTTTTTTTCTTTTTTAATATGAGCATTTAATTTTTATAATTTTTCCTGTAAATACTGCTATAGCTGCATCTCACAAATTTTGATATGGTGTGTTTTCATTTTCCTTCATTGAAAATAATTCTTATTTGTTCTCATTTTATCTGTTTTACCCATCATTTATTAAGAAGTCTGTTTTTCCATTATCCTAAGTGAAGTATCTCAAGAACAGGAAAAGAAACACCACATGTACTCTCTAACAAGCTGGAACTAACCAATGGGTACACATGTTCACAGAGGGAAGTAAAACTCAGTAGAAATCACCTGGGAGGAGGGAGGAGGAGTGGAGGGGCAGAAACCTACCTAACAGGCACAATGAACACTATGCGGTGATGTGCACTCTTGTGGCCCTGACTCAAGCACTACAAAAACTATCCCTGTAACAAAAAAAGTTTGTACCCCATTAATATTTTGAAATAAATATGGCAAATATAAACATAAAAAAGAAGTGTGTTAATTTACAAATATCTGGGGATGTCCCAGGTAGTGTTCTGTTATTCATCTCTAGTTGCATTGCATTTTGGTCAAAGAACATACTTTTTATGATTATACTCATTTTTGGAGGTTTGTTTTGTGCCCCAGACATGATCTTGGTAAATGCCCTGTGTGTACTTGAAAAGAATATTTACTCTGCTGTTGTTGATCAGAGTTCTATAAATATCAAATAGGTAAAGTTGGGTGATAGTGTTGTTCAAATCTTCTACATCCTTACTTATTTTCTGTGTACTTATGTTATTGATCATAGAAAGAAGAATGTTGAAGTCTGCAAGTATAATTTTAAAATTGAATAATTACTCTTTTTTTTGAGTTGTTTAGATTACTTAAACATATTTATTTATTTTATTTATTTTTTTACTGTTGGGGATTCATTGAGGGTACAATAAGCCAGGTTATACTGATTGCAATTGTTAGATAAAGTCCCTCTTGCAATCATGTGCCCCCATAAAGTGTGACACACACCAAGGCCCCACCCCCCTCCCTCCGTCCCTCTTTCTGCTGAATAATTACTCTTTTTGGTTGTATTACTTTGGCTTCAACTGTTTTGAAACTTTGTTGTTAGGTGAATATTAATTTAGAATTTTAACATTTTCTAACAATTTGTAATTGGTGAATTTTTACATCTTTAATCTTTTGTAACATCCTTTTTTATCCCAGGCGATATTCCTGAAGTCTACTTTCTCAGTTATTGCTATAGCCACTTGGGTTTTCTTTGAGTAGTGTTTGCATGGCAAATCGTTTTCTATCCTTTAACTTGTAACTGATCTATGATATTATATTTATATTTATATATTTATTTATTTGTTTGGAGACAGAGTCTCACTTTGTCACTCTTAGTAGAGTGCGTGGTGTCATAGCTTACAGTCACTTCAAACTCTTGGGCTTAAGCGATTCGCTTGTCTCTGCCTCTCCAGTAGTTGAGACTACAGGTGCCTGCCACAATGCTCAGCTATTTTTAGAGATGAAGTTTCACTCTGGCTCAGGCTGGTCTCGAACCTACAAGCTCAGGCAATCCACTAGCCTTGGCCTCTCAGAGTACTAGGACTGCAGGCATGAGCCACTGCAACCGGCATATGATATATTTAAAGTAGATTTCCTACCAACAGACTGGAGTTTGGTTTCTTTTTTTATATAATCTGACATTCTAGCTTCTCTATTGATGTGTTTCAAGAACTGACATTTAATACGGTTATTGTAGTAAATTTAAAACTACCATCTTGCTATTTGTCCTCTTTCTTATTACCTCTTTAGATCAGTAAATATAGTTTACCATATTAACAAAAAAGAACCACTATATGATGAATTCAATAGATGTAGAAAAAGCTTTTTGACAAAATTCATCATCCATTTAAGATTAAAAATTAAAAACCTCTCAGAAAAGTAGGAATTAAGTAGAACTTTGTAAATTTAGGATAGGTATGAAAATGACAGGTGACATACTATTATTTTTATTAAAATATTCTTTCTTGGGGATTCCCATGTTCCCATGTTCCACGTCCTGTTCTTTTTTTTTTTTTTTTTTTTTTTTTGTGGTTTTTGGCCAAGGCTGGGTTTGAACCCGCCACCTCTGGCATATGGGACCGGCACCCTACTCCTTGAGCTACAGGCACCGCCCTCCACGTCCTGTTCTAAGACATGGAGCTACATCTGTGAAAACAGCAGATGATGTTCTCGGTTCCAAGAGCTTACTCTCCTTTTTTTTGGATAGAATGTCAGTATGTTGCCCTCATTAGAGTGCGGTGATGTCACAGCTCACAGCAACCTCAGACTCTTGGGCTTAAGCGATTCTCTTGCCTCAGCCTCCCAAATAGCTGGGACTACAGGCACCCAACACAACACCCAGCTTTTTTTTTTTTGTTTTTGTTGTCATTGTTTTTCAGCAGGCCCGGGCTGGGTTCAAACCCACCATTCCTGGTATATGGGGTTGGCACCCTAACTACTGAGCTATGAGCCCTGAGCCAAGAGCTTACCTTTCTATCATAGGTTTATAGCAGCATTTTTCAAATCTTCAAATCCTTTATTCTTGGAGATTGCCTTTCTAGATGCTGGTTCAATCTTTATTGATTGCTCAGGGTGTTGCACTGATCTAGAACACTCCTTTACTAAATTCCAAGTGGCGAACCCACCATTTCTTGGTTTATTCCAGTGTTTCAAGAGGACCCATCCTCCAGGAACTTCCTGAGAAAGGGTACATGTAATACGATTTCTTTTCAGAGTTTGCATGACCAGTGTTTTTGATCTCATACTTATTTGATAACTTGGCATATGATTTTATGTTGAAAATAATTTTCTCCAATTATTGTGACATAAGAAAAATTCTTCTAGATGTCTGCCTAGGCACAGAACTTATGAATATGACCTCAAAGGAAAATATAACATCAAAAAAAAATAAACAAATGGGACCTAATGAATTATAAAGCTACTTCACAGGTAAGGAAATAACTGACAGAGCAAATACATCCTTCAAGGGCTAATATCCAGACTCTAAAAAGAATTCAGACAAAATAGCAAGTAAAAAACAAACCACTCCTTCAAAAAGTGGGCAAAAGACATGAACAGAATTCTGTCAAAAGAAGATAGTCACTGGCCAAGAAACTTGAAAAAATGCTCAATGTCACTAATCATCAGGGAAATGCAAATTAAAACCACAACGAGATACCACCCTACCTTGTCAAACAGAATGGCTATTCTTAAAAAGTCAAAAACAAGGGTGGCGCCTGTGGCTCAGTCGGTAAGGCGCCGGCCCCATATACCAAGGGCGGCAGGTTCAAACCCCGCCCTGGCCAAACTGCAACCAGAAAATAGCCGGGTGTTGTGGTGGGCGCCTGTAGTCCCAGCTACTCGGGAGGCTGAGGCAGGAGAATCGCTTAAGCCCAGGAGTTGGAGATTGCTGTGAGCTGTGTGAGGCCACGGCACTCTACCGAGGGCCATGAAGTGAGACTCTGTCTCTACAAAAAAAAAAAAAAAAGAAAAGTAAAAAAAAAAAAAAAGTCAAAAACTAATAGATGCTGGTGTGGATACAGAAAGAGTGATTCTGCCATGATTAGGAGCCAGAGGGAATGGCTGCCCCCACCCAAAGATGTCTCTGAGTGGGAGGAAGCCTTTCCACAGGTTTCAGTTCTTGGGGGGAGGCTGCACATCAAGTTGAAAACTTGGAAGACTATGTGGACTTGAACAATACACAGCTGCAGATTTGAGTGAGGGTTAGAGTGGATTTGCCATTGATTTGGTGGCAGATGGGGCAGCCATCCTGGGAAGGTCCTGGCTGCCAGGGGCCCACCATTGTGTGAAGGTTGTGAGAAGGTTGTGAGAGTGGGCATTCTTACCAGCATCCTAAAGCACGGCCATCTTTATTCTGTCTGCTGGGATCAAAACTCCACTCTTGGGTCAGGCTCAGTAGCTCTTGCACACTGGTGGAACTCTTGTTAGGGGGCACTGTGAAACCTGCCTCTGAAGGATTCTGGAGGGCTTTATGATCCCAACTCAGCAGGGTCTGAATGATGAGGAAATAATCATATGATCACCAAGGGCAACTAAGTTGCCGGGTGCATGCCTGGGAACTAGAGAGGTTACCTGCTGTATTCTTCATCCCCTTAAAAAACTAAAGAGCCACCTGGTGTTCCAATATATTCATTTACATATATATATATATATAATAATTGGTTCCTTCCAAGATATCTATCACCTATCTATATTCATATATATAAATATTTTTAAAGTTTTTTTCTCTTCTCTTTGTTGCTGCTTTTTGGCTATTAGATCTACTCTGTTTTGTTTGTTTTTTAACTAATTTGGTTGGTTCTATTCTTTTTTCTTTTGTAGAGACAGAGTTTCACTTTATGGCCCTCGGTAGAGTGCAGTGGCCTCACACAGCTCACAGCAACCTCCAGCTCCTGGGCTTAAGCGATTCTCTTGCCTCAGCCTCCCGAGTAGCCGGGACTACAGGCGCCTGCCACAACGCCCGGCTATTTTTTGGTTGCCCGGCTATTTTTTTGGTTGCAGTTCAGCCGGGGCCGGGTTTGAACCCGCCACCCTCGGTATATGGGGCCGGCGCCTTACCGACTGAGCCACAGGTGCCACCCCGGTTGGTTCTATTCTTAACTTCCATTTTTACTTTTATCATGAGCAACGGCTCCTGTATTTTTTGGTTGCGGTATTTTAGCCTCATTTATTCTCTCTCTATTTCACTCCTCCTCATTGTCTCTTTTGATAGAGACTTTTCTACTTTTCTCATCTTTCCCACATAAATCACTCTTGAAACAGCTAAGATATCCCCTCCTTTAAAAAAAGCAACCTCCAACTCCTGGGCCTAGGCAATTCTCTTGCCTCAGCCTCCCCAGTAGCTGGGACTACAGGCACTCGCCACAATGCCTGGCTATTTTTTTGTTGCAGTTTGGCCAGGGCTGGGTTCAAACCCGCTAGCCCTTTGTATATGGGGCTGGTGCCCTACCCACTGAGGCACAGGTGCCACACCTTCCTTTAGCATTCTTAAACAAAACAAGTTTTAGGCCAGAATTCTGTATCCTACTACACTAAGCTTCAAAATTGATGGTGCAATCCAATCTTTTGCAGAAAGACAAACACTGAGGAAATTTGCCACAGCAAGATCAGCTCTACAGGAAATACTTTTTTTTTTTGAGGCAGACTCTCACTTTGTCACCCTTGATAGAGTGCCATGGCATAATAGCTCACAGCAACTTCAAACTCTTGGGCTTAAGCAATTCTCTTGCCTCAGCCTCCCAAGTAGCTGGGACTACAGGCGTCCACCACAACACCCAGATAGTTTTAGAGATGAGATATCGTTTTGGCTCAGGCTGGTCTCGAACCTGTGAGTTCAGGCAATCCACCCACCTTGGTCTCCCAGAGTGCTAGAATTGCAGGCATGAGCCACCTTGCCTGGCAGAATCTAGTTTTTATAGGCTTTTTCAGTGAATGTTCACATGTTCTTAATCTGGGAGGAATTATAAAGAACATCCAAGTTCTTTAGAAAAGCATTCTGGTTTGGAGTTAGTGTCAAAATTTCTTTCTGAAGTGTGGGTACTTTGAGACTTTTATGAGAAAGTTCTGGAAGAGAGAATACACTACTACTATCCATTTGAACCACCTTTTTTTAAAAAATTAAATCATAGCTGTGTACAATAACGCAATCATGAGGTACAATGTGCTGGTTTTATATACAGTTTGAAATATTTTCATCAAACTGGTTAACATAGCCTTCATGGTATTTTCTTAATTATTGTGTGCAGACTTTTATATTCTACATTTAGTAATTTTCACCTGTACCCTTCTAAGATGTGCTGTAGGTGTGGACCCACTAATTACCCTCCATCCACCCATCCTCCCCTCTTCCCTCCCCTCCCTTGCCCTTTTCCCCGTATTCTTGTGCTGAGATTGGGTTATAGCTTTCTTATGAAAGCTATAAATTAGTTTCATATTAGGGCTGATTATATTGGGTACTCTTTCTTCCATTCTTGAGATATCTTGCTAAGAAGAATATTTTCCAGCTCCATCCATGTAAACATGAAAGAAGTATAGTCTCAATCTTTCTTTACAGCTGCATAATATTCCATGGTGTACATATACCACAATTTATTAATCCATTCGTGGATCGATGGGCACTTGGGCTTTTTCCATGACTTAGCAATTATGAATTGGGCTGCAATAAACATTCTGATACAAATATCTTTGTTATAATGTAATTTTTGGTCTTCTGGATATATACCTAGTAGAGGAATTATAGGATCGAATGGCAGGTCTATTTTTAGATCTCTAAGTGTTCTCCAAACATCTTTTCAAAAGGAATGTATTAATTTGCATTCCCACCAGCAATGTAGAAGTGTTCCCTTTTCTCCACATCCACGCCAACATCTGTGGCTTTGGGATTTTGTGATGTGGGCTAATCTTACTGGAGTTAGATGATATTTCAAAGTAGTTTTCATTTGCATTTCTCTGATGATTAAGGATGATGAGCATTTTTTCATGTGTCTGTAGGCCATGTGCCTGTCTTCTTCAGAGAAGTTTCTCTTTAAGTCCCTTGCCCAGCCGGAGATGAGATCACTTGTTCTTTTCTTGCTAATACGTTTGAGTTCTCTGTAGATTATGGTTATTAATCCTTTGTCAAAGACATCTCCTGCAAATATCTTTTCCCATTCTGAGGACTGTCTGCTTGCTTTACTTACTGTGTTCTTGGCTGTACAGAAGCTTTTTAGTTTCATCAGGTCCCAGTAGTGTACACCTGTTTTAATGTCTTCTCTTCTTCTTCTACCTCACTTGCCAGAATTTCAATTTTGTTCCTTAGACTCTGAATATTCCCAGTCATCAATTCTGCAGTCTCTACCACTATTTCTACTTCTTCCTGCAATAATGCCAGACCTTCTTTATTAGCTTCCTCCTGTGCACTTTCCACATTCAGTAGACTTGACATGTGAATTAAATCTTTCCACTTTTCAGGGTTTTATAAGTTGTAGCAATTTTTTCTTCAGGAAGTTGAGATGATACCGTATTTCTTCTTTTTCTTTACTACTATTACTCAATTGTTATTATTACTATTCCATTATTGTTTGCAAATGCTCTTTGGTACTCTTTGAAAGAGGTTGCCATGTTTTTCTTTTGTTGGTAGTATCTTTATCTGTTTTATGTTAGTATGCTTTGTTTGTTCTTCAGAAGACCGATGCTTTGGATGATTTTTATTTCTTTTTGCTGTGTTTCTGTTTTCTCAGACAACTCTTCATCAATTTTTCTTTTTGAATTTCTTTTAAATTGTTGAGACTTTTTCTTGGAAACATGTAGTTTACCAGACATCTTGATCATTGATTTCTCAGGAACCTTTCCGGTTCAGAATAATTCACACCCAAACAATCAAAAGCAGAGGAGATCTGCTGTGTGGCTTCTTTTAATTGCATATGGTAAAATGTGATAAGAGAGAAATAATTTAAAGACAGGACTTACAGAACTTATAATCCAGTCCTCAAGAGACACAAATCCTGCACGTGCCTTGATACTGGACTTCCCATCTTCCAGAACCATGAGCCAATAAATTTTTATTTTTTATAAATACTCAGCCTATGGTATTCTGCTATGGCAGCACAAATGGACTAGGACAAACACTTGCCATGAGATGTCCTCTCTCAACAGAGTTAAAAGTGTATTAATACTGAATTGTTATCTATTGGCACAAAGCAGATCTCTAGAACTTACTTGTTTCCCATAACTGACATCTCTTTCACTTTTAAAGGATTCTTTTGTAAGATACAGAATTCTAAATCAGTGGGGTTTTATTCTGAACTTTTTAAATACTTCACTCCACTCTCTTTTTGCTTATATGGCTTCTGAGGAAAAGTTGGATATAATTCTTACCTTTAGGTAAGGTGTTACTCCACTCCTGGCTTCTTTCAAGATTTTTTCTTTATCTTTGATCTTCTGAAGTTTGAATATGATATGCCTACATGTAGTTTGTTTATTTTGCTTTTCTTTTAGCATTTATCTTACTTGGTTTCCTCTGAGAATCTTGGGGCTGTGGTTTGATGTCTGACATTAATTTGGGGGAATTCTCAGACGTTATTTCTTTTCTTGCTTCTCATTCTGGTCGTTCATTATGTGTATATTACACTTCTTGTAGCTGCCCAACAGCTTTTGGATATTTTCTTCTGGGTTTTTCTTCAGTCGTTGTTGTCTTTGCTTTTCAGTTTCAAAAGTTTCTATTGACATACCCTCAAACTCAGAGATTGTCTCCTCAGCCATGTCCAGTCTTCTAATGACCCCATTGAAGGCATTCTTCATTTTTATCACAGTGTTTATGACTTCTAGCCTTCCTTTTTGATGTTTTCATAGATTTTACATCTCTCTGCTTACATTATCCATCTGTTCTCATATGATTTTTACCTCTCATATTAAAATACTTAATATGTTACTTATAGTTAAAAAAATCCCGATTTGATAGCTTCAACATTCTTGCCATATATGACTCTCTTTCTGATGTTGGTTCAGTCTCCACGAACTATGCTTTTTGCCTTTTAGTATGCCTTGTAATTTGTTTGTTTAAAGGTAGAAGTGATATACTGGATAAAGGGAACTGTGGTAAATGGGTTTTTGGTAATGTGGTTGTAAGGTGTGGGGGGAAGGCAAGCACTCTATAGTCCTATGATTAGGTCTTACTCTTTTGGCAAGCCTGTGCTCCCGAACTGTGAACTTCACCAGTATTTGTTAGTTTTTCCTCCTTAGCTGGAATAGGATTGCTAGAAGGAGCTGGAGTTGGGTAATTTCCTTCCCCCATGTGTAACACATGGAGTTGGATATTTTTCTTCCTGTGTATAGATTAAGCTCTGTTACAACCTCGGAAGGTTAGGCTCTGGTAGAATAGTTTTTCTTGAGGGAAGGTATTTTTAAGAAAAACAGAATGGTCTGACATATTTTTAAATGGTTTCTTTTCCCCTTCCCATGCCAAAACCATGAGGAGATTCTTCTTTACTATTCATTGTGAAGACCCTGTACATTTCCTAGAGGTGTAACTCACCAAAGGGTGTGGCCTTCCTGTGTCTGGGTCCCTTTAGATTTTTTAACTTTCAAACTCCTCCATGATCAATCTCTAGGAATTCATCAATTACAGTTTAGATTTTTCTACTCTGGCACTGGTTCCCGTGGCAGCTTCTATTCACAGGTTTCTTCTCTGCTAAGTTGTGATTCTCTGTATCTACCTGTCTTTTTAATTTTGGGGACAGTAATTTGCTATGTGACCTTACTTCTTTGACAGGATCTAAGAAAAGTTGTTGATTTTTTATTTGTTCAGCTTTTTACTTGTTAGAATGGAGTAGTGATTTACAAAGTATTTAACATGATGTCCTGGAAACCAGAAGTCCTCCTCTGCCCATTTTAAAATTAGTTTATTGAGCCATCTCCTATTCAGCAACATGGTCACCCTCTGACCCCTTGTGAAGTCCAAGATCATCAAAAAGAAGACCAAAAAGTTCACCTGGTACCAGTCGGACTGATATGTCAAAATTAAGCATAACCAGTGGAAACCCAGAGGTATTGACAACAGGGTTCAGAGAAGATTCAAGAGCCAACATTAGTCCAACATTGGCCAATATTGGCAAAAGAAAACAAAGCATATGCTGTCCAGTGGTTTCTGGAAGTTCCCCATCCACAATGACAAGGAGCTGGAAGTGCTACTGATGTGCAACAAATCTTATTGTGCAGAGGTTGCTCACAACCTTTCCTCTAAAAACCACAAAGCCATGGTGGGAAGAGTTGCCCACATGGCCATCAGAGTCACCAATCTCAATGCCAGGCTGTGCAACAAAGGAAATAAATGGATAGTTCATGTACACATTTTATTTATTTATTAAATAAAATCATAAAAACAAACAAACAAAAAATCAGATTCTTTGCTCCCTGGTTGTTGAGTGGTAGGAGTTCTTTATATATTCTGGATAGTAACCTCTTGTGAAGCCCAAGGTCATCAAAAAGAAGACCAAGAAGTTCTTCTGGCACCAGTCTGATTACAGACTTTATAGGTTACCTATTCACTCTGTTGATTGTGTCCTCTGATGCACAAATGTTTTACAATTTGTTTTTTCTTTTTCTTTCTTTTTTTTTTTTATTAAATCATAGCTGTGTACATTAATGCGATCATGGGGCACCATACACTGGTTTTATAGACCATTTGACATATTTTAATCACACTGGTTAACATAGCCTTCCTGGCATTTTCTTAGTTATTGTGTTAAGACATTTATATTCTACATTTAGTAAGTTTCACATGTACCCTTGTAAGATGCACTGTAGGTGTAATCCCACTAATCCCTCCTGCCCATCCTTCCCCCTCCACACATCCTCCCTCTGCTGATCCTCTCCCCCTTCCCTATATTCTTAGGTTATAATTGGATTATAGCTTTCATATGAAAGCCATACATTAGTTTCATAGTAGGAATGAGTACATTGGATACTTTTTCATCCATTCTTGAGATACTTTACTAAGTAGAAGAATTCTAAGAAGAATATGTTCCAGCTCCATCCATGTGAACATGAAAGAGGTAAAGTCTCTATCTTTCTTTAAGGCTGCATAATAAATATTCCATGGTGTACATATACCACAATTTATTAATCCATTCGTGGATCAATGGGCACTTGGGATTTTTCCATGTCTTAGCAATTATGAATTGGGCTGCAATAAACATTCTGATACAAATATCTTTGTTATAATGTGATTTTTGGTCTTCTGGACATATGCCTAGTAGAAGAATTATAGGATTGAATGGCAGGTCTATTTTTAGATCTCTAAGTGTTCTTCAATCATCTTTCCAAAAGGAATGTATTAATTTGCATTCCCACCAGCAATGTAGAAGTGTTCCCTTTTCTCTGCATCCACGCCAACATCTCTGGCTTTGGGATTTTGTGATGTGGGCTAATCTTACTGGAGTTAGATGATATCTCAAAGTAGATTTGATTTGCATTTCTCTGATGATTAAGGATGATAAGCATTTTTTCATGTGTCTGTAGGCCGTGCGCCTGTCTTCTTCAGAGAAGTTTCTCTTCAAGTCCCTTGCCCAGACTGCCCTGGGATCACTTGTTCTTTTCTTGCTTATACGTTTGAGTTCTCTGTGGATTCTGGTTATTAATCCTTTGTCGAAGACATATCCTGCAAATATCTTTTCCCATTCTGAGGGCTGTCTGCTTGCTTTACTGACTGTGTGCTTGGCTGTGCAGAAGAATTTAGTTTGATCAGGTCCCAGTAGTGTATTTTTGAAGTTGCTTCAATTGCCTGGGGGCTGGTCCTCATAAAATATTCACTCAGATCGATTTCTTCAAGAGTTTTCCCTGAACTTTCTTCTAGTATTTTTATAGTTTCATGTCTTAAGTTTAAATCTTTAATCCAGTGAGAGTCTATCTTAGTTAATGGTGAAAGGTGTGGGTTCAGTTTCAGTCTTCTACAGGTTGCCAGCCAGTTCACCCAGCACCATTGGTTAAATAGGGAATCTTTTCCCCACTGAATGTTTTTATTTTTTTATTATTTTTTAAATCTCAAAATCTTTTATTTAATTAATTAATTTATTTTTATTGTTAAATCATAGCTGTGTACATTAGTGCAATCAAGGGGTACAATGTGCTGGTTTCATATACAATCTGAAATATTCTCATCAAACTGTTCAACGTAGCCTTCATGGCATTTTCTTAGTTACTTTATGTAGGCATTTGTATTCTGCATTTGGTAAGTTTCGCCTGTACCCATTCTAAGATGTACTGTAGGTGTGGCCCCACCCATTACCCTCCCTCCACCATAACCTCTCCCCTCCCTTCCCCTTCCTTGGCCCTTTCCCCATAGTCTTGTGCTATAGTTGGTTTATAGCCTTCATGTGAAAGCTATAATTTAGTTTCATAGTAGAGCTGAGTATATTGGATAATTTTTCTTCCATTCCTGAGATACTTTGCTAAGAAGAATATGTACCAGCTCCATCCATATAAACATGAAAGAGGTAAAGTCTCCATCTTTCTTTAAGGATGCATAATATTCCATGGTATACCTGTACTACAATTTGCTAGTCCATTCGTGGGTCGATGAGCACTTGGGCTTCTTTCATGACTTAGCAATTAGGAAGTGGGCTGCAATAAACATTCTGGTACAGATGTCTTTGTTAAATGGTGATTTTTGGTCTTCTGGGTATAAACCTAGTAAAGGAATTATAGGATTGAATGGCAGGTCTATTTTTAGCTTTCTATTCTCCAAACATCCTTCCAGAGGAACGTATTAGTGTGTATTCCCACAAGCAGTGTAGAAGTGTGCCCTTTTCTCCATATCCACGCCAACATCTCTGGTTTTGGGATTTTGTTATGTGGGCTACTCTTACTGGGGTTAGGTGATATCTCAAAGTAGTTTTGATTTGCATTTCTCTGATGATTAAGGATGATGAGCATTTTTTCATGTGTTTGTAGATCGTGCGTCTGTCTTCTTCAGAGAAGTTTCTCTTCAAGTCCCTTGCCCACCCTGAGATGGGGTCACATGTTCTTTTCTTGCTAATATGTTTGAGTTTTCTGTGGATTCTGGTTATTAGACCTTTATCGGAAGTATAACCTGCAAATATTTTCTCCCATTCTGAGGGCTGTATGCTTGCTTTACTTACTATGTTCTTGGCTGTGCAGAATCCTTTTAGTTTGATCAGGTCCCAGTAGTGTATTTTTGATACTGCTTCAATTGCCTGGGGAGTCCTCCTCATAAAATATTCACTCAGGCCGATTCCTTCAAGAGTTTTCCCTGCACTTTCTTCAAGTATTTTTATAGTTTCACGTCTTAAGTTTCAATCTTTTATCCAGTGAGAGTCTATCTTAGTTAATGGTGAAAGGTGTGGGTCCAGTTTCAATCTTCTACAGGTTGCCATCCAGTTTACCCAGCACCATTTGTTAAATAGGGAATCTTTTCCCCACTGAATGTTTTTAATAGGCTTGTCAAGGATCAAATAACGGTAAGTAGCCGGATTCATCTCTTGGTTCTCTATTCTGTTGCATACATCTTCCTCTCTGTTTTTGTGCCAGTACCATGCTGTTTTCATCACTATCGATTTATAGTATAGTCTGAGGTCTGGTAGCGTGATTCCTCCTGCTTTGTTTTTATTTCTGAGTAATGTCGTGGCTATTCAAGGTTTTTTCCTGATTCCATATAAAATGAAATATTATTTTTTCAAGATCTTTAAAGTATGACAATGGAGCTTTAATAGGGATTGCATTAAAATTATATATTGCTTTGGGTAGTGTGGACATTTAAACAATGTTGATTCTTCCCAGCCATGAGCATGGTAAGTTTTTCCATTTGTTAACATTTTCAGCTATTTCTTTTTTTAGAGTTTCATAGTTCTCTTTATAGAGATCTTTCACGTCCTTTGTTAGATAAACTCCCAAGTATTTCATCTTCTTTGGCACTACTGTTTTTTTTTTGCAGTTTTGGCCAGGGCTGGGTTTGATCCTGCCACCTCTGGCACCTGGGGCTGGTGCCCTACTCCTTTGAGCCACAGGTGAGGCCCCTTGTCACTACTGTGAATGGAATAGAATCCTTAACTGTTTTTTCAGCTTGACTATTGTTGGTATATATAAAGGCTACCGATATATGAATGTTGATTTTGTAACCTGAGATGCTGCTGTATTCCTTGATCACCTCTAAGAGTTTTGTAGTTGAATCTGTGGTGTTTTCCAGATATACAATCATATCATCTGTGAATAGCAAAAGTTTGATCTCTTCTGATCCTATATGGATACCCTTGATCGCCTTTTCTTCCCTAATTATGATGGCTAAAACTTCCATTACAATGTTAGAGCAGTGGAGACAATGGGCAGCCTTGTCTTGTTCCTGATCTGAGTGGAAATGATTTCAATTTAACTCCATTCAATACGATATTGCCTATGGGTTTGCTGTAGATGGCCTGTATCAGTTTAAGAAATGTCCCTTCTATACCAATTTTCTTAAGTGTTTTAATCTTGAAGAGATGCTGGATATTATCAAAAGCTTTTTCTGCATCAATTGAGAGAATCATCTGGTCTTTGTTTTTTAATTTGTTTATGTGCTGAATTATATTTATAGATTTACGTATATTGAACCAGCCTTGAGACTCTGGGATAAAACTGACTTGGTCATGATGTATAATTTGTTTGATGTGTTGCTCGATTCTGTTTGTTAGGATCTTGTTGAATATTTTTGCATCTACATTCATTAGTGATATTGGTCTATAATTTTCTTTTCTTTTTGGGTCTTTTCCTGGTTTGGGGATCAGGGTGATGTTTGCTTCAGAGAATGTGTTGGGTAGTCTTCCTTCTTTTTCTACATTTTGGAACAGGTTGAGTAATATAGGTACTAGTTCCTCTTTAAAGGTTTGGTAGATTCTGACTTGGAGCCATCTGGTCCCGGGCTTTTCTTTTTAGGGAGATTTTGTGTGGTTGATGCCATTTCAGAACTTGGATATAGGCCTGCTCAACATTTCTGCTTGATTCTGGCTAAGTCTTGGAAGGTGACATGCTTCCAAGTATTGGTCAATTTCCTTCAGATTTTCATATTTCTGAGAATAAAGTTTCTTATAATATTCATTAAGGATTTTTTTGATTTCTGAGGAGTCTGTTGTTATTTCATCTTTGTTATTTCTGATTGATGAAATTAAAGATTGTACTCTTTTTTTTTTTTTTTTTTTTTTTTTTCTTTTTTTTTTATTGTTGGGGATTCATTGAGGAAGATTGTACTCTTTTTTTCCTGGCTAGGGTAGCCAAAGGTTTATCTATTTTATTGACCTTTGCAAAAAACCAACTTTTTGATTTATTGATCTGTTGTATAATTCTTTTGTTTTCAATTTCATTTAATTCCGCTCTAATTTTGGTTATTTCTTTTCTTCTACTGGGTTGGGGGTTGGACTGTTCTTCCTTTTTCAGTTGCTCGAGATGTCCCATTAAGTTGTTAACTTCCTCTCTTTCCTTTCTCTTGAGGAAGGCTTCCAGTGCTATAAATTTGCCTCTTAGGACTGCCTTTGTTGTATCCCAGAGGTTCTGATAATTCATGTTTTCATTGTTGTTTTGTTCCAGAAATTTGGTGATTTCCTTCTTAATCTCATCTCTGACCCAGCTCTCATTCAGCATGAGGTTATTTAACTTCCATGTTTTTGTATGAGTATGCAGATTCCTGCTGTTACTGAGTTCAACTGTTATTCCATGGTGGTCCAAGAAGATGCAAGGAATAATTTCTATTCCTTTGAAATTACTCCGGTTAGACTTGTGACCTAAGATGTGATCGATTTTGGAGTATGTTCCGTGGGCTGATGAGAAGTATGTGTATTCAGTTTTGTTGGGATGAAATGTTCTGTAGATGTCTGTTATATCCAAATGTTGGATGGTTAGGTTTAAATCTAATGTTTCTTTGCTCAGCTTCTTATTGGAGGATCTATCTAACACTGCCAAAGGAGTGTTGAAATCTCTGACTATTATGGAGCTGGAAGAAATCAAGTTGTTCATGTCTGTTAGTTTCTCTTAGAAATTCAGGCCCATTCTGGTTAGGTGCATACATATTAATAATCAAAATCTCATCATATTGAGTATTACCCCTAACAAATATGAAGTGACCATTCTTATCCTTCCTTACTTTTGTTGGTTTAAAGCCTACTGTGTTTGCAAATAGAACTGCAACACCTGCTTTTTTCTGATTACCATTTGCCTGAAATATGGATGACCATCCTTTCACCCTGAGTCTATATTTATCTTTTAATGTAAGATGCGACTCTTGTATGCAGCAAATATCTGGCCTCAGTTTTTGTATCCAGTCAGCTAACCTGTGCCTCTTTAGAGGACAGTTTAAGCCATTCAGATTAATGGAGAATATTGATAAGTCTGCTAAAATTTTGGGTATCAAGTTTTTCAAAAGTCTAGTGGACATTTTTAATCCTTTCACCACTGTGGAAGTTGGAGTTTGATCAAAAGTTTCTGACTGCGTTTATTTTTGTTGTAGAGGATTGGGCTGGTCATTATGGAGGATAGGTCTGAGAATATCCTGAAGAGCTGGTTTGGTTATGGCAAATTTCATCAACATATGAATGTCATTAAAGTATTTAATTTCTCCATCATAAATGAAACTCAGTTTAGCTGGATACAGAATCCGGGGTTGAAAGTTATTTTGCTTTAGGAGATTAAAAGTCGATGACCATCCTCTTCTGGTTTGAAAAGTTTCAGCAGAGAGATCTGCAGTCATTCTAATATTCTTCCCTTTGTAGGTAATGGATTTCTTATGTCTGGCTGCTTTCAGAATTTTCTCCTTCATATTAACTTTAGTGAAGTTAATTATGATGTGCCTGGGGGATGTCTTATTCAGATTGAGTCATACTGGGGTTCTGAAACTGTCTGCTATCTGAATTTCAGAATCTCTTGGCATGTCTGGAAAATTCTCTTTCATAATTTCATGGAGAAGGACCTCTGTGCCTTGCAAGACCACTTCATCACTTTCAGGGATTCCAATGAGGCGGGTATTTCCCTTCTTCCAATTATCCCAGAGCTCTCTGAGAGAACGATCCATTTTTGCTCTCCATTTCTCTTCCTATTTGAGAGTTCGGGAACATTCAAAAGCTTTGTCTTCAATGTCAGAAATCCTTTCTTCTACTTGCTCCACTCTGTTACTGAGGGATTCTACTGTATTTTTCAGATCTTTGAGGGCTGCAAATTCTTGCTTCAGTATGTCAAAATCTTTGGTGGTTTTGTCTTTAAATTTGTTAAATTCTTGATACAACTTTTGAATTTTTACTCAAATTTCTAATTCTGACTTTTGAATTGCTCCTCAAATTTCTAATTCCAAATTTTCCTCCATTCTATTAATCTTGTTTGCAATTCAAATTCTGAATTCGATTTCTGACATCTCGGCCATCTGTTTATGAATGGGATCTTCAGTTACATCTGCCATATCTTTCCTTGGGGTGTTGATCTATTCCGGTTATTCATGTTACCAGAGTTTTTCCGGATTCCACCCCATGATTATTTTACACCATTTTACTTTTCCCCTGGAGCTTTGTAGAGGACCCATAGATTGCTATGGCCTGAGAAACTAGGGACCTGTTTGGTGTGGTGGGGCTAAGTGGTTCTGTGTTGTTTTCAGCTGGTCTCTGTCTGACCCTAGTGAAACAGTTACTCTTTGTTGAAGTCTCAGCTGTGGAGAAATACCAGCAATTAAGTCACTCCGCCCCCCACAGGCAACAATTGGAAGAGGAAAATCAAACCTTCCTACAACCACAGAACTAGGGCACCACTTGAATAGTCCTCAGGTGATTGGCTCAGTTCAAAAGGTCCAAATCAATTGTCTCAATCAGCATCTGTCTCAGATGGGAGAGTTTAAAAGTTCTCTGGGAACTGGATCACAGGGGTCTGGTGACAACTCAAATATGACTTGCTCTGGTGCTCCGTGAAGTCAGGAGGACCCACCCAGCAAATAGAATAGTCTGGGAAGGTTGATGCCTCCTTCCCCACCTTGCACCTCTGTCACACCCAGTCACTGACAGCCCTGCAGTGCTGTGACCCAGTTACCTCCAATGAGCAGATACTCCATGGGTTTGCACCTGCATGAATCACAAGGAAATCTGTATCTTCTCAGCCAGGCCATTGCTCTCTGCCTCTATCCAGCAGGAGGAGGTGAGGCCTGACAACCTAGTGTGCTTGATGGAGGCTGGGGGTGTTCACTCAGTTCCAGCCCCGCCCCTGATTGATGTTACTGACAGAACAGAACAGCTTTGTGGGAATTTGTTTCTGTCCATGCTAAATTCTCCTGCAGAAGAGAAGCTGTTTTGAGTTCCCAGAAGCTGCACCTCAGGCCCTGTCTTTGCTCCTGCAGGTTTGTATTTGCAGCACGGTTAGGTGTCAGTTCTAGCCTCCTGCCTTCCTTTGTCTATAGGCTGACGATCTCCTGAGTGCGTCTTAGGCTCAGTAAAGCAGTCCTCTGGGTCAGCCCTGCCCTGGGAATTTCCCGGCTCTATGCATGCATTTTCTAGTACCCACACTCCAACCAGGCTGGTACCGCCTCAGGCAAACCCTTTACTCATGGGGCCTGCGCCTTTCAGTCCCAGATCTTTTCCACAGTGGTTGCCACCTGAGAAGATGCCCGGCCTCCTCTGGTTGCCCAGGGAGACAGAGGGTGTGGCTTCGGAATTTCTGGGGGTGAGCCCTATTGTTGCCAAAAACGGCTGCTGCTCTGTGCCTTGAGGCACCGCCGCTCCAGTGTGGTTCCCTCTCAGCCAGAGAAGGAAGAGTTTGAAGTAAGCTGCAACACCACGGCACTCTACCAAGGGTGACATACTGACACTTTGTCTCAAAAAAAGGAAAGTAAGCTCTTTGAACTGAGAACTTCATCTGCTGTTTTCACAGATGTAGATCCATGTCTTAGAACAGGACATGGAACATGGGAATCCCTAAGAAAGAATATTTTAATAAAAATAACAGTATTGCACCTGTCATTTTCATACCTATCCTAAATTTACAAAGTTCTACTTAATTCCTACTTTTCTGAGAGGTTTTTAATTTTTAATCTTAAATGGATGATGAATTTTGTCTAAAAGCTTTTTCTACATCTATTGAAGTCATCATATAGTAGTATTTTTTGTTAATATGGTGAATTATATTTACTGATCTAAAGAGGTGATAAGAAAGAGGACAAATAGCAAGATGGTAGTTTTAAATTTACTGCAATAACTGTATTAAATGTCAATTCTTAAAACACATCAATGGAAAAGCTAGAATGTCAGATTATATAAAAAAAGAAACCAAACTCTAGTCTGTTGGTAGGAAATCTATTTTAAATATAATATCATACGCCAGTTGTAGTGTCTCACAACTGCAGTCCGAGCACTCTGAGAGGCCAAGGCTAGTGGATTGCTTGAGCTTATAGGTTCGAGACAAGTCTGAGCCAGAACGAAACTTCATCTCTAAAACTAGCTGAGCATTGTGGCAGGCGCCCATAGTCCCTACTCCTGGGGAGGCAGAGACAAGGGAATCACTTGAGCCCAGGAATTTGAGGTTGCTATAAGCTATGACACCATGCACTCTACTGAGAGTGACAAAGTGAGACTCTGTCTCCAAACAAACAAATAAATAAATATAAATATAATATCATAGATTGGTTACAAGTTAAAGGATAGAAAACGATTTGCCACTCAAACACTAACCCAAAGAAAACCCAAGTGGCTATAGCAATAACTGAGAAAGTAGACTTCAGGAATATCACCTGGGATAAAAAAGGATGTTACAAAAGATTAAAGGTGTGAAAATTCACCAATCGTGAATTGTTAGAAAATGTTAAAATTCTAAATTAATATTCACCTAACAACAAAGTTTCAAAATGGTTGAAGCCAAAGTAATACAACCAAAAAGAGTAATTATTCACTTTTGCAATTATACTTGCAGACTTCAACATTCTTCTTTCCATGATCAATAGACTTCAACATTCTTCTTTCTATGATCAATAACATAGGTACACAGATAATCAGTAAGGATGTAGAAGATCTGAACAACACTGTCAACCAGCTTTACCTATTTGACATTTATAGAACTCTGATAAACAACAGCAGGGTAAACATTCTTTTCAAGTACAGACAGGGCATTTACCAAGATCATAACTGGGGCACAAAACAAACCTCCAAAAATAATTATAATCATACAAAGTATGTTCTTTGACCATCAGAGAAATGCAAATCAAAACTTCTTTGAGATATCATCTAACTCCAGTAAGATTAGCCCACATCACAAAATCTCAAAACCAGAGATGTTGGTGTGGATGTGGAGAAAAGGGAATAATTCTACATTGCTGGTGGGAATGCAAACTAATATATTCCCTTTGAAAAGATGTTTGGAGAACACTTAGAGATCTAAAAATAGATCTGCCATTCAATCCTATAATTCCTCTACTAGGTACATATCCAGAAGACCAAAAATCACATTATAACAAAGATACTTGTATCAGAATGTTTAATGCAGCCCAATTCATGACATTTATAGAACTCTGATAACAGCAGAATAATCATTCTTTTCAAGTACACACAGGGCATTTACCAAGATCACATCTGGGGCACAAAACAAACCTCCAAATATAATTATAATCATACAAAGTATGTTCTTTGACCAAAATGGAATGAAACTAGAGATGAATAACAGAAGACTATCTGGGACATCCCCAGATATTTGTAAATTAACACACTTCTTTTTTTTTATGTTTATATTTGTTATTTGTATTTCAAAATATTAATGGGGTACAAACGTTATTTTGTTATAGGGATAGTTTTTGTAGCACTTGAGTCAGGGCCGTGAGAGTGACCATCACTGCATAGTGTTCATTGTGCCCATTAGGTAGGTTTCTTCCATTCTACTCCTCCTCCCTCCCCCTTGGTTGATTTCTACTGAGTTTTACTTCCCTCTGTGAACATGTGTACCCATCGGTTAGTTCCAGCTTGTTAGAGAGTACATGTGGTGCTTCTTTTTCTGTTCTTGAGATACTTTACTTAGGATAATGAAACAACAGACTTCTTAATAAATGATGGGTAAAAGCAGATAAAACAAGAACAAATAAGAATTATTTTTAATGAAGGAAAATGAAATCACATCATATCAAAATTTGTGAGATGCAGCTAGGGCAGTACTTATAGGGAAATTTATAAAAATTAAATGCTTATATTAACAAAAGAAAAAAATCTCAAAACACTGACCTAAGTTTCCACCTTAAGAAACTAGAAAAGTGGCTGGGCACAGTGGCTCACACCTGTAACCCTAGCACTCTGAGAGACTGAGATGGGAGGATCCTTTGAGCTCAGGAGTTCAAGACCAGCCAGAGCAAGAGTGAGACCCCATATCTACTAAAAGTAGAAAAATTAGCCAGGTATTATGGTGGGCGCCTGTAGTCCCAGCTACTTGAGAAACTGAGGCAAGAGGATCTCTTGAACCCAGGAGTTTGAGGTTACTGCCAGCTGGGCTGACACCACGGCACTCTAGCCTGGGCAACAGAGTGAGACTCTATCTCAAAAAAAAAAAAAAAAAGAAAAGAAAGAAAGAAAGAAAAAAATAAGGAAAGTAGAAATGAAAGAACAGATGAATCCAGAGTAAGCAGAAGGAGGTAAACAATAAAGACAAAAACAGAATTCAGTAAGAAAACAATAAAACAAAAGAAAACATTAGTAATTACTGATGGTTATTTGAAGAGAAGATCAATAAATAAAATTGTTAAATCTCCAGATGGATTGATAAGAAAAAAGAGACAAGAAATGAAATACCAACATCAGAATGAAAAGGGGAACATCATTACAGATCCCATGGGCACTAAGGGTATAATCAGGAAACATTCATGACCTTTTGAAATGTTAAGAAACCAGGAAGAGAAAGGAATTGTCTTAAGCCGATGAAGGTATCTACAAAGAATTTACAGGAAACATCGTCTCTAATGCAGAAATGTTGAGAGGATTTAAGATCAGGAATAAAGCAAAATGTCTGCTATTGCAGCTTCTATTCATCATTGTTCTAGAACACCTAGGCAGTACAGTACGGCAAGCAAATAGATAGAAAGCAAAGAGTTTGAAAATAAGGGAATATAAATACAATCTCTCATGATTTGTGGAGGACTTGATCATGTCCACAGAAAAGGCAAATGAATCCACATTTAAATTATAGAAATGATTGAAAGTACTCAGCAAAGTTCTGTGTAGAGTCTATATACAGAAACTAAGTGTATTTCTAAATAGTTTGAACACACAGAAGATTAATTTTTAAAGTCCAGTTGATGATAACATCTCAATGGACGTGACCACTAAGAGGAAAATAATAAAACTTTATTGAAAGACCTAACTAAAAGTAAGGATATTCCATGTTCTCAGATCGGAAGAGTCAGTTCTCCCCAAACTGTATTGAAAGACCTAACTGAAAGTAAGCATATTCCATGTTCTCAGATCGGAAGAGTCAATTTTATAAAGATGTCAGTTCTCCCCAAAGCAATCTGTAGATTCAATGCAGTCCCGATCAAAACCCCAACAGGGTATTTGTGGAGTGTGACAAACTGATTCTAAGATGTATATAGAAGTGTGAAGAGCCAAGAATGGTCACAATTCTCTCATGAAGAAGAATGAGGTGAGAGGACTTGCTCTAAAAGGTGATCAATATTTTTTTGCAGCACTGTTTCAAGGGCAAGCATGATGAAATGTATTATGAAGCTGCTGTAATCATTACAAGAAAGTATAGGAGTGGCTCAAAAGTAGACTAATAGACCTAACATTCTCGCATACATAGACAATTTATGAAAAGAGACACCATGACAGAGCACTTGAAGGAGGATGGCCTTTTCATTAGAGAGTGCGAGGACAACTGGGTATGGGGTTGGAAAAGAAAAAGAAATGGACTCCTGCCTTAAACCATGAACAAAAATTAACTCCAGGTAGGTCTAAAACTCTCATTTGAAGAAGAGATTATAGAAGAATGTCTTCATGACCTTGGAGTAGGGAAGATTTCATAAACAAGACAGAAAAAAAAAAACTTTTGAAAAGAATTTTAAAATTCTAGTACATTAAAATTAAGCACTATGATGTCTGACATTTTACTTTGAAATGCACCTGAATTTCAAACTAAGATGAATTGAGGAATGAAGAAGGAATGGATGGATGTGTGAGAAACAAGCGTAACAAAATGTGAAGAGTGGAACATAGACAATGGGTACAGATAACACTTTCATCTTTTCTGTATGTTTGGAGCTTTTCATAATAAAATGTTGTGCAAAACTTTCAAAAGTCCTCCTTCTCATTCAAAGGTACAACGAAGGGAGGACAGGCAAGCCACAAAACTACAAGAAGATAGTTATACCACATGAAAGCAGCAAAGACTTAAAACCCAGACTACAAGGGGAGCTCTCACAAATGAACAGGCAAATAATCCAAGGGGGACGTGGGTGAAAGATAGTAAATAGGGTCACCTCGTAGAAAAGAAAACTTAAAGGCCAATACATACGCGAAAAGATGCAGCATCGCACTACTAATCAAGGAAATTACACATTAAAACCACAGTAAGATACCATTTCACATTCACCCGATACACAAAAACTTTGTAGTTTGATAACATCAAATGTCGATGAGGCTGTAGACCAACAGAAACAATTAAAAATATCTTTGATAGGAGCATAAATTAGCACAGTCACTTTGTAAGAAACCTGACATAATCTAGTAAACTTGCAAGCTTACCTCTCCTATGAGCCACCAAGTCCACTCTGAGGTACAAATACTGGAACACAGTTTCCAGGCCACTTTATTCTACGGCCCACACAGAAAATGACGCTTGTGAGGCTTGAAGCAGTAAGAAGACAAGGCCACTCAGGGCAAGACCCGACAGGTCCAGGGGTGGCTGCCTTCAGGGTAAGGCTTTCAGCGTCCCAGTCCAAAGGTCAGAAAGCTCTGGCCAGGAGGACTCTTGTGCACGTTTACAGGGAAACGTGCCCCAGAAGGTTTACAGAGGCACTGTGTGTGATATTCTCTAAGCTGGAAACAACACAAATGCTCATCAACCGTAGAATGGATAGATATCAATAGATTGGGCTATTGCCACTCCTTATAATACATGGACCCCATATTTGCAAATTTGCCTACTTGCTAAACTTTACTTATGACACCAAATTAATGTAGGCATGCTTTCAAGGTCATTCACAAACATGTGCAGAGCAGGGAAAATTTTGTGTTCTTCAAAGCACACGTATGTTAGTCACCTGAGGTCGAAAGAGGTGGAGGGGACCTCTGCCTTCGTACTTCAGTTCTCATACTACAAGCAAGTGTCCACTTCTATTGAGTGCCACGTTTTGCATTTTTTTGTGTGTGCTTTCCATTGGGGATTTCACCATTAAAAATGACCCCAAGCTCAGTGATGAGGTGCTATCTAGTGTTCCTAGAGCAAAATGGCTGTGATGTGCCTGCTGGAGAAAACATACATGTTAGGAAAGCTTTTTTTTTCGTTTGTTTCAGAAATGAGTTAGAGAGCTGCTGGCCATGGTTTCAAAATTGATGAATCAACTATATACATATAATAAATGAGGTGTCTTTAAACTGAAACACACACGAAATAAGGTTATGTAATGACCGGTTGATGAGAATGTTGTGACCAGAGGATCACCGGAACGTGACGGTGTATTTCCCCTAGGAGCAACATTTCAATATTGCCTAATTCAATGTTGACAGTGATGTTATAGAACATAATGACTACGATAAAGAGAATCGATTTGGGATTTATTTAGTAAAATAGCATCAAGTAACGACAATGGACACTTGCCTAACACATACAACAATGAGGATGAGTCTTTTCTCCCACACAACGTTGTGTAGGAGTGTTAACACAATATAAATTATTCCATATATAAAAAGTCAAAGAAAGGATATATATTGTTAGAAATATGTTGTAAGAAATGTATTGTTAGGAATATGAGGGCAGTAGAAAACAACTGAAAGAGAAGAGGCCACATGCTGGCTCACACCTGTAATCCCAGCACTTTGGTAGGTTGGGGGTGGGAGGATTGCTTGAGGTCAGAAGTTTGAGACCAGCCTGGGCAACATCGCAAGACCCTCCCATCCCTACCAAAAAAAAAAAAAAAAAAAAAAAAGAAGAAAAATTAGCTGGGCATGATGATGCCCACCGATAGTGCCAGTTACTCAGGAGGCTGAAGTGGAAGCATCACTTGAGCCCAGGAGTTTGAGGTTGTAGATAGCTATGATGACACCACCACACTCCAGTCTGGGTGACAGAGTGAAGGGAAAAAAGGAAAGAAAGAAAGACAGAAAATAAAAGAAATGACGAAGACAAGTTCAGGTAAGAGGTTACCGCTGAGAAGGGTGAAGAAAGTGGGAATAGGAGGGAGAACACCGGGGACTTGTATGGTGACAGTAAGTGTGAAAAAGCACTCCCATAAATGCTTTCTGGGGGGATGAATGATCCCTTCATCTGTAACTCTAGCTCTGTCTCCTCCCTGCATCCACAGAAGCAAATGTCTTTATCATTATTATTATTATTATTTCAGATTAATATGAAGGCACATACGATTAGGTTACATAGTTTACGTTTGTTAGGAAAAGTTAGAGTTGAATTTGAGTCCATCACCCATGCGGTGTGCTATGTACCCCTATGTTGTATCCATTAGGTGAGAGCTTACTGAGCTCCTTACCCTATTACCCCCTCCCCCCTTCTTGAATTTAATTGTGTTTTTCCTCTCATGCGAACCTGTGGTTGTTCATCTACTAGTTTCAAATTGTCATTGAATACACGGGATACTTATTTTTCCATTCTTGAGATACTTTACTAATGTTCTTCGACTCTATCCAGGTAAATACAAAAGGTATAAAGTCCCTCATCTTTTTTATGGCTGAATAGCATTCCATGGTATACACATACCACAGTTTATTCATCCATACATGAGTCGATGGGCACTTGGGTTGTTTCCACACCTTTAGCATTGTGCATTGAACTTCTATAAACATTTGACTGCAAATGTCTTTATGGTGAAATGATTCTTCTTCTTCTGGATAGATACCTAGTAAATGGAATTGCGGAATCAAGTGGAAGGTTTACTTTTAGCTCTTTGAAGATTCTCCATACTTCTTTTCAAAGAGGCTATATTATTTTGCAATCTCACCAATAGTGTATAAGTGTTCCCTTCTCTCCGCACCCTTGCCAACATCTTCACCTTTGGGACATTGTGATGTGGGCAATTCTCGCTAGTGGTAGATGACATCTCCAGGTGGTTTTGATTTGCATTTCTCCAGTGATTAGGGACGATGAGCATTTTTTCATGTGTTTGTCGGCCATCCTTCTGTCTTCGTGGCAGAAGGTTCTGTTCATTTCTCTTGTCCAGTGATTAATTGGATCATTGGTGTTTTTGCTTGGGTTCTCCGTAGATTCTGGTTATTGGGCCTTTGTCAAATTTCTAATATGCAAATATCTTCTCCCATTCTGAAAGTCGTCTATCTGCTTTGTTATTGTGTCCTTAGCTGTGTGGAAGCTTTGAGGCTTGAGCAGGTCTCATTTGTTTATTTATTTTTATTTATTTATTTTTTTGTAGAGACAGAGTCTCACTTTATGGCCCTTGGTAGAGTGCCGTGGCCTCACACAGCTCACAGCAACCTCCAACTCCTGGGCTTAAGCGATTCTCTTGCCTCAGCCTCCCAGGTAGCTGGAACTACAGGCGCCCGCCACAACGCCCGGCTATTTTTTGGTTGCAGTTTGGCCGGGGCGGGCCTGAACCCGCCACCCTCGGTATATGGGGCCGGCGCCCTACCGACTGAGCCACAGGCACTGCCCCTCATTTGTTTATTTTTGATGCTGCTGCAATTGCTCATGGGGTCTTCTTCATAAAATCTTTCACCAGCCCTATAGCGTTAAGAGTTTTCCCCACTCTTTCTTCTTGAGTTTTTATTGTTTCGTGTCTTAGATTTAAATTTTTTATCCAGCATGAGTCAATTTTTGTCAGTGGCTTGAGGTGCAGGTCCAGTTTCAGTCTTATACATGTGGCTAACTGGTTCTCTCAGCACCGTTAATTAGATAGGGATTCTTTTCCCCTGTGCATGCTTTTGTTTGGTTTATTGAAGATCAGATGGTGACATGAGGCTGGTTTGAGTTTCATAGGTCTATGTCTCTGTTTTTATGCCAATACCATGCTGTTTTGATCACTATGGACTTGTAGTATAACCTGAAGTCTGGTAATGTGATGCCTCCGGATTTGTTTTTATTTCTTAGAATTGCATTAGCCATTTGGAGTTTCTTCTGGTTCCATATGAGATGAAGAATTATTTTTTCAAGCTCTTCAAAGTACGACGTTGGTGCTTTGATGGGGATTGCATTAGATCTGTAAATCGCCTTGGGTAGCATAGACATTTTAACAATGTCGATTCTCCCCAGCCATGAACATGGTATCTTCCTCTGTTTGTTTGTTAACGTCTTCAGCTTTTTCTTTTCTAGGGTGTTCATAGTGCTTTCTGTAGAGATCCTTCACCTCCTTTGTTGGGTCTATGCTAAGGTCTTTCATTTTCTTTGAAGCTACTGCGAAGGGAATTGTGTCTTTGATTTGAATCTCAGCTTGACTGTTGTTGGCATATATGAAGGGCACCGATTTGCCGACATCGATGTTCTATATCCCGAGACGTTACTGTATTTCTTGATCACTGCAGAAGCAAATTTTGAAGAGAAGTCTACATATCCTACGTGAGTACCTCAAACTCGATGAGTCCAAACAACAGCCCCCATCATTTCCTGTCTAAACTTGCTCAACTTCCGATGTCCCTGTGTTAGCGAATGCCTCGCCACAGGGTCACTCAAAACAGGGATCTTAGTCACCCTGGACGCCTGCCTCCCAGTGGTGGCCATGGAAACGTGCCCCTCCTAACTCCTGCTGCAGGGAGCACAGTTGATTGAGAAGCCCCGCCTGCCACTTCTCTGGGTCCCACACCGAGTTAGCACCAACATGACACTTCCTCTGGGCACCTCCCAGCGGGAGATCGAGCACAGCAGGGGTATGCCACTGCAGGGCCTGGACTCCACTCCTTTAACTGACAGCTGAGGCTGGGGACTTCCCATCAGCCCAACCGAAACAGTTGCCAGGACTAAACTGCCTCTGAGATTGCTAGCTGAGGGGGCCTGCATGGCACTCTGAAGACTCTCCCCACTTGGTCCTGCTCTTCCCCCCTTTATCCCTCAGGTGCCTTTGGCCCACAGTGGTCTTCCACAGCCAATCACCTCTTGGCCTCTGTACTTTTGGAGGACCCAAACCAACAAAAGTGGCCCCAGGGGTCATCTGAGGGCTCACTCACCACCAGAATGACAAAAAGGATCCCATCCCCAGTGTTATGTGGGGCATGGATAATCTCCAGCACAAAGTAACCTCCCGATGGCTTGAGGTTTCACCTCGAGTTACCTGAGAAACATCCCACTGCAGGGTCTCACCTTCATCAGGGAGATGATTCAGGCGTTTGCACAGTCGGGAGGGAAGAACGTCTACATGGATGGCGGATGGCGGAGGCAGCTGGTGATTGCTAAGTGGTCCAGACATGCTGCGGACAGATAATGTGAAACTGAAGGCCATTACCAAACAGTTAAGGGCTAAGTGTAAGACCCAGAAGGCCTCCTGGATGGCTAAGAACGAGGCCCTTTCCTCCCACAGAAGAGGAGCAGACACGACCCAAGGAGAGGAGCACCATATCAACGTGAGTTGATATAGCAAGAGACGCAGTACCTCGGGGACGTTTACGTCTTCCACCAGCACAGGCCCTGTCATGTGAAGGTCGGGTCCCTGTTTGGAAAACAACTAGGGCCCTGAACTATGTGATGAGGACAGCTGGATGGCACTTGCAGGGTGGGCCTTCCTTCCCTAGTGAGAGCTAGCATGTGCTCTGTGCTGGTAGATGCTGCAGAGCCCTCACCCCCACAAAGCCACATGTGCCGCCCTGGGGGGCCGCCCTTATCTCCTCTCCATAAACTTGCTGGGTAATGCTGAGCTTGATAAGGGAGAAAAGAGATTATACAACAAGGAAGTCTCAGGGAAGAGCTAGCCTGTACTGACAGGAGGTGGGAGGAGGAGGGGAAATCCCCCTGGGAGTGGATTTTGAGGGTGCCGGATCAGGGGCTGGAATATAAGACTGGATAAGCAAGTGTTACTGAGTGAATGCACCTTCTCGTGTCATAGGACTTAACGCCCTGGCGAGGACTCCAGGAGATGGAGGAAATTCGCTGCCAGGGTGACCCTTAGAAGCTTTGAGAAAGTCATGGCCCACATGAAGAGAAGTAGAAATGCCTGCCTGGGATGGGCAGATGGCAGAGGAAGGAATAACAAAGTTGAATCATGCAGCCATCCTGGAGCGGACAGAAAATGTGAGGCCAGTGAGCCAGCCTGAGGGTTATGCTCCATGGTAGTGCCGAGGGGGACACACCATTTGCCAAGGCCACAAGGAGTGTCCTGGTGAGAGGAGCTGGAGCATGACTAAGAAGTTCAGTGGCTGCCATCTTCTGCAGGCCAGTGAGGCTGGGGGAAGGACCGTGGTCCCAGGCCTGGGCTCATTATCACAATCACTCAATGATGGGGCCCTGACATGATAGAAAGCGGGGAACAGCCCATAACCAACTGGCACCAACCAGGACACTAAATTTCCTTAGCAACCAGCAAAGTCAGTGGGGCAGTCACGAGCGCCTGACCTGTAGGAAGCTAGAGAGATTGTTCACACACGGCCATCTCTGTGTAGCTACAGGCAGAAAAAAGCAAGAATGGAGGGCGGCGCCTGTGGCTCAGTCGGTAAGGCGCCGGCCCCATATACCGAGGGTGACGTGTTCAAACCCAGCCCCGGCCAAACTGCAACCAAAAAAAAAAAAAAAATAGCCAGGCATTGTGGCTGTGGCGGGCGCCTGTAGTCCCAGCTACTCAGGAGGCTGAGGCAAAAGAATCGCTTAAGCCCAGGAGTTGGAGGTTGCTGTGAGCTGTGTGAGGCCACGGCACTCTACTGAGGGCCATAAAGTGAGACTCTGTCTCTACAAAAAAAAAAAAAGCAAGAAAGGAGGAGTGGGAAGGCGGTCATCCCTCTAACAAGTCACAATCCCTTGTTCAGCTCCTGGTCCTGGACAACTTTCAGACCAGCCCCATTGACTGAGGAGGTGGAAGGACTGGGAAATAAGGTGGGGAGGATCTACTGTCTCTATGCCACGGTCTCTCCCTAAAGAGAAAAGACTGCCATCTGCTAGGGTGACTTTACACTTGGGAAAGGCGGATAGCCAACATTTCTGGGACTATTTGAAACAGGGCCTGAGATGACGTTGATCCTGGCAGTTCAAGATGTCAGGATGGGGCCCTGGTAATAAAAGGAGGTGGGGACAGAGATGGATTCACAGTGAGGCTCCCAGGACCTCCACAGTGGTTCTTTTTCCTGTCCCCAAGTCAATCCTCATAAGTGATACACTTGACAATTGGAGCAATAACTCCCACGCTGGGTCCCTGGCCTGTATGATGAGAGCTATCATGGTGGGGAAGGCCATGTGGAACCCCTGAAACTGGCCCGAGCCTCGGGTCAAGAAATTAAGTCAAAACTGGTATGAGATCCTGGTGGAAGTCCAGGGCTTGGCAGAGATTAGTATTAATGCCAGCACTGAAGACCTGTAGGATGCCGGGGAAGAGAAAGTAACAGAGTCGCAGGGATGAAGAGAGTGAACAAGGCTGAAAACAGTGTGGGATTGTCTGTATGAGACAGGGAAGGAGGAAGGGAATGAAAGTGAGGAGAAGTACACCAGAGGCTTCAGCTAGAGTGATCGGTAATGTGTTTCCTAAGACAGGTGGTGGGTACAGGAGATTTTGCTCTGCCTTTTGTTATCTTTCCTGACATATAGGAAACAGTGTACCGTGTCTTTCAAAGTCATGGCAGGGAATGTGGGAAGGAGTTACGCAGACACGGGCAGGGCGTGTGGAGGGCCTGCTTGACCCAGTTGACCCTGCTCTGTAATGTTGGCCCAGGGACACCAAGCCTTTGACTTCCGGCAAGCAAGAGTTCAGGCACCCCGGACCTCTACGGAAGGCCAGTCAGAGTAGGATGTACAAGGTAGAGGTAATGGAAAGACAGGTGAACATGAGCGGGAAGGTGAGGAAGGAAGGTGTGAGAGGAGTGAGTACGAAGGGAAGGTGGGAAAGGCTGCTGAAGCAGGTTCAGGGGGCAAGCGGAGGAAACTCAAACACTCCAGGGCCTCATAGGAACAGAGGAAGGGAGTATTCCCCACCTATCAGGACTGCTGAGCCCAGGGAAGCTGAGAACTGGTAGTTTCAGGGACACTATGTCAGAAAATTGGCACACTGCCAACACCTTGAGGCCTTTGTCGTGTGTCCTTTCCAGGCTTTTGGAAAATGTGATTTTACCTACACCTATATGTATTCCCAAATGACACACAGGATTGGTTTGGCTTTTTCAGTTTACAAATGTACATGCAAATCTATGCGTCGTTCTGCAACTTGCTGCATGCGGTCACGAGAGTGTTTTTGTTAACATGGACTCATGTGTTCCTTTGGACTGCTGAGTTTCAACCTACTGGATGCACGTGCCACATTGTATCCGTCCCTCCCCTTACTGAAGGAAGGGCATTTAGAGCAGTACCCGATTCTCCCTTCACCAGCATCCTTGTGCGGGTGTCCTCGTGTCCACTACACCTACCAGCGTTTCTCCAGAAGATGTATCCAGGCAGTCTGCCAGATCATTGAGGGAATGTGAGTTTTGCAGTTTTAAGCATCTCAGCTTAAAGCACGGACTCACGGACTGTGGAGCCTGACAGCCTGGTTTTGGTCCTGCTGCTGATACTGGCAAGCCAGATAACCTTGATCAAGTCACTGAACCCCTCCGTGCCTATTTCCTCACCTGGAAGAAGGTGGTCATGGTAGGTACTTCAACCTAGGACTGTCGTGAGGGTGAGTGAATATTCACCTGCAGCGCTTAGAAGAGAGCCAGGCACGTGGTAAATGTTGCATAATTTGCACTTCACAGATTCTGCCAAATTACCCTCTGAAATGGCTGCTCTCCACCTTCCCCCCTTGCACCGGCAGCGAGCAGAAGCTCTGCTTTGCTCATAACCTCTCCCGTCCTTGGAATGGTTAAACTCTTTAACTGTTGTGAACCTGGTATGTGAAAATGTATCCATGATTTTAGTTTGTACCTTCGTGATCAGTGATGGTGAGCATCTTTGGGGGGTTGGGGTGTCGTTGACCCTTGGGATTCCCACGTCCTTGAATAAACTCAGAATGGGGGTGGGGGTCTGGCAGAGGTTAGAAAGCTCTGGCCTGCCAAACCGCCATACCAATAAAGTATCATGGCACACAGCCACATGCCAAGTTGATCCCCTATTGTAAAAAAAAGAAATGAAAGGTATCCAGATCAGAAAGTAAAAATCTTAAATGACCTCTGCTTGCAGATGATATGATGTCACATATAGAAAACCCTAGACACTGCACCACAAAGCTGTTAAAACTAATACAAGAATTCAGTAAAGTTTCAGGATAGAAAAGCAACATACAAAAATCACTTGCGGTTCAGCCGGATTCTGGCAGCAGCGGCAGCGGCTCTCCTCTTCCCTGCTTCTCCTGCCATCACCCTTTCGCTTCCGGGAACATGGCCTCTGGCCTGGCTGTCTCTGATGGCGTCTTTAAGGTGTTCAGTGACATGAAGGTGCCCAAGTCTTGAACGCCAGAGGAGGTGAAGAAGCTCAAGAAGGCGGTGCTCTTCTTCCCGAGTGAAGAGGAGATCATCCTCCTAGAGCAAGGCAAGGAGGTCCTGGTAGGTGATGTGGGCCACACTGTCGACGATCTCGACGCCACCTTTGTCATGCTGCTTCCAGACACGGGCTACCACTGTGCCCTCTATGATGCGACCTGTGAGACCAAGGAGAGCAAAAAGGAGGACCCGGTGGTTATCTTTTGGGCTCCTGAGTGTGCACCCCTGAAGAGCAAAATGATTTATGCCAGCTCCAAGGACGCCATCAAGAAGAAGCCGACAGGGATCAAGCGTGAATTACCAGCAAACCGCTAGGAGAAGGTCAAGGACCTGCACTTGCTGGCAGAGAAGCTGTGGGGCAGTGCCATCATCTCCCTGGAGGGCAAGCCTTTGTGAGCCCCCTCCAGCCCCCTGCCTGGAGCATCTGGAAGCCCCAGACCTGACCCTGGGGGATGCAGGCTGCCCTCCTTCCTGCCAGACCCAAGGGGCTAGGGGAATCCCAGCAGTGGGGAGGGCAATGCCTTTACCCCAGTTGCCAAACAGCCCCCCTATCCCTGGATTTTCCTCCTCCCTCCATCCCTGATGGTTCTGGCCTTCGCAAACCGCTGTTGATCTTCTCATTCCTCTTGGGTTGAAGCAGACCAAGTCCCGTCCCACCCTCCTTGCACCCCAGTTGTGGGGAGCCTGTATTTTTTGTAAAATCACCCCTACACCTCACCTGTTCCATCCCTTCCCATGCTGCCAACTTCTAACCGCAATAGTGACTCTGTGTTTGTCTGTTTAGTTCTGTGAATAAATGGACTGTTGTGGAGAGACCCCTCCCTTTTCCCCTGGTGGCAACCACTCATGGAAGCAGGACCGAGTAAGGTACCTTCGATTAAACAGACACGCACACACAAAATGGCTCATTAAAAAAGAAAAATCACTTGGGCTTGGCACCCGTAGCACAGTGGTTAAGGTGCCAGCCACATACACCGAGGGTGGTGGTTTTGAACCCGGCCAGGGCCATCTAAGCAGCAATGACAACTGCAACCAAAAAAAAAAAAAAAAAAAAGCCGGGCATTGTGGCCGGCGTCTGTAGTCCCAGCTACTTGGGAGGCTGAGGAAAGAGAATCGCCTAAGTCCAGGAGCTGGAGGTTGCTGTGAGCTGTGACATCACGGCACTCTACCCAGGGTGATAAAGTGAGACTCTGTCTCTGAGAAAATAAAAATAGCCTGGTGTTGTGGAGGGCGCCTATAGTCCCAGCTACTCGGGAGGCTGAGGCAAGAGGACCGCCTAAGCCCAAGAGCTGGAGGTGGCTGTGAGCTGTGACACCATGGCATTCTACCCAGGGTGACAAAGTGAGACCCCGTCTCTAAAAAACAACAACAACAACAACAACAAAACACTCCCATATAGTAACAACAAACTATTCACATTTACAACAGCATGGCAAGAATAAAGCATTAGGAATAAATGTATCCAAGGAGGTGAAAGCTCCACACACTGAAATTAAAATCACAAATAAAGGGAAAGATATCCCGTGTTCATTCATGGATTGGAAGATCATTAAACTGTCCATACCACCCAAAGAGATAAACAGATTCATCGCAATCCCTATGAAAACAGCAAAGATATTTTTCACAGACGTAGAAGCCTCTGATTATTGACTGTGGGCTTCCTTGCCCATCTTCTATGGGGTGATAAGTCTAGTGGAACAGATTTCGCAAACCCTCTCTGCCAGGTGCTTCACATCCATCATCAACCCTCACCAACCCCTGAGCTAGGTGCTGTTAGATTATTTCCTCCACTTTACAGATGGAAACCGAGGCTCGGTGACATGGATCTCAGTGGAAAGAGGAAGCTGGGCTGGATGCAGCCGGAGCAGAAGAAAGACGTGGGGCTAGAGTGCAAGGCCTGGATCCCAAGACCCAACAGGCTTCCAAGGACTAATTTCGGGGGCAAACCAAGCGTCCTCGTCCCCTATTGGTTGGCGTCCGAGAGGGCCCGCGCTGGTTGGCGGGAGCTGAGGGACAGACCAATGAGAAGACAACGACGCCCACGGCGTGAGCCGTTGAAGGTGCGTGGAGGCCCGGCTGTTGTTTGAATCGTCGGCCCCGCTGCTGTTTGAATCGTCGGCCTCGCTGCTCCTGACACGCGGGGCCGGACTCTCCGGCCGTGACAAAGGTGACCGGGTCGCCATAACCCGGATCGTCCGAAGTCTCGACATGAGTTCTCCGGATGAGGTCTCTGTTTGGGTTGCCGCTGTGGGACTGGAGGGCGGGGAGTGGGCCGGCATGCGACCTGCGAGCCCCAGAGCCCCGTGGGACCCAAGACTCGGCCTCGATTTGGGGGCGCCATGGAGAGGCGAGGGCGAGGGCGCGCTGGCAGACCCCGAGGGCTTTCGGGACGAGCAGGAAGTGGCAGAGGCGGGAATGCCGGTGTTTTGGGGCCGGGAAGGCTGGCCTGACACCCTGAGCGACAAGAAGGATCTGGACTACGAGTCTGTGACCGTCGAGCCGCGGCTGAGCGACTGGGATGTCCGGGGCGTCCGCAGACTCCCATCCCCAGAGATCCGAGACCCTGAAGTGTCCACCATCTGGGCCGACCTAGAGGCAGGTCCCGGCGGCAGAGGCGCGCTTGCCGCTAGCTGCGTGGCCTCTCAGCAGGTTTCTGCCACCCCTTCTCGCCCCAGTGTGCCCCGGAGAGGCCGGGCCTGGGGGAACCCGGTGAGAAGCGCTAAGAGTAGGTTGAGCGTCAGCGTGGACCTCCCGCGGCCCTCCGTGGAAGGCGTGGTCGGGCCGCCTTCCGACCCCGAGTCCTCAGATGAGTGCAGTGAGGTACAGATGATGAGGGTGAGCATCTACCCCAAAGAAGGCCGCCGAGGCGTGCCTGACAGCCCCGAGGAATCTGGAGACACACCCAGACACTCGAATTTCCTTGTCAGGGAGAATTTCCTTCAGGTGCCAGGCTCTTTCCTGACCTCTGCTACCCGAGGACTCACCTCGGCCAAGGAAAGACAGGCCTTTGGAGAGCTGGACAGCTCTTCCTCTAGGAAAATGCCAGGCGTGCTCTGGAGGAAGGGAGAGAGCAGGCCTAGCTGCCCAGGACCTGCTGCTGCTGCTGCTGCTGCTGCTGCTGCTGTTGGGAGCAACCTACCCCGGGCCACTCCTCGGAAGAAGGTGGCCCAGGAGAAGAAGTCCCCAGGGAGTGCCTCAAAATTGGCTGTGGGGAGAGTCTTTCCTTCCTGGGGACAGAGGCTCTCGGTCGTTCCCCTGGAACCGGCCACCTTCCCCCCAATTGCTGGTGTACCTCTGTTTGGGAGGTCCCAGAGATATTCCTTGCTGTCATCGGGACCCCCCCAGTCCAAGCACAGCAGCACTGGGAAGAAATCTGCGGTGAGGAAGGCAAAGGAGTACCAGCCTGTGGTCAGGGAAGATAAGGAGCCAAAGAGAGATCCAGTCCCAAGGGCCCAAGTGAGTAGGCCGTCTCTCCCCTGTCTCCCCACACTTCCCCTGCCCCGGGCACACACATCACTACTCTGTCCTTGCTCAGGGGTTGTCCGTGGGAGTCCACGGTCATTAGGAGGCCCAATCGGGATCATCTTAGTAGGGGCACACATTAAGGGAGCGCTTGGTATGGTTCGGGCACTGTTCTTGACACTTTGCATGCTTCCTGCCTCCTCCCCAGAGAGGGGCTGGGATGGAAGGCAGGGCTGGAAGTTGGTTTGGATTGGAGGGTTCCTTAAAGTTCGGGCTGCAAAGCTTGGGTTGTCCAGACTCATCAGCCTCCTAGCTCCTCCTTCCTAGCTGTTCCTCAAGCCTGCCTGGCAGTGGGCCTGGACTGTCTGAGCGTCCCCATTGTTTTCCCTGGCTTGGTGCTGCCTCCTGGCCTGGGGCTGACTGAGGACGAAAGGTTGCAGCCTCTGTATTTCCCTCCTTATTCCCCACCTCACCCCAGCCCCTGCACATGCATGCTCACACTCACACACCCTAGGCCAACTCTGAGAAATTTTTGCTTCAGCTTCCAACACACAGGCTAGGGCCACCTTGCCTGTGGGTGCATCGTGGAGAACTCAGCAGTGGCAACCCCAACACCGGAGCCCCCCAAGTTCCAGGAAACTCACAGGTCTCGGCCTTGAGCCAGGGAGGCATCATGCCCAGAGGCCCTTCATCCTCCAGTGAGTCTTGTGGGTTTGCTAGGATGGAGGGGAGAGGGGTCGAGAAGGGAAACCTCTGGCTGTGTCACTTCCGGGGATCAGCCTTCCTCCTGGGCTTCCCTGCCTACCCATGCAGCTCTCCCACAGAAAACGGGGTGTCGACGGGGCTGTTGTGGTGTTTGTGGGCTGGGGGTGATTTGTAGCAGCACCCCAAACTCGTGACACCAGAAGTAGAATCTCCACAGTACAGAGCCTTTTCTGTTAAGTCCTGTTCAATCACGTTGCGCCTCCCAGGGGCTGGCTGTGGCTGCAGCTCTTCTAGTTTAAGACCCAGAGCCACAACCCCAGGGGGCCACAGGCGCAGAGGGGCTCACACTAGGGAGCAGGGAAGGCAGGCCCAGAGAGAAGGTTGGTGCTACTGGGCAGAGTAGGGCCCTCTTCTTGCCAGCAGAGGGTGCTGCTGCCTCACTTTAGACCCCGCTAGGCCCTTTCCCACTTCACTGTGAGACTTGGAAGCTGGATTTTGTGTTCTTTCAGGTGACCAGGAACCACCTGTCCAGACCCCAAGACTGGAAAGGCAGCAGCAGCCTCCAGGAGCACAGGGCTGTCCTCGGGTAATGCCTTGTCTGGCTCCTAGAAACCCAGGTCCTAACTAGGTGGTGGGGAACATATCCAGGTTAAACTGGCTTCTGTGTCCCCTGCCCCTTTCCTCACCCCGCGGAGAGAGAGAGGGCGCCTCCTTTCCACTGAGGATTCCTAGCCAGTCTAGCCACTGGACTGTGGGCAGTGGGGACATGCAAGGGCTGGGGTGGGGGCGGGAAGGATGAGGAGTTAGGAGGCCAGAGTGTACTAATAATGTCTCTTCTTCCTGTGTCTGCTGGGTTAGTGTCTGCTGCTACAGAGAGAAATAGATGACCTTAAGGAGCAACTAGGTATGAGGAACCCCTGGCTGGGGCAGGGGAAGGGACAGACCAAGACCACAGTGTCTTACTGCGGGTGCTGGGGACACAGGGAAGGGCTGGGCTACAGGTGCAGGCGCATCTCTGGGACTGACGTTTCCGTTGGGAGGAGGACCAAGCGGGCCTGGCCCTGGAGCCTGCTGTGCATTTACTAGAGCTGCGGGTGTGCACGAATAGCAGTGTATCCGCTGAACCCCATGTGCACTTTGTCAACAAATCCCAGAGATCTCCTTCCCTTAGCACGTTTAGAGTTACCTCGTTTGTTTTCCCTTTCCCTGCTTGGCATGGCGCCTACGGGTTTTGTTGTTGTTTACTTGCTTATTTGTCTTTTTAACACGTTCCGAACAGTCCTGGTATGCCCCAGTGTTTGAGAAACACTGGTACATTTTGTTCACGTTTAGAAGAAGTTTCCACATTTAATTCAGGTGTTGGGTGGGAGAGTCAGTCCCAGGGCTGCCCGGACAGGGGCTGCTGAGGTTTCAGGTTGCAGGGACAGGCGGTTCCCCGTGGGGGAAGGGGGATGGGTTTCTGTCTCCCTACATCTGGAGTGCCCCGTCATGCCTCTCTATTCCAGTGGCCATGCGGTGCCTCGTTGACAGGTTCCAGACCCTTTGAAGTGAGTGTTACACATACCACACCCCTTCCGCTACCCCTTCCCGCAAAGCTGGCTGCTTAGGAGGGCAGTGGGCCGGCCCTGGCTTGTGGCCCTCGGACCCTGCCCGACTCTGCTCTGTTTGACAGGTGGGACCCAGCATCATGTACGAGACAAACAGCTGGTAGCTTTGGAGCCCAGGAGCTGCGACCGTGCTGTTTCCCTCCGTTTCTTCTTCTGCCAGGGCTTCCTCTCTTCTGCTGCTTTTGCCCTCACCCCACCTCAGTTTACAGTGATTTCAAATTAAAAGTGGTTCTCATGTTCTCCAGCTCTGTGGTCGGCCCTGTTTCTACAGGGAGGGGCTGTTGTGAGGAAGGAGAGGGGAGGGCAGGGGTGGGGTGGGGAACTGCTCCATTCGGGAGCATTTTAAGAGCCCTTGTACCCCTGGCATGCTGTGGTCGGCCCTCTCCCTGCGGGGCATCTGGGCCAGGCTGCGGGCGGTGGCAGCCCTGCACTCAGGCTCACCGTGGTGCCCTGGGTCTAGGCTCTGTGGGAGCCCTACCCAGCCACGTTAAAATTTCTTCCCTTTCCACTGCAAACTAGTACAACCTTTCTGGAAGGAAGTATGGAGAAACCTCAAAGCACTCAGGCTAGACCTCCCGTTTGATCCTGCAATCCCATTACTGGGCATCTACCCAGAAGGAAAAAAGTCCTTTTATCATAAGGACACTTGTACTAGACTGTTTATTGCAGCTCAATTTACAATCGCCAAAATGTGGAATCGGCCTAAATGCCCACCAACCCAGGAATGGATTAACAAGCTGTGGTATATGTATACCATGGAATACTATTCAACCATTAAAAAAATGGAGACTTTACATCCTTCGTATTAACCTGGATGGAAGTGGAAGACATTATTCTTAGTAAAGCATCACAAGAATGGAGAAGCATGAATCCTATGTACTCAATTTTGATATGAGGACAATTAATGACAATTAAGGTTATGGGGGGGAAGCAGAAAGAGGGACGGAGGGAGGGGGGTGGGGCCTTGGTGTGTGTCACACTTTATGGGGGCAAGACATGATTGCAAGAGGGACTTTACCTAACAATTGCAATCAGTGTAACCTGGCTTATTGTACCCTCAATGAATCCCCAACTATAAAAAAAAAAAAAAAAAAATTTCTTCCCTTTCCCCTGCGGGTCCTGCTCATGGTCCCTCCTAAAGTCCTCCTATTTGCGGGTCTTACGGTTCCCACTTTTCACCGCTATTCCCCCCTCCCCTTCAGCCGGAACTAATTGACCCCCTTCCAGAGTCCCAACCCCTCTCTCCCTTCCTCATTTGGTTCATTCGCTGTCCTGGTTCTCCCCTCTCTCCCTTCTTTTCCACCATGAGTATCCTTGATCTCTCCATGGCTTATCTTGGTAAGGGTTATTTATTAAACACCAGTTATTAATACGTTAAGAGAAAGTGAGTGATTCTTGGAAAAGACAAGACAGCATTTACCTCTGCAGAGATTGGGAGAGGGAATTGATTAGGTTAGGGCACACAGGTGGCTTCCACGCTGCCAGTGTTTTGCTTCTTAGTCTGTGTGGTAGTGACAGGGACTTCAACATTGCACAACCACAGGGCGCTGTTCACTCTTGAGTCAGGTGAATAGTGCCCTCTGGAATCATGCAGGTGTAGTTCACATGGCCACCCTGGCAGCCACAAACGTGCACTGGATTTTTGCTTCGTCATTAGAGGAAACGGATGAGAAATGTGGATGGGAAAGGAGGAGTTCTTGCCATGGAGAATCAGGACAGACGCACATGAAGTTATCAAAGTTCAGCTGGGAGTTTGTGACAGCAGACAGTGAAATCCATGGTGGTTACTCACCACGACAACTGATACTTCAGCCATCATCTCATATAACCACTTGCTGTGTGCTGGGCCTCTGCCACAGCCAAGGAGGCCACCCTTGCTGCCTCTTGCTCACTGGCTTGCCCAGTCACAGGCCTTCATCCATAGCTGAAGTCAGAAGAGGAGATGATTTTATGTGCCTGCAGAGTCTAAGGTCATATTTGGAAATGAGCATTTGGGAGCCCTGGCACCTGGTAGAGGTGGGATTTTGCTCAGGGATCCTCTATTATAGCTAAATCACAGGCAGGAATGCAGCTCAGCAAGTCTCTAGAGCCCACTCTGAGCTTAGGAGTGGCCCAGAGCCCACTCTGAGCTGAGGAGCCGCACAGGGCAGGGTGGGGTCCAGGGCTCTCCAGGCGAGCCCCACATCCCTGTTGTTGGGAGAGGAAGCTTGAGGGAACAGCAAAAGGTGGCATTGAATGAGGGGCTCTGGGGCCCAGTTGGACTACTCTAATGTGAGCCTCACATCCAGAAACTGACTTCCCCAGTAATGGAAGCCTCAGCCCACCACAGCCTATTGGGTGTACATTAAGCAAGGGTCCTGAAACTGCGGCCCGCGGGCCACATGAGGCAGCGTGATTGTGTTTGTTCCCATTTAGTTTTTTTTTACTTCAAAATAAGATATGTGTAATGTGCATAGGAATTTGTTCATAGTTGTTGTTTTTTTTTATTGTTGGGGATTCATTGAGGGTACAATAAGCCAGGTTACACTGATTGCAATTGTTAGGCAAAGTCCCTCTTGCAATCATGTCTTCCCCATAAAGTGTGACACACACCAAGGCCCCACCCCCCTCCCTCCGTCCCTCTTTCTGCTTTTCCTCAGTTTTTTTTTTTTTTTTAAACTATAATCTGGCCCTCCAACAGTCTGAGGGACAGTGAACTGGTCCCCCGTTTAAAAAGTTTGAGAACACCTGCATTAAAGTAACTATTATGCAGTAGTTGGTCTGAATAGGGAACATAGATCCTATGTTCAGCGGTAGGAGTCGGGACTAGCAAAAGTAGTCCCCAAGAGTTGTGTTCATGCCCTTCACACCTGCTTCTACATGCTTCTCCCCTTCCTCACCCTGCCAACCACAGCCCCATGCCTCTGGGCCAGTGCTTGGTGCCAGAATTCTGCTCCCATCAGAACTGGCCTAGATGTCTCCAGTGTCAGAATCCCAAGTTGGAAAGTCTCTGCCAAACATTATCATTCAGACACCAGCCCGCTGTGTTATCCCTCTAGGAAATGACCACTTGGGTCAGGGTCAAAGCCTTAGCCTGGGGAATCAAGTCCCACCCACCAAGTGAGGGGTTTGAAATGCCTGGTTTAAGTCCCAGCTCAGATTCCTTTCTGGCTCTGAGTTCTGTGACTGTCCCACGGCATGCGTGATGGTCCGTCTTCCTGAGCTCAGACCACACAGTCCGGAAAGGAGACAGAGTGAGAATGCAGGGGAAAGGTCACACCAAGCCTGACCAAATTTCCAAGCATAGTCATAGTCCCGCTTTCCTACTTTCCATCCTCCCTGTGCCCTTCCTACCCGTCGTCGCGGCAGTCTCCCACGGGAGCTCTTTGCTTCAAAGATGAGGCATGTTCATCTACTGGGAGGTAGCCAGCCTTCCCACTATCATTCCACCCACCCACCCCACCCCCCGCGCACAGGATTTTCTTTTATTATTATTATTAAATCATAGCTGTGTACATTAATGCACACACAGGATTTTCAAGACATCATATTCATCCCACAAAGGATAAAGACTCTACTCCAGTGACCTAAGCACTCTCAGAGCCCTGGCACCCGTCGTTGGGCTTGGCGACTTCAACTTCATCCCACTCTATGCCTTCCTGACTCTAAGAACACCTCTTGTAAAAGGTAGATCCCACCCTTGCTTTTGCTTTTTTTTTCCAAACCCATTAGTTATATAATTTATTAATTTGTTTGAACTTTTTACAATTAAATAGTTATAGATTTAAGTACATAATTTTAATAACATTTACAATGTAAGCCTTTTATTTTACATAAGCCTTAAAGCATTTGAATTTTTGTAAATAGTAAATTATTAACAAATATTAAGAAATAAATTCAGCAATCTGTGTGAACAACAGGTTTTCATTTCTCTTTTTAAAAAATGCCTGTCATGAGATATCAAAATTATGAAATGACATCTTTTCATTAGGCATGTAATTATTTTACAGAATGTATTGACTTCCTTAGGTCACACGAGTTTATGAAAGGGTTAACCCCAACCTCAACACAACCAAAAGATTGTAATGCTAGTACTTTATACTTTCTTTTCTTTAGTTTCTTAGTACCTCATACTTTCTAAATGGACTTTGGAACAGTCACCACTGTTCACACTGCTTTCATTTTACCGTCTTTTTATGAAAATGAAAGTTTTCCACTAATTGGTAACATCCATATTGTAAAAATAACCTTCCTACTGCAGAGCTATAATTTGGGTCTTGACTGCCATTCCTGTTATTCAACTGTCATCTTCTTTATATGATGGAGAAGAGCATCTTTTTCCAAGTGAGCCTCTGCAAGAGCCATTTTAGCTTCAGCCAGTTCCTGTTTAAGAGATTCATTCTCTTCCATGAGCTATTCCCTAGTAAAGTCAAATGAGCACTCAGGAAAGTTAAGTGACTGAGAAGGCTGAAGAACTTCCGGACTTGTCTGCATGGCCTGAGTGGCATTAGTGACACTGCACTGTTTCTTCAGATCATACTTTCCTCTGGTTGGCAGCATTGAATCAGAATCACCTTTGACATTTTCTTTCAAATCATCTCTAGTGTTAAGCATGTGAGAATCTCTGATATGAAAAGAGCCATCATCAATTCTCTCTACCACAAGATGATCAATATGTACAGTTACAGGAGTGGGTTCATGAGATACTGCACTACTCCGAGGACTGTCATCTTTTAAATTTATTTTCATGTTAGAAACTTGTATCTTCATTGGCATTACTGTTGCAACAGCTTCATCTTCCAAAAAAATGTTGAATATTCATAATAGAAAATAAAAGAAACTCAGTGCTGAAGTTTTCAACATGGCATTGCAGGAATCCATTTTTTTCTGCAAGCAACGAGTGTATTACAGCACCAGGCCCACTTACAAATCTCAAAGAAATCTCAGGAGAAGATTTGTAATGAATTGCAGCTTTCTGATCTGAACCAACTGGACGATTACAGAGATAATGCCGAAGGCTGATACTGCCCAACTGGTCTGGTGTCACCTGATTCACTTGAAGACAGATTTCCCTATCTTCCCCTCTGATGTCAATTTCCCTGTTAACACTAGTAATTTTAAATACCACAACTGACATCAGGTCATCATGATTTTCTGGAGCGTCCTCTGAATTTGTACTGATAGCATCTGGAGAGGTTTCACCCTAATTCTGTAGGCTTGCACTGGCATTCACACTCTCAGCTGAACTCTGGTAATTTGCAGTTGAGTTCTTTTTATTTCCTTTTCCCAAAGATATGTGGCTGTCACTTCCATCACTTTCTAGCAACATTTCTTCCAACATCATGCTGTCAAGTGAAATGGTATCCAGTGAGATTTGTGAGGAGCTTCTTTTCATGTTCTTGTAAGAAATGCAGGATGGAGCCTGGTTGGGTGGGCAATGTTCTTTAGGCTTTCCACCTAGAGATGGCTGGGATTTGAGTGTCCTAAGTGTGGGTACCTCTTCTTTACTGGTTTCCAGGTTCTCAGAGACTGAAGCAGCTTCTGGAAGCAAATCTTCAGCTTTAAGGTTTCAACTTATGGATCAACTTTATGGTTTCATTCCCTTTACTAGTTAAACTATTTGAAAGTATGTTTTGATTGTCATCATTACCAACTGATGGCATATTTGAACCTCCTCTGTTATTTAAGACACTATTTGAATCTTTAGACCATGAATTCTTCTTGTCACTTACTCCTGGTCCAATTTCTCCTGAGCCACTTTTGTAAACAAGTCTACTACTTTCATCTTCACTTATTTTCCCTAAATGTTTGTCTGATAAATAATCCAGAAAAGAAATGCCTTTTTGCGGATTGATATCACTAGCTGATTTAAAAAGCAAAGGATCCTTTAAAGGCACATGACTAAGGTCAACACTCATAAATCTGTTGTCTGACATATGATTAATAGCTTCAACTCTAATTCGGTTTGTATCACTAACTTCTTTTCTTTTTGAAGACAAAAATTCTCCATTTTCAGTAGGCAAATAATCAAGAACCACTGGGCTCACACTTTCAGAAACAGGAGACTTGATCCTATTAGGCTGATCCACTGGATGCAGCAGAAGAGCCAGTTCTGCACTTCTAAGTAAAAATCCAATGCAGATGGATGTATGGTTAGCAGGGTTGCCAGTTACAGCTTCTACATCGTTCCTTAAGTTCTCTGCAAGCAAAATAAGTGAATCATGGAGAAAAAGCAGGAGTAGATACTGGTAGTGATTGATTTGCAAACTGACATGTTTATGAACATGAACCAGGACGTGAATATCTGCTTCTGAGAATGAAGAGGAAAATCTTAAAAATGTATCTGCTGAAAGATTCTCACCACCATTTGTCAGAGGTTCAGACTCTGTACTGTAATACTCCTTCAAGAGCTTTTTTCATTTCAACCGGCCAGCTAGATCACTAAATTCACTTTGTGATGTGTTTAGAGATACCTGATCACAAGTCTGGAGCTCTTTTTGTGATTCTGTATATCTTGTTGGTTGACAAATCCAGATGGAAAGAGGGAAAGAGTCTACAAAAGTTACTGGCCGTCCTTTTCCACTTTTCATGCCTTCACAATCTATCCAAAATTGAGAGAAGTACACAGCCCAAACATACATGGCAGCAGAAGTTTTAAGGGTATGTTTATTCAATTTGGGAATGATATTTCCTTTATAAACTTCATGCATTTTGGTATCCTGTTCATGAGCATGTCTCTGGAAGATTGGATGTAGAAGATTAAATTTGTCATGAGATTTGGGGAAGCTGGTATAAGTTTTACTAAAAAACCCACAATCTTTGAAGTCTTGAAACAAAGCTTCTAGATCAGAATGTCGACAGTTTGGACAGTGCCTTGTATCATTTCAGAACTCTGAATAGAAATTGCACGTGGCTGATCTCGATGACATTCTGATTTCATTTCAGAAGGAATAACAAGTTTTAACATTAAGCCATGAACCCAAATATCAACATGCTCATCAGATTTTTCAACTTGTACACAGTCATGAATTAATTAAGACTCTGCTTTAAATCCAATAGAAACTTATTTAACCACAGAATGCTTCTTTTATCCACAGTAAATTGCAGTGCATTCAGCTGGCTATACAGATTGGAAGATGGAATTGGAAAATCCTTTCCATCTGGATAGTAATATTCTGTGAATTCTATATAGACAGCTGACATTTCTTGTGGCAGATAAAGGGATTTTTTATTGCACGAAATCATACTTTTGGAGGAAGAAAGACATTGTTCTGCTATAGAGACCTGGTAAATATCGAAATCTGCAAGCCTCACCACAACTGAACTAGACATTAGCTTAGCTTTTGACTGCTGAGATAATACTGAAGGTGTTCTGGACGCCCCTTTCAGAGTGGGCTCCTTCTCTGTTGTGTGCTGGGAGAGGCATGTGTTGGGGAGGTAGGCGGTGACCCAACATTATGATCCTTCACAGCCTGTTTAAGCATTTCAACATTGCACTCAAATTCATGCAACAACTCGTTGGCCCATCCATTTTTTGTTTTTGTTGCATCACTAAAATACATCCAATGATTACAACTATCTCCTGCTTTATGATAAGGATAATAATCTACAGTTAGCTGTGTAAAAGAGAGCTGCATAGCCCCTCCAGTAATATGTCTGTTTGACTCTTTTTCTTTATTATGAATGTCATCACATATGTGTAGATCTAGATGAGAAATCACTAAATGATGGGAAGTTTCTTTAACATCAAAGTCATTGAATAGTTCACAGTTACATCACTGAGGTCAGGAGCATTTAAAGTCTGTGGTGTCTTTACTTGCTGGGTAGATGGGACTACTGTAGAGCTCGTGTAGGTTCAGGAGCCATACTCTTCCTTTGTTCGGTTGATTTTTCTATAGCTTCACTAGGAGATTTTGCATATTGTACCATAGCCTTTAATTGGGAATCCGTAAAACCCATAATAAGTCATCCAAGGTTAGAACTAATTTTGTTGCTATGACATTACAGTCCTTTAATCTTCTTTTAAGGGTGACTCTGATTGGTTGGTTATTAACCTAATGGGAGCACATATAATTTCAAGATGTGAACTTTGGGTAGCATCTGCCTCTATTCGTATCATCTGCCAATTTATTTCTTTAAATGTCAAAACCTCTCCTCTCTGTGGATCTTGGATACGAGTAAATCTTAAATTTCCATGTTCCCAATTTGCATTTACACTATAGATCCGTAGCTGAGAAAGTTCAAATGATGCATTGAAGGCTTTTGCTCCAATTCTGATGACAATGGAATTTACAGAAACAGTAATTCCCTCAACTACTTTTTCAGCAAAGCCATATTCACTTTGTCCTGAAGCAGTAGCAATTGGTGATGGGCCATTAGGGGCTCGGGGTTCTTCACATGTACTCATTTCCATTATTACTTTATCCAGGGACAAACAAATGGGATGTGTTTTCAATTTTGTCCATGGGATCCTAATGGATGCTTTATTACAGAACACCTTGTTAATAGCAAGCCATGTTGGCAAATCCAGCACATTCTGCAGCACCTCTTCATCCAACTGCAAATTCTTCAGTTCACCTTCTCCTTTAAGGGTACTTAGATTTATCTTATCAGGAGACAAATTTTTGGTAAATATGGAGATGTGCTTCAGAATCTGTTTCTTTTTTTTTTTTTTTTCATCATTATGAATCAGCTTTATTCCACTTTAACTAGGTTGCATACAATTACATCAATTGGTTCAATTGGTTCAATACACACTCTAGAACTAATCAAGACAAAGTTTAGCATAGAAAAGTTGTAAGAAATAGGTTCCTAAACTACAGAAGTTACAAAATTCAAAAAGAGCATTAAAATCTAAATTTGAGAACCCCCTTAATTGTTCAAAGAAATACTTTCTGTAAAAATATATGCAATTTTTACAGACATACAAATTGTTTTTGTCTTAAAAACTGAGGATATTCCATACCTGTAAGTAATTATTAAGACTTAAATCAAGTATTCATGGTCATTACTAGGCTAATAAACTAAGAATCATTCAAACAAAGCTAAATCAAGTATTTGTGGTCATTACTAGGCTAATAAACTAAGAATCATTCAAATGAAGCTAAGGTACAACAGGTATGAAAGTCCTGAACACTTGAACTTTCTATTCCTCAAGAATTTGTGAGCATATTTAATGAATTCTATGACTAATCCAACTACTGGCCACACTCCTGGTCTCAACAAGGAAATGTCTTTTCAGCCCACTGTCTTCATGAAATCTAAAAGTCCTCCTCCATGGCCCGTTTGCTTGTTGTTGAACTGAACTTTGCTTCTTTCAGAAAGTGACTCTTCAATCAAGGGGGACCACTTTTCCCATGTATTTATTCTTGTAAAAGTCACATTCCTCTTGCCACTTCCTTTTCTGGGTAGGCTGCTCTTGCAAGTTACATACAGCTTAGGGTAGTTTAAGTCCAACTTCATAAATCCATTTGATTTCACAGATGAATGTGGTTCTGGTGGCCGTTGTTGGTTAGAAGTAAATCATCGCACTTACAAGCCTATCTTATTAGATAGGCCAAACCAGCTCCTACTCCAGCAACACCTGCAAAAGCCAGCAGCACATTTCTGATGCTGCTTTCCAGGTCTTCCAGGTGGAAGAACTCCACAAAATCATCCCAGCCTCTTTGTTTCACTAGCCAGTCCCATTTTGTCCTTACAAGGACATTTCTGATATTTTCTGCTAATGGCTCGATGCAGCTTTCTTGGTTTATGCTCTTCAGGTGTTTGGCCACAAAGGCACCAAAAGAAATCAGAGTCACAATCCTGCCCCAGTCTGTTACGCCGTAACTGAAAACATGGACCATCACTCCAGACAAAGATTTGACGTCGTTTGCGGTTTTGATGTCCAGCTTGCGAAGCTCCCTCAGAAGGCCGTCTGGTGGTTGCGCTGCACTTCATCTCCCACGCGGCGCAAGGTCTCCAGAGCCTTCCTGCTGGTGGCTCCTGCCCTGCCCATTGGCTTCGCCTCCTTGGTGCCGGTCGCCTGCTTCCGAAGGTACCGAGAGATGATCTCCAGCGACTGCCGGTATAACTCATCCTCTTCTGCTGGGGGAGGTGTCGAAGGAAGTGACCCGTCAGTGTTGGGGCCGTTACCGGTCTCCTCGGCCAACTCCAGCAAAGGCAGGACCTCCGGCTGCTTCCTGAGAGGCTCCAGCTCGCACGCGTCCAGCTCACCTTCGGGCGACATGATGGCATCGGCCGCAGGGGCTTCCATCTCTGGTAGCGACGTGCGGAGGGTCGGCGCGAAGAACAGCAGCCTCCTGAGAGTGGCAGTGACTTCGGAGACCTGGGCACTCCAGAATCTGTTTCTTGATAATACCAGCCATGGTGCCGAGGCGAGAGGCGCCGCACTCTCACTCTGTTCCTCACTCCCTCCGCTCTCCGTGGCCGTCTCTTCTTCGTCCCGGCTAACCCGGCCGGAGGACAGGCGCCTGAGTGCTCACGCACAGGAGAGACGCGAGGCCCCGACCAAGCCACCACCGCCGCCGCCAAGAGCTGGTAGCATAGCGCTCAGGCCGCCACGGCCGCCACCGGCGCCATCTTGGCTGCAGCATCACCCTGCTTTTCCTTTTTTGATCCTTTATGGATCCTTGACCACTGCCTCCACTCCCTGAATAAGCTCTTTTTCCCTCCAGGGATATTATCCCGCATTGGATCCACAAGCACACACAGATGGACAAACACCTTCCCTCACACACTAACCCCAAAAGACATCTGCACTTGTTTCCTCTGTATCTATTAAATACCTAGTCTCTGGGAAATGGGGGCTGGCAGAACCTGCACTCACCTCACTCCCACATGAATCTGTCTCTGTGAGTGTCAGGCCTGCCCATCCTGGGATCCTAGCTGAAGGAAGGAGGCCATTCCAGTTGTCAGTGAAGGTGAAATCAGAACAGGAAGCTCAGACAACATCTCATGAGAGCTCAGGAGGCATCCTGGATGATGGAGCTGGGACACAGAAAGATCACGTTCAGGAAAATCGTGGCATGGGGGTGGCCCATCTGGTACCCGACCAGACCCATCCAAAGACATTCAGATCTAGCAGCCACCCTTAACCTGGAAACTAACTGGCCTTTTTCAAGTCAAGGCCATGAAGCCAAATGGCCAGAGGAGAGGCAGTGGGCTGGCCTGGTGGGACACAGGGCTGTGGAAGCTCTGATCCCTTGGCCATCGGCCATCGGGAGTAGCAGCTGGCTAGCGGTTTCCCCCAGCTTGGCCTGAGGCACCAGAATGGACTCATTTGCCCCACCTCCCACCAAGAGACTAACCTGCTCTCTTCTTCCGTGTTCCCTGCACTTCCCCTTTCACTATGCCACTTCCTGGGATGTGGTTTCGGCCTCTACCCATCCACTGAAACTAAGGGGGGAGAACTGATGGGATTTGGTAACTGAGGTTCAGAGGTGAGGGCTAAGGAGGAACCAAGTATGATGCGTTGGTTTCCGGCCAAGTTGTCCCTCTACATGGTGGCATCAGAGGAAGAGAATGACTCCAGAAAGTGAACTGGGCCCTGGAAGGGGAGGATGAGCTGAACCATGCTCTTTAACATTCATTGAAATAATAAGCCTGCAGAAAAGGCCATAGACATGAAGCCATGGGAGAGATCAAGGATACTCATGGTGGAAAAGAAGGGAGAGAGGGGGAGAACAAGGACAGCGAATGAACCAAATGAGGAAGGGAGAGAGGGGTTGGGACTCTGGAAGGGGGTCAATTAGTTCCGGCTGAAGGGGAGGGGGGAATAGCGGTGAAAAGTGGGAACCGTAAGACCCGCAAATAGGAGGACTTTAGGAGGGACCATGAGCAGGACCCGCAGGGGAAAGGGAAGAAATTTTTTTTTTTTTTTTTTATAGTTGGGGATTCATTGAGGGTACAATAAGCCAGGTTACACTGATTGCAATTGTTAGGTAAAGTCCCTCTTGCAATCATGTCTTGCCCCCATAAAGTGTGACACACACCAAGGCCCCACCCCCCTCCCTCCGTCCCTCTTTCTGCTTCCCCCCCATAACCTTAATTGTCATTAATTGTCCTCATATCAAAATTGAGTACATAGGATTCATGCTTCTCCATTCTTGTGATGCTTTACTAAGAATAATGTCTTCCACTTCCATCCAGGTTAATACGAAGGATGTAAAGTCTCCATTTTTTTAATGGTTGAATAGTATTCCATGGTATACATATACCACAGCTTGTTAATCCATTCCTGGGTTGGTGGGCATTTAGGCCGATTCCACATTTTGGCGATTGTAAATTGAGCTGCAATAAACAGTCTAGTACAAGTGTCCTTATGATAAAAGGACTTTTTTCCTTCTGGGTAGATGCCCAGTAATGGGATTGCAGGATCAAACGGGAGGTCTAGCCTGAGTGCTTTGAGGTTTCTCCATACTTCCTTCCAGAAAGGTTGTACTAGTTTGCAGTGGAAAGGGAAGAAATTTTAACGTGGCTGGGTAGGGCTCCCACAGAGCCTAGACCCAGGGCACCACGGTGAGCCTGAGTGCAGGGCTGCCACCGCCCGCAGCCTGGCCCAGATGCCCCGCAGGGAGAGGGCCGACCACAGCATGCCAGGGGTACAAGGGCTCTTAAAATGCTCCCGAATGGAGCAGTTCCCCACCCCACCCCTGCCCTCCCCTCTCCTTCCTCACAACAGCCCCTCCCTGTAGAAACAGGGCCGACCACAGAGCTGGAGAACATGAGAACCACTTTTAATTTGAAATCACTGTAAACTGAGGTGGGGTGAGGGCAAAAGCAGCAGAAGAGAGGAAGCCCTGGCAGAAGAAGAAACGGAGGGAAACAGCACGGTCGCAGCTCCTGGGCTCCAAAGCTACCAGCTGTTTGTCTCGTACATGATGCTGGGTCCCACCTGTCAAACAGAGCAGAGTCGGGCAGGGTCCGAGGGCCACAAGCCAGGGCCGGCCCACTGCCCTCCTAAGCAGCCAGCTTTGCGGGAAGGGGTAGCGGAAGGGGTGTGGTATGTGTAACACTCACTTCAAAGGGTCTGGAACCTGTCAACGAGGCACCGCATGGCCACTGGAATAGAGAGGCATGACGGGGCACTCCAGATGTAGGGAGACAGAAACCCATCCCCCTTCCCCCACGGGGAACCGCCTGTCCCTGCAACCTGAAACCTCAGCAGCCCCTGTCCGGGCAGCCCTGGGACTGACTCTCCCACCCAACACCTGAATTAAATGTGGAAACTTCTTCTAAACGTGAACAAAATGTACCAGTGTTTCTCAAACACTGGGGCATACCAGGACTGTTCGGAACGTGTTAAAAAGACAAATAAGCAAGTAAACAACAACAAAACCCGTAGGCGCCATGCCAAGCAGGGAAAGGGAAAACAAACGAGGTAACTCTAAACGTGCTAAGGGAAGGAGATCTCTGGGATTTGTTGACAAAGTGCACATGGGGTTCAGCGGATACACTGCTATTCGTGCACACCCGCAGCTCTAGTAAATGCACAGCAGGCTCCAGGGCCAGGCCCGCTTGGTCCTCCTCCCAACGGAAACGTCAGTCCCAGAGATGCGCCTGCACCTGTAGCCCAGCCCTTCCCTGTGTCCCCAGCACCCGCAGTAAGACACTGTGGTCTTGGTCTGTCCCTTCCCCTGCCCCAGCCAGGGGTTCCTCATACCTAGTTGCTCCTTAAGGTCATCTATTTCTCTCTGTAGCAGCAGACACTAACCCAGCAGACACAGGAAGAAGAGACATTATTAGTACACTCTGGCCTCCTAACTCCTCATCCTTCCCGCCCCCACCCCAGCCCTTGCATGTCCCCACTGCCCACAGTCCAGTGGCTAGACTGGCTAGGAATCCTCAGTGGAAAGGAGGCGCCCTCTCTCTCTCCGCGGGGTGAGGAAAGGGGCAGGGGACACAGAAGCCAGTTTAACCTGGATATGTTCCCCACCACCTAGTTAGGACCTGGGTTTCTAGGAGCCAGACAAGGCATTACCCGAGGACAGCCCTGTGCTCCTGGAGGCTGCTGCTGCCTTTCCAGTCTTGGGGTCTGGACAGGTGGTTCCTGGTCACCTGAAAGAACACAAAATCCAGCTTCCAAGTCTCACAGTGAAGTGGGAAAGGGCCTAGCGGGGTCTAAAGTGAGGCAGCAGCACCCTCTGCTGGCAAGAAGAGGGCCCTACTCTGCCCAGTAGCACCAACCTTCTCTCTGGGCCTGCCTTCCCTGCTCCCTAGTGTGAGCCCCTCTGCGCCTGTGGCCCCCTGGGGTTGTGGCTCTGGGTCTTAAACTAGAAGAGCTGCAGCCACAGCCAGCCCCTGGGAGGCGCAACGTGATTGAACAGGACTTAACAGAAAAGGCTCTGTACTGTGGAGATTCTACTTCTGGTGTCACGAGTTTGGGGTGCTGCTACAAATCACCCCCAGCCCACAAACACCACAACAGCCCCGTCGACACCCCGTTTTCTGTGGGAGAGCTGCATGGGTAGGCAGGGAAGCCCAGGAGGAAGGCTGATCCCCGGAAGTGACACAGCCAGAGGTTTCCCTTCTCGACCCCTCTCCCCTCCATCCTAGCAAACCCACAAGACTCACTGGAGGATGAAGGGCCTCTGGGCATGATGCCTCCCTGGCTCAAGGCCGAGACCTGTGAGTTTCCTGGAACTTGGGGGGCTCCGGTGTTGGGGTTGCCACTGCTGAGTTCTCCACGATGCACCCACAGGCAAGGTGGCCCTAGCCTGTGTGTTGGAAGCTGAAGCAAAAATTTCTCAGAGTTGGCCTAGGGTGTGTGAGTGTGAGCATGCATGTGCAGGGGCTGGGGTGAGGTGGGGAATAAGGAGGGAAATACAGAGGCTGCAACCTTTCGTCCTCAGTCAGCCCCAGGCCAGGAGGCAGCACCAAGCCAGGGAAAACAATGGGGACGCTCAGACAGTCCAGGCCCACTGCCAGGCAGGCTTGAGGAACAGCTAGGAAGGAGGAGCTAGGAGGCTGATGAGTCTGGACAACCCAAGCTTTGCAGCCCGAACTTTAAGGAACCCTCCAATCCAAACCAACTTCCAGCCCTGCCTTCCATCCCAGCCCCTCTCTGGGGAGGAGGCAGGAAGCATGCAAAGTGTCAAGAACAGTGCCCGAACCATACCAAGCGCTCCCTTAATGTGTGCCCCTACTAAGATGATCCCGATTGGGCCTCCTAATGACCGTGGACTCCCACGGACAACCCCTGAGCAAGGACAGAGTAGTGATGTGTGTGCCCGGGGCAGGGGAAGTGTGGGGAGACAGGGGAGAGACGGCCTACTCACTTGGGCCCTTGGGACTGGATCTCTCTTTGGCTCCTTATCTTCCCTGACCACAGGCTGGTACTCCTTTGCCTTCCTCACCGCAGATTTCTTCCCAGTGCTGCTGTGCTTGGACTGGGGGGGTCCCGATGACAGCAAGGAATATCTCTGGGACCTCCCAAACAGAGGTACACCAGCAATTGGGGGGAAGGTGGCCGGTTCCAGGGGAACGACCGAGAGCCTCTGTCCCCAGGAAGGAAAGACTCTCCCCACAGCCAATTTTGAGGCACTCCCTGGGGACTTCTTCTCCTGGGCCACCTTCTTCCGAGGAGTGGCCCGGGGTAGGTTGCTCCCAACAGCAGCAGCAGCAGCAGCAGCAGCAGCAGCAGGTCCTGGGCAGCTAGGCCTGCTCTCTCCCTTCCTCCAGAGCACGCCTGGCATTTTCCTAGAGGAAGAGCTGTCCAGCTCTCCAAAGGCCTGTCTTTCCTTGGCCGAGGTGAGTCCTCGGGTAGCAGAGGTCAGGAAAGAGCCTGGCACCTGAAGGAAATTCTCCCTGACAAGGAAATTCGAGTGTCTGGGTGTGTCTCCAGATTCCTCGGGGCTGTCAGGCACGCCTCGGCGGCCTTCTTTGGGGTAGATGCTCACCCTCATCATCTGTACCTCACTGCACTCATCTGAGGACTCGGGGTCGGAAGGCGGCCCGACCACGCCTTCCACGGAGGGCCGCGGGAGGTCCACGCTGACGCTCAACCTACTCTTAGCGCTTCTCACCGGGTTCCCCCAGGCCCGGCCTCTCCGGGGCACACTGGGGCGAGAAGGGGTGGCAGAAACCTGCTGAGAGGCCACGCAGCTAGCGGCAAGCGCGCCTCTGCCGCCGGGACCTGCCTCTAGGTCGGCCCAGATGGTGGACACTTCAGGGTCTCGGATCTCTGGGGATGGGAGTCTGCGGACGCCCCGGACATCCCAGTCGCTCAGCCGCGGCTCGACGGTCACAGACTCGTAGTCCAGATCCTTCTTGTCGCTCAGGGTGTCAGGCCAGCCTTCCCGGCCCCAAAACACCGGCATTCCCGCCTCTGCCACTTCCTGCTCGTCCCGAAAGCCCTCGGGGTCTGCCAGCGCGCCCTCGCCCTCGCCTCTCCATGGCGCCCCCAAATCGAGGCCGAGTCTTGGGTCCCACGGGGCTCTGGGGCTCGCAGGTCGCATGCCGGCCCACTCCCCGCCCTCCAGTCCCACAGCGGCAACCCAAACAGAGACCTCATCCGGAGAACTCATGTCGAGACTTCGGACGATCCGGGTTATGGCGACCCGGTCACCTTTGTCACGGCCGGAGAGTCCGGCCCCGCGTGTCAGGAGCAGCGAGGCCGACGATTCAAACAGCAGCGGGGCCGACGATTCAAACAACAGCCGGGCCTCCACGCACCTTCAACGGCTCACGCCGTGGGCGTCGTTGTCTTCTCATTGGTCTGTCCCTCAGCTCCCGCCAACCAGCGCGGGCCCTCTCGGACGCCAACCAATAGGGGACGAGGACGCTTGGTTTGCCCCCGAAATTAGTCCTTGGAAGCCTGTTGGGTCTTGGGATCCAGGCCTTGCACTCTAGCCCCACGTCTTTCTTCTGCTCCGGCTGCATCCAGCCCAGCTTCCTCTTTCCACTGAGATCCATGTCACCGAGCCTCGGTTTCCATCTGTAAAGTGGAGGAAATAATCTAACAGCACCTAGCTCAGGGGTTGGTGAGGGTTGATGATGGATGTGAAGCACCTGGCAGAGAGGGTTTGCGAAATCTGTTCCACTAGACTTATCACCCCATAGAAGATGGGCAAGGAAGCCCACAGTCAATAATCAGAGGCTTCTACGTCTGTGAAAAATATCTTTGCTGTTTTCATAGGGATTGCGATGAATCTGTTTATCTCTTTGGGTGGTATGGACAGTTTAATGATCTTCCAATCCATGAATGAACACGGGATATCTTTCCCTTTATTTGTGATTTTAATTTCAGTGTGTGGAGCTTTCACCTCCTTGGATACATTTATTCCTAATGCTTTATTCTTGCCATGCTGTTGTAAATGTGAATAGTTTGTTGTTACTATATGGGAGTGTTTTGTTGTTGTTGTTGTTGTTGTTTTTTAGAGACGGGGTCTCACTTTGTCACCCTGGGTAGAATGCCATGGTGTCACAGCTCACAGCCACCTCCAGCTCTTGGGCTTAGGCGGTCCTCTTGCCTCAGCCTCCCGAGTAGCTGGGACTATAGGCGCCCTCCACAACACCAGGCTATTTTTATTTTCTCAGAGACAGAGTCTCACTTTATCACCCTGGGTAGAGTGCCGTGATGTCACAGCTCACAGCAACCTCCAGCTCCTGGACTTAGGCGATTCTCTTTCCTCAGCCTCCCAAGTAGCTGGGACTACAGACGCCGGCCACAATGCCCGGCTTTTTTTTTTTTTTTTTTTTGGTTGCAGTTGTCATTGCTGCTTAGATGGCCCTGGCCGGGTTCAAAACCACCACCCTCGGTGTATGTGGCTGGCACCTTAACCACTGTGCTACGGGTGCCAAGCCCAAGTGATTTTTCTTTTTTAATGAGCCATTTTGTGTGTGCGTGTCTGTTTAATCGAAGGTACCTTACTCGGTCCTGCTTCCATGAGTGGTTGCCACCAGGGGAAAAGGGAGGGGTCTCTCCACAACAGTCCATTTATTCACAGAACTAAACAGACAAACACAGAGTCACTATTGCGGTTAGAAGTTGGCAGCATGGGAAGGGATGGAACAGGTGAGGTGTAGGGGTGATTTTACAAAAAATACAGGCTCCCCACAACTGGGGTGCAAGGAGGGTGGGACGGGACTTGGTCTGCTTCAACCCAAGAGGAATGAGAAGATCAACAGCGGTTTGCGAAGGCCAGAACCATCAGGGATGGAGGGAGGAGGAAAATCCAGGGATAGGGGGGCTGTTTGGCAACTGGGGTAAAGGCATTGCCCTCCCCACTGCTGGGATTCCCCTAGCCCCTTGGGTCTGGCAGGAAGGAGGGCAGCCTGCATCCCCCAGGGTCAGGTCTGGGGCTTCCAGATGCTCCAGGCAGGGGGCTGGAGGGGGCTCACAAAGGCTTGCCCTCCAGGGAGATGATGGCACTGCCCCACAGCTTCTCTGCCAGCAAGTGCAGGTCCTTGACCTTCTCCTAGCGGTTTGCTGGTAATTCACGCTTGATCCCTGTCGGCTTCTTCTTGATGGCGTCCTTGGAGCTGGCATAAATCATTTTGCTCTTCAGGGGTGCACACTCAGGAGCCCAAAAGATAACCACCGGGTCCTCCTTTTTGCTCTCCTTGGTCTCACAGGTCGCATCATAGAGGGCACAGTGGTAGCCCGTGTCTGGAAGCAGCATGACAAAGGTGGCGTCGAGATCGTCGACAGTGTGGCCCACATCACCTACCAGGACCTCCTTGCCTTGCTCTAGGAGGATGATCTCCTCTTCACTCGGGAAGAAGAGCACCGCCTTCTTGAGCTTCTTCACCTCCTCTGGCGTTCAAGACTTGGGCACCTTCATGTCACTGAACACCTTAAAGACGCCATCAGAGACAGCCAGGCCAGAGGCCATGTTCCCGGAAGCGAAAGGGTGATGGCAGGAGAAGCAGGGAAGAGGAGAGCCGCTGCCGCTGCTGCCAGAATCCGGCTGAACCGCAAGTGATTTTTGTATGTTGCTTTTCTATCCTGAAACTTTACTGAATTCTTGTATTAGTTTTAACAGCTTTGTGGTGCAGTGTCTAGGGTTTTCTATATGTGACATCATATCATCTGCAAGCAGAGGTCATTTAAGATTTTTACTTTCTGATCTGGATACCTTTCATTTCTTTTTTTTACAATAGGGGATCAACTTGGCATGTGGCTGTGTGCCATGATACTTTATTGGTATGGCGGTTTGGCAGGCCAGAGCTTTCTAACCTCTGCCAGACCCCCACCCCCATTCTGAGTTTATTCAAGGACGTGGGAATCCCAAGGGTCAACGACACCCCAACCCCCCAAAGATGCTCACCATCACTGATCACGAAGGTACAAACTAAAATCATGGATACATTTTCACATACCAGGTTCACAACAGTTAAAGAGTTTAACCATTCCAAGGACGGGAGAGGTTATGAGCAAAGCAGAGCTTCTGCTCGCTGCCGGTGCAAGGGGGGAAGGTGGAGAGCAGCCATTTCAGAGGGTAATTTGGCAGAATCTGTGAAGTGCAAATTATGCAACATTTACCACGTGCCTGGCTCTCTTCTAAGCGCTGCAGGTGAATATTCACTCACCCTCACGACAGTCCTAGGTTGAAGTACCTACCATGACCACCTTCTTCCAGGTGAGGAAATAGGCACGGAGGGGTTCAGTGACTTGATCAAGGTTATCTGGCTTGCCAGTATCAGCAGCAGGACCAAAACCAGGCTGTCAGGCTCCACAGTCCGTGAGTCCGTGCTTTAAGCTGAGATGCTTAAAACTGCAAAACTCACATTCCCTCAATGATCTGGCAGACTGCCTGGATACATCTTCTGGAGAAACGCTGGTAGGTGTAGTGGACACGAGGACACCCGCACAAGGATGCTGGTGAAGGGAGAATCGGGTACTGCTCTAAATGCCCTTCCTTCAGTAAGGGGAGGGACGGATACAATGTGGCACGTGCATCCAGTAGGTTGAAACTCAGCAGTCCAAAGGAACACATGAGTCCGTGTTAACAAAAACACTCTCGTGACCGCATGCAGCAAGTTGCAGAACGACGCATAGATTTGCATGTACATTTGTAAACTGAAAAAGCCAAACCAATCCTGTGTGTCATTTGGGAATACATATAGGTGTAGGTAAAATCACATTTTCCAAAAGCCTGGAAAGGACACACGACAAAGGCCTCAAGGTGTTGGCAGTGTGCCAATTTTCTGACATAGTGTCCCTGAAACTACCAGTTCTCAGCTTCCCTGGGCTCAGCAGTCCTGATAGGTGGGGAATACTCCCTTCCTCTGTTCCTATGAGGCCCTGGAGTGTTTGAGTTTCCTCCGCTTGCCCCCTGAACCTGCTTCAGCAGCCTTTCCCACCTTCCCTTCGTACTCACTCCTCTCACACCTTCCTTCCTCACCTTCCCGCTCATGTTCACCTGTCTTTCCATTACCTCTACCTTGTACATCCTACTCTGACTGGCCTTCCGTAGAGGTCCGGGGTGCCTGAACTCTTGCTTGCCGGAAGTCAAAGGCTTGGTGTCCCTGGGCCAACATTACAGAGCAGGGTCAACTGGGTCAAGCAGGCCCTCCACACGCCCTGCCCGTGTCTGCGTAACTCCTTCCCACATTCCCTGCCATGACTTTGAAAGACACGGTACACTGTTTCCTATATGTCAGGAAAGATAACAAAAGGCAGAGCAAAATCTCCTGTACCCACCACCTGTCTTAGGAAACACATTACCGATCACTCTAGCTGAAGCCTCTGGTGTACTTCTCCTCACTTTCATTCCCTTCCTCCTTCCCTGTCTCATACAGACAATCCCACACTGTTTTCAGCCTTGTTCACTCTCTTCATCCCTGCGACTCTGTTACTTTCTCTTCCCCGGCATCCTACAGGTCTTCAGTGCTGGCATTAATACTAATCTCTGCCAAGCCCTGGACTTCCACCAGGATCTCATACCAGTTTTGACTTAATTTCTTGACCCGAGGCTCAGGCCAGTTTCAGGGGTTCCACATGGCCTTCCCCACCATGATAGCTCTCATCATACAGGCCAGGGACCCAGCGTGGGAGTTATTGCTCCAATTGTCAAGTGTATCACTTATGAGGATTGACTTGGGGACAGGAAAAAGAACCACTGTGGAGGTCCTGGGAGCCTCACTGTGAATCCATCTCTGTCCCCACCTCCTTTTATTACCAGGGCCCCATCCTGACATCTTGAACTGCCAGGATCAACGTCATCTCAGGCCCTGTTTCAAATAGTCCCAGAAATGTTGGCTATCCGCCTTTCCCAAGTGTAAAGTCACCCTAGCAGATGGCAGTCTTTTCTCTTTAGGGAGAGACCGTGGCATAGAGACAGTAGATCCTCCCCACCTTATTTCCCAGTCCTTCCACCTCCTCAGTCAATGGGGCTGGTCTGAAAGTTGTCCAGGACCAGGAGCTGAACAAGGGATTGTGACTTGTTAGAGGGATGACCGCCTTCCCACTCCTCCTTTCTTGCTTTTTTTTTTTTTGTAGAGACAGAGTCTCACTTTATGGCCCTCAGTAGAGTGCCGTGGCCTCACACAGCTCACAGCAACCTCCAACTCCTGGGCTTAAGCGATTCTTTTGCCTCAGCCTCCTGAGTAGCTGGGACTACAGGCGCCCGCCACAGCCACAATGCCTGGCTATTTTTTTTTTTTTTTTGGTTGCAGTTTGGCCGGGGCTGGGTTTGAACACGTCACCCTCGGTATATGGGGCCGGCGCCTTACCGACTGAGCCACAGGCGCCGCCCTCCATTCTTGCTTTTTTCTGCCTGTAGCTACACAGAGATGGCCGTGTGTGAACAATCTCTCTAGCTTCCTACAGGTCAGGCGCTCGTGACTGCCCCACTGACTTTGCTGGTTGCTAAGGAAATTTAGTGTCCTGGTTGGTGCCAGTTGGTTATGGGCTGTTCCCCGCTTTCTATCATGTCAGGGCCCCATCATTGAGTGATTGTGATAATGAGCCCAGGCCTGGGACCACGGTCCTTCCCCCAGCCTCACTGGCCTGCAGAAGATGGCAGCCACTGAACTTCTTAGTCATGCTCCAGCTCCTCTCACCAGGACACTCCTTGTGGCCTTGGCAAATGGTGTGTCCCCCTCGGCACTACCATGGAGCATAACCCTCAGGCTGGCTCACTGGCCTCACATTTTCTGTCCGCTCCAGGATGGCTGCATGATTCAACTTTGTTATTCCTTCCTCTGCCATCTGCCCATCCCAGGCAGGCATTTCTACTTCTCTTCATGTGGGCCATGACTTTCTCAAAGCTTCTAAGGGTCACCCTGGCAGCGAATTTCCTCCATCTCCTGGAGTCCTCGCCAGGGCGTTAAGTCCTATGACACGAGAAGGTGCATTCACTCAGTAACACTTGCTTATCCAGTCTTATATTCCAGCCCCTGATCCGGCACCCTCAAAATCCACTCCCAGGGGGATTTCCCCTCCTCCTCCCACCTCCTGTCAGTACAGGCTAGCTCTTCCCTGAGACTTCCTTGTTGTATAATCTCTTTTCTCCCTTATCAAGCTCAGCATTACCCAGCAAGTTTATGGAGAGGAGATAAGGGCGGCCCCCCAGGGCGGCACATGTGGCTTTGTGGGGGTGAGGGCTCTGCAGCATCTACCAGCACAGAGCACATGCTAGCTCTCACTAGGGAAGGAAGGCCCACCCTGCAAGTGCCATCCAGCTGTCCTCATCACATAGTTCAGGGCCCTAGTTGTTTTCCAAACAGGGACCCGACCTTCACATGACAGGGCCTGTGCTGGTGGAAGACGTAAACGTCCCCGAGGTACTGCGTCTCTTGCTATATCAACTCACGTTGATATGGTGCTCCTCTCCTTGGGTCGTGTCTGCTCCTCTTCTGTGGGAGGAAAGGGCCTCGTTCTTAGCCATCCAGGAGGCCTTCTGGGTCTTACACTTAGCCCTTAACTGTTTGGTAATGGCCTTCAGTTTCACATTATCTGTCCGCAGCATGTCTGGACCACTTAGCAATCACCAGCTGCCTCCGCCATCCGCCATCCATGTAGACGTTCTTCCCTCCCGACTGTGCAAACGCCTGAATCATCTCCCTGATGAAGGTGAGACCCTGCAGTGGGATGTTTCTCAGGTAACTCGAGGTGAAACCTCAAGCCATCGGGAGGTTACTTTGTGCTGGAGATTATCCATGCCCCACATAACACTGGGGATGGGATCCTTTTTGTCATTCTGGTGGTGAGTGAGCCCTCAGATGACCCCTGGGGCCACTTTTGTTGGTTTGGGTCCTCCAAAAGTACAGAGGCCAAGAGGTGATTGGCTGTGGAAGACCACTGTGGGCCAAAGGCACCTGAGGGATAAAGGGGGGAAGAGCAGGACCAAGTGGGGAGAGTCTTCAGAGTGCCATGCAGGCCCCCTCAGCTAGCAATCTCAGAGGCAGTTTAGTCCTGGCAACTGTTTCGGTTGGGCTGATGGGAAGTCCCCAGCCTCAGCTGTCAGTTAAAGGAGTGGAGTCCAGGCCCTGCAGTGGCATACCCCTGCTGTGCTCGATCTCCCGCTGGGAGGTGCCCAGAGGAAGTGTCATGTTGGTGCTAACTCGGTGTGGGACCCAGAGAAGTGGCAGGCGGGGCTTCTCAATCAACTGTGCTCCCTGCAGCAGGAGTTAGGAGGGGCACGTTTCCATGGCCACCACTGGGAGGCAGGCGTCCAGGGTGACTAAGATCCCTGTTTTGAGTGACCCTGTGGCGAGGCATTCGCTAACACAGGGACATCGGAAGTTGAGCAAGTTTAGACAGGAAATGATGGGGGCTGTTGTTTGGACTCATCGAGTTTGAGGTACTCACGTAGGATATGTAGACTTCTCTTCAAAATTTGCTTCTGCAGTGATCAAGAAATACAGTAACGTCTCGGGATATAGAACATCGATGTCGGCAAATCGGTGCCCTTCATATATGCCAACAACAGTCAAGCTGAGATTCAAATCAAAGACACAATTCCCTTCGCAGTAGCTTCAAAGAAAATGAAAGACCTTAGCATAGACCCAACAAAGGAGGTGAAGGATCTCTACAGAAAGCACTATGAACACCCTAGAAAAGAAAAAGCTGAAGACGTTAACAAACAAACAGAGGAAGATACCATGTTCATGGCTGGGGAGAATCGACATTGTTAAAATGTCTATGCTACCCAAGGCGATTTACAGATCTAATGCAATCCCCATCAAAGCACCAACGTCGTACTTTGAAGAGCTTGAAAAAATAATTCTTCATCTCATATGGAACCAGAAGAAACTCCAAATGGCTAATGCAATTCTAAGAAATAAAAACAAATCCGGAGGCATCACATTACCAGACTTCAGGTTATACTACAAGTCCATAGTGATCAAAACAGCATGGTATTGGCATAAAAACAGAGACATAGACCTATGAAACTCAAACCAGCCTCATGTCACCATCTGATCTTCAATAAACCAAACAAAAGCATGCACAGGGGAAAAGAATCCCTATCTAATTAACGGTGCTGAGAGAACCAGTTAGCCACATGTATAAGACTGAAACTGGACCTGCACCTCAAGCCACTGACAAAAATTGACTCATGCTGGATAAAAAATTTAAATCTAAGACACGAAACAATAAAAACTCAAGAAGAAAGAGTGGGGAAAACTCTTAACGCTATAGGGCTGGTGAAAGATTTTATGAAGAAGACCCCATGAGCAATTGCAGCAGCATCAAAAATAAACAAATGAGGGGCAGTGCCTGTGGCTCAGTCGGTAGGGCGCCGGCCCCATATACCGAGGGTGGCGGGTTCAGGCCCGCCCCGGCCAAACTGCAACCAAAAAATAGCCGGGCGTTGTGGCGGGCGCCTGTAGTTCCAGCTACCTGGGAGGCTGAGGCAAGAGAATCGCTTAAGCCCAGGAGTTGGAGGTTGCTGTGAGCTGTGTGAGGCCACGGCACTCTACCAAGGGCCATAAAGTGAGACTCTGTCTCTACAAAAAAATAAATAAATAAAAATAAATAAACAAATGAGACCTGCTCAAGCCTCAAAGCTTCCACACAGCTAAGGACACAATAACAAAGCAGATAGACGACTTTCAGAATGGGAGAAGATATTTGCATATTAGAAATTTGACAAAGGCCCAATAACCAGAATCTACGGAGAACCCAAGCAAAAACACCAATGATCCAATTAATCACTGGACAAGAGAAATGAACAGAACCTTCTGCCACGAAGACAGAAGGATGGCCGACAAACACATGAAAAAATGCTCATCGTCCCTAATCACTGGAGAAATGCAAATCAAAACCACCTGGAGATGTCATCTACCACTAGCGAGAATTGCCCACATCACAATGTCCCAAAGGTGAAGATGTTGGCAAGGGTGCGGAGAGAAGGGAACACTTATACACTATTGGTGAGATTGCAAAATAATATAGCCTCTTTGAAAAGAAGTATGGAGAATCTTCAAAGAGCTAAAAGTAAACCTTCCACTTGATTCCGCAATTCCATTTACTAGGTATCTATCCAGAAGAAGAAGAATCATTTCACCATAAAGACATTTGCAGTCAAATGTTTATAGAAGTTCAATGCACAATGCTAAAGGTGTGGAAACAACCCAAGTGCCCATCGACTCATGTATGGATGAATAAACTGTGGTATGTGTATACCATGGAATGCTATTCAGCCATAAAAAAGATGAGGGACTTTATACCTTTTGTATTTACCTGGATAGAGTCGAAGAACATTAGTAAAGTATCTCAAGAATGGAAAAATAAGTATCCCGTGTATTCAATGACAATTTGAAACTAGTAGATGAACAACCACAGGTTCGCATGAGAGGAAAAACACAATTAAATTCAAGAAGGGGGGAGGGGGTAATAGGGTAAGGAGCTCAGTAAGCTCTCACCTAATGGATACAACATAGGGGTACATAGCACACCGCATGGGTGATGGACTCAAATTCAACTCTAACTTTTCCTAACAAACGTAAACTATGTAACCTAATCGTATGTGCCTTCATATTAATCTGAAATAATAATAATAATAATGATAAAGACATTTGCTTCTGTGGATGCAGGGAGGAGACAGAGCTAGAGTTACAGATGAAGGGATCATTCATCCCCCCAGAAAGCATTTATGGGAGTGCTTTTTCACACTTACTGTCACCATACAAGTCCCCGGTGTTCTCCCTCCTATTCCCACTTTCTTCACCCTTCTCAGCGGTAACCTCTTACCTGAACTTGTCTTCGTCATTTCTTTTATTTTCTGTCTTTCTTTCTTTCCTTTTTTCCCTTCACTCTGTCACCCAGACTGGAGTGTGGTGGTGTCATCATAGCTATCTACAACCTCAAACTCCTGGGCTCAAGTGATGCTTCCACTTCAGCCTCCTGAGTAACTGGCACTATCGGTGGGCATCATCATGCCCAGCTAATTTTTCTTCTTTTTTTTTTTTTTTTGGTAGGGATGGGAGGGTCTTGCGATGTTGCCCAGGCTGGTCTCAAACTTCTGACCTCAAGCAATCCTCCCACCCCCAACCTACCAAAGTGCTGGGATTACAGGTGTGAGCCAGCATGTGGCCTCTTCTCTTTCAGTTGTTTTCTACTGCCCTCATATTCCTAACAATACATTTCTTACAACATATTTCTAACAATATATATCCTTTCTTTGACTTTTTATATATGGAATAATTTATATTGTGTTAACACTCCTACACAACGTTGTGTGGGAGAAAAGACTCATCCTCATTGTTGTATGTGTTAGGCAAGTGTCCATTGTCGTTACTTGATGCTATTTTACTAAATAAATCCCAAATCGATTCTCTTTATCGTAGTCATTATGTTCTATAACATCACTGTCAACATTGAATTAGGCAATATTGAAATGTTGCTCCTAGGGGAAATACACCGTCACGTTCCGGTGATCCTCTGGTCACAACATTCTCATCAACCGGTCATTACATAACCTTATTTCGTGTGTGTTTCAGTTTAAAGACACCTCATTTATTATATGTATATAGTTGATTCATCAATTTTGAAACCATGGCCAGCAGCTCTCTAACTCATTTCTGAAACAAACGAAAAAAAAAGCTTTCCTAACATGTATGTTTTCTCCAGCAGGCACATCACAGCCATTTTGCTCTAGGAACACTAGATAGCACCTCATCACTGAGCTTGGGGTCATTTTTAATGGTGAAATCCCCAATGGAAAGCACACACAAAAAAATGCAAAACGTGGCACTCAATAGAAGTGGACACTTGCTTGTAGTATGAGAACTGAAGTACGAAGGCAGAGGTCCCCTCCACCTCTTTCGACCTCAGGTGACTAACATACGTGTGCTTTGAAGAACACAAAATTTTCCCTGCTCTGCACATGTTTGTGAATGACCTTGAAAGCATGCCTACATTAATTTGGTGTCATAAGTAAAGTTTAGCAAGTAGGCAAATTTGCAAATATGGGGTCCATGTATTATAAGGAGTGGCAATAGCCCAATCTATTGATATCTATCCATTCTACGGTTGATGAGCATTTGTGTTGTTTCCAGCTTAGAGAATATCACACACAGTGCCTCTGTAAACCTTCTGGGGCACGTTTCCCTGTAAACGTGCACAAGAGTCCTCCTGGCCAGAGCTTTCTGACCTTTGGACTGGGACGCTGAAAGCCTTACCCTGAAGGCAGCCACCCCTGGACCTGTCGGGTCTTGCCCTGAGTGGCCTTGTCTTCTTACTGCTTCAAGCCTCACAAGCGTCATTTTCTGTGTGGGCCGTAGAATAAAGTGGCCTGGAAACTGTGTTCCAGTATTTGTACCTCAGAGTGGACTTGGTGGCTCATAGGAGAGGTAAGCTTGCAAGTTTACTAGATTATGTCAGGTTTCTTACAAAGTGACTGTGCTAATTTATGCTCCTATCAAAGATATTTTTAATTGTTTCTGTTGGTCTACAGCCTCATCGACATTTGATGTTATCAAACTACAAAGTTTTTGTGTATCGGGTGAATGTGAAATGGTATCTTACTGTGGTTTTAATGTGTAATTTCCTTGATTAGTAGTGCGATGCTGCATCTTTTCGCGTATGTATTGGCCTTTAAGTTTTCTTTTCTACGAGGTGACCCTATTTACTATCTTTCACCCACGTCCCCCTTGGATTATTTGCCTGTTCATTTGTGAGAGCTCCCCTTGTAGTCTGGGTTTTAAGTCTTTGCTGCTTTCATGTGGTATAACTATCTTCTTGTAGTTTTGTGGCTTGCCTGTCCTCCCTTCGTTGTACCTTTGAATGAGAAGGAGGACTTTTGAAAGTTTTGCACAACATTTTATTATGAAAAGCTCCAAACATACAGAAAAGATGAAAGTGTTATCTGTACCCATTGTCTATGTTCCACTCTTCACATTTTGTTACGCTTGTTTCTCACACATCCATCCATTCCTTCTTCATTCCTCAATTCATCTTAGTTTGAAATTCAGGTGCATTTCAAAGTAAAATGTCAGACATCATAGTGCTTAATTTTAATGTACTAGAATTTTAAAATTCTTTTCAAAAGTTTTTTTTTTTCTGTCTTGTTTATGAAATCTTCCCTACTCCAAGGTCATGAAGACATTCTTCTATAATCTCTTCTTCAAATGAGAGTTTTAGACCTACCTGGAGTTAATTTTTGTTCATGGTTTAAGGCAGGAGTCCATTTCTTTTTCTTTTCCAACCCCATACCCAGTTGTCCTCGCACTCTCTAATGAAAAGGCCATCCTCCTTCAAGTGCTCTGTCATGGTGTCTCTTTTCATAAATTGTCTACGTATGCGAGAATGTTAGGTCTATTAGTCTACTTTTGAGCCACTCCTATACTTTCTTGTAATGATTACAGCAGCTTCATAATACATTTCATCATGCTTGCCCTTGAAACAGTGCTGCAAAAAAATATTGATCACCTTTTAGAGCAAGTCCTCTCACCTCATTCTTCTTCATGAGAGAATTGTGACCATTCTTGGCTCTTCACACTTCTATATACATTTTAGAATCAGTTTGTCACACTCCACAAAATACCCTGTTGGGGTTTTGATCGGGACTGCATTGAATCTACAGATTGCTTTGGGGAGAACTGACATCTTTATAAAATTGACTCTTCTGATCTGAGAACATGGAATATGCTTACTTTTAGTTAGGTCTTTCAATACAGTTTGGGGAGAACTGACTCTTCCGATCTGAGAACATGGAGTATCCTTACTTTTAGTTAGGTCTCTCAATAAAGTTTTATTATTTTCCTCTTAGTGGTCACGTCCATTGAGATGTTATCATCAACTGGACTTTAAAAATTAATCTTCTGTGTGTTCAAACTATTTAGAAATACACTTAGTTTCTGTATATAGACTCTACACAGAACTTTGCTAAGTACTTTCAATCATTTCTATAATTTAAATGTGGATTCATTTGCCTTTTCTGTGGACATGATCAAGTCCTCCACAAATCATGAGAGATTATATTTATATTCCCTTATTTTCAAACTCTTTGCTTTCCATCTATTTGCTTGCCATACTGTACTGCCTAGGTGTTCTAGAACAATGATGAATAGAAACAGCAATATCAGACATTTTGCTTTATTCCTGATCTTAAATCCTCTCAACATTTCTCCATTAGAGACGATGTTTCCTGTAAATTCTTTGTAGATACCTTCATCAGCTTAAGATAATTCCTTTCTCTTCCTGATTTCTTAACATTTCAAAAGGTCATGGATGTTTCCTGATTATACTCTTAGTGCCCATGGGATCTGTAATGATGTTCCCCTTTTCATTCTGATGTTGGTATTTCATTTCTTGTCTCTTTTTTCTTATCAATCTGTCTGGAGATTTAACAATTTTATTTATCAATCTTCTCTTTTCAAATAACCATCAGTAATTACTAATGCTTTCTTTTGTTTTATTGTTTTTTTACTGAATTCTGTTTTTGTCTTTATTGTTTACTTCCTTCTTACTCTGGATTCATCTGTTCTTTCCTTACTTTTTTCTTTCTTTCTTTCTTTTTTTTTTGGCCTCACACATCATTTAATGTGTTTATTTTTTGATGCTTGCTATTCCATGACACTTTTATGCTCTCTATTGGTAACATACAGGTGTATAGTTAATTTTTGTATATAGATGTTATATCTAGCAACTTTGCTAGACCTTCTTTTTTTTTATTGTTGGGGATTCATTGAGGGTACAATAAGCCAGGTTACACTGATTGCAATTGTTAGGTAAAGTCCCTCTTGCAATCATGTCTTGCCCCATAAAGTGTGACACACACCAAGGCCCCACCCAACTCCCTCCTTCCCTCTTTCTGTTTCCCCCCCCATAACCATAATTGTCATTAATTGTCCTCATATTAAAATTGAGTACATAGGATTCATGCTTCTCCATTCTTGTGATGCTTTACTAAGAATAATGTCTTCCACTTCCATCCATGTTAATACTTAGGATGTAAAGTCTCCATTTTTTTAATGGCTGAATAGTATTCCATGGTATACATGTACCACAGCTTGTTAATCCATTCCTGGGTTGGTGGGCATTTAGGCTGTTTCCACATTTTGGCGACTGTAAATTGAGCTGCAATAAACAGTCTAGTACAAGTGTCCTTATGATAAAAGGATTTCTTTCCTTCTGGGTAGATGCCCAGTAATGGGATTGCAGGATCAAATGGGAGGTCTAGCTTGAGTGCTTTGAGGTTTCTCCATACTTCCTTCCAGGAAGGTTGTACTAGTTTGCAGTCCCACCAGCAGTGTAAAAGTGTTCCCTTCTCTCCACATCCACACCAGCATCTGCAGTTTTGAGATTTTGTGATGTGGGCCATTCTCACTGGGGTTAGATGATATCTCAGGGTTGTTTTGATTTGCATTTCTCTAATATATAGAGATGATGAACAGTTTTTCATGTGTTTGTTAGCCATTCGTCTGTCGTCTTTAGAGAAAGTTCTATTCATGTCTCTTGCCCATTGATATATGGGATTGTTGGCTTTTTTCATGTGGATTAATTTGAGTTCTCTATAGATCCTAGTTATCAAGCTTTTGTCTGATTGAAAATATGCAAATATCCTTTCCCATTGTGTAGGCTGTCTCTTTGCTTTGGTTATTGTCTCCTTAGCTGTACAGAAGCTTTTCAGTTTAATGAAGTCCCATTTGTTTATTTTTGTTGTTGTTGCAATTGCCATGGCAGTCTTCTTCATGAAGTCTTTCCCCAGGCCAATATCTTCCAGTGTTTTTCCTATGCTTTCTTTGAGGATTTTTATTGTTTCATGCCTTAAGTTTAAGTCCTTTATCCATCCTTGAATCAATTTTTGTGAGTGGGGAAAGGTGTGGGTCCAGTTTCAGTCTTTTACATGTAGACATCCAGTTCTCCCAACACCATTTATTGAATAGGGAGTCTTTCCCCCAAGGTATGTTCTTGTTTGGTTTATCAAAGATTAGGTGGTTGTAAAATGTTAGTTTCGTTTCTTGGTTTTCAATTCGATTCCAAGTGTCTATGTCTCTATTTTTGTGCCAGTACCATGCTGTCTTGAGCACTATGGCTTTGTAGTACAGACTAAAATCTGGTATGCTGATGCCCCAGCTTTATTTTTGTTACAGAGAACTGCCTTAGCTATACAGGGTTTTTTCCGGTTCCATACAAAACGCAGAATCATTTTTTCCAAATCTTGAAAGTACGATGTTGGTATTTTGATAGGAATGGCATTGAATAGGTAGATTACTTTGGGAAGTACAGACATTTTAACAATGTTGATTCTTCCCATCCATGAGCATGGTATGTTCTTCCATTTGTTAATATCCTCTGCTATTTCCTTTCTGAGGATTTCATAGTTTTCTTTTTTTTTTTTAATTTTTTTATTAAATCATAACTGTATACAATGATATGATTATGGGGCATCATACACTCACTTCATAAACCATTTGACACATTTTTATCACAGTGGTTAACATAGCCTTTCCGGCGTTATCTCAGTTACTGTGCCAAAACATTTACATTCTACATTTACCAAGCATAGTTTTCTTTATAGAGGTCCTTCACCTCCTTCGTTAGGTGTATTCCTAGGTATTTCATTTTCTTCGAGACTATGGTGAAGGGAGTTGTGTCCTTAATTAGCTTCTCATCTTGACTGTTATTGGTGTACACAAAGGCTACTGACTTGTGGACATTGATTTTATATCCTGAAACATTACTGTATTTTTTGATGACTTCTAGGAGTCTTGTGGTTGAGTCTTTGGGGTTCTCTAAGTATAAGATCATGTCGTCAGCAAAGAGGGAGAGTTTGACCTCCTCTGCTCCCATTTGGATTCCCTTTATTTCCTTGTCTTGCCTAATTGTATTGGCTAGAACTTCCAGCACTACGTTGAATAGTAAAGGTGACAGAGGACAACCTTGTCTGGTTCCAGTTCTAAGAGGAAAAGCTTTCAGTTTTACTCCATTCAGTAAAATATTGGCTGTGGGTTTTGGCATAGATAGCTTCAATCAGTTTTAGAAATGTGCCACCTATGCCTATACTCTTCAGTGTTCTAATTAGAATAGGATGCTGGATTTTATCAAATGCTTTTTCTGTATCTATTGATAGGATCATGTGATCTTTATTTTTGCCTCTGTTAATATGGTGGATAATGTTTATAGACTTGCGTATGTTAAGCCAGCCTTGCATCCCTGGGATGAAACCTACTTGATCATGATGAATGACTTTTTTGATGATAAGCTGTAATCTATTGGCTAGGATTTTGTTGAGAATTTTTGCGTCTATGTTCATGAGTGAGATTGGTCTGAAATTCTCCTTTTGGTTTGGGTCTTTTCCTGGTTTTGGTATCAGGGTGATGTTTGCTTCATAGAATGTGTTGGGGAAGATTCCTTCTTCCTCAACTTTTTGGAATAATTTCTGCAGTACAGGAATAAGCTCTTCCTTGAAGGTTTGATAGAATTCTGGAGTGAAGCCATCTGGACCAGGGCATTTTTTGGTTGGAAGCTTTTTTATTGTTTCTTTGATCTCAGTGCTTGAAATTGGTCTGTTCAGGAGCTCTATTTCTTCCTGGTTGAGTCTAGGGAGAGGGTGTGATTCCAAATATTGATCCATTTCTTTCACATTGTCAAATTTCTGGGCATAGAGTTTCTGGTAGTATTCAGAGATGATCTCTTGTATCTCTGTGGGATCAGTTGTTATTTCCCCTTTATCATTTCTGATTGAGGTTACTAGAGATTTTACTTTTCTATTCCTCGTTAGTCTGGCCAATGGTTTATCTATTTTATTTATTTTTTCAAAAAACCAACTCCTTGTTTCATTAATTTTCTGAATGATTCTTTTATTTTCAATTTCATTGATCTCTGATTTGATTTTGGATATTTCTTTTCTTCTACTGAGTTTAGCCTTAGATTGTTCTTCTTTTTCCAATTCCATAAGATCTCTTGTGAGATTGTTGATGTGCTCTCTTTCTGTTTTTCGAATGTAGGCATCTAAAGCGATGAATTTTCCTCTCAAAACTGCTTTCGCAGTATCCCATAGGTTTTGGTAGCTTGTGTCTTCATTGTTGTTATGCTCAAGGAAGTTAATGATTTCCTGTTTTATTTCTTCCTTCACCCATCTGTTATTCAACAGAAGATTGTTTAGTTTCCATGCCTTTGGGAGGGCTTGAGCATTTTTGTTAGAGTTGAGTTCCACCTTTAGTGCCTTATGGTCTGAGAAGATACAAGGTAAAATTTCAATTCTCTTGATTCTGTTGATATTTGTTTTGTGTCCCAGGATATGATCAATTTTGGAGAATGTTCCATGGGGTGATGAGAAGAATGTATATTCTTTATCTTTGGGGTGGAGTGTTCTATATGCGTCTATCAAGCACAGTTGTTCTAGGGTCTCATTTAAATCTCTTATATCCTTGTTTAATTTCTGTTTAGAGGATATTTCCAGCTCTGTAAGAGGAGTGTTAAGGTCCCCTGTTATTATGGTATTATCAGATATCATATTGCTCAGACTGAATAAGGTCTGTTTCGAGAATCTGGGAGCATTTAAATTGGGTGCATAGATATTTAGAGTTGAAATGTCTTCTTGTTGTATTTTTCCCTTGACCAATATAAAGTGACCATCTTTGTCTTTTTTGAGTTTAGTTGCTTTAAATCCACATGTATCTGAAAATAAGATTGCAACTCCTCTTTTCTTCTGAATTCCATTTGCCTGAAAAATTGTCTTCCAACCCTTGACTTGGAGCTTTAATTTGTCTTTTGAAGCCAGGTGTGTTTCTTGCAGACAGCAAATGGATGGCTTGTGTTTTTTAATCCAGTCAACCAATCTATGTCTCTTCAGTGGGGAATTCAAGCCATTAATATTTATTGAGATAATTGATAAGTGTGGTAGTATTCTATTCATCTTATTTTGTGAGAGTCCATTGCTTAGTTTTATCTTTTGCATCAGTGTGGAGGTTTGGTTCTGTCCTTTAATTTCTGAGTTCTTACTTTGCTGCTGATCCATTGTGGTGGTCAGTGTGCAGAACAGGTTGAAGTATTTCCTGTAGAGCTGGTCTTGTTGTGGCGAATTTCCTCAATGTTTGTATATCCATAAATGATTTGATTTCTCCGTCAATTTTGAAGCTTAGCTTAGCAGGGTACAGAATTCTGGGCTGGAAATTGTTCTGTTTAAGTAGATGAAAGGTAGATGACCACTGTCTTCTTACTTGAAAAGTTTCATTAGAGAAGTCTGCGGTCACTCTGATGGATTTGCCCCTGTAGGTCAACTGGCGCTTACACCTGGCAGCTTGCAGAATCTTTTCTTTTGTCTTGACTTTGGACAGGTTCATCACAATGTGTCTTGGAGAAGCTCGGTTAGAGTTGAGGCGACCTGGGGTCCGATATCCCTCTGAAAGCAGTGTGTCAGAGTCTTTGGTGATATTTGGGAAATTTTCTTTTATAATATTCTCTAGTATGGCTTCCATTCCTCTGGGGCATTCTTCTTCCCCTTCTGGAATTCCTATAACTCGTATGTTGGAATGCTTCATAAAGTCCCATAATTCTGACAGTGAACTTTCTGCTTTCTCTCTCTTCTTTTCTGCCTGTTTTACTATTTGAGTTATCTCAAAAACTTTGTCTTCTACCTCTGAAATTCTTTCTTCTGCATGATCTAACCTGTTGCTGATATTTTCCATTGCATCTTTAAGTTCCCTAATTGACTGTTTCAGTTCCTTCAGCTCTGCTATATCCTTTTTATATTCTTCATATCGTTCATCTCTGATTTGATTCTGTTTTTGGATTTCCTTTTGGTTAATTTCCACTTTATTAGCAGTTTCCTTCATTGTTTCCATCATTTCTTTCATTGTTTTCAACATGTGTATTCTTTTTTTTTTTTTTTTATTGTTGGGATTCATTGAGGGTACAATAAGCCAGTTACACTGATTGCAATTGTTAGGTAAAGTCCCTCTTGCAATCATGTCTTGCCCCCATAAAGTGTGACACACACTAAGGCCCCACCCTCCTCCCTCCATCCCTCTTTCTGCTTCCCCCCCATAAACTTGTCATTAATTTTCCTCATATCAAGATTGAGTACATAGGATTCATGCTTCTCCATTTTTGTGATGCTTTACTAAGAATAATGTCTTCCACTTCCATCCAGGTTAATACGAAGGATGTAAATTCTCCATTTTTTTTAATAGCTGAATAGTATTCCATGGTATACATATACCACAGCTTGTTAATCCATTCCTGGGTTGGTGGGCATTTAGGCTGTTTCCAAATTTTGGCAATGGTAAATTGAGCTGCCATAAACAGTCTAGTACAAGTGTCCTTATGATAAAAGGATTTTTTTCCTTCTGGGTAGATGCCCAGTAATGGGATTGCAGGATCGAATGGGAGGTCTAGGTTGAGTGCTTTGAGGTTTCTCCATACTTCCTTCCAGAAAGGTTGTACTAGTTTGCAGTCCCACCAGCAGTGTAAATGTGTTCCCTTCTCTCCACATCCACGCCAGCATCTGCAGTTTTGAGATTTTGTGATGTGGGCCATTCTCACTGGGGTTAGATGATAACTTAGGGTTGTTTTGATTTGCATTTCTCTAATATATAGAGATGATGAACATTTTTTCATATGTTTGTTAGCCATTCGTCTGTCATCTTTAGAGAAAGTTCTATTCATGTCTCTTGCCCATTGATATAAGGGATTGTTGGCTTTTTTCATGTGAATTAATTTGAGCTCTCTATAGATCCTGGTTATCAAGCTTTTGTCTGATTGAAAATATGCAAATATCCTTTCCCATTGTGTAGGTTGTCTCTTTGCTTTGGTTATAGTGTCCTTAGCTGTACAGAAGCTTTTCAGTTTAATGAAGTCCCATTTGTTTATTTTTGATGTTGTTGCAATTGCCATGGCAGTCTTCTTCATGAAGTCTTCCCCCAGGGCAATATCTTCCAGTGTTTTTCCTATGCTTTCTTTGAGGATTTTTATTGTTTCATGCCTTAAATTTAAGTCCTTTATCCATCTTGAATCAATTTTTGTGAGTGGGGAAAGGTGTGGGTCCAGTTTCAGTCTTTTACATGTAGACATCCAGTTCTCCCAACACCATTTATTGAATAGGGAGTCTTTCCCCCAAGGTAAGTTCTTGTTTGGTTTATCAAAGATTAGGTGGTTGTAAGATGTTAGTTTCATTTCTTGGTGTTCAATTCGATTCCAAGTGTCTATGTCTCTGTTTTTGTGCCAGTACCATGCTGTCTTGACCACTATGGCTTTGTAGTACAGACTACAATCTGGTATGCTGACGCCCCCAGCTTTATTTTCGTTACTAAGAACTGCCTTAGCTATACGGGGTTTTTTCCGGTTCCATACAAAACGCAGAATCATTTTTTCCAAATCTTGAAAGTACGATGTAGGTGCTTTGATAGGAATGGCATTGAATAGGTAGATAGCTTTGGGAAGTATAGACATTTTAACAATGTTGATTCTTCCCATCCATGAGCATGGTATGTTCTTCCATTTGTTAATATCCTCTGCTATTTCCTTTCTGAGGATTTCATAGTTTTCTTTATAGAGGTCCTTCACCTCCTTCGTTAGGTATATTCCTAGGTATTTCATTTTCTTTGAAACTATGGTGAAGGGAGTTGTGTCCTTAATTAGCTTCTCATCTTGACTGTTATTGGTGTATACAAAGGCTACTGACTTGTGGACATTGATTTTATATCCTGAAACATTACTGTATTTTTTGATGACTTCTAGGAGTCTTGTGGTTGAGTCTTTGGGGTTCTCTAAGTATAAGATCATGTCGTCAGCAAAGAGGGAGAGTTTGACCTCCTCTGCTCCCATTTGGATTCCCTTTATTTCCTTGTCTTGCCTAATTGTATTGGCTAGAACTTCCAGCACTACGTTGAATAGTAAAGGTGACAGAGGACAACCTTGTCTGGTTCCAGTTCTAAGAGGAAAAGCTTTCAGTTTTACTCCATTCAGTAAAATATTGGCTGTGGGTTTTGTCATAGATAGCTTCAATCAGTTTTAGAAATGTGCCACCTATGCCTATACTCTTCAGAGTTCTAATTAGAAAAGGATGCTGGATTTTATCAAATGCTTTTTCTGCATCTATTGATAGGATCATGTGATCTTTATTTTTGCCTCTGTTAATATGGTGGATAATGTTTATAGACTTGCGTATGTTAAACCAGCCTTGCATCCCTGGGATGAAGCCTACTTGATCATGATGAATGACTTTTTTGATGATAAGCTGTAATCTATTGGCTAGGATTTTGTTGAGAATTTTTGCGTCTATATTCATGAGTGAGATTGGTCTGAAATTCTCCTTTTTGTTTGGGTCTTTTCCTGGTTTTGGAATCAGGCTGATGTTTGCTTCATAGAATGTGTTGGGGAAGATTCCTTCTTCCTCAGTTTTTTGGAATAATTTCTGCAGTACAGGAATAAGCTCTTCCTTGAAGGTTTGATAGAATTCTGGAGTGAAGCCATCTGGACCAGGGCATTTTTTAGTTGGAAGCTTTTTTATTGTTTCTTTGATCTCAGTGCTTGAAATTGGTCTGTTCAGGAGGTCTATTTCTTCCTGGCTAAGTCTAGGGAGAGGGTGTGATTCCAAATATTGATCCATTTCCTTCACATTGTCAAATTTCTGGGCATAGATTTTCTGGTAGTATTCAGAGATGATCTCTTGTATCTCTGTGGGATCAGTTGTTATTTTCCCTTTATCGTTTCTGATTGAGGTTATTAGAGATTTTACTTTTCTATTTCTAGTTAGTCTGGCTAATGGTTTATCTATTTTATTTATTTTTTCAAAAAACCAACTCCTTGTTTCATTAATTTTCTGAATGATTCTTTTGTTTTCAATTTCATTGATCTCTGATTTGATTTTGGATATTTCTTTTCCTCTACTGAGTTTAGGCTTAGATTGTTCTTCTTTTTCCAATTCCATAAGATCTCTTGTGAGATTGTTGATGTGCTCTCTTTCTGTTTTTCGAATGTAGGCATCTAAAGCGATTAATTTTCCTCTCAAAACTGCTTTTGCAGTATCTCACAGGTTTTGGTAGCTTGTGTCTTCATTGTTGTTATGCTCAAGGAAGTTAATGATTTCCTGTTTTATTTCTTCCTTCACCCATCTGTTATTCAACAGAAGATTGTTTAATTTCCATGCCTTTGGGTGGGCTTGAGCATTTTTGTTAGAGTTGAGTTCCACCTTTAGTGCCTTATGGTCTGAAAAGATACAAGGTAAAATTTCAATTCTTTTGATTCTGTTGATATTTGTTTTGTGTCCCAGGATATGATCAATTTTGGAGAATGTTCCATGGGGTGATGAGAAGAATGTATATTCTTTATCTTTGGGGTGGAGTGTTCTATATGCATCTATCAAGCATAGTTGTTCTAGGGTCTCATTTAAATCTCTGACATCTTTGTTTAATATCTGTTTAGAGGATCTGTCCAGCTCTGTAAGAGGTGTGTTAAAGTCCCCTGTTATGATGGTATTATCAGATATCATATTGCTCAGACTGAGTAAGGTCTGCTTCAAGAATCTGGGAGCATTTAAATTGGGTGCATAAATATTTAGAATGGAAATGTCTTCTTGTTGTAGTTTTCCCTTGACCAATATAAAGTGACCATCTTTGTCTTTTTTGACTTTAGTTGCTTTAAATCCACATGTATCTGAAAATAAGATTGCAACTCCTCTTTTCTTCTGAATTCTGTTTGCGTGAAAAATTGTCTTCCAACCCTTGACTCGGAGCTTTAATTTGTCTTTTGAGGCCAGGTGTGTTTCTTGCAGACAGCAAATGGATGGCTTGTGTTTTTTAATCCAGTCAGCCAATCTATGTCTCTTCAGTGGGGAATTCAAGCCATTAACATTTATTGAGATAATTGATAAGTGTGGTAGTATTCTATTCGTCTTATTTGGTGAGAGTCCATTGCTTAGTTTTATCTTTTGCATCAGTGTGGAGGTTAGGTTTTGTCCTTTGATTTCTGAGTTCTTACTTTGCTGCTGATCCATTGTGGTGGTCAGTGTGCAGAACAGGTTGAAGTATTTCCTGTAGAGCTGGTCTTGTTGTGGCGAATTTCCTCAATGTTTGTATATCCGTAAATGATTTGATTTCTCCGTCAATTCTGAAGCTTAGCTTAGCAGGGTACAGAATTCTGGGCTGAAAATTGTTCTGTTTAAGTAGGTTAAAGGTAGATGACCATTGTCTTCTTGCTTGGAAAGTTTCATTAGAGAAGTCTGCGGTAACTCTGATGGATTTGCCCCTGTAGGTCAAGTGGTGCTTACTCCTGGCAGCTTGCAGAATCTTTTCTTTTGTCTTAACTTTGGACAGGTTCATCACAATGTGTCTTGGAGAAGCTCGGTTAGAGTTGAGGTGACCTGGGGTCCGATATCCCTCTGAAAGCAGTGTGTCAGAATCTTTGGTGATGTTTGGGAAATTTTCTTTTATAATATTCTCTAGTATGGCTTCCATTCCTCTGGGGCATTCTTCTTCCCCTTCTGGAATTCCTATAACTCGTATGTTGGAACGCTTCATAAAGTCCCATAATTCTGACAGTGAACGTTCTGCTTTCTCTCTCTTCTTTTCTGCCTCTTTTACTGTCTGAGTTATCTCAAGAACTTTGTCTTCTACCTCTGAAATTCTTTCTTCTGCATGGTCTAACCTGTTGCTGATACTTTCCATTGTATCTTTAAGTTCCCTAATTGACTGTTTCAGTTCCTTCAGGTCTGCTATATCCTTTTTATATTCTTCATATCGTTCATCTCTTATTTGATTCTGTTTTTGGATTTCCTTTTGGTTATTTTCCACTTTATTAGCAATTTCCTTCATTGTTTCCATCATTTCTTTCATTGTTTTCAACATGTGTATTCTAAATTCCCTTTCTGTCATTCCTAACATTTCTATACTGGTGGAATCATCTGCAGTAGCTACCTCATGGTCCCTTGGTGGGGTTGTTCTAGACTGGTTCTTCATGTTGCCTGGAGTTTTCTGCTGATTCTTCCTCATGAGTGATTTCTTTTATCTGTTTCCTTGCCCTAATTTTCCTTTCACTTCCTCTTGCTCTTTAAGTTCTTGTGCCTGTGGACTAAGGGTTACAGGACCAGAACGGTGAGAAGGTTGAAGAGCAAAAAAAGGGGATGAAAGAAAGGAGGACCGAGTGATAGGAAAAAAAGAAAGATAGAGAAAGGAGAGGGTTGGGTATAAGGAATATTGACAAAAAGAAGAGAGGCACAGAAAGCGGGAGACAGGGCAATATAGGTGTACAGTAGGGTACTTTGACACAACCTTAAGAAACCCCACCTTCTGGGGGTGCCCAGTTGCGTGGTTCCCTTGAGTTCAGCAGCTCTTTGCTAACCTGATCAGACACAGTACCCCACCTCCACCAAGTAGAGAGGAAAGACTAAAATGCTATAAATCAAACCAAAAGAAGCAAACAGAAAACTTTTCAGGGATAAAATTGGGTGAAAACCCAAATTATATCGGTAGAAACACTAGCAAAAATGAAGTTGAAGTTATTAAAAAAGGCAGCAATGGGACATTATAATTAAACTAGGAAAATTGAGAAAGAAAAAGGGATCTGTGTGGAAAAGATTGAAATTAAAAAAACAAAAGAACATCAGCAACGTCAGAATAAACAAACAAAAAAAACAACCAAACCAAAAAAAAAAGAAGAAAAAAATACACAACCAAAAACAAAGCAGTTTGTATATGTTATTGAATATTGTCTGGGCAACACGTGGTCTTCTGGGGTATGAGATGTTAGTCACAGTTCTGATACGACTGGAGGCTGCTGATTTCTCAAACCCCAGCAGGTAGACACCCTAAATCTCTCTTCAGCCTACTTAAAAGGCACTTTGAACTTGTAAACTTGCTGAGCAGAAGCTTTCCCAGCTTTCTCACTGGAATCACTGCTGAAGTGGCTATCCAGTTACTCAGTGTGCCAAAACCGGTCTCACTCTGCCCCTGAGGGTTAGGGCTGCAAGGCGGCTCAAACCCCACCCTTAGGCTACTTGGTTGCTGGGTTACCAGCTCCCACCCGTTTCTAGCTCTGCGACCCTGAGGGCGGAGCTTGCCGGGGCAGATCACTGACAATGGATCCGTGTGACCCAGCGCCAAACACTATTAGCTCCGTCTGGCTCAGCGGCTCAGACTGGGGCCCTAGGCAACGGCCAAAGTTCTCCGCACTCCCGCTCAGGCCTTCCCCAAGGCAGTTCAACTCAGTGCCAAGTCCAAGGACATCAAAACAGTTCACAGGTAAGGCCTTTCTGGTTTGCAGTCTCGCTGCTACTGAACTTACAGTTGTGGGCGGGTTTAGACCGATTGAACACACGCGACCACTTGCCGGTTTTCCACTGTTTTAGTCCTCCTCTTGGGGTCCAGAAGTCTCTCACTGACTCCCTGTATCTTCATAGGAGTGATGATAGGCAGTTCCCACCAGCCAGAGATGCCTGGAGTCCTATCTCCCCAGACTCACGGTGCCCAGATGCAAGGAAGCTGTTACTCGGCTGCCATCTTGCTCCGCCTCTCAACATGTGTATTCTAAATTCCCTTTCTGTCATTCCTAACATTTCTGTATAGGTGGAATCCTCTGCAGTAGCTACCTCCTGGTCCCTTGGCGGGGTTGTTCTGGACTGGTTCTTCATGTTGCCTGGAGTTTTCTGCTGATTCTTCCTCATGGGTGATTTCTTTTATCTGTTTCCTTGCCCTAATTTTCCTTTCACTTCCTCTTGCTTTCTAAGTTCTCGTGCCTGTGGACTAAGGGTTACAGGACCAGAAGGGTGAGAAGGTTTAAGAGCAAAAAAGGGATGAAAGAAAGGAGGACCAAGTGATAAGAAAAAAAAAAGAAAAATAGAGAAAGGAGAGGGGGTGGGTAAAAGGAATATTGACAAAAAGAAGATAGGCACAGAAAGAGGGAGACAGAGCAATATAGGTGTACAGTAGGGTACTTTGATACAACCTTAAAAAAAAAAAAACCACCTTCTGAGGGTGCCCAGTGGGGTGGTTCCCTTGAGGTCAGCAGCTCTTTGCTAACCTGATCAGACACAGTACCCCACCTCCGCCAAGTAGAGAGGAAAGACAAAAATGCTATAAATCAAACCAAAACAAGCAAACATAAAATTTTACGGGATAAAATTGGCTGGAAAAACCAAATAATAGCTGTAGAAACACTAACAAAAATGAAGTTCAGATTATTGAAATAGGCAGCAATGGGAAATTATAATTAAACTAGAAAAATTGAGAAAGAAAAAGGATCTGTATGGAAAAGGTTGAACTTAAAAAACAAAACAACAATCCACAACATCAAAAGAAACAAAAAAAAAAACAACCAAACCCCCCTCCCAAAAAAAAAAAAAACAACACACAACCAAAAACAAAGCAGTATGTATATGTTATTGAATATTGTCTGGGCAACACGTGGTCTTCTTGGGTATGAGATGTTAATCACAGTTCTGATACGACTGGAGGCTCCTAGTTTCTCAAACCCCAGCAGGTAGACACCCTAAATCTCTCTTCAGCCCACTTAAAAGGGACTTTGAACTTGTTCAGTTACTGAGCAGAAGCTTTCTCAGGGAAGTGCTTGTTGCTGGAATCACTGCTGAAGTGGCTATCCACTTACCCAGTGTGTCAAAATTGGTCTCCCTCTGCCCCCGAGGGTTAGGGCTGCAAGGCGGCTCAGACCCCGCCCTTAGGCTACTTGGTCGCTGGGTTACCAGCTCCCACCCAATTCTAGCTCTGCGACCCTGAGGGCGGAGCTTGCCGGGGCAGATCGCTCAGAATGGCTGCCTGTGACCCAGAGCCAAACACTATTAGCTCCGTCTGGCTCAGCAGCTCAGACTGGGGCCCTAGACAATGGCCAAAGTTCTCCGCACTCCCGCTCAGACTCTCCCCAAGGCAGTTCAGCTGAGTGCCAAGTCCAAAGACACCAAAACAGTTCACAGGTAAGGCCTTTCTGGTTTGCAGTCTCGCTGCTACTGAACTTACAGTTGTGGGCGGGTTTAGACGGATTGAACACACGCGACCACTTGCCGTTTTTCCACTGTTTTAGTCCTCCTCTTGGGGTCCAGAAGTCTCTCGCTGACTCCCTGTATCCTCTCAGAGGTGATGATAGGCAGATCCCACCAGCCAGAGATGCCTGGAGTCCTATATCCCCAGACTCACGGTGCCCAGATGCAAGGAAGCTGTTACTCGGCTGCCATCTTGCTCCACCTCTTCCTTTCTTTCTTTCTTTCTTTCTTTCTTTTTTTTTTTTTTTGAAATAGTGTCTCACTCTGTTGCCCAGGCTAGTGTGCCATGGTGTCAGCCCAGCTGGCAGTAACCTCAAACTCCTGGGTTCAAGAGAGCCTCTTGTCTCAGTTTCCCAAGTAGCTGGGACTACAGGCGCCCACCATAACACCTGGCTAATTTTTCTACTTTTAGTAGATATGGGGTCTCACTCTTGCTCTGGCTGGTCTTGAACTCCTGAGCTCAAAGGATCCTCCCATCTCAGTCTCTCAGAGTGCTAGGGTTACAGGCGTGAGTCACTGTGCCCAGCCCCTTTTCTGGTTTCTTAAGTTGAAACTTAGGTCAGTGTTTTGAGATTTTTTTTCTTTTTTTAATATAAGCATTTAATTTTTATAAATTTCCCTATAAGTACTGCTCTAGCTGCATCTCACAAATTTTGATATGATGTGATTTCATTTTCCTTCATTAAAAATAATTCTTATTTGTTCTTGTTTTATCTGCTTTTACCCATCATTTATTAAGAAATCTGCTGTTTCATTATCCTAAGTGAAGTATCTCAAGAACAGAAAAAGAAACACCACATGTATTCTCTAACAAGCTGAAACTAACCGATGGGCACACATGTTCACAGAGGGAAGTCAAACTCAGTAGAAATCAACCAAGGGGGAGGGAGGAGGAGTAGAAGGAAAGAAACCTATCTAATGGGCACAATGAACACTATGTGGTGATGGGCACTCTCATGGCCCTGACTCAAGTGCTACAAAAACTATCCGTATAACAAAAAAGCGTTTGCGCCTCATTAATATTTTGAAATAACAAATATAAACATAAAAAAGAAGTGTGTTAATTTACAAATATCTGAGGATGTCCCAGATAGTCTTCTGTTATTCATCTCTAGTTTCATTCCATTTTGGTCAAAGAACATACTTTGTATGATTATAATTATTTTTGGAGATTTGTTCTGTGCCCCAGACGTGATCTTGGTAAATGCCCTGTCTGTACTTGAAAAGAATGTTTACTCTGCTGTTGTTGATCAGAGTTCTATAAATGTCAGATAGGTAAAGTTGGTTGGTAGTGTCGTTTGGATCTTCTACATCCTTACTGATTTTCTGTGTACCTATGTTCTTGATCATGGAAAGAAGAATGTTGAAGTCTGCAAGTATAATTGTAAAATTGAATCATTACTCCTTTTGGTTGTATTACTTTGGCTTCAACCGTTTTGAAACTTTGTTGTTAGGTGAATATTAATTTAGAATTTTAACATTTTCTAACAATTCATGATTGGTGAATTTTCACACCCTTAATCTTTTGTAACATCCTTTTTTATCCCAGGTGCTATTCCGGAAGACTACTTTCTCAGTTATCGATATAGCCACTTGGGTTTTCTTTGGGTTAGTGTTTGCGTGGCAAATTGTTTTCTGTACTTTACCTTGTAACCGATCTATGATATTATATTTAAGGTAGATTTCCTACCAACAGACTAGAGTTTGGTTTCCTTTTTTATATAATATGACATTCTGGCTTTTCACTGATGTGTTTAGACAATTGACATTTAATGTAGTTATTGCAAGAGATTTGAAACTACCATCTTGCCTTTTGCCCTCTTTCTTATCATCTTTTTAGATCAGTAAATATAATTTGCCATATTAACAAAAAAGAAGAAGCAGTGTAGGATCACTTCAATAGATGTAGAAAAAGGTTTTTTTTTTTTTTTGCTTTATGACAAGTTTTTTTTTTTTATTATTGTTGGGGATTCATTGAGGGTACAATAAGCCAGGTTACACTGATTGCATTTGTTAGGTAAAGTCCCTCTTACACTTGCCCCCAAAAGGTGTGGCACACACCAAGGCCCCACCCCCCTCCCTCCTTTCCTCTCTCTGTTCTTCCTTTTCCCACCCCTCCCTCCTTCTTTCTCTCTCTGCTATCCCCTTCCCCCAGCCCCACCGTGACCTTAATTGTCATTAATTGATGAAAATTGAGTACATAGGATTCATGCTTCTCCATTGTTTTGATGCTTTACTAAGAATAATGTCTTCCATTTGCATCCAGGTTAATACGAAGAATGTAAAGTCTTCATTTTTTTAATGGCTGAATAGTATTCCATGGTATACATATACCACAGCTTATTAATCCATTCCTGGTTTGGTGGGCATTTAGGCTGTTTCCACATTTTGGCGATTGTAAACTGAGCTGCAATAAACAGTCTAGTACAAGTGTCCTTATGATAAAAGGGTTTTTTACCTTCTGGGTAGATGCCCAGTAATGGGATTGCAGGATCAAATGGGAGGTCTAGCTTAAGTGCTTTGAGGTTTCTCCATACTTCCTTCCAAAATGATTGTACTAGTTTGCAGTCCCACCAGCAGTGTAAAAGTGTTCCCTTCTCTCCACATCCACGCCAGCGTCTGCAGTTTTGAGATTTTTGTGATGTGGGCATTCTTGCTGGGGTTAGATGGTATCTCAGGGTGATTTTGATATGCATTTCTCTAATAGATAGGGATGATGAACATTTTTTCATAAGTTTGTTAGCCATTTGTCTGTCTTCTTTAGAGAAGGTTCTATTCATGTCTCTTGCCCATTGGTATATGAGATTGTTGGTTTTTTTCATGTGGATTAATTTGAGTTCTCTATAGATCCTAGGTATCAAGCTTTTCTCTGATTCAAAATAGGCAAATATCCTTTCCCATTGTATAGTTTGTCTATTTGCTTTGGTTGTTGTCTCCGTAGCTGTACAGAAGCTTTTCAGTTTAATGAAGTCCCATTTGTTTATTTTTGTTGTTGTTGCAATTGGCACGGGAATCTTCTTCATGAAGTCTTTCCCAGGCCAATATCTTCCAGTGTTTTTCCTGTGCTTTCTTTCAGGATTTTTATTGTTTCATGCCTTAAATGTAAGTCCTTTATCCATCTTGAATCAATTTTTGTGAGTGGGGAAAGGTGTGGGTCCAGTTTCAGTCTTTTACATGTGGATATCCAGTTCTCCCAACACCATTTATTGAATAGGGAGTCTTTCCCTCAAGGTATGTTCTTGTTTGGTTTATCAAAGATTAGGTGGTTGTAAGATGTTAGTTTCATTTCCTGGTTTTCTATTCGATTCCAAGTTTTTATGTCTCTATTTTTGTGCCAGTACCATGCTGTCTTGACCACTATGCTTTGTAGTACAGACTAAAATCTGGTATTGTGATGCCCCCAGCTTTATTTTTATTACTAAGAACTGCCTTAGCTATACGGGTTTTTTTCTGGTTCCATACAAAACTCAGAATTGTTTTTTCCAAATCTTGAAAGTACGATGTTGGTATTTTGATAGAAATGGCATTGAATAGGTAGATTGCTTTGGGAAGTATAGAGATTTTAACAATGTTGATTCTTCCCAGTCATGAGCATGGTATGTTCTTCCATTTGTTAATATCCTCTGCTATTTCCTTTCTGAGGATTTCATAATTTTCTTTATAGACGTCCTTCACCTCCTTCGTTAGGTATATTCCTAGGTATTTCATTTTCTTTGAAACTATGGTGAAGGGAGTTGTGTCCTTAATTAGCTTCTCATCTTGACTGTTATTGGTGTATAGAAAGGCTACTGACTTGTGGACATTGATTTTATATCCTGAAACATTACTGTATTTTTTGATGACATCCAGGAGTCTTGTGGTTGAGTCTTTGGGATTCTCTAAATATAATATTATGTCGTCAGCAAAGAGGGATAGTTTGACCTCCTCTGCTCCCATTTGGATTCCCTTTATTTCCTTGTCTTGCTTAATTGTATTGGCTAGAACTTCCAGCACTACGTTGAATAGTAAAAGTGACAGAGGACAACCTTGTCTGGTTCCAATTCTAAGAGGAAAAGATTTCAGTTTTACTCCATTCACTAAAATATTAGCGGTGGGTTTGTCATAGATAGCTTTAATCCATTTTATAAATATTCCACCTATGCCTATATTCTTCAGTGTTCTAATTAGAAAATGATGCTGGGTTTTATCAATGCTTTTTCTGCATCTATTGGGTGGATCATGTGATCTTTATTTTTGCCTCTGTTAATACGGTGAATAACGTTTATGGATTTCCGTATGTTAAACCAGCCTTGCATCCCTGGGATGAAACCTACTTGATCATGATGTATGACATTTTTAATGATAAGCTGTAATCTATTGGCTAGGATTTTGTTGAGAATTTTTGCATCTATATTCATGAGTGAAACTGGTCTGAAATTCTTATTTTTGGTTGGATCTTTTCCTAGTTTTGGTATCAGGGTGATGTTTGCTTCATAGAACATGTTGGGGAAGATTCCTTCTTCTTCAACTTTTTGGAATAATTTCTGTAATACAGGAATAAGCTCTTCCCTGAAAGTTTGATAGAATTCTGGTGTGAAGCCATCTGGACCAGAGCGTTTTTTGGTTGGAAGCTTTTTTATTGTTTCTTTAATCTCAGTGCTTGAAATTGGTCTGTTCAGGAGCTCTATTTCTTCCTGGCTAAGTCTAGGGAGAGGGTATGATTCTAAATATTGATCCATTTCCTTCAGATTGTCAAATTTCTGGGCATAGAGTTTCTGGTAGTATTCATAGATGATGTCTTGTATCTCTGTGGGATCAGTTGGTATTTCCCCTTTATCATTTCTGATTGAAGTTACTAGAGATTTTACTTTTCTATTTCTGGTTAGTCTGGCCAATGGTTTATCTATTTTATTTATTTTTTCAAAAACCAACTCCTTGTTTTATTAATTATCTGAATGATTCTTTTGTTTCAATTTCATTGATCTCTGATTTGATTTTAGATATTTCTTTACTTCTACTGGGTTTAGGCTTAGATTGTTCTTCTTTTTCCAATTCCTAATATGACTTGTAAGTTTGTTGATGTGCTCTCTTTCTGTTTTTCGAATGTAGGCATCTAAAAGGATAAATTTTCCCCTCAAAAATGCTTTTGCAGTATCCCACAGGTTTTGGTAGCTTGTGTCTTCATTGTTGTTTTGCTCAAGGAAGTTAATGATTTCCTGTTTTATTTCTTCCTCCACCCATCTGTTATTCAACAGAAGGTTGTTTAATTTCCATGCCTTTGTGTGGGGTTGAACGTTTTTGCTAGAGTTGAGTTCCACCTTTAGTGCCTTATGGTCTGAGAAGATACAAGGTAAAATTTCAATTCTTTGATTCTGTTGATATTTGTTTTGTGTCCCAGGATATGATCAATTTTGGAGAATGTTCCATGGGGTGATGAGAAGAATGTATATTCTTTATCTTTGGGGTGGAGTGTTCTATATGCGTCTATCAAGCACAGTTGTTCTAGGGTCTCATTTAAATCTCTTATATCTTTGTTTAATTTATGTTTAGAGGATCTGTCCAGTTCCATAAGAGGAGTGTTAAAGTCCCCTGTTATTGTGGTATTATTGGATATCATATTGCTCAGACTGAGTAAGGTCTGTTTCAAGAATCTGGGAGCATTTAAATTGGGTGCATAAATATTTAGAATTGAAACGTCTTCTTGTTGTATTTTTCCCTTGACCAATATAAAGTGACCATCTTTGTCTTTTTTGGCTTTAGTTGCTTTAAATCCACATGTATCTGAAAATAAGATTGCAACTTCTCTTTTCTTCTGAATTCTATTTGCCTGAAAAATTGTCTTCCAACCCTTGACTTGGAGTTTCAATTTGTCTTTTGAAGCCAGGTATGTTTCCTGCAGCCAGCACATGGATGGCTTGTATTTTTTAATCCAGTCAGCCAATCTATGTCTCTTCAGTGGGGAATTCAAGCCATTAACATTTATTGAGATAATTGATAAGTGTGGTAGTATTCTATTTATCTTATTTTGTGAAAGTCCATTGCTTAGTTTTATCTTTTGCATCAGTGTGGAGGTTAGGTTCTGTCCTTTAATTTCTGAGTTCTTACCTTGCTGCTGATTAATTGTGGTGGTCAGTGTGTAGAACAGGTTGAAGTATTTCCTGTAGAGCTGGTCTTGTTGTGGTAAATTTCCTCAATGTTTGTATATCCGTAAATGATTTGATTTCTCCATCAATATTAAAGCTTAGCTTAGCAGGGTATTTAATTCTGGGCTGGAAATTTTTCTGTTTAAGTAGATTAAACATAGATGACCATTATTATCTTATTGGAAAGTTTCATTAGATAAGTCTGCGGTCACTGTGATGGATTTGCCCCTGTAGGTCAACTGGCGCGTACTCCTGGCAGCTTGCAGAATCTTTTCTTTTGTCTTGACTTTGGACAGGTTCATCACAATGTGTCTTGGAGAAGCTCAATTAGAGTTGAGGCGACCTGGGGTCCGATATCCCTCTGAAAGCAGTGTGTCAGAATCTTTCGTGATATTTGGGAAATTTTCATTTATAATATTCTCTACTACGGCTTCCATTCCTCTGGGGCAGTCTTCTTCCCCTTCTGGGATTCCTATAACTCGTATGTTGGAACACTTCATAAAGTCCCATAATTCTGACAGTGAATGTTCTGCTTTCTCTCTCTTCTTTTCTGCCTCTTTTACTATCAGAGTTATCTCAAGAACTTTGTCCCCTAACTCCAAAATTCTTTCTTCTGCATGGTCTAACCTGTTGCTGATACTTTCCATTGCATCTTTAAGTTCCCTAATTGACTGCTTCAGTTCCTTCAGCTCTGCTATATCCTTTCTATATTCTTCATATCATTCATCTCTTATTTGATTCTGTTTCTGGATTTCCTCTTAGTTATTTTCCACTTTATTAGCAGTTTCCTTCATTGTTTTCATCATGTGTATTCTAAATTCCCTGTCTTTCATTCCTAACATTTCTTTATATGTGGAATCCTCTGCAGTAGCTACCTCTTGGTCCCTTGGAGGGGTTGCTCTGGACTGGTTCTTCATGTTGCCAGGAGTTTTCTGCTGATTCTTCCTCATGAGTGATTTCTTTTATCTGGTTACTTGCCCTAATTTTCCTTTCACTTCCTCTTGCTCATTAAGTTCTCATGGCTGTGGGCTAGGGTTTCAATGAGTCCTTTTGGTACAGACCAGAAGGATGAGAAGATTGAAAAGCAAGAAGAGACAAAAGAAAGAAAGAAAGAAAGAAAGAAAGAAAGAAAGAAAGAAAGAAAGAAAGAAAGAAAGAAAGAAAGAAAGAAAGAAAGAAAAGAAAAGAGAGAAAGGAGAGGGTGTGTGTAAAAGGGAATATTGACAAAAAGAAGATAGGCACAGAAAGATGGAGACAGGAGCAGTATAGGTGTACAGTAGGGTACTTTGACCCAACCTTAAAAAAAAAACAAACAACATCTGGTGGTGCCGGGCTGGGTGGTTCCCTCGAGGTCAGCAGCTATTTGCTAACCTGATTGGACACAGTACCCCACCTCCACCAAGTAGAGAGGAAAGACAAAAATGCTATAAATCAAACCAAAACAAGCAAACAGAAAACCTTATGGGATAAAATTGGGTGAAAAAGAAAATAATAGGGTGGCGCCTGTGGCTCAAGGAGTATGGCGCCAGTCCCATATGCTAGAGGTGGCAGGTTCAAACCTAGCCCTGGCCAAAAACCAAAAAAAAAAAAGAAAAGAAAATAATAGTGGTAGAAGCACTAGCAAAAATGATGTTCTAATTATTGAAAAAGGCAGCAATGGGAAATTGTATTTAAACTAGAAAAATGGAGAAAGAAAAGAAAGAAATAAAAGAAAAGAAAAAATCTGTACGGAAAAGGTTGAAATTATAAATCAGCAACAAGAAAATAAACAAAAAACAAACAAATAAACAAAAGAAAAAAACAACCAAAAACAAAGCAGTATATCTATCCTTTTGAATATTGTCCGGGCAACAGGTGGTCTTCTGGGATATGAGATGTTAATCACAATGCTGGTAGGACTGGAGGCCTCCGCTGATTTCTCAAACCTCACAGGGTGGAGACCCTAAATCTCTCCTCATTCCTCTAAAAAGCACTTTAAACTTCTAAATTTGGCTAAGCAGAAGATTTCCCAGGAAAGTGCTTGTCACTGGGATCACTGCTGAAGTGGCTATCCACTTACCCAGTGTGCCAAAGCTGCTCTCACTCTGTCCCTGATGGTTAAGGCTATAAGGCGGCTCAGTCCCCGCCTTTATGCTGCTCAGTCACTAGGTTACTAGCTCCTGCCCGATACTTGGTCTGTGACCCTGACGGTGGAGTTTGCCAGGGCAGTTCTCTCACAATGGCTCCTTGTGGCCCACAGCCGAACACTATTAGCTCCCTCCAGCTCAGTGGCTCAGTCTGGGGCCCTAGACAGCACCCAGAGTTCTCCGCACTCCTGCTCAAGCTCTCCCCAATGCAGTTCAACTGAGTGCCAAATCCAACAACACTAAAACAGTTCACAGTTAAGGTCTTTCCGGTTTGCAGTCTCGCTGCTGCTGTACTTACAGCTGCCAGCGGGATTAGACCCATCGAACACACCAAGCACTTGCCATTTTTCCACTGTTTTTGTCCTCCTCTTGGGGTCCAAAAGTCTCTTGATGACTCCCTGTATCCTCAAAGGGATTATTATAGGCAGACCCCACCAGCCAGAGATGCCTGGTATCTTATCTCCCCAGACTCACGGTGCCCACTTGCAGGGAAGCTGTTACTTGACCATCATCTTGCTCCTCCCCCAGAAAACTTTTTTTGACAAAATCATCATCCATTGAAGATTAAAAATTAAAAACCTCTCAGAAAAGTGGGAATTAAGGAAAACTTTGCAAATTTAGGATAAGTATGAAAACAACAGATAACATGTTATTATTTTTATTAAAATAATCTTTCTTAGGGCCTCCCATGTTCCATGGCCTTTTCTAAGATATGGATCTACATCGGTGAGAAAAAGAGATGAAGTTCTTGCTTCCAAGAGCTTACTTTTCTATCATAGGTCTATAGCAGCATTTTTCAATTTTTCAAATCCTTCATTATTGGAGATTGCTTTTCTAGACTCTGGTTCAATCTTTATTGATTTCTTAGGGTGTCACACTGGTCTAGAACATTCCTTTACCAAATTCAAAGTGGTGAACCCACATTTTCTTGGTTTATTCCAATGTTTCAAGAGGACCCATCCACTAGGAATTTCCTGAGAAAGGGTACATGTAATATGATTTCTTTTTAGAGTTTGCATGACCAGTGTTTTTAATCTCATACTTATTTGATACCTTGGCATATGATTTTATGTTGAAAATAATTTTCTGCAATTATTGTGACATAACAAAAATTCTTCTAGATGTCAGCCTAGGCACAGAATTTATGAGTACAACTTCAAAGGCAAATACAGCAACTAAGCAAAAATAAACAAATGGGACCTAATTGAATCAAAAAGCTACTTCACAGGTAAGGAAATAATCGACAGAGCAAATAAGCAATGTACAGAATGGAAGAAAAAACTTCACCAACTATACATCCAATAAAGGGCTAATATCCAGACTCTACAAAGAATTCAGACAAAACAGCAAGTAAAAAACAAACCATCTATTCAAAAAGTGGGCAAAAGACATGAAGAGAATTGTTTCAAAAGAAGATGCCCAAATGGCCAAGAAACTTGGAAAAATCCTCAATGTCACTAATCATCAGGGAAATGCAAACTAAAACCACAAGGAGATACCACCTTACCCCTGTCAGTTTGAATGGCCATTTTTTAAAAGGCAATAACCAATAGATGCTGGTGTGGGCTGTTGTGGACGCAGAAGGAAAGGAATACTTATATGCTATTGGTGGGGCAGCAAGTTAGTATCACCTCTGTGAAAAACAATATGGAGATTCTTCAGAGAAACAAATGCAGACTTACCCTTCAATCCAGCAATCATATTACTGGGTATCTACTCAAAACAAAAGAAGTCATTTTATCAAAAAGATACCTGTGAGGGGTGGAGCAAGATAGCAGACCATAAGGATCATTTGGCTGAGCTCTCCTAGTTCCACTGGGGAAATTAAGAGTACACAGCCCTACCTGGCACGGGGACCTTACTTCAAGTCACAGGGTGTGCAGCAAGGTGGTGGTGTACAGGAGACAGCGTGTGGTCTGGAGTGGTGGAGATCTGACTCACCAGGCAAGTGATTAGGAGCCTGTAGGAATGGTCGGCCTCCCAAAGGAGGTCCGGGGATGGGAGGAAGCCTTTCTGCAGTTTTCAGTTCTGGGGGGAAGCTGCATATGGTGTAAAAAGGGTGTAAGAGTCAGTGAACTCAATCAGCATATAGGAGCCAGATTTGAGTGCCAGTTGGAGTGGATTTACCATTGGTTTGGTGGCAGGCAGGGCAGCTATCCTGCGAAGGTCCTGGCAGGCAGGGGGCCGCCATTGTCTGAACGTCAAGAGGGTAGGCCTTTTATCAGGATCCTAAAGCATGGCTATCTTTATTCCATCTGCGGGGATCAGAAATCCACACTTGCGACAGACTAAGTGGCTCCTGCACACCACGGGAACTGTTGTCATGTATTGGCAAGTCCACACTGCAAAATTTTTCTATTTCTTTTTCATTATTTTTTTATTATTAAATCATAGTTGTGTACATTAATGCAATCATTGGGTATAATGTGCTGGTTTTATATACAATTTGAAATATTTTAATCACCCTGGTTAACATAGCCTTCACGGCATTTTCTTAGTTATTGTGTTAAGACATTTATATTCTACATTTAGTAAATTTCACATGTACCCTTGTAAGATGCACGATAGGTGTGGTCCCACCAATTACCTTCCCTACACCCATTCTCCTCCATCCCCTCCCCTCTCTCCCCCTTTCCCTTTCTTCTTGGGCTATAATTGGGTTATAGCATTCATATGAAAGCTATAAATTGGTTTTGTAGTAGGGCTGAGTACAATGGATACTTTTTCTTCCATTCTTGAGATACTTTGCTAAGAAGAATATGTTCCAGCTCCATCCATGTAAACATAAAAGAGGTAAAGTCTCCATCTTTTTTTTATGTTTTTCTTTATTTATTATTAAACCATAGCTGTGTACATTAATGCAATCATGGGGCACCATACACTGGTTTTATATACCATTTGACATATTTTCATCACACTGGTTAACATAGCCTTCCTGGCATTTTCTTAGTTATTATGTTGAGACATTTACATTCTACATTTAGTAAGTTTCACACATACCCTTGTAAGATGCACCATAGGTGTAGTTCCACCAATCACCCTCCCTCTGCCCATTCTCCCCCCTCCCCTCCCTCTCCTCCTTCCCCATATTCGTAGCTTTCATATGAAAGCTATAAATTAGTTTTATAGTAGGTCTGAGTACATTGGGTACTTTTTCTTCCATTCTTGAGATACTTTACTAAGAAGAATATGTTCCAGCTCCATCGATGTAAACATGAAAGAGGTAAAGTCTCCATCTTTCTTTAAGGCTGCATAATATTCCATGGTGTACATATACCACAATTTATTAATCCATTCATGGGTCGATGGGCACTTGAGCTTCTTCCATGACTTAGCAATTATGAATTGGGCTGCAGTAAACATTCTGGTGCAAATATCTTTGTTATAATGTGATTTTTGGTCTTCTGGATATATACCTAGTAGAGGAATTGTAAGATTGAATGACAGGTCTATTTTTAGATCCCTAGGTGTTCTTTCCAAAAGGAACGTATTAGTTTACATTCCCACCAGCAGTGCGTAAGTGTTCCCTTTTCTCCGCATCCACATCAACATCTCTGATTTTGTGATTTTGTGATGTGGGCTAATCTTACTGGAGTTAGATGATATCTTGAAGTACTTTTGATTTGCATTTCTCTGATGATTAAGGATGATGAGCATTTTTTCTTTATTTATTTATTTTTTTTTTGTAGAGACAGAGTTTCACTTTATTGCCCTCCGTAGAGTGCCGTGGCGTCACACAGCTTACAGCAACCTCCAACTCCTGGGCTTAGGTGATTCTCCTGCCTCAGCCTCCCAAGTAGCTGGGACTACAGGCGCCCACCACAATGCCCTGCTATTTTTTTTTGTTGCTGTTTGGCCGGGGCTGTGTTTGAACCCGCCACCCTCGGTGTATGGGGCTGGCGCCCTGCTCACTGAGCCACAGGCACCACCCAATGAGCATTTTTTCATATGTCTGTGGGCCATGTGCCTGTCTTCTTCAGAGAAGTTTCTCTTCAAGTCCCTTGCCCACCCTGAGGTGGGATCACTTATTCTTTTCTTGATAATATGTTTGAGTTCTCTGTGGATTCTGGTTATTAAACCTTTGTTGGAGACATAATCTGCAAATATCTTCTCCCATTCTGAGGGCTGTCTGCTTGCTTTAGTTACTGTGTTCTTGGTTGTGTAGAAGCTTTTTAGTTTGATCAGGTCCCATTAGTGTATTTTTGGTGTTGCTTCAATTGCCTGGGGTGTCCTCCTCATAAAATATTCGCCCAGGCCAATTTCTTCAAGTGTTTTCCCTGCACTTTCATCTAGTATTTTTATAGTTTCATGTCTTAAGTTCAAATTTTTAATCTGTTGAGTGTCTCTCTTAGTTAATGCTGAAAGGTGTGGGTCCAGTTTCAGTCTTCTACAGGTTGCTTGCCAGTTCACCCAGCACCATTTGTTAAATAGGGAATCTTTTCTCCACTGAAAGTTTTTTTAAAAAATTAAATCATACTGTGTACATTAATGCAATCATTGGGTACAATGTGCTGGTTTTATATATAATTTGAAATTTTTTTTATCAAACTGGTTAACATAGCCTTCATGGCATTTTTGTAGTTAATATGTTAAGACATTTATATTCTACACCTAGTAAATGTCACATGTACCCTTGTAAGATGCATCGTAGGTGTGGTCCCACCAATCACTCTCCCTCCACCCATCCTCCCTACCCCCTCCCCTCCGTCTCACCTTTCCCCTTCCTCTTGGGCTATAATTGGGTTATAGCTTTCATAAGAAAGCTATAAATTGGTTTCATAGTAAGACTGAGTACATTGGATACTTTTTCTTCCATTCTTGAGATACTTTTCTAAGAAGAATATGTTCCAGCTCCATCCATGTATACATGCAAGAGGTAGTGTCCATCTTTCTTTAAGGCTGCATAATATTCCATGGTGTACATATACTACAATTTATTAATCCATTCATGGGTCGATGGGCACTTGGGCTTCTTCCATGACTTAACAATTATGAATTGGGATGCAGTAAACATTCTGGTACAAATATCTTTGTTATAATGTGATTTTTGATCTTCTGGATATATACTTAGTAGAGGAATTAGAGGATTGAATGGAAGGTCTGTTTTTAGATCTCTAAGTGTTGTCCAAACATCTTTTCAAAGGGAATATATTCATTTGCATTCCCACCAGCAATGTAGAATTGTTCCCTTTTCTCCACATTCACACCAACATCTCTGGTTTTGGAATTTTGTGATGTGGGCTAATCTTACTGGAGTTAGATGATATCTCAAAGTAGTTTTGATTTGCATTTCTCTGATGGTTAAGGATGATGAGCATTTTTTCATGTGTCTGTAGGGCATGCACCTGTCTTCTTCAGAGAAGTTTCTCTTCAAGTCCCTTGCCCACCCTGAGATGGGATCACTTGTTCTTTTCTTGAGAATATGTTTGAGTTCTCTGTGGATTCTGGTTATTAAACCATTGTTGGAGACATAATCTGCAAATATCTTCTCCCATTCTGAGGGCTGTCTGCTTGCTTTACTTACTGTGTTCTTGGTTGTGTAGAAGCTTTTTAGTTTGATCAGGTCCCAGTAGCATGTGTTTGATGCTGCTTCAATTGCCTGGGGGGTGGTGATGGTGGTGTCCTCCTCATAAAATATTTGCCCAGGCTGATTTCTTCAAGAGTTTTCCCTGCACTTTCATCTAGTATTTTTATAGTTTCATGTCTTAAGTTTAAATCTTTAATACAGTGAGAGTCTATCTTATTTAATGTTGAGAGGTGTGGGTCTAGTTTCAGTCTTCTACAAGTCACCAGTCAGTTCACCCAGCACCATTTGTTAAATAGGGAATCTTTTCCCCATTGAATGTTCTTAATTGGCTTGTCAAAGATCAAATAATGGTAAGTAGCTGGGTTCATCTCTTCATTCTCTATTCTGTTCCATACATCTACTTCTCCGTTTTTGTGCCAGTACAATGCTGTTTTGATCACTATCAATTTATAGTATAGTCCGAGGTCTGGTAGCATGATTCCTCCTGCTTTTGTTTTTATTTCTGAGTAATGTCTTGGCTATTCGAGGTTTTTTTCTGATTCCATATAAAACGAAGTATTATTTTGAGATCTTTAATGAATGATAGTGGAGTTTTAATAGGAATTGCATTAAAATTGTATATTGCTTTGGGTAGTATAGACATTTTAACAATGTTGATTCTTCCCAGCCATGAACATGGTATGTTTTTCCATTTGTTAACATTTTCAGCTATTTCTTTTCTTAGAGTTTCATAGTTATCTTTATGGAGATCTTTCATGTCATTTGTTAGGTAAACTCTCAAATATTTCATCTTCTTTGTCACTACTGTGAATGGAATAGAGTCCTTGACTGTTTTTTCAGCTTGACTATTGTTGGTATATATAAAGGCTACCAATTTATGAAGGTTGATTTTGTAACCTGAAACACTGCTGTATTCCTTGATCGCTTCTAACAGTTTTGTAGTAGAATCCCTGGTATTTTTCAGATATACAATCATATCATCTACAAAGAGTGAAAGTTTGATCTCTTCTGACCCTTTATGGATACTCTTGGTTGCCTTATCTTCCCTAATTGCGATGGCTAAGACTTCCATTACAATGTCAAAAAGCAGTGGAGACAATGGGAAACCTTGCCTGGTTCCTGATCTGAGTGGAAATGATTTCAACTTAACTCCATTCAATACGATATTGGCTGTGGTTTTGCTGTAGATGGCCTCTATTAGTTTAAGAAATGGCCCTTCTATAATCATTTTCTTAAGTGTTCTGATCATGAAAGGATGCTGGATATTATCAAAAGCTTTTTCTGCATCAATTGAGAGAATCATATGGTCTTTGTTTTTTAATTTGTTTATGTGATTAATTATATTTATAGATTTATGTATATTGAACCAGCCTTGAGACCCTGGGATAAAACCCACTTGGTCATGATGTATAATTTCTTTGATGTGTTGCTGGATTCTGTTTGCTAGGATCATGCTGAATATTTTTGCATCAATATTCATTAGTGATATTGCTCTATAATTTTCTTTTTCTGTTGGGTCTTTTCCAGGTTTGGGGATCTAGGTGATGTTTGCTTCATAGAATGTATTGGGTAGTCCTTCTTTTTCTATACTTTGGAAAAGGTTGAGTAATATAGGTACTAGTTCCTCTTTAAAGGTTTGATAGAATTCTGACGTGAAACCATCTGGTCCCAGGCTTTTCTTTTTAGGGAGATTTTGTATAGTTGATGCTATTTCAGAACTTGATATAGGCCTGTTCAACATTTCCACTTCATTCTGGCTAAGTCTAAGAAAGTAGGGTTCTTCCCAGTAGTGGTGAATTTCCTTCAGATTTTTGTATTTCTGAGAATAGAGTTTCTTGTAATATTCATTAAGGATTTTTTGAATTTCTGAGGATTCTGTTGTTATTTTGTCTTTACCATTTCTGATTGATGAAATTAGAGATTTTACTCTTTTTTTCCTGGTTAGGATAGCCAAAGGTTTATCTATTTTATTGACCTTTTCAGAAAACCAACTTTTTAATTATTGATCTGTTGTATACTTTTGTTTTCAATTTCATTTAATTCTGCTCTAATTTTTGTTATTTCTTTTCTTCTGCTGTGTTTGGGATAGACATGTTCTTCCTTTTCTAGTTGCTTGAGATGTCCCATTAAGTTGTTAACTTCCTCTCTTTCCCTTCTCTTGAGGAAGGCTTGCAGTGCTATAAATTTCCCTCTTAGGACTGCCTTTGTGGTATCCCAGAGGTTCTGATAATTCATATCTTCATTATCATTTTGTTACAAAAATTTGGTAATTTTCTTCTTAATCTCGTCTATGACCCAGCTATTATTCAGCATAATGTTATTTAGTTTCCATGTTTTTGTATGAGTATGCAGATTCCTGTTGTTATAGAGTTCAACTTTCATTCCATGATGGTCCAAGGAGATACAAGGAATAATTTCTACTCTTTTAAATTTGCTGAAGTTAGACTTATGACCTAAGATGTGATCAATTTTAGAGTATGTTCCATGGGCTGACGAGAAGAACGTGTATTCAGTTTTGTTAGGATGAAATGTTCTGTAGATGTCTGTTAAATCCAGTTGTGGAATGGTTCCGTTTAAGTCTAAAATTTCTTTGCTTAGCTTCTTTTTGGAGGATCTATCCAACACTTCCAAAGGAGTGTTAAAATCTCTGAGTATTACGGAGCTGGAGGAAATCAAGTTGCTCATGTCTGTTAGAATCTCTCTTATTAATCGAGGAACATTCTGTTTGGGTGCATAAATGTTAATTGAAATCTCATCATGTTGAGTGCTACCCTTCACAAATATGAAGTGACCATCCTTATCTTTCCTTACTTTTGTTGGTTTTAAGCCTATTGTATCTGCAAATAAAATTTCATCACCTGCTTTTTTTTTTTTTTGATTTCTGTGTGCCTGAAATATATATGATCATCCCTTCACCCTGAGTCTATATTTATCTTTTAAGGTAAGATGAAATTCTTGTATGCAGCAGATATCTGGCTTGAGTTTTTGTATCCAGTCAGCCAACCTGTGCTTCTTTAGAGCACAACTTAAGTCATTCACATTAATTGTAAATATTGATAAGCCTGGTAGAATTTGGGGTATTGAGTTTTTCAAAAGTCTGGTGGACATTTTTAATCCTTTTGCCACTGTGGAAGTTGGAATTTGATCAAAGTTTCTGAGTGAGTCTACTTTTGTGGTGCAGGATTGCACTTGTCATTATGGAGGATAGGTCTAAGAATCTCCTGGAGAGCTGGTTTAGTTATGGCAAATTTCTTCAATCTGTGAATGTCATTAAAGTATTTGATTTCTCCATCATAAATGAAACTCAGTTTAGTTGGATACAGGATCCTGGGTTGAAAGTTACTTTGTTTTAGGAGATTAAAATTTGATGACCACCCTCTTCTAGCTTGAAAGGTTTCAGCAGAGTGATCTGCAGTCATTCTAATATTCTTCCCCTTGTAGGTTATGGTTTTCTTACATCTGGCTGCTTGCAGAATTTTGTCCTTCATTTTAAATTTGGTGAAGTTAATTATAATGTGCCTAGGAGATGCCTTATTAGGGTTGAATTGTGCTGGGGTTCTGAAACTGCTGTCTAAATTTCAGAATCTCTTGGCATGTCTGTGAATTTCTCCTTCATTACCTCATGAAGAAGAGCATCTGTGCCCTGCAAAGCCACCTCATTGTGTTCAGGAATTCCTATAAGGCAAATATTAGTTTTCTTCTAATTATCCCAGAGCTCTTTGAGAGACTGATCCATTTTTCCTCTCCACTTCTCTTCCTCTTTGAGTGTTTGGGACAGTTCAAAATCTTTGTCTTCAGTGTCAGAAATCCTTTCTTCTGCCTGGTCCATTCTGTTACTAAGGGATTCTACTGTATTTCTCAGATCTTCGAGGACTGCAAATTCTTGTGTCAATGTGTCAAAATCTTTTGATTTTGTCTTTGAATTTATTGAATTCTTGAGACAACTTTTGAAATTCTCCTTGAATTTCTAATTCCAACTTTACCTCCATTCTATTACTTTTATTTGCAATCCAATTTCTGAATTTGATTTCTGACATCTCAGCCATTTGTTTATGAATGGGATCTTCAGTTGTGTCCACCATGTCATTCATTGGGGGAGTTGATCTACTCTGGTTATTCATGTTACCAGAGTTTTTCTGCTGATTCTGCCCCATGATTATTTTACCCCATTTGGCTAGAAGAGCAGATAAGGTGAAGTTGGGTTGGGGACACCTGAAGTAGTGATTGACCAGCCCTTTCCCCAAGAACTGGGACTGGTGTCTGTACCTTTTCCCCCAGAGTTTTGCAAAGGACCCATGCAGTCCTATAGCCTGAGACACTGGGGACCTGCTTGGTGTGGTGGGGCTAAGTGGCTCTGCCTTGTTTTCAGCTGGTCTCTGTCCTACCCTAGTGAATCGGTTACTCTGGCTTGAAGTCTCAACTGTGGAGAAATACCAGCAATTATTTCACTCTGCCCCTCATGGGCAACAACTGGGAAAGGAAAAAAACCTTCCCACAACCACACACCCAGGGTACCACCTTGGATAGTCCTCAGGTGATTGGCCCAGTTCAAGAGGTCCAAATCAATTGTCTCAGTCAGCCCCGGTCTCAGGTGGGAGAGTTCAAAAGGTCTCTGTAAACAAGATAGCAGGGTCTTTTGGCAGCTGAAGTATGACTTGCTCTAGTGTTCCATGAGGTCAGAAGGACCCACAAGTAAATGAATTAGTCTGGGAAGGTTGATGCCTCTTTCCCCACCTTGCACCTCTGTCACACCCAGTCACTGGTAACCCTTCAGGGCTATGACCCAGTTTACTCCAATGAGCAGATGCTCCAGGGGTTTGTGCCTGCCTCAGCCACAGGGAGATCTATGAGGGGCCACCACTCTCTGCCACTATCCGGCAAGGGGAGCTGAGACCTGACAACCTCAGGTGCTTAATGGAGTCTGGGGTGGTTCACTCAGTTCCAGCCCTGCCTCTGATTGATGTTGCTGAAAGAACAGAACAATTCACAGTATTTATTTCTGTCCCAGTTATATTCCCCTGTTGATCAGATACTGTTTGAGTTCACAGAAATGGCAACTCAGCCCTGGTCTGTGCCACTGTCCAGAGCTGGCGTGTTTGTCTTGGCTGCAGTCTGTGTTCGGGTGGGTGTGGTTAGAGCTCATACTAAGCTCTCAGTTCCAGCCTCTGCCCACCTGCCTTTGTCTCACCTATGATCCCCTGAGGGCAGGATGCTCCTTAGGCTCACTAAAGCAGTCCTTCTGGCTCAGCCCCACCCTGGGCGTATGCCATCTCTGTACATGCATATTCTAGTCTTTGGCCCCGCCACACCCATCCCACACAGGTACCACTTCAGGTATACCCTTTACTCATGGGGCCTGCATTTCCATCCCAGATCTCTTCTCGAGTGGCTGCTACTGGAGAAGATGTCTGGCTTCCTCTGGTTGCCCAGTGAGGAAGGGAGTGTATCTCCAAAATATCCCCAGGCATGTGAGCCCTATTGTTCCCACTGCTGCTGTTCCTGCTGTGTGTTGCAGGGCACCACCTCTCCCTCTCCCGTATGGTTCACTCAGTTCACCAATCTTCTCCTTACTCCCATGCCACAGAATCATCACAGACCACAACGGCTCACACCTGTCCACTCCTCTCAAGAAAATGCCCCCAAATCTGGACCGCATGGGGGAAAGACTACCAGATCTCAGAGTGAGAGTGGAGGGGAGTGGTGGGAGTTTAGAATTGCAGATACAGAATATATACACTTTTATACAGTTTTATGCCTGGCAGGAGAGTGCCATGGCACATTAATAAGTCCTCTCTAAGGAGTTCCAGTTTTTAAAGGGTCTCTCCCATGGTATAAAATAGGAGGGGATCTGAACTCTGCTCCCTTGTTTGTATAGAGTGTATTGTGAGCTGTTCTCCTGGGGAGAGGACTCCTGTCCACTTGGCAATGGATTTTGTACCTATTGTTTATTTCCTTGGGGTCACAGCTCGCCTCAGCAGGGTTGATGTGCACTCTTCAACCTTCTCTCTTGGCTCAGCTCCAAACCATTGGCTTACTTGCTAAATTTCTGTCCTTTAATTCTTCTGGATGGGATCCTTTGTGGAAAGCTGGCTCCAGTTGGCCATATTGCCTCTGCCCCCTTCTTTTTCATTCTTATTTAAATTTTCCTTCTTGTTTTTGATTTGGTCTTTTGGCAGAGGAAGAGTCTGGCTTTGCTCAGGGTGACAAGGAGCTCGTGATTTTGAGGAATCCATTCAGTTCAGCCCCTCAGAATCCTTGTGTTACAGGCATGGCCTTCACCCCATGCTGATCAATAACATTTCTTCTAACACTCTCATTCTTTCTTTCTTTCCTCCTTCTCTCCTGTTCTTCAATTTTTTTATTTTGTTCTTATTCCTTTTTTCTTTTTCTTTTATGTTTCTCTTTTCGTCTTTCTTTTCCTCTTTTTTTCCCTGATCACTTATTACTTTTCTCTTCCCTTTGGCCTCATACCAAGAGGCCACTTTAACACCTAAATCTGAGGCAGGGTAATTTGAAGTGAAGGAGGAAGTGAGAAGTAAAAAGTAGGAGGAGGACATGAACAAGAAGAAAGTATGCATGAGGAGGAAACAACAGAAAAATTCAGACAACATGAAAAAACAGAGCAATTCCTCCAAGGGACCACTAGGCAGGTACTACAGAAGACTCTATGTATAAAGAATTAGTGAATTTGACAGAAAGGGAATTTGAAATATGGATGATAAAGACAATAAAGGGAATGGATAAGAAAATGGAAAGAGAGAACCAAAAGACTGATGAGAGATATGTAGAATATGGAAAGGATATGACGGAGCTTAAGGAAATGAAGGGGATGATCATGGTATGTAAAGATGCAGTAGAAAGTATCAAAAATAGATTAGACCAAGGAGAATAAAAAACTTCAGAGCTAGAGGATAAGGTATTCTACTTAAGCCAGGTAGTTAAAGAGGCAGAAAAGTAGAGAGATAAAGCAGAAGAGATGCTTAGAGGACTACTAGATCTTGTTAAGCATTCAAACCCATACAGATGATAGGGATCCCTGAAAGGGAATAGGAAAATCCCAATGGAATGTAAGCCCTACTGGAGACTATCATAAATGAAAACTTCCCACATTTTACAAAAGATCCTAACACACTCTTTTTAGATGAGTATTGAACCATGGGGCATCTCAACTCAAACAGAGCATATCCAAAACACATTATAATGAACCTGTCTAAAGTTCAGAAGAAAGAGAAAATTCTGCAGGCAACCAGGAATAAGTGCCAACTGATCTATAGGGTCAGAGCCATTAGGACCACATCAGACTTTTCAACTGAAATTTTCCAAGTAAGAAGACAGTGGTCATTCACGTTCAACATTCTTAAACAGGAGGATTCTGGGAAGATGGCCGACTGGTACCAACTCGTCAGAGGCTCCTGAACAAAGGAAGAAAAACTGGATGGAATTAGACTCTATGAAGCCAAGGACAGGGAGCTGAGCCAAGAAAGAAGTTTGGCAAGCTGTAACTCCGAGGAAGAGCATTCAAGAAAACAAATTACAGGTACAAAGCCTATTGACTAGAGGATGGGAGTCCCTTCCCCCAAGTAAGAGTCCTGTTGCAGGCTATCTGTGAACAAGCAAGGAACAAAAGACCTCTCATTTTACCTCCCTGGAGAGAGCCACTAAACTCCAGGTATCTTTCTCCAGGTTGGTCCCACTTATGAACTTAGACACCACCCCACCAGGCATAAAATTGAACAGATATTTTTCTCCACAAGTCCAAACTCCTAGTCCACTCTTTCCCCCTTGCATGGCAGTCTGAAGTTCTGCTCCCTGTAGGGCATAGAGTGTTTGATCTTGTCCTGAGAAACCTGGGGCATAGTGTCTCTAGACTGACAACCATCAGAATGGAATCTGTGACTAACGGAGAAGAAAGAGGGTGTAGGATGAAAGAGACACTTGGCAGGAGGAAGAGCAGTCCCCTGGTTATGACTATGCCCAGCCAGTGGTAGAGTTGAACCTCTGTTCAGGCTGTGTCTGGAGGAATAGGATGCAGAACCCCCAGCTCTGACAGCACCCACAGCGGGAGAGTGGTTGCCCATGTGGACTGAGTTTGGCAGACAGGGCTGGTCCCCAGCCCCTACTGGGCCTGCTAGGATAGGCGTGATAGGTGTTGACTGTGACCTGAGAGCAAGAGCGTGGTCTGATTCCAACAGAACCCTTGAGCAGTGGCTTACTTACTGTGGTGTGAACCAAGAGCTGAGGGCTAGGGCGTGTTCCACTGTCTCCAGCGGAGATGGTGATCAGAGGCTTACCAGGTGAGGATTGAGACCTGCACGTGGAGGATGGTGCCCTGACTCTAACAGAGCCTGCAAACAGAGGCTTTCCAGGCAGTGGACTGAGACTGGCAAGTGGAGCATGGTCCCCTGACTCCAACTGGTCTGGCAAGCAGAGGCTACCTGTGTGTGGACTGAGACCGGAGGGTGGGGCCCACTGTGCTGACTCTAACAGGCTTGCCACGCAGTGTACTGAGACTGGCAAGTGGGGGGGGGTGTCTCCTGACTCCAACTGGTCTGGCAAGGAGAGGCTAGCTGTGTGTGGACTGAGACCAGTGAGCGGGGGTGTTGCCCCTGGATCCAGCTGGGCCTGTGAGCAGAGAAGCAGACAATGGTGTGGACTGAGTCTGACGGGTGGGTGTGTGGATCCCTGGTTCCAATTGTGCTTTGAATCTCTTTGCTTTGAATTGTCCTTTAATCCCTCTCTGTTGGGCAGGGTTTGCACTGCCAGAGACAATTTCGTTGGAACCCGTGTCTGGGACTGTCCACTCAGGGACATTCTGAGGTTGACATTCGAAGTCCTATAGTGGAAAAGAACTGAAGGGTGGGGGCTGGCCACTGCAAATGTTTGTATCTCTTCACAGTCAAGATTTAAATCTAATAGGATAAGGTAGAGGTTGGCTGATATCAAAACAGAGCTAGCCTGCACTATCTGACCAAGTAGGTCCTGAGAGTCTCTGACTAAAACTCTGAAAGGAGCCTTGGTAAGGTTGTAGGAGACAAGCCACAATAAGAGCTTTGGTAAGGGGCTATCTCTAATACCTGGGAACCCCAATTCAATCTCACCCTACCAGTTCTAATAACTAAACAGTGGAAAATAAACATGGTGTGGACCCAAAGAAGAACTCTGGAAACATGAATAACCAGAGTAGATCAACCCTTCCCCCGCAAGAAATGACAAAGGAGATACAACAGTAGATGCCATGCATAGACAAATGGCAGCAATGTCAGAAATTGAATTCAGAATATGGATTGCAAATAAGATAAATAGAATGGAAGAAAAGATGGAAATTTAATTCCAAAGAGTAGTTCTAAAGTTGTCTCAAGAAAATGAATTCAAAGCCCAAGTCACCAAAGATATGGACATAATGAGAAAAGAGATAGCAGAGCTCAAGGAAACGAAAAAGTTAGTCGAGGAGTTCCAAAATACAGTAGAATCCCTCAGTAATAGAGTTGACCAGGCAGAAGAAAGGATCTCTGAAACTGAGGACAAGCCTTTTGAACATTCCCAAACACTCAAAGATGCAGACAAATGGAGAGCAAAAACTGATCATTCCCTGAGAGAGTTGTGGGACCACTCCAAAAGATCAAACATTCCTTTTGTAGGAATTCCCAAAGGAGAAGAGGATGGTCCTAAAGGTACAGATGCTCTACTCCAAGAGATTTTGGAGGACAATTTCCCAAGCATTGTAAGAGATACAGAGTTACAAATAGCAGATACTTTCAGAACCCAAACAAGACTCAATCCAAATAAAGCATCTCCTAGACACATTGTCATTAACTTTTCCAAAGCTAAGATGAAGGAGAAAATTCTGCAAGCAACCAGATGTAAGAAAAGCATCACCTACAAAGGGAGAAATATCAGAATGACTGCTGATCTCTCAGCTGAAATGTTTCAAGCCAAAAGATGGTCATTGACCTTCAGTCTCCTAAGACAAAACAGCTTCCAGCCCAGGATCCAATATTCAGCTAAACTGAGTTTCATTTGTGATGGAGAAATCAAATACTTTAATGACATAGACATGTTGAAGAAATTTGCCATAACTAAACCAGCTTTCCAGGATATTCTCAGACCCATCCTCCACAACAACCAGTGCACTGCTCTACCTCCAAAGTAAACTCACCCAGAAATTTTTTGAACAAAACTCAACTTCCACAGTGGTGAAACGATTAAAATTGTCCACCGGACATCCAAAAATCATGACACCCAAAACACAACCAAGCTTATCAATTCTCTCAATTAATGTGAATGTTATAAATTGTTCTCTAAAGAGGCACAGACTGGCTAACTGGATACATAAACTCAGACAGCATATCTGCTGTATACAAGAATCTCACCTTACCTTGAAGGATAATCTCAGGGTATTCAATATAGGTACAATACAGGAAAATGGAAACCAGAAAAAAAGCAGGGGTTGTAAATTTAGTAGCAGATACATTTGGCTTTAAACCAACAAAGACAAAGAAAGATGATAAGAGATTAAAGGGGGAGAGACAAGATGGCGGACTGAAGCCAGCTTTCAACAGAGGCTCCCATCCAGAAGGAGAGTTAAGGGACAGAAATTTAGTAAGTATCCTGGTGGATTTGAGCCTCACCAAGAGAGAAGGTTGAAGAACGCACATCAACACCGCTGAGGCAAGCTGTGATCACAGAGATGCAAACAAAAGGTACAAAATCCACCACCAAGCTGACGGGAGTCCCCCTCCCCCATGAGACTGGCTCAAGAGCACCACAATTAAACAAATGGGCAGAAATTAAAGGCCCTCCCACTACACTCCACGGGAGAGACCTTCTAAAAACTGGACCTACCTCCCCTACTAGGGTGCCATGGTGTTCTCCTGCCAGGCATAAAACTGTATAAAATTTGAAAAATCCTTTGCCGGCAACCCTGAATCCCCAACACTCCCCTCCCGCTCACTGAGGTCTGGAGTACTGTCCCCCAGGAGTTCGGATTCTTGGGTGATTTCTCAAGGGGAGTGGACAGTCCCCGAGCTGCAACTGGTCAGTGCTGACTCTGAGGCATGCGAGTGTGGAGAGGGCACCCAACTAAGGGGGAGTCATGCCTCAGCGGCACTTCCCTGCAGTGTGGTGCAGAAGCCCACCCCATGCATCAATACAGCCAGGCATAAAACTGAATGAAACTCTTCCCCACACTCTCACTCGGGGTCTGGGGGCATGTCCCTCAGGAGTTTGGATCCTTGGGTGATTTCTCAAGGGGAGTGCACAGTGCCCGAGCCGCAACTGGTCAGTGCTGACTCTGAGACACGTGAGTGAGGAGAGGGCACTCGGCTGAGGGACAGTCACGCCTTGGCGGCACTTCCCTGCGGTGCGGTGCAGCAGCCCTCCATGGGCAACAATACGGCCAGGCATAAAACTGAATGAAACTCTAGCTTCCCCCCACTCTCACTCGGGGGTCTGGGGGCCTTCTTCCCAGGAGTCCAGATTCTTGGGAGATCTCTCGAGGGGTGTGGACAGAGCATAAACAGCAGCCGCTCAGTGCTGACTCTGGGGCGCGAAACAGAGGAGAAAAGGGTCGGCTGGGTGCCCACACCACAGTGGCAGTTCCTGGAGGCAAATCAACAGCTATTTTTTCTTTAACAGCAAAACGGCTCACTTCTGGATATTCTGAAGCCACACCCCCGTCTCCCTGGGCAACCAGAGGAGGCCACCAGTGAGCAAAGGATTTGCCTGACACTGCTCACAAACCCGGGAAGCTTCCAGGGCAGGGCCGACTCAGAGAGGTAATCGGACACAAACCTCCAGCAGCAAAGACGTTTGAACTCAGAACAGCCCGTCTTCTGTAGGCGATTTTAGCAGAAACAGAGACAGAACCCCACAAAGTTGTCTGTTCTGTTCTGTTCTGTTCTGTTAGCAACATCAACCAGGGACGGGGCTAAGCCTGAATGAACACCTCCCTCCCACCACCTGCATCAAGCACTCAAAGATGTCAGGCCCCATCTCCTCCTGCTAGATAGTGGCAGACTGCAGGGGCCTGGCAGACTTCCTTGCAATTCAGGCAGGTGCAAACCCCTGGAGTATCTGTTCACTACAGGCAACTGGGTTAGCCATCTGCAGAGATACCAGTGACTGGGTCCAATGGAGGGGCAAAATGGGGAAGGAGACATCAACCTTCCCAGACTGATCTATTTACTAGGAGGCTCCTCCTGACTCCACGCAGCACTGGAGTAAGCCATATCAGAGGAGTCACCAGACCCCTGTGATCCAGTTCCCAGAGACCTCTTGAACTCTCCCACCTGAGACAGCTGCCAATTGAGACAATCAATTTGGGCCTTTTGAACTGAACTAACAGACTGAGGACTTTTCAGGTGGTGCCCTGGGTATGTGGTTGTAGGAAGGTTTGATTTTCCTTTTCCAACTGGTGCCAGAGGTGGGCGGGCAGGGTGACTTAATTGCTGGTTTTTCCACACAGCTGAGACTTCAAGCCAGAGTAAATGTTACAATAGGATCGAACAGAAACCAGCTGAAAACAAGACAGAACCACTTAGCCCCACCACACAAGACAGGGCCCCAGTTTCTCAGGCCACAACACTATACGGGCCCTCAATAAAGCCCCAGGGGAAAAATCAAAGGGAGTAAAATAACCATGGGGCAGAATCAGCGGAAAAACTCTGGTAACATGAATAACCAGAATAGATCAACCCCCCCAAGAAAAGATATGGCAGATGTGATTGAAGATCCCATTCATAAACAAGTGGCTGAGATGTCAGAAATCAAATTCAGAATTTGGATTGCAGACAAGATTAATAAAATGGAATTAGGAATTCGAGGAGAAATTCAAAAGTTGTCTCAAGAATTTAACGAATTTGTTTATTATTTTTTTATATTTATTTATTTTTATTAAACCATAGCTGTGTACATTAGTATGATCGTGGGGCACCATACACTTGGTTCATAGATCGTTTGACACATTTTCATCACATTAGTTAATATAGCTTTTGTAGCATTTTCTTCTTACAAGGGTAATATGTGAATCCTAGCAAATGTGGAATGTAAAGGTCTTAGAATTTAACAAATTTAAAGACAAAACCACCAAAGACTTAGACACACTGAAGCAAGAATTTACAGCCCTCAAAGATATGAAAAATACAGTAGAATCCCTCAGCAACAGAATGGAGCAAGCAGAAGAAAGGATTTCTGACATTGAAGATAAAGTCTTCGAACACTCCCAATCTCTCAAAGAGGAAGAGAAATGGAGAGCAAAAACGGATCACTCACTCAGACAACTCTCAGATAATTCGAAGAAAAGCAATATACGAATAATTGGGATTTCAGAGAATGATGAAGTGGCCTCGAAGGGCACAGAGGCCCTTCTGCATGAAATTATGAAAGAAAAATTTTCAGACATGCCTAGAGAATCTGAAATTCAGATAGCAGACAACTTCAGAAACCCATTATGATTCAACACCAATAAGTCATCCCCCAGGCATATCATAATTAGCTTCACTAAAGTTAATATGAAAGAGAAGATTCTCAAAGCAGCCCAGCGAAAGAAAACTATTATGTACAAAGGAAAGAATATTAGGGGGAGACAAGATGGCGGACTGAAGCCAGCTTTCAACAAACGCTCCCGTCCAGAAGGAGAGTTAAGGGACAGGAATTTAGTAAGTATCCTGGTGGACTTGAGCCTCACCAAGAGAGAAGGCTGAAGAATGCACATCAACACCGCTGAGGCAAGTTGTGATCACAAGGACGCAAACAAAAGGTACAAAATCCACCACCAAGCGGACGGGAGTCCCCCTCCCCCATGAGACCGGCTCTAGAGCCCCACAATTGAACAAGCGGGCAGAAATTAAAGGCCCTCCCACTACACTCCACGGGAGAGACCTTCTAAAAACTGGACCTACCTCCCCTACTGGGGTGCCGTGGCGTTCTCCTGCCGGACATAGGGCTGAATAAAACTTTGGGAATCCTTTGCCGGCAACCCTGAATCCCCGGCGCTCCCCTCCCACCCACTGAGGTCTGGAGGCCTGTCCCCCAGGACTTCGGATCCTTGGGTGATTTCTCAAGGGGAGTGGACAGTCCCCGAGTTGCAACTGGTCAGCATTGACTCTGAGGCGCGCCGAGTGAGGAGAGATCACCGGGCTGAGGGGGAGTCACGCCTCGCGGCACTTCCCTGCGGTGCAGTGCACCAACCCTTCCCGGGCATACGGGGCCCAAGACTGAATCAGACTCTGGCCTCCCCGCTGAGAGCTGAGAACCCCTACTCTCACTCGGGGTCTGAGGGCCTATCCCCCAGGAGTTCGGCTCCTTGGGTGATTTCTCGAGGGGAGTGCACAGTGCCTGAGCTGCGTCAGGTCAGCGCTGACTCTGGGACACGTGAGTGAGGAGAGGGCACTCTGCTGAGGGGAAATCAAGCCTTGGCGGCACTTCCCTGTGGTGCAGTGCAGGAGCCCTCCCCGACCGTAGTATTGTGTGAAACTGAATGAAACTCTAGCTTTCCCCCACCCCACTCCCAATCGGGGTCTGGGGGCCCATCCCCCAAGAGTTCTGATTCTTGGGGGATCTCTTAAGGGGTGTGGACCCAGCACAAACTGCGGCCGCTCAGTGCTGACTCTGGGGCGCGGGACAGAGGAGAAAAGGGTCGCCTGAGTGCCCACACCAGAGCAGCAGTTCCCTGGAGGTAGATCAACAGCCGTTTTTTCTTTAACGGCAGAACGCTCACTTCTGGATATTCTGAGGCCACACCCCCTGTCTCCCTGGGCAACCAGAGGAGGCCACCGGTGACACGGCTCACAAACCCGGAAGCCTCCAGGGCGGGGCCGACCCAGAGAGGTGTTCAGACGCAATTCTCCAGCAGCAAAGACGTTTGAACTCAAAACAGCCCGTCTACTGTAGGCGACGACAGGAACAGAGACAGAACCTCACAAAGTTGTCTGTTCTGTTCTGTTCTGTTAGCAGCATGCATCAGGGACGGGGCTAAGCCTGAGTGAACACATCCTTCCCATCACCTGCATCAAACACTCAAAGATGTCAGGCCCCATCTCCTCCTGCTAGATAGCGGCAGTCTGCGGGGGCCTGGCAGACTTCCTTGCGATTCAGGCAGGTGCAAACCCCTGGAGTGTCTGTTCACTGCAGGCAACTGGGTTAGCCATCTGCAGAGATACCAGTGACTGGGTCCGACGGAGGGGCAAAGTGGAGAAGGAGACGTCAACCTTCCCAGACTGCTCTGTTTGCTGGGTGGCTCCTTCTGACTCCACGCTGCACTGGGGTGAGCTGTGTCAGAGGAGTCACCAGGCCCCTGTGATCCAGTTCCCAGAGACCTCTTGAACCCTTCCACCCGAGACAAGTGCCGATTGAGACAGTTGCTTCGGACCTTTTGAACTGGGCAAATAGACTGAGGACTCTTCAGGCGGTGCCCTGGGTGTGCGATTGTAGGAAGGTTTGATTCTCCTTTTCCAACTGGGGCCAGAGGTGGGCAGGCGGGGTGACTTAATTGCTGATTTTTCCACACAGCTGAGACTTCAAGCCAGAGTAGAAGTTGCAATAGGATCGAACAGAAACCAGCTGAAAACAAGACAGAACCACTTTGCTCCACCACACCAGACAGGGCCCCAGTTTCTCAGGCCACAACACTGTACGGGCCCTCGATAAAACCCCAGGGGAAAAACCAAAGGGAGTAAACCATGGGGCGGAATCAGCGGAAAAACTCTGGTAACATGAATAACCAGAATAGATCAACCCCCCCAAGAAAAGATACGGCAGATGTGATTGAAGATCCCATTCATAAACAACTGGCTGAGATGTCAGAAGTCGAATTCAGAATTTGGTTTGCAGACAAGATCAATAAAATGGAATTAGGAATTCGAGGAGAAATTCAAAAATTGTCTCAAGAATTTAACGAATTTAAAGACAAAACCACCAAAGACTTAGACACACTGAAACAAGAACTTACAGCCCTCAAAGATATGAAAAATACAGTAGAATCCCTCAGTAACAGAATGGAGCAAGCAGAAGAAAGGATTTCTGACATTGAAGATAAAGTCTTCGAACGCTCCCAATCTCTCAAAGAGGAAGAGAAATGGAGAGCAAAAATGGATCACTCACTCAGAGAGCTCTCAGATAATTCGAAAAAAAACAACATAAGGGTTATAGGAATTTCGGAGAATGATGAAGTGGCTGCCAAGGACACAGAGGCCCTTCTACATGAAATTATGAAAGAAAATTTTCCAGACATGCCTAGAGAATCTGAAATTCAGATAGCAGACAGCTTCAGAACCCCAGCACGATTCAACCCCAATAAGCCATCTCCCAGACATATCATAATTAGCTTCACTAAAGTTAACATGAAAGAGAAGATTCTCAAAGCAGCCCGGCGAAAGAAAACTATAACGTACAAAGGTAAGAATATTAGAATAACTGCAGATCTCTCTGCTGAAACTTTTCAAGCAAGAAGAGGCTGGTCATCAACATTTAATCTCCTAAAGCAAAAAAACTTTCAACCCAGGATCTTGTATCCAGCTAAACTGAGTTTCATCTATGATGGAGAAATTAAATACTTCAATGACATTCATATGTTGAAAAAATTTGCCATAAGTAAACCAGCTCTTCAGGATGTTCTCAGACCTATCCTCCACAATGACCAACCCAATCCTATACCACAAAAGTAAACTCACTCAGAAACTTCGGATCAAACTCCAACTTCCACACTGGCGAAAGGATTAAAAAAGTCCACTGGACCTTTGAAAAACTCAATACCCAAATTTCCACCAGACTTATCAATACTCTCCATCAATGTGAATGGCTTAAACTGTCCTCTAAAGAGGCATAGGTTAGCTGACTGGATACAAAAACTCAAGCCAGATATTTGTTGCATACAAGTCACATGTTAACTTAAAAGACAAATACAGACTCAGGGTGAAAGGATGGTCATCCATATTTCAGGCAAATGGTAATCAGGAAAAAGCAGGTGTTGCAATTTTATTTGCAGATGCAGTAGGCTTTAAACCATCAAAAGTAAGGAAGCACAAGAATGGTCACTTGATATTTGTTAAGGGTAATACTCAATATGATGAGATCTCAATTATTAATATCTATGCACCCAACCAGAATGCACCTCAATTCATAAGAGAAACTCTAACAGACATGAGCAACTTGATTTCCTCCAGCTCCATAATCGTCGGAGATTTCAACACTCCTTTGGCAGTGTTGGATCGATCCTCCAGCAAGAAGCTGAGCAAAGAAATCTTAGATTTAAACCTAACCATCCAATATTTAGATTTAGCAGACATCTACAGAACATTTCATCCCAACAAAACTGAATACACATACTTCTCATCAGCCCATGGAACTTACTCCAAAATTGACCACATTTTAGGTCACAAGTCTAACCTCAGTAAATTTAAAGGAATAGAAATTGTTCCTTTCATGTTCTGGGACCATCATGGAATAAAACTTGAATTGAGTAATAACAGGAATCTGCATACTCATACAAAAACATGGAAGTTAAATAACCTTATGCTGAATGATAGCTGGGTCAGAGATGAGATTAAGAAAGAAATCGCCAATTTTTTGGAACAAAACAACAATGAAGACACAAACTATCAGAACCTCTGGGACACGGCAAAGGCAGTTCTAAGAGGGAAATTTATAGCACTGCAAGCCTTCCTCAAGAGAACGGAAAGAGAGGAAGTTAACAACTTAATGGGACATCTCAAGCAACTGGAAAAGGCAGAACATTCCAACCCCAAACCCAGTAGAAGAAAAGAAATAACAAAAATTAGAGCAGAATTAAATGAAATTGAAAACAAAATAATACAACAGATCAATAAATCAAAAAGTTGGTTTTTTGAAAAGGTCAATAAAATAGATAAACCTCTGGCCAACCTAACCAGAAAAAAACGAGTAAAATCTCTAATATCATCAATCAGAAACAACAAAGACGAAATAACAACAGACTCATCAGAAATCCAAAAAATCCTTAATGAATATTACAAGAAACTTTATTCTCAGAAATATGAAAATCTGAAGGAAATTGTCTGATACTTGGAAGCACGCCACCTTCCAAAACTTAGCCAGAATGAAGTGGAAATGTTGAACAGACCCATATCAAGTTCAGAAATAGCATCAACCATACAAAACCTTCCTAAAAAGAAAAATCCGGGACCAGATGGTTTCACGTCAGAATTCTACCAAACCTTTAAAGAGGAATTAGTACCTATATTACTCAACCTGTTCCAAAAGGTAGAAAAAGAAGGAAGACTACCCAACACGTTCTATGAAGCAAACATCACCCTGATTCCCAAACCAGGAAAAGACCCAACAGAAAAAGAAGATTATAGACCAATATTGCTAATGAATATAGATGCAAAAATATTCAACAAGATCCTAACAAACAGAATCCAGCAACACATCAAACAAATTATACATCATGACCAAGTTGGTTTTATCCCAGGGTCTCAAGGCTGGTTCAATATACGTAAATCTATAAATGTAATTCAGCACATAAACAAATTAAAAAACAAAGACCCTATGATTCTCTCAATTGATGCAGAAAAAGCTTTTGATAATATCCAGCATCGCTTCATGATAAGAACACTCAAGAAAATTGGTCTAAAAAGGACTTTTCTTAAACTGATAGAGGCCATCTACAGCAAACCCACAGCCAATATCATATTGAATGGAGTTAAATTGGAATCATTTCCACTCAGATCAGGAACCAGACAAGGCTGCCCATTGTCTCCATTGCTTTTCAACATTGTAATGGAAGTTTTAGCCACCACAATTAGGGAAGAAAAGGCAATCAAGGGTATCCGTATAGGGTCAGAAGAGATCAAAATTTCGCTCTTCGCAGATGATATGATTTTATATTGCAGATGATATGATTGTGTATCACCAGGGACTCTACTACAAAACTCCTAGAAGTGATCAAGGAATACAGCAGCGTCTCAGGTTACAAAATCAACATCCATAAATCGGTAGCCTTTATATACACCAACAACAGTCAAGTTGAAAAAGCAGTTAAGGACTCTATCCTATTTACAGTAGTGCCAAAGAAGATGAAATATTTGGGAATTTACCTAACAAAAGACGTGAAAGATCTCTATAAAGAGAACTATGAAACTCTAAGAAAAGAAATAGCTGAAAATGTTAACAAATGGAAAAACATACCATGCTCATGGCTGGGAAGGATCAACATTACCAAAATGTCCATACTACCCAAAGCAATATATAATTTCAACGCACTCCCTATTAAAGCTCCACTGTCATATTTTAAAGATCTTGAAAAAACAATACTTCGTTTTATATGGAATCAGAAAAAAACCTCGAATAGCCAAGACATTACTCAGAAATAAAAACAAAACAGGAGGAATCACACTACCAGACCTCAGACTTTACTACAAATCGATAGTGATCAAAACAGCATGGTACTGGCACAAAAACAGAGAAGTAGATATCTGGAACAGAATAGAGAAGCAAGAGATGAATCCAGCTACTTACCGCTATTTGATTTTTGACAAGCCAATTAAAAACATTCAGTGGGGAAAAGATTCCCTATTTAACAAATGGTGCTGGGTGAACTGGCTGGAAACCTGCAGAAGACTGAAATTGGACCCACACCTTTCACCATTAACTAAGATAGACTCTCATTGGATTAAAGATTTAAACTTAAGACATGAAACTATTAAAATACTAGAGGAGAGTGCGGGGAAAACCCTTGAAGAAATTTGTCTGGGCTAGTATTTTATGAGGAGAACCCCCCGGGCAATTGAAGCAGCTTTAAAAATACACTACTGGGACTTGATCAAACTAAAAAGCTTCTGCACAGCCAAGAACACAGTAAGTAAAGCAAACAAACATCCCTCAGAATGGGAGAAGATATTTGCAGGGTATATCTCTGACAAAGGTTTAATAACCAAAATCCACAGAGAACTCAAGTGCATCAGCAAGAAAAAAACAAGGGATCCCATCGCAGGCTGGGCAAGGGATTTGAAGAAAAACTTCTCTGAAGAAGACAGGCTCATGGCCTTCAGACATATGAAAAAATGCTCATCGGGGCAGCGCCTGTGGCTCAGAGGGGTAAGGCGCTGGCCCCATATGCCGGAGGTGGTGGGTTCAAACTCAGCACCAGCCAAAAACTGAAAAAAAAAAAAAAGTCTTAAAAAAAAAACAGAAAAAATGCTCATCATCTTTAATCATCAGAGAAGGCAAATCAAAAGATGAGATATCTCATCTACATTGAGATATTATCTAACTCCAGTGAGACTAAGCTATATCACAAAATCTCAAGACCAGAGATGTTGGCGTGGATGTGGAGAAAAGGGAACACTTCTGCACTGCTGGTGGGAATGCAAATTAATGCATTCCTTTTGGAAAGATATATGGAGAACACTCAGAGATCTAAAAATAGATCTGCCATTCAATCCTGTAATTCCTCTGCTGGGCATATACCCAGAAGACCAAAAATCACAACATAACAAAGATATTTGTACCAGAATGTTTATTGCAGCCCAATTCATAATTGCTAAGTCATGGAAAAAGCCCAAGTGCCCATCGATCCATGAATGGATTAATAAATAGTGGTATATCCACTTTATGGGGGCAAGACATGATTGCAAGAGGGACTTTACCTAACAATTGCAATCAGTGTAACCTGGCTTATTGTACCCTCAATGAATCCCCAACAATAAAAAGAAAAATAAATTGTGGTATATGTACACCATGGAATATTATGCAGCCTTAAAGAAAGATGGAGACTTTACCTCTTTCATGTTTACATGGATGGAGCTGGAACATACTCTTCTTAGTAAAGTATCTCAAGAATGGAAGAAAAAGTACCCAATGTACTCAGCCCTACTATGAAACTAATTTGGGGCTCTCACATGAAAGCTATAACCCAGTTACAACCTAACAATAGGGGGAAGTGGGAAAGGGAGGGGAGGGAGGGGGTGGTGGGTAGAGGCAGGGGGATCCATGGGATCATACCTGTGGTATATCTTACAGAGGTATTTGCGAAACTTGGTAAATGTAGAATGTAAATGTTTTGGCACAGTAACTGAGATAATGCCAGGAAGGCTATGTTAACCATTGTGATGAAAATGTGTCAAATGGTCTATGAAGCGAGTGTATGATGCCCCATGATCATAATCAATGTGTACAGTTATGATTTAATAAAAAAAAAATGAGAGAGATTAAAGATGGCGGCCGAGTAACAGCTTCCCTGCAACTGGGAACAGTGAGTCTGGGGAGACAAGACTCCAGGCATCTCTGGCCGGTGGGATCTGCCTATAATCATCCATTTGAGGATACAGGGAGCCAGCAAGGGTCTTCTGGACCCCAAGAGGAGGACAAAAATAGTGGAAAACTGGCAAGTGGTTGCGTGTGTTCGATCGACCTAATCACGCCGGCAACTGTAAGTACAAGTAGTAGTGAGACTGCAAACCGGAAAGGCCTTACCTGTAAACTGTTTTGGTGTTCTTGGACTTGGCACTCAGTTGAACTGCCTTGGGGAGAGCTTGAGCAGGAGTGTGGAGAACTTTGGTCATTGTCTGGGGCCCCAGACTGAGCCACTGAGCTGGGCGCAGGAAGCCATTGTGAAAGAACTGCCCTGGCAAGCTCCGCCCTCAGGGTCTCAGAGCAAAGATTGGGCGGGTCAAAGTAACCTACTGACTGAGCAGCCTAAAGGTGGGGACTGAGCTGCCTTACAGCCTTAAACCTTAGGGGCAGAATGAGACGGTTTTGGCACACTGGAGCCTTGGGCTGTTGCCCTGGGTAGAGTGCTGTGATGTCACAGCTCATAGCAACCTCAAACTCCTGGGCTTGGCACGGCCCAGACCTCCATAAGAGCTGTGCAACGACCCCCGACCGGTGACCCGCACCCACCGGGCCTCCACATTCTCTGACCAGGAACTGCGAGAGCCACGCAACCCTGCGTCCTCCCTCCTGTGTCCTCCCAGCTTCCACACTAGCCCGTTCATCTGGACAGGGACTCTGGTAGCTGCGTGCCCTTTGGAGCCCTCCGTGCCTCTGTGCAGAGCTCTTTTCCTGGCCAGAGACTGCTAGAGCCTTGGGCTCTCTGTGCCAAAGTCACTGGGCGCCTGGCACTCCCAGAACTGTTCGCACCACCCCCAGGCCTCTTGCTGGATCCGGGTGTGTCACACACCGGAGCTGCTTCCACAACCAGAACTCCCTAGCTAGAGCAGCCCCAGAGGAACTACACAGGGTCACTCTCTACAAAGATCCAGCAACAATAGAGTGATCCCGCTGGGGTCTAATCTTGGAGAGACACCTCCCCAACTCTGAGGACAGCCAGAGGCAATGGTGAAAAACCATCATGAGGTGAAATCAACAGAAAAACTGTGCCAATATGAATAATCAGAGTAGATCAACTCCCCTAAGGATCAATGGGGCAGAAACAGCACAAGACCCCATGCACAAACAAATAGCTGAGATGTCAGAAATTGAATTCAGGATCTGGATAGCAAATAAGATCGAATTAGAATTCCAAAAGTTATCTCATGAATTCAATGGATTCAAAGACCAAATGACCAAAGATTTTGACACATTGAGACAAGAAGTTGCATCCCTCAAAGATCTGAGAAACACAGTAGAATCCCTCAGTAGCAGAATGGAGCAAGCAGAAGAAAGGATTTCTGACATTGAAGACGAAGCTTTCGAATGCTCCCAAACACTCAAAGAAGAAGAGAAATGGAGAGCAAAAACAGACCACTCTCTCAGAGAGTTCTCAGATAATTTGGAGAAAACCGATATTCGTCTTATAGGGATCCCTGAAAGTGACGAAGTGGCTTCACAAGGCACAGATCTCTTCTCCATGAGATTATGAAGGAGAACTTTCCAGACATGCCAAGAGATTCCGAAATTCAGATAGCAGACAGTTTCAGAACTCCAGCATGACTCAACCCAAATAAGACATCACCCAGACACATCGTAATCAATTTCACAAAACTTAATATGAAGGAGAAAGTTCTGAAAGCCGCCAGAAGAAAGAAAACTATTACCTACAAAGGGAAGAATATCAGAATGACTGCAGATCTCTCTGCTGAAACCTTTCAAGCTAGAAGAGGATGGTCATCGACTTTTAATCTCCTAAAACAAAATAAATTTCAACCCAGGATCCTGTACCCAGCTAAACTGAGCTTCATTTATGATGGAGAAATTAAATACTTCAACGACATTCACATGTTGAAGAAATTTGCCACAACTAAACCAGCTCTCCAGGACATTCTTAGACCTATCCTCCATAAAGACCAGTGTAATTCTCCACCACAAAAGTAAACCCACCCCAAAATGTTTTGATCAAATTCCAACTTCCACAGTCGCAAAAGGATTAAAAATGTCCACCAGTCTCTCAAAAGGCTTATCAATACTCTCAATTAATGTGAATGGTTTAAACTGTCCACTAAAGTGGCATAGGTTGGCGGACTGGATACAAAAACTCAAACCAGATATCTGCTGCATCCAAGAATCACATCTTACATTAAAAGACAGATATAGACTCAAGGTGAAGGGATGGTCATCTATATTCCAGGTGAATGGAAAGCAGAAAAAAGCAGGTGTTGCAATCCTGTTCGCAGATGCAATAGGCTTTAAACTAACCAAAATAATTAAGGATAAGGATGGACACTTCATATTTGTTAAAGGTAATACTCAATATGATGAGATCTCAATTATTAATATTTATGCACACAACCACAATGCACCTCAATTTATAAGAGAAACTCTAACAGACATGAGCAACTCGATTTCCTCCACTTCCATAGTAGTTGGAGATTTTAACACCCCTTTAGCAGTCCTGGATAGATCCTTCAAAAAGAAGCTAAGCAAAATAATTTTAGATTTAAACTCAACCATTCAACATCTGGACTTAACAGTCATCTACAGAACATTTCATCCCAACAAAACTGAATACACATTCTTCTCATCAGCCCACGGAACATACTCCAAAATCGACCACATCCTAGGCCACAAATCTAACCTCAACAAATTAAAAAAAAATAGAAATTATTCCTTGCATCTTCTCAGACCATCATGGAATAAAAGTTGAACTAAATAACAACATGAGCCTGCATACCCATACAAAAACATGGAAGCTAAACAACCTTATGCTGAAGGATACATGGGTTATAGGCGAGATTAAGAAGGAAATGACCATATTTTGGAACAAAACAATAATCAAGACACGAATTACCAGAACCTCTGGGATACTGCAAAGGCAGTCCTAAGAGGGAAATTTATAGCAGTGCAAGCCTTCCTCAAGAAAACAGAAAGAGAGGAAGTCAATAACTTAATGGAACATCTCAAGCAACTGGAGAAAGAAGAACACTTCAACCCCAAACCCAGCAGAAGAAAAGAAATAACCAAAATCAGAGCAGAATTAAATGAAATTGAAAACAAAAGAATTATACAACAGATCAATAAATCCAAAAGCTGGTTTTTTGAAAAGATCAATAAAATAGATAAACCTTTGGCCAACCTAACCAGGAAAAAAAGAGTAAAATCCCTAATTTCATCAATCAGAAATGGTAATGATGAAATAACAACAGACCCCTCAGAAATTCAAAAAATCCTTAATAAATACTACAAGAAACTCTACTCTCAGAAATATGAAAATCTGAAAGAAATCAACCAATACCTGGAAGCACGCCACCTACCAAGACTTAGCCAGAACGAAGTGGAAAAGTTGAACAGGCCTATATCAAGTTCTGAAATAGCATCAACTATACAAAATCTCCCTAAAAAGAAAAGTCCAGGACCAGATGGCTTTATGTCAGAATTCTACCAAACATTTAAAGAAGAACTAGTACCTATACTACTAAACCTCTTCCAAAATATAGAAAAAGAAGGAATATTACCCAGCACATTCTACGAAGCAAACGTCACCTTGATCTCCAAACCAGGGAAAGAACCAACAAAAAAAGAAAATTATAGACCAATGTCACTAATGAATATAGATGCTAAAATACTCAATAAGATCCTAACAAACAGAATCTAACAACACATCAAAAAAATTATACACCATGACCAAGTCGGATTTATCCCAGTGTCTCAATGCTGGTTCAATATATGTAAATCTATAAATGTAATTCATCACATAAACAAACTTAAAAATAAAGACCATATGATTCTTTCAATTGATGCAGAAAAAGCTTTTGATAATATCCAGCATCCCTTCATGATCAGAGCACTTAAGAAAAATGGTATAGAAGGGCCATTTCTTAAACTAATAGAGGCCATCTACAGCAAAACCACAGCCAATATCGTATTGAATGGAGTTAAATTGAAATCATTTCCACTTAGGTCAGGAACCAGGCAAGGTTGCCCATTGTCTCCATTGCTCTTTAACATTGTAATGGAAGTTTTAGCCATTGCAATTCAGGAAGAAAAGGTGAACAAGGGTATCCACATAGGGTCAGAAGAGATCAAACTTTCACTCTTTGCAGATGATATGATCGTATATCTGGAAAACACTAGTAGATTCTACTACAAAACTTTTAAAAGTGATCAAGGAATATAGCAATATATCAGGCTACAAAATCAACACCCATAAATCTGTAGCCTTTATATATACCAACAATAACCAAGCCGAAAAAACAGTCAAGGACTCTACTCCTTTCACAGTAGTGCCAAAGAAGAGGAAGTATTTGGGTGTATACCTAACAAAGGACATGAAAGATCTCTACAAAGAGAACTATGAAACTCTAAGAAAAGAAATAGCCGAAGATGTTAACAGATGGAAAAACATACCATGCTCATGGCTGGGAAGAATCAACATTGTTAAAATGTCCATACTGCCCAAAGCAATATATAATTTTAATGCAATTCCTATTAAAGCTCCATTGTCATACTTTAAAGATCTTGAAAAAATAATACTTCGTTTTATATGGAATCAGAAAAAACCTCGAATAGCCAAGACATTACTCAGATATAAAAACAAAGCAGGAGGAATCACGCTACCAGACCTCAGACTATACTATAGATCGATAGTGATGAAAACAGCATGGTACTGGCACAAAAACAGAGAGGAAGATGTATGCAACTGAATAGAGAACCAAGAGATGAATCCAGCTACTTACCGTTATTTGATCCTTGACAAGCCTATTAAAAACATTCAGTGGGGAAAAGATTCCCTATTTAACAAATGGTGCTGGGTAAACTGGATGGCAACCTGTAGAAGATTGAAACTGGACCCACACCTTTCACCATTAACTAAGATAGACACTCACTGGATAAAAGATTTAAACTTAAGACGTGAAACTATAAAAATACTTGAAGAAAGTGCAGGGAAAACTCTTGAAGGAATCGGCCTGGGTGAATATTTTATGAGGAGGACTCCCCAGGCAATTGAAGCAGTATCAAAAATACACTACTGGGACCTGATCAAACTAAAAAGCTTCTGCACAGCCAGGAACATAGTGAGTAAAGCAAGCATACAGCCCTCAGAATGGGAGAAAATATTTGCAGGTTATACTTCCAATAAAGGTCTAATAACCAGAATCCACAGAGAACTCAAATGTATTAACAAGAAAAGAACATGTGACCCCATCTCAGGGTGGGCAAGGGACTTGAAGAGAAACTTCTCTAAAGAAGACCGACGCACAATCTACAAACACATGAAAAAAAGCTCATCATCCTTAATCATCAGAGAAATGCAAATCAAAACTACTCTGAGATATCACCTAACCCGAGTAAGAGTAGCCCACATAACAAAATCCCAAAACCAGAAATGTTGGCGTGGATGTGGAGGAAAGGGCACACTTCTACACTGCTGGTGGGAATGCCCACTCATACGTTCCTTCTGGAAGGATGTTTGGAGAATACTTAGAGACCTAAAAATAGACCTGCCATTCGATCCTATAATTCCTTTACTGGGTTTATACCCAGAAGACCAAAAGTCACAATATAACAAAGACATCTGTACCAGAATGTTTATTGCAGCCCAATTCATAATTGCTAAGTCATGGAAGGAGCCCAAGTGCCCATCAACCCACGAATGGACTAGCAAATTTAGGTACATGTATACCATGGAATACTATGCAGCCTTAAAGAAAGATGAAGACTTTACCTCTTTCATGTTTACATGGATGGAGCTGGAACATATTCTTGTTAGCAAAGTATCTCAGGAATGGAAGAAAAAGTATCCAATGTACTCAGCCCTACTTTGAAGCTAAATTATAGCTTTCCCATGAAGACTATAACCCAACTATAGCACAAGACTATGGGGACAGGGCCAAGGAAGGGGAAGGAAGGGGGGAGGTTTTGGTGGAGGGAGGGTAATGTGTGGGGCCACATCTATGGTGTATCTTAGAATGGGTAAAGGCGATTGCACTAATGTACACAGCTATGATTTAACAATAAAAATAAAGAAAAAAACAGATAAAGAAAGATAAGGAAGGTCACTACATATTTGTTAAGGGAAACACCAAACATGAAGAGATTTCAATAATTAACATTTATGCACCCTACCAGAATGCTCATCAATTCATAAAGCTGACCCTAATGGATATGAACAACTTGATATCTTCCTGTAGTATAATAGTTGGAGATCTTAACACCCCTTTGACAGTTTGGGATAGATCCTCCAAGAAGAAACTAAACAAAGAAATATTAGACTTAAACCTGACCCTAGAATAAATGGACTTTACGGACCTCCACAAAATATTTCACCCTAATAACACTAAATGTACATTCTTTTCATCAGCCCACGGGTCATCCTCCAAAATAGATCATATCCTAGGACACAAGTCTAACCTCAGCAAATTTAAAAGTGTAGAAATTATTCCTGTATCTTCTTGAAACACCATGAAATGAAAGTTGAACTCAACAGCAACAGAAATCTTCATACTCAAACAAAGTCATGGAAGCTAAATAATCTTAGGCTGAATGATTCCTGGATCAAAGATGAGATTAAGAAGCAAATCACCAAATTTTTGGAACTAAATGATAATGAAGGCACAAATTGTCAAAACCTGCGGGATAAGAGGGAAATTTATAGCAAGTCTTCCTCAAGAGAATGGAAAGTGAGGAAGTTAACAACTTACTGGATCATCTCAAGGAATTGGAAAAGGAAGAACATTCCAACCTCAAACCCAGCAGAAGAAAAGAAATAACCAAAATTAGGGCTGAATTAAATGAAATTGAAAACAAAAGAATCATTCAAAAGACCAATGAAACACGAGGTTGGTTTCTTAAAAAGATTAACAAAATTGATACACCTTTGGGCAACCTAACCAGAAACAGAAAAGTAGAATCTCTAATATCATCTATCAGAAATGATAAAGGAGAAATAACAATGGACACTTCAGAAATTCAAAAAAGCCTCAATGATTACTACAAAAATCTCTATTTTCAGAAATATGAAAATCTGAAGGAAATGGACCAATACCTGGAAGCACGCCACCTTCCTAGACTCAGCCAGAAAGAATTAGAAATCTTGAATAGACCTATATCAACCACTGAAATAGCATCAACAATACAAAATCTCCCTAAAAATAAAAATCCGATTCCACAGTCTTCACATCCAAATTCTATCAAACCTTTCAAGAGGAACTAGTACCTATTTTATACAATGTTTTCCAAAGCATAGAAAAAGAGGAATACTTCCCAACACATTCTATGAAGCAAATATCACCCTGGTACCCAAACCAGGAAAGGATACAACAAAGGAAGAAAATTATAGACCTGTATCATGAATGAATATCAATGCAAAAATATTCAATAAGATCTTAGCAAACAGGATTCAACAACTCATCAAAAAAACTATACACCATGATGAAGTTGGTTTTATTCCAGGGTTACAGGGTTGGTTCAACATATGCAAATCTATAAATATAATACATCACATCAATACAATAAAAAACAAAGACCATATGATTCTCCAAAGTCTTTGATAATATTCAACATCCTTTCATGATCAGAATTCTTAAGAAAATAGGCATAGAAGGGACATTTCTTAAACTGATAGAGGCCATCTACAGCAAACCCACAGCCAAAATCATATTGAAAGGTGTAAAATTGAAAACATTTCCACTCAGATCAGGAATGAGACAAGGATGCCCACTGTCTCTACTGCTATTTAACATAGTAATGGAAGTCTTAGCTATCACAATCAGGCAAGAGAAGGCTATCAAGGGTTTCCAAATAGAGTCAGAGGAGATCAAACTCTCACTCTTCACTAATGACATGATCCTATACCTGGAAAACCCAGGGACTCAACTTCAAAACTCTTAGAAGTGTTCAAGGAATACAGCAGCATCTCAGGATGCAAAATCAATACTTACAAATCAGTAGCTTTTATATACACCAACAATAGTTAAGCTGAAAAAACAATCAAGGACCTATTCCTTTTACAATAGTGCCAAAGAAGATGAAATATTTGGGAATTTACCTAACAAAGGACATGAAAGAGCTCTATAAGGAGTACCATAAAACTCTGAGAAATGAAATAGCTGAAGATGTTAACAAATGGAAAAACATACCATGCTCATGGCTGGGAAGAATCAACATTGTTAAAATGTCCATACTACTCAAAGCAATCTACAGATTTAAAGCAATCCCTATTAAAGCACCATTGTCATAACTTAAGGTACTTGAAAAAATAATACTTCATTTTATATGGAATCAGAAAAAACCTCGAATAGCAAATACATTACTCAGAAATACAAACAAATCATGAATTATCACATTACCAGACTTCAGGTATATTATAAATCTATATTGATCAAAAAAGCATGCTACTGGCATAAAAACAGAGCAGTAGATTTATGGAACAGAACAGAGAACCAAGAGATGAACACAGCTACTTATTGTCATTTGATCTTTGACAAACCTATGAAAAATATTCAGTGGGGGAAGACTCCCTATTTAACAAATGGTGCTGGGTGAACTGTCTGGCGACCTGTAGAAGACTGAAACTGGACCCCCACCTTTCACCATTAACAAAAATTGATTCTCACTGGATAAAAGATTTAAATTTAAGACATGAAACCATAAAAATACTAGAAGCGAGTGCAAGGAAAACACTTGAAGAAATTGACCTGGGAGAATGTTTTATGAGGAGGACCCTCCCCCTGCAAGCAACTGAAGCAACACCAAAAATCCATTACTGGGATGTGATCAAACTAAAAAGGTTTTGCACAGCTAAGAGCACTGTAAGTAAAGCAAACAGACAACCTTCAGAATGAGAGAATATTTTTGCAGGTTATGTTTCTGACAAAGGTCTGATAACTAGACTCTGTAGGAAACTCAAACTAATCAATAAGAAAAGAATTAAAATCCCTATTTCTATGTGGGCAAGAGATTTGAACAGAAAGACAGGCACATGGCCTACAAACACATGAAAAAATGCTCATCATCCTTAATCATCAGAGAAATGCAAATCAAAACTACTTTGAGATATCATCTAACTCCAGTAAAATTAGCCCACATCACAAAATCCCAAAACTACAGATGTTGGCATGGATGTGACAAGAAGGGAACACTTCTACACTCCTAGTGGAAATGCAAGTTAATACGATATTTTTGGAAAGAAGTTTGGTGAACGCTCAAGGAACTAAAAGTAGAACTACCATTCAATCCTGCAATTCCTCTACTAGGTATGTACCCAGATGATCAAAAATTATTTTACAACAAAGACATTTGCACCAGAATGTTTATTGCAGCCCAATTCATAATAGCCAAGACACGGGAACAGCCCAAGTGTCCATCGACCCATGAATGGATTAACAAATTGTGGTATATGTACACCATGGAATAATATACATCCATAAAAAAGATGGAGACTCCACATCTTTTATGTTTACCTGGATGTAGCTGGAACATATTCTTCTTAGTAAAGTATCTCAAGAATGGAAAAAACGTATCCAATGTACTCAATACTACTATGAAATCAATATATAACCACCTACACACTCCTATGAATGGCAAAACTTAGCTATAGTCCAGAAAGTAGAAGGGAAGAGGAGAGAGAGGGGAGTGGAGGGAGGATATCAGAGGAGGGAGGGTATTAGGGGGGACCTCACCTAATGTGCATGATGCAATGGTACATTTCAAAACTATTAAGAAATGAGTATAATTGTGATGGATGTGTTACTTAGTTCAATGTAAACATTTCACATTGTATATAAAATCAGTACACTGAACCCCATAAATACATCAATGTACACAGTTATGATTTAATAAAAAATAATTAATAAAAACAAACAAAAAAATACTTAAACAAAACAATTTTCAGGCCAGAATTATGTACCCTGCTAAACTAAGCTTCAAAATTGATGGAGCAATCAAATCGTTGCAGAGATAAAAAACAATGAGGAAATTTGCCATAAGAAGACCAGTTCTACGGGAAATACTTAGACCTATTCTCAATGTTGAACATCACAATGGACCACCAGCAAAATAAATACCCAGAAGCTAAAGGTCAAAACTATGGTTCCACAGTGGCAGAAAGCATAAACCTACACAACTGACTTTCATAAAATAAGAGGAATAGAATTCCATCACACTTATCAATTCTCTCAGTAAGTGTCAGTGAATTGAATTCCCGCTAAGAGTCACAAGCTGACTGATTGGACAAAAAAAAGGACAAACCATCCCTATGCTGTCTTCAGGAAATGCACCTAGCCTTGAAGGACAAATCAAGACTCAGTGTTAAGGGATAAAAAACAGTATTTCAAGCAAATGGAAATTAGAAGAAAGGAGAGGTTGCAATTTCATTCTCAGATATGAACAGATTTAAAGCAACTAATGTTAAGAAAGACAAAGACAGACAGTTCATACTGGTCAAGGTAATAATACAACAAGAAGACATTTAAATTTTAAATATGTATGCACCCAACATAAAAGCTCCCAGGTTTATGAATCAGACCTTGATTGGCCTGAGCAACATGATATCCCATAACAACATAATACCTGAGGACTTTAACACACCTCTGTGAGAACTGGAAAGATCCTCTAAACAAAGATACAGAGGACTTAAATGTGGCCCTAGAATAAATGGGATTAATAGACCTACCTTCTGAAAACTGAAGAATGCACAATTTTCTCATCAGCCCATGGAATATACTCCAAAAGAGATCACATCCTAGGGTACAAATCAAACCTCAACAAAATTAAGAGAATAGAAATTATACCTGTCTCTTCTCAGACCACAAGGCAATAAAGGTGGAACTCAACTCCAACAAAAAGTTTCAGCCCCACACAAAGGCATGGAAATTAAACCATTTTATGCTGAATGACAGTTGGGTTCAGGAAGAGATAAAAGCAGAAATCCTTGAATTTCTCAAACATAACAACAATGAAAACACAAGTTACCAAACCTGTAGGATACAGAAAAAGCAATCTTAAGAGGGAAATTTATCACATTAGATGTCTACTTTTGAAAAACAGAAAGAGAGCACATCAACAAACTCACAAACCATCTTGTGGAATTGGAAAAAAGAAGAACAATCTAATCCCGAACCCATCAAAAGAAAAGAAATAACCAAAATTAAATCAGATATTAATGAAATTGTAAACAAAAGAATCATTCAGAAAATTAACAAAACAAAAAGATGGTTTTACAAAATAATAAATATACTCAATAAACCTTTGGCCAGAGTAGCTAGGAACAGAAGAGTAAAATCTGTAATAACCTCATTCAGAAATGATAAAGGGGAAATAACAGATGCCACAGAGATACAAGAGTTTATCTCTGAATACTACAAGAAACTCTAGGCCCAGAAATTTGACAATGTGGAGGAAATGGATCAATACCTGGAATCACACCCTCTCCCTAGACTTAACCAAGAAGAAATGTATCTCCTGAATAGACCAATTTCAAGCACTGAGATCAAAGAAACAATAAAAAATCTCCCCCCCAAAAAGTCCTGGTCCAGATGACTTCATGCCAGAATTCTATCAAACCTTCAAAGAAGAGCTTATACCTGTACTGCAGAAATTATTCCAAAAAATTGAGAAGAAAGGAATCTTCCCCAATATGTTCTATGAAGCAAACATCACCCTGATACCAAAACCAGGAAAAGACACAACTAAGAAGGAGAACTTCAGACCAATTTCACTAATGAATATAGATGCAAAAATTCTCAGTAAAATCCTAGCCAATAGACTACAGCTTCACATTTAAAAAAAAAAATCATGCATCATGATCAAGTAGGTTTCATCCCAGGGATGCAGGGCTGGTTTAACATATGCAAGTCCATAAATGTAGTTCACCACATCAACAGAAGCAAAAACAAAGACCATATGATCCTCTTAATAGATGCCAAAAAAAAAAGCATTTGATAAAATTTAGCATTCTTTTCTAATTAGAACACTTCAGAATGTAGACATAGGTAGGCACATTTCTTGAACTAATTGAAACCATCTACAACAAACCTACAGCTAATATTATGCTGAATGGGGTAGAACTGAAAGCTTTTCCACTTAGAACTGGAACCAGACAAGGCTGTCCTCTATCATCATTACTATTCAACACAGTGCTGGATGTTCTAGCCAATATAATCAGGCAAGAGAAGGAAATACAGGGTATCCAAAAGTGAGGGCAGAGGAGGTCAAACTCTCACTGTTTGCTGATGATATGATTTTATACTGGAGAACCACAAGACTCCTGGAAGTCATCAAACAATACATTAATGTCTCAGGGGGGACCTCACCTAATGTGCATGATGTAAAAATCAATGCCCACAAATAAAATCAATGCCCACAAATCGGTAGCCTTTGTATATGCCAACAACAACCAAGTTCAGAAACTAATCAAGGACACAATTCCCTTCATAATAGCTTCAAAAAAAAAAAAAAGGAGAAATAGCTAGGAATATACTTAACAAAAAAAGTGAATGACCTCTACAGAAAAAATTACAAAAGTCTAAGACAAGAAATAGCAGAAGATATTAACAAAGAGAAGAACATATCATGGTCATGGTTGGGAAGAATCAACATTGTCAAAATGTCTATACTTCCCAAAGCAATGTATAGATTCAATGCAATCCCCATTAAAATGCCAACATCATACTTTGAAGATTTGGAAAAAATAACTCTTCATTGTGTATGGAACCAGAAAAAACCTGTATATTCAAGGCAATTGTTAGTCATAAAAATGATGCTGGATACATCACCCTACCAGACTCTAGGCTATACTATAAGGCCATAGTGATGAAAACAGCATAGTATTGGCACAAAAATAGAGACAAAGACATTTGGAACCAAATAGAAAACTATTTGGTTTTGGTCTTACATCCACCTGATCTTTGATAACTGAACAAGAACATAAACTGGGGGAAAGAATCCTTATTCAATAAATAGTTCTGGGAGAACTGGATAACCACATGTAAAAGACTGAAACTGGACCTGCACCTTTCACCACTCACAAAAATTGCTTCAAAATGGATAAAAAATTTAAATCTAAGGCATGAAACAATAAAATCCTTGAAGAAAGCTTGGGGAAAGCACTTGATGATATTATCTTGGGGAAACAGTTTATGAAGAAGACTTCATGGAAATTGCAACAACAAAAATAAACAAATGGGAACACTCTTTCTGTCATCAATTCTGATGTTGCTTGAGCTTATTCTCCTGCAGTTGATCTCATTCCTGTTGGCTAAACATTAAGTCCCATGGCAACATTAAGTTAATGTTAATATATTTTAAGCTTCATTTGCACTACAGTGTTACAGAAAAAAACTTTACCTGTACATTAGATGACCTAATTCCTTTTCTTCTATTCCTAGAAACACCATGCCTTTCACAAATAATAATTTTATAGTCATTGTCACACCCTTGGCTTATTTTACACTGAAGAACACAGTTGAGTTTTTGGAAAGTAGAGGATTTACAAATTTGGTCTTAAATATACACGTACATATATAAATATTACAATTAATGAAGCAGGAAATTATTGATACATAAGATGAATACTTATTGTGGAACAATAATATTTCAAACATAATTGTTTTTAATAATTTGGTTTAATTTTTTGGATATTTTTCTATACTATAAGTTGATAATGGTTTCTTGAAGTTTATTTTATAAAGATGATTCGTTTTACTGTTTTGTGGTATCAGTAGGACTCTAATGTTAAATTAGTGTGTTGAGTTACATAATTGTTTATATTAGTATTTAAATAATGAAATATAGGACAGTTTGTTTACACAAATGTTTCAGCAGTCCAGAGGTAAATGTTTCTGCTAGTTTGATGCCTAATACGGTTTCAAATAAAAAAAGAAAAAGAAAACAAACAAACAAACAAAAAACAAATATGAACTTACTGTTTTTACTTTTTCTTCATGGCCACCCCTTAGTGTCATAACCAAATTTAAAAGAAGCTTCTTTGTGGAGCTAGAGAAATCAGAGATTCTATTTTTCTATAATCAAAAAAATTTTTAAAGATATGCAAGAATTTATGCCTAGTAAGATCTCTGAAGCACTGTGTCAGTAAAGGGAATAATACTGACTGATAAAACTCTCAGGATTTTCAGTACTGTGAAGGCTGCAATAATTTTTACCAGCAATATAGTATCATCACGATTTTGAATGTTAAAACATTATGTTAAAATGTGATTAAATGTGATTATAGTTTTAATGTTTTGTCTCTTTGAATTAACTTTATGTCCTTAAAGATGTGCAGTATAATCATGTATTTATTTGCAGACTACAATTTTCGTTGCAGCTCAATAAATAGTCTTTCCCCTGTTAGTGCTACCCTGTCTTCTGGGACTCCCAGTGTGCTTCCTTATACTTCAAGGCCTATTCTTATCCAAGCTATCCCATGTCACCAACATTATCACTTACTAATGGCACCCATGTTGGACAGTGACTATATATCTCCAATCAGGTCTCATTCTTCTGAAGAAAATACTGTAAATATTAGTACGAAAATTTCTTTGTGTAAAACATGCAAATTAAAATACTGTTTTAGAATAGGGTTTGCACATTTGGTTTTAAAAAAATAATATATTGGACTCCAAGCAAGATGGCAGCCGAGTAACAGCATCCCTGCAAATGGGCACCATGAGTCTGGGGAGATAAGACTCCAGGCATCTCTGGCTGGTGGGATCTGCCCATAATCATCCCTTTGAGGACACAAGGAGTCAGTGAGAGACTTCTGGACCCCAAAAGGAGGACAAAAACAGTGGAAAACTGGCAAGTGCTTGCATGTGTTTGATCGGTCTAATCCCACTGGCAGCTCTAAGTACAGCAGCAGTGAGACTGCAAACCGGAAGAGCCTTGCCTGTGAACTGTTTTGGTGTTTCTGGACTTAGCACTCAGTTGAACTGCCTTGGGGAGAGCTTTGGCAGGAGTGCGGAGAACTTTGGGCATCGTCTAGGACCCCAGACTGAGCTGCTGAGCTGGCCAGAGCTAATAGTGTTCAGCTGTGGGCTGCAGGGAGCCCTTGAGAGAGAACTTCCCTGGCAAGCTCTGTCCTCAGGGTCGCATAGCAAGGATTGGGTGGGAGCTAGTAATCTAGTGACTGAGTGACTGAGCAGCCTAAAAATGGGGATTGATCTGCCCCATAGCCTTAACCCTCAGGGCAGAGTGAGACCGGTTTTGGCACACTGGGTAAGTGGATAGCCACTTTAGCAGTGATCCCAGTGACAAGCACTTTCCTGGGAAAGCTTCTGCTTAGCTAAGTTTAGAAGTTTAAAGTGACTTTTTAGAGGGATGAGGAGAGATTTAAGGTATCCACCTGTGGGGTTTGAGAAATCAGTGGAGGCCTCCAGTCCTATCAGCAATGTGATTAACATCTCATACCCCAGAAGGCCACCAGTTGCCCAAACAATATTCAACAAGATACATATATACTGCTCTGTGTTTTTTTGTTTGTTTATTTGTTTTTTATTGTTGTTGTTGTTTTGTTTTTTAATTTCAACCTTTTCCCTACAGATTTTTTCTTTGCTTTCGTTTCTTTCTCTATTTTTCTAGTTTAAATACAATTTTCCATTGCTGCCTTTTCCAATAATTAGAACTTCATTTTTGCTAGTGTTTCTACCCCTATTATTCGGTTTTTCACCCAATTTTATCCCATAAAGTTTTCTGTTTGCTTGTTTTGGTTTGACTTACAGCATTTTTGTCTTTCCTCTATAGTTGGTGGAGGTAGGGTACTATGTCCAATTAGGTTAGCAAAGACCTGCTGACCTCAAGGGAACCACCGAAATGGGCACCCCCAGAAGTTTTTTTTTTTTTTAAGGTTGTGTCAAAGTACCCTACTGTACACCTATATTGCTCTGTCTCCCTCTTTATGTGCCTGTCTTCCTTTTGTCAATATTCCCTTTTACCCACCCCCTCTGCTTTCTCTATTTTCTCTTTCTTTCTTTCTTTCTTTCTTTCTTTCTTTCTTTCTTTCTTTCTTTCTTTCTTTCTTTCTTTCTTTCTTTCTTTCTTTCTTTCTTTCCTTCTTTCTTTCTTTCTCTTTCTTTTGTCCCCTCTTGCTGTTCAATCTTCTCATCCTTCTGGTCTGTACCAAAAGGACTCATTGAAAGCCTAGTCCAGAGCCACGAGAACTTAATGAGCAAGAGGAAGTGAAAGGAAAATTAGGGCAAGTAAACAGATAAAAGAAATCACTCATGAGGAACAATCAGCAGAAAACTCCTGGCAACATGAAGAACCAGTCCAGACCAACCCCTCCAAGTGACCATGAGGTAGCTACTGCAGAGGATTCCACCTATAAAGAAAGGTTAGGAATGACAGAAAGGGAATTTAGAATACACATGATGAAAACAATGAAGAAAATGATGGAAACAAGGAAGGAAACTGCTAATAAAGTGGAAAATAACCAAAAGGAAATCCAAAAACAGAATCAAATTAGAGATGAATGGGAGAACCACTGCTAAAAGAACATGGGATATTGAAGATGGTGGCCGAGTAACAGCTTCCTTGCATCTGGGCACCGTGAGTCTGGGGAGATAGGACTCCAGGCATCACTGGCTAGTGGGATCTGCCTATCATCAGCCCTGTGAGGATACAGGGAGTCAGCGAGAGACTTCTGGACCTCAAGAGGAGGACTAAAACAGTGGAAAAATGGCAAGTGGTCGTGTGTGTTCAATCCATCTAAACCAACCCGCAACTGTAAGTTCAGTACCAGCGAGACTGCAAACCAGAAAGGCCTTACCTGTGAACTGTTTTGGTGTCTTTGGACTTGGCACTCAGTTGAACTGCCTTGGGGAGAGCCTGAGTGGGAGTGCGGAGAATTTTGGCCATTGTCTAGGGCCCCAGTCTGAGCCGCTGAGCCAGACGGAGCTAATAGTGTTTGGCTGTGGGTCACAGGGAGCCATTGTGAGCGATCTGCCCCCGCAAGCTCCACCCTCAGGGTCACAGAGCTAGAATCGGGTGGGAACTGGTAACCCAGCGACCAAGTAGCCTAAGGGTGGGGTCTGAGCTGCCTTGCAGCCCTAACCCTCAGGGGCAGAGTGAGACCCGTTTTGGCACACTGGGTAAGTGGATAGCCACTTCAGCAGTGATTCCAGCGACAAGCACTTTCCTGGGAAAGCTTCTGCTCAGCAAGTTTACAAGTTCAAAGTGCCTTTTAAGTGGGCTGAAGAGATATTTAGGGTGTCTACCTGCTGGGGTTTGAGAAATCAGCAGCCTCCAGTCGTATCAGAACTGTGATTAACATCTCATACCCCAGAAGACCACGTGTTGCCCAGACAATATTCAATAACATATACATACTGCTTTGTTTTTGGTTGTGGTTTTTTTTTCTTTTTTTTTTTTTGGTTTGGTTGTTTTTTTGTTTATTTTGATGTTGTTGATGTTGTTTTGTTTTTTAATTTCAACCTTTTCCATACAGATCCTTTTTCTTTCTCAATTTTTCTAGTTTAATTATAATTTCCCATTGCTGCCTTTTTCAATAACTAGAACTTCATTTTTATTAGTATTTCCACTGCTATTATTTGGTTTTTCACCCAATTTTACCCTGTAAAGTTTTCTGTTTGCTTGTTTTGGTTTGATTTATAGCATTTTTGTCTTCCTTCTCTACTTGTTGGAGGTGGGTTACTGTGTCTGATCAGGTTAGCAAAGAGCTGCTGACCTCAAGGGAACCTCCCAATTGGGCACCCCAACAGAAGTTGGGTTTTTTAAAGGTGGTGTCAAAGTACCCTACTGTACACCTATATTGCTCTGTGTCCCTCTTTCTGTGCCTCTCTTCTTTTTGTCAATATTCCTTTTACCCACCCCCTCTCCTTTCTCTATTTTTCTTTTTTTTCTTATCATTCGGTCCTCCTATCTTTCATCCCTTTTTTGCTCTTCATCCTTCTCACCCTTCTGGTCCTGTAACCCTTAGTCCACAGGCACGAGAACTTCAAGAGCAAGAGGAAGTGAAAGGAAAATTAGGGCAAGGAAACAGATAAAAGAAATCACTCATGAGGAAGAATCAGCAGAAAACTCCAGGGAACATGAAGGACCAGTCCAGAACATCCCCGCCAAGGGACCAGGAGGTAGCTACTGCAGATGATTCCACCTATAAAGAAAGGTTAGGAAAGACAGAAAGGGAATTTAGAATACACATGTTGAAAACAATGAAAGAAACGATGGAAACAATGAAGGAAACTGCTAGTAAAGTGGAAAATAACCAAAAGGAAATCCAAAAACAGAATCAAATAAGAGATGAACAATATGAAGACTATAAAAAGGATATAGCAGAGCTGAAGGAACTGAAACAGTCAATTAGGGAACTTAAAGATGCAATGCAAAGTATCAGCAACAGGTTAGACCATGCAGAAGAAAGAATTTCAGAGGTAGAAGACAAAGTTCTTGAGATAACTTAGATAGTAAAAGAGGCAGAAAAGAAGAGAGAGAAAGCAGAACGTTCACTGCCAGAATTATGGGACTTCATGAAGTGTTCCAACACACGAGTTATAGGAATTCCAGAAGGGGAAGAAGAATGCCCCAGAGGAATGGAAGCCATACTAGAGAATATTATAAAAGAAAATTTCCCAAATATCACCAAAGATTCTGACACACTGCTTTCAGAGGGATATCGGACCCCAGGTCGCCTCAACTCTAACCGAGCTTCTCCAAGACACATTGTGATGAACCTGTCCAAAGTCAAGACAAAAGAAAAGATTCTGCAAGCTGCCAGGAGTAAGCGTCAGTTGAACTACAGGGACAAATGGATCAGAGTGACCGCAGACTTCTCTAATGAAACTTTCCAAGCAAGAAGACAATGGTCATCTACTTTTAATCTACTTAAACAGAAAAATTTCCAGCCCAGAATTCTGTACCCTGCTAAGCTAAACTTCAAAATTGATGGAGAAATCAAATCATTTACGGATATACAAACATTGAGGAAATTCGCCACAACAAGACAAGCTCTACAGGAAATACTTCAACCTGTTCTGCACACTGACCACCACAATGGATCAGCAGCAAAGTAAGAACTCAGAAATTAAAGGACAGAACCTAACCTCCACACTGATGCAAAAGATAAAACTAAGCAATGGACTCTCACAAAATAAGATGAATAGAATACTACCACACTTATCAATTATCTCCATAAATGTTAATGGCTTGAATTCCCCACTGAAGAGACATAGATTGGCTGACTGGATTAAAAAACACAAGCCATCCATTTGCTGTCTGCAAGAAACACACCTGGCTTCAAAAGACAAATTAAAGCTCCGAGTCAAGGATTGGAAGACAATTTTCAGGCAAATGGAATTCAGAAGAAATGAGGAGTTGCAATCTTATTTTCAGATACATGTGGATTTAAAGCAACTAAAGTCAAAAAAGACAAAGATGGTCACTTTATATTGGTCAAGGGAAAAATACAACAAGAAGACATTTCAATTCTAAATACTTATGCACCCAATTTAAATGCTCCCAGATTCTTCAAACAGACCTTACTCAGTCTGAGCAATATGATATCTGATAATACCATAATAACAGGGGACTTTAACACTCCTCTTACAGAGCTGGACAGATCCTCTAAACAGAAATTAAACAAAGATATAAGAGATTTAAATGAGACCCTAGAACAACTGTGCTTGATAGACGCATATACAACACTCCACCCCAAAGATAAAGAATATACATTCTTCTCATCACCCCATGGAACATTCTCCAAAATTGATCGTGTCCTGGGACACAAAACAAATATCAACAGAATCAAAAGAATTGAAATTTTACCTTGTATCTTCTCAGACCATAAGGCACTAAAGGTGGAACTCAATTCTAACAAAAACGCTTGACCCCACCCAAAGGAATGGAAATTAAACAATCTTCTGTTGAATAACAGATGAGGGCAGGAAGAAATAAAACAGGAAATTATTAACTTCCTTGAGCATAACAACAATGAAGACACAAGCTACCAAAACCTGTGGGATACTGCAAAAGCAGTTTTGAGAGGAAAATTCATCACTTTAGATGCCTACATTCGAAAAACAGAAAGAGAGCACATCAACAATCTCACAAGTGATCTTATGTAATTGGAAAAAGAAGAACAATCTAAGCCTAAACTCAGTAGAAGAAAAGAAATATCTAAAATCAAGTCAGAAATCAATGAAATTGAAAACTAAAGAATCATTCAGAAAATTAATGAAACGAGAAGTTGGTTTTTTGAAAAAAATAAATAAAATAGATAAACCATTGTCCAGACTAACAAGGAATAGAAAAGTAAAATCTCTAGTAACCTCAATCAGAAATGATAAAGGGGAAATAACAACTGATCCCACAGAGATACAAGGGATCATCTCTGAATACTACCAGACTCTATGCCCAGAAATTTGACAATGTGAAGGAAATGGATCAATATTTGGAATCACACCCTCTCCCTAGACTCAGCCAGGAAGAAATAGAGCTCCTGAACAGACCAATTTCAAGCACTGAGAACAAAGAAACAATGAAAAATCTTCGAACCAAAAAATGCCCTGATCCAGATGGCTTCACTCCAGAATTCTATCAAACCTTCAAGGAAGAGCTTATTCCTGTACTGCAGATTATTCCAAAAAATTGAGGAAGAAGGAATCTTCCCCAACACATTCTATGAAGCAAACATCAACCTGATACCAAAACCAGGAAAAGACCCAAACAAAAAGGAGAATTTCAGACCAATCTCACTCATGAATATAGATGCAAAAATTCTCAACAAAATCCTAGCCAATAGATTACAGCTTATCATCAAAAAAGTCATTCATCATGATCAAGTAGGCTGCATCCCAGGGATGCAAGGCTGGTTTAACATACGCAAGCCCATAATCGTTATCCACCATATTAACAGAAGCAAAAATAAAGATCACATGATCCTCTCAATAGATGCAGAAAAAGCATTTGATAAAATTCAGCATCCTTTTCTAATTAGAACACTGAAGAGTATAGGTATAGGTGGCACATTTCTAAAACTGATTGAAGCTATCTATGATAATCCCACAGCCAATATTTTACGGAATGGAGTAAAACTGAAAGCTTTTCCTCTTAGAACTGGAACCAGACAAGGTTGTCCTCTGTCACCTTTACTATTCAACGTAGTGCTGGAAGTTCTAGCCAATACAATTAGGCAAAACAAGGAAATAAAGAGAATTCAAATGGGAGCAGAGGAGGTCAAACTCTCCCTCTTTGCTGTCGACATGATCTTATATTTAGAGAACCCCAAAGACTCAACCACATGAGTCCTAGAAGTCATAAAATAATACAGTAATGTTTCAGGATATAAAATCAATGTCCACAAGTCAGTAACCTTTGTATACACCAATAACAGTCAAGATGAGAGGCTAATTGAGGACACAACTCCCTTGACCATAGTTTCAAAGAAAATGAAATACCTAGGAATATACCTAACGAAGGAGGTGAAGGACCTCTATAAAGAAAACTATGAAATCCTCAGAAAGGAAATAGCAGAGGATATTCACAAATGGAAGAGCATACCATGCTCATGGACCGGAAGAATCAACATTGTTAAAATGTCTATACTTCCCAAAGCAATCTATCTATTCAATGCCATTCCTATCAAAATACCAACATCGTACTTTCAAGATTTGGAAAAAATGATTCTGCGTTTTGTATGGAACTGGAAAAAACCCTGTATAGCTAAGGCAGTTCTTAGTAATAAAAATAAAGCTGGGGGCATCAGCATACCAGATTTTAGACTGTAGTACAAAGCCATAGTGGTCAAGAAAGCATGGTACTGGCACAAAAACAGAGACATAGACACTTGGAATCGAATTGAAAACCAGGAAATGAAACTAACATCTTACAACTACCTAATCTTCGATAAACCAAACAAGAACATACCTTGGGGGAAAGACTCCCTATTCAATAAATGGTGTTGGGAGAACTGGATGTCTACATGTAAAAGACTGAAACTGGACCCACACCTTTCCCCACTCACAAAAATTGATTCAAGATGGATAAAGGACTTAAATTTAAGGCATGAAACAATACAAATCCTCCAAGAAAGCATAGGAAAAACACTGGAAGATATTGGCCTGGGGAAAGACTTCATGAAGAAGACTGCCATGGCAATTGGAACAACAACAACAATAAACAAATGGGACTTCATTAAACTGAAAAGCTTCTGTACAGCTAAGGAGACAATAACCAAAGCAAAGAGACAACCTACACAATGGGAAAGGATATTTGCATATTTTCAATCAGACAAAAGCTTGATAACTAGGATCTACAGAGAACTCAAATTAATCCACATGAAAAAAGCCAACAATCCCATATATCAATGGGCAAGAGACATGAATAGAACTTTCTCTAAAGACGACAGACGAATGGCTAACAAACACATGAAAAACTGTTCATCATCTCTATATATTAGAGAAATGCAAATCAAAACAACCCTGAGATATCACCTAACCCCAGTGAGAATGGCCCACATCACAAAATCTCAAAACTGCAGATGCTGGCATGGATGTGGAGAGAAGGGAACACTTTTACACTTCTGGTGAGACTGCAAACCAGTACAACCTTTCTGGAAGGAAGTATGGAGAAACCTCAAAGCACTCAAGCTAGACCTCCCATTTGATCCTGCAATCCCATTACTGGGCATCTACCCAGAAGGAAAAAAAATCCTTTTATCATAAGGACCCTTGTACTAGACTGTTTATTGCAGCTCAATTTACAATCGCCAAAATGTGGAAACAGCCTAAATGCCCACCAACCCAGGAATGGATTAACAAGCTGTGGTATATGTATACCATGGAATACTATTCAGCCATTAAAAAAATGGAGACTTTACATCCTTCGTATTAACCTGGATGGAGGTGGAAGACATTATTCTTAGTAAAGCATCAGAAGAATGGAGAAGCATGAATCCTATGTACTCAATTTTGATATGAGGACAATTCATGACAATTAAGGTTATGGGGAGGGAAAGCAGAAAGAGGGACGGAGGGAGGGGGTGGGGCCTTGGTGTGTGTCACACTTTATGGGGGCAAGACATGATTGCAAGAGGGACTTTACCTAATAATTGCAATCAGTGTAACCTGGCTTATTGTACCCTCAATGAATCCCCAACAATAAAAAAAAAAAAGAGATGAATGATATGAAGAATATAGAAAGGATATAGCGGAGCTGAAGGAACTGAATCAGTCAATTAGGGAACTTAAAGATGCAATGGAAAAATATCAGCAACAGGTTAGACCAGGCAGAAGAAAGAATTTCGGAGTTAGAGGACAACATTCTTGAGATAACTCAGATAGTTAAAGAGGCAGAAAAGAAGAAAGAGAAAGCAGAATGTTCACACAGAATTATGGGACTTTATGAAGCATTCCAACATATGAGTTATAGGAATCCCAGAAGGGGAGGAAGAATGCCCCAGAGGAATGGAAGCCATACTAGAGAATATTATAAATGAAAATTTCCCAAATATCACCAAAGATTCTGACACACTCCTTCCAGAGGGCTATCAGACCCCAGGTCACCTCAACTCTAACCGAGCTTCTCCAAGACACATTATGATGAACCTGTCCAAAGTCAAGTCAAAAGAAAAGATTCTGCAAGCTGCCAGGAGTAAGAGCCAGTTGACCTACAGGGGCAAATCCATCAGAGTGACCGCAGACTTCAATAATGAAACTTTCCAAGAAAGAAGACAATATTTGGCTACCTTTAATCTACTTAAACAGAACAATTTCCAGCCCAGAATTCAATATCCTGCTAAGCAAAGGTTTAAAATTGACAGAGAAATCAAATCATTTACGGATATACAAACATTGAGGAAATTAATCACAACAAGACCAGCTCTACAGGAAATATGTCAACCTGTCCTATACACTAACCATCATAATGGATCAGGAGCAAAGTAAGAACTCAGAAATTAAAGGACAGAACCTAACGTCCACACTGATGCAAAAGATAAAACTAAGCAATGAACTATCACAAAATAAGATGAATAGAATACTATCACACTTATCAATTATCTCAATAAATGTTAATGGCTTGAATTCTCCACTGAAGAGGCATAGTTTGGCTGACTAGATTAAAAAGCACAAGCCATCCATTTGCTGTCTGCAGGAAACACACCTGGCTTCAAAAGACAAATTGAAACTCCAAGTCAAGGGTTGGAAGACAATTTTTCAGGCAAATGGAATTCAGAAGAAAAGAGGAGTTGCAATCTTATTTTCAGATACATGTGGATTTAAAGCAACTAAAGTCAAAAAAGACAAAGATGGTCACTTTATATTGGTCAAGGGAAAAATACAACAAGAAGACATTTCAATTCTAAATATTTACGCACCCAATTTAAATGCTCCCAGATTCTTCAAACAGACCTTACTCAGTCTGAGCAATATGATATCTGATAATAGCATAATACCAGGGAACTTTAACACTCCTCTTATAGAGCTGGACAGATCCTCTAAGCAGAAATTAAACAAAGATATAAGAGATTTAAATGAGACCCTAGAACAAGTGTGCTTGATAGACGCATATAGAACACTCCACCCCAAAGATAAAGAATATACATTCTTCTCATCACCCCATGGAACATTCTCCAAAATTGATCGTGTCCTGGGACACAAAACAAATACCAACAGAATCGAAAGAATTGAAATTTTACCTTGTATCTTCTCAGACCATAAGGCACTAAAGGTGGAATTCAACTCTGGCAAAAACGTTCAACCCCACACAAAGGCATGGAAATTAAACAACCTTCTGTTGAGTGACAGATGGGTGGAGGAAGAAATAAAACAGGAAATCACTAACTTCTTTGAGCATAACAACAATGAAGACATAAGCTACCAAAACCTGTGAGATACTGCAAAAGCAGTTCTGAAAGGAAAATTTATCACTTTAGATGCCTACTTTCGAAAAACAGAAAGAGAGCGCATCAACAAACTTGCAAGCCATCTCATGGAATTGGAAAAAGAAGAAAAATCTAAGCCTAAACCCAGTAGAAAAATAGCAATATCCAAAATCAAATCAGAGATAAATGAAATTGAAAACAAAAGAATCATTCAGAAAATTAATGAAACAAGAAGTTGGTTTTTTGAAAAAATAAATAAAATAGATAAACCATTGTCCAGACTAACGAGAAATAGAAAAGTAAAATCTCTAGTAACCTCAATCAGAAATGATAAAGGTGAAATAACAACTGATGCCACAGAGATACAAGAGATCATCTCTGAATACTACCAGAAACTGTCCAGAAATTTGACAATGTGAAGGGAAGGGATCAATATTTGGAATCACACCTTCTCCCTAGACTTAGCTAGGAAGAAATAGAGCTCCTGAACAGACCAATTTCAAGCACTGAGATTAAAGAAACAATAAAAATGCTTCCAACCAAAAAATTCCCTGGTCCAGATGGCTTCACACCGGAATTCTATCAAACCTTCAAGGAAGAGCTTATTTCTGTACTGCAGAAATTATTCCAAAAAATTGAGGAGGAAGGAATCTTCCCAATATGTTCTATGAAGCAAACATCACCCTGATGCCAAAACCAGGAAAAGACCCATCTAAAAAGGAGAATTTCAGACCAATTTCACTCATGAATATAGATTCTCAACAAAATCCTAGCCAATAGATTACAGCTTATCATTAAAAAAGTCATACATCATGATCAAGTAGGTTTCATCCCAGGGCAAGGCTGGTTTAACATACGCAAGTCCATAAACGTTATCCACCATATTAATAGAGGCAAAAATAAAGATCACATGATCCTCTCAATAGATGCAGAAAAAGCATTGATAAAATCCAGCATCCTTTTCTAATTAGAACACTGAATAGTATAGGCATAGGTGGCACATTTCTGAAACTGATCGAAGCTATCTATGACAACCCACAGCCAATATTTTACTGAATGGAGTAAAACTGAAAGCTTTTCCTCTTAGACCTGGAACCAGACAAGGTTGTCCTCCGTCACTTTTACTATTCAATATATTGCTGGAAGTTCTAGCCAATATAATTAAGCAAGACAAGGAAATAAAGGGAATTCAAATGGGAGCAGATGAGGTCAAACTCTCCCTCTTTGCTGACGACATGAAATTATACTTAGAGAATCCCAAAGACTCAATCAGAAGACTCCTGGAAGTCTTCAAAAAATATAGTGATGTTTCAGGATATAAAATCAATGTCCACAAGTCAGTAGCCTTTGTATACACCAATAACAGTCAAGATGAGAAGCTAATTAAGGACACAACTCCCTTCCATAGTTTCAAAGAAAATGAAATACCTAAGAATATACCTAACGAAGGTGGTGGAGGATGTCTATAAAGAAAATTATGAAATCCTCAGAAAGGAAATGGCAGCGGCTATTAACTAATGGAAGAACATACCCTGTTTCCCTGAAAATAAGACAGTGTCTTATTGTAAGGTGTGCTCCCAAAGATGTACTAGGTCTTATTTTCAGGGGATGTCTTATCTTTCCTGTAAGTAGCTCTTATTTTAGGAGGATGTCTTATTTTCGGGGAAACAGGGTACCATGCTCATGGCTGGGAAGAATCAACATTGTTAAAATGTCTATACTTCCCAAAGCACTTTACCTATTCAATGCCATTCCTATTTAAAATACCAACATCGTACTTTCAAGATTTGGAAAAACTGATTCTGCGTTTTGTATGGAACCAGATACAAACCTGTATAGCTAAGGCAGTTCTTAGTAATAAAAATAAAGCTGGGGGCATCACAATACCAGATTTTAGGCTGTACTACAAAGCCATAGTGGTCAAGAGAGCATGGTACTGGCACAAAAATAGAGACATAAAAACTTGGAATCGAATAGAAAACCAGGAAATGAAACTAACATCTTAGAACCACCTAATCTTTGATAAACAAACAAGAACATACCTTGGGGAAAAGACTCACTATTCAATAAATGGTGTTGGGAGAACTGCATATCCACATGTAAAAGACTGAAACTGGACCCACACCTTTCCCCACTCACAAAAATTGATTCAAGATGGATAAAGGACTTAAATTTAAGGCATGAAACAATAAAAATCCTCAAAGAAAGCATTGGAAAAACACTGGAAAATATTGGCCTGGGCAAAGACTTCATGAAGAAGATTCCCGTGCCAATTGCAACAACAACAAAAATAAACAAATGGGACTTCATTAAACTGAAAAGCTTCTGTACAGCTATGGAGACAACAACCAAAGCAAATAGACAACCTATACAATGGGAAAGGATATTTGCCTATTTTCAATTAGACAAAAGCTTGATAACTAGGATCTATAGAGAACTCAAATTAATCCACATGAAAAAGGCCAACAATCCCATGTATCAATGGGCAAGAGACATTAATAGAACTTTCTGTAAAGAAGACAGACAAATGGCTAACAAACATATGAAAAAATGTTCATCATCCCTGTCTATTAGAGAAATGCAAATCAAAACCTCCCTGAGATACCATCTAATCCCAGCAAGAATGGCCCACATCACAAAATCTCAAAACTGCAGATGGTGTCGTGGATATGGAGAGAAAGGAACACTTTTACACTGCTGGTGGGACTGCAAATTAGTACCACCTTTTTGGAAGGAAGTATGGAGAAACCTCAAGCACTCAAGCTAGACCTCCCATTTGATCCTGCAATCCCATTACTGGGCATCTATCCAGAAGGAAAAAAAAATCCTTTTATCATAAGGACACTTGTACTAGACTGTTTATTGCAGCTCAATTTACAATCGCCAAAATGTGGAAACAGCCTAAATGCCCACCAACCCAGGAATGGATTAACAAGCTGTGGTATAGGTACACCATGGATTACCATTTAGCCATTAAAAAATGGAGACTTTACATCCTTCGTATTAACCTGGATGGAAGTGGAAGACATTATTCTTAGTAAAGCAACACAAGAATGGAGAAGCATGAATCCTATGTACTCAATTTTGATATGAGGACAATTAATGACAATTAAGGTCACGGTGGGGGTGGGGGAAGGGAAGAGCAGAGAGAGGGAAGGAGGGAGGGGGGTCAGGTCTTGGTGTGTGCCACACCTTTTGGGGGCAAGACACGGTTGCAAGAGGGACTTTACCCAACAAATGCAATCAGTGTAACCTGGCTTATTGTACCCTCAATGAATCCCCAACAATAAAATAATAATAATAATCATATATTTATACCAACATACTAAACATCAGCTATAAATCAGAATAACAGAGTTGTACAATATAAAAAAGTGTAAAGTTTAAAAAGTTATTCAGTGATTTTTCTTGATAAAGGTATAGCAAACTGCTTTTCTTTTTAAACTCTTGGAATTTACATCTAGTTCCTGGTTCAGCAGGAGAACCCAGCAGTTTATGTTAATTTTTGCATAATAACTTTGCTAAATAGCTTTTTGTAAATATTGAAGCACTTGAAGACAATGGTTATATTACATTTGATTACCAAGGATCACTATCAGTATTGGAAATTAGAACAATTATATAACCAGAAGCATCTTAACTATTATGTGGAAAGAAATGATGAAGCCAAAATATATAACACAGATTTTATTCAGTATTAACAACAAAAAAAGCCTACCATTGTCATCTTTGAAAATAACTACAAATATTACAGTTAACAATTACTTGTTATAAAAATTATAATTTTGTTTTAATGTATTCAGGGTTTTTATACTTATGCTTTATTTGTGTTTTTGATATTTATTATATTGTTTGAATAAGAAGTATTATGGTTTTTAAATGTTGAAATCATGTGTTGTTTAATTTTTGTACTTGATTTCAAATTCTTTGACATTAAATATATGATGCTTTTAAAAAAATAAAAAAAAATTAAAGTGGTACTTAAACTGAATAGCTTCTGTACAGCTAAGGAAACAACAACCAAAGCAAACAGAAAACCTTCAGAATGGGAAAATATATTTGCATATTATGAATTGGACAAAAGCTTGATAATTAGGATCTATAGGGAACTCAAATTAATCAACAAAAAAGACCCAACAATTCTATATATCACTGGGCAAGAGACATGAACAACACATTCTCTGAAGAAGACAGATGAATGGCTGGAAAGCATATGAAAAAATGTTCATTATTTCTAATCATCAGAGATGCAAATCAAAATCAACCTGAGATAGCACCTGACCCCAGTATGATTAGCCCACATCACAAAGTCTGAAAGCTGCAGATGCTGGTGTGGATTTGGAGCCAAGGGAACACTTTTACCCTGCTTGTGGGATTGCAAACTAATACAACTTTTTTGGAAGGAAGTATGGAGAATCCTCAAAGAACTCAAATTAGACCTCCGTTTTGATCCTGCAATCCCAGTACTAGGCATCTACCCAGAAGAAAAAAAAAAAAATTATCATAAGGACATTTTCAGTAGACTGTTTATTGCAGCTCAATTTACGATTGTCAAATTGTGGAAACAACCGAAGTACCCACCAACCCAGGAGTGGATTAACAAGCTATGGTATATGTATACCATGGAATACTCTTCAGCCATTAAAAGAGATGGAGACTTTACATGTTTTTTGTTAACCTGGCTTGAGTTAGAATGCATTCTCCTTAGTAAAGCATCACTAGAATAGAGAAGCAATAATCCAATGTATGCAATTCCAATATGAAGGCAGTAGATGACCTAATACATGGTGGTAGGTATGGGAATGAGGGAGCAGGGAGAGGGGTGGAGGGGGATAGTTGGGGAGTCACGGTGTGTGGCACACCTCCTGGGGCAGGGACACACTTATAAGAGAGACTTTACCTAGCAAATGCAATCAGTTCAACCAAATTCTCTCTACCCTCAATGAATCCCAAACAATAATAAAAAAAGAGAACTGCTCTTGGATGTTTTTTGCAGCACAATTCACAATTGCAAAGATGTTGGATCAACTCAAGTGTCTATCAGTTCATGAATAGACTAACAAAATGTGGTGTATGTATACCATGAAGTATATGTCAGCCATATAAAAAGGATGAATTAATGCCTTTCATAACAATTTGGGTGGAACTGGAGACCTTCTCTTAAGTGAAGTTTCTTAGGAATGAAAAACAAATGCCATGTGTGCTTGTTATTAAATTGGAACTAACTGAAGAGTGAGCACACATGTGCATAGAGGGAAGTAAAACAGTTCAAATCAAGCATCAGGGAGGAGGGAACGGGAAAAAGGGAGGGGTGAAACCTACCTAATGGGCACAATAATCAATATTTGGTGATGGACACACCTATAGCTGTGACACGAACATTACAAAAGTGATCCATGTAACCAGAAACATTTGCACCCACTTAATATTTTGAAATAAAAAAATAAAATGCCCATTTTCACTAGTGCTATTAAAACTGTGCTATGGGTGGTGCCTGTGGCTCAGTGAGTAGGGCGCTGGCCCCATATACAGAGAGTGGCGGGTTCAAACCTGGCCTCGGCTAAACTGCAACAACAACAACAACAACAACAACAATAAAAAATTAGCCGGGTGGGTGTTGTGGCAGGCGCCTGTAGTCCCAGCTACTTGGGAGGCTGAAGCAACAGAATCGCCTAAGCCCAAGAGCTAGAGGTTGCTGTGAGCTGTGATGCCACAGCACTTTACTGAGGGTGATAAAATAAAACTCTGTCTCTAAAAAGAACAAACAAAAAAAACTGTCCTGTAAGTTCTATTCAGAACAATTAGGTGGAAGAAGAAACTTAAAAGTGTGCAAATTGGAAAAGAAGTGAAATGATTTCTATTATCAGATGATGTGATCCTATATAAAGAAAATCCCACAGAATCTGCCAGAAAAAAAAAAGAAAAAGCTCCTAGAACTAATGTACATATTTGGCAAACCTGCAGGGTGCAAGATCAACACACAAAAATCAGTTGTGTTTGTATAAACCAGTAATGAAGAATCTGAAGATGAAAGTAAAAAAAAATTTTCATTTACAATAGCACCCCAAAGAATAAAATGTCTAGGATTAAATTTAACCAAGCAGGTCAGAGATTTGTACACTGAAAAGTGTAGAATCTTCTTGAAAGAAATTTACTTTGACCTAAATAAATGGAAAGACATTCCGTGTTCATAGATTGGAAGACTTAATGCTGTTAAGATGTCAATATTACCCAAAGGAATGTACAAATTGAATGGAATTACTATCAAAATTCCAATGGCTTCTTTTGTAGAGAGGGAAAAAACAATCCTCAATTTATAGAGAACTGCAAGAGGCACCAAAGGGCACAAACAATATTGAAAGAGGGAAATAAATTTATAGGGCTGACATTTACACTTACCAATTTCAAAACTTAACCAAAAATTGGAATGTTCCTACCCCCAAAGAATGCCTAAGGTGATGGATACCCCAATTACCCTGATTTTATTAAATCACATTGCATATCTGTATCAAAACATCACGTGTACCCTATAAATGCGTGCAACTATTATGTACCCATAATAATTAAAAATAAAAACTTACCACAAAGTTATAGTAATCAAAGAAATGTGGTTCTGGAATAAGGATAGACATATGGACAAACGGAATTGAGATATAAACCCATATGATATGAAGATCATTCACAGTAGGGGGGGTAATAGACTCTCTTCAACAAATCACAATAGGAAAACTGGACATCCATATGCAAAAGAATAAACTGAACCCCTACCTCACACCATATAAAAAATTTAACTTAAATAGATTGAAGACCTGCATATAGTAGCTAAAATCATAAAACTCCTAGATGAAAACATGAGTTTATCCCTATAACCTTGGATTTGGCAATGGATTCTTAGTTATGGCTTCAAAAACTTGGAGACCAAAAGAAAAATAGCCTCATTGCTTGTACCCTCATATTAACCTGAAATTTAAAAAAAAAAAATAGAAAATCATATTAACTTACTGGGAAAAAAAAAGAAAAACAGGTAATTTGGACTTCATCAAAATTAAAATTTTGTGCATCAAAGAAATTTATGAAGAAAGTGAAAAGACAACTTATAGAATGGGAAAAAACTTTACAAATCTTTTATCTGATAAAGGTTTGATGTCCAGAATATATAAAGAAGTCCTATAACTCAATAGCAAAAACACAAACAGTTCTATCAAAAATGAGTAAAAGATTTGAATAGACATTCCTCCAAAGAAGATATACAAATGGCTGATAGACTCATGAAAAGATGGTTAACATTATTAGTCATCAGGGGAATGTCAATCAAAATCACAATGAGATACTATTTCATATCATTATTCTACTCAGGATGGGCTTGATAATTTTTAAAAATGGTATACTAATTTTTTGAAATAAAAAATAAATGTCAGTAAGGACATGGAGAAATTAGACCCTCATACATTGATGGTGAGAATGTAAAATAATGCAGCTTTTCTGGAATATTGTCTAGCAGATCCTTAAAGGGTTAAACAGAGTTGCCACATGACCCAGCAATTACATTCCTAGCTACATACTCAAAAGAATTCAAAACAGAGACTCAGACAGATACTTGCAAGCTACTGTTTATTGCAGGATTATTTTCAATAGCCAAAATGTGGAAAAAATCCAAATGTCCATTAACAGATATGCCGATAAACACAATGTTATATACAGTAAATTGGAATATTATTCAGACAATAAAATGAATGAAGTTCTGATATATGCTACAACATGCAATACCTTGAAAATATTATGCTAATGAAATAAGTCCAACACAAGAGGACAAATATTGTATAAGTTCACCTATATGAAATATATAGAATTGGCAAAGTTATAGAGATAGAGTGTAGACTAGAGTTTACCTAGGGCTTGGGGAAGGTGGAAATGGAGAATTATTGCTTACTGGTTATAGCGTTTCTCTTTTAGGTTATGAAAAAGATTTGGAAACAGCCAGTGGTCAGCCAGGTATGGTGGCTCACGCCTGTAACCCTAGTACTCTGGGAGGCTGAGATTGGTGGATTGCTTGAGCTTAGGAGTCGGAGACCAGACTGAGCAAGAGTGAGACCCCATCTCTACTAAAAATAGGAAAATCTAGCCATGCGTTGTGGTGGGCACCTGTAATGCCAGCTACTTGGGAGGCTGAGCAAAGAGGATTGCCTGAGCCTAGGAGTTTGAGGTTGCTGTAAGCTATGATGACTCTAGCCTGGGACAACAGAGTGAGACACTGTCTCAAAAAAAAAAGCTAGTGGTGATGATTGCATAACATTGTCAATGTGATTAACACCACTGACTTGTACACATAAAATGGTTAAAATCACATATCATAAGTATTTTACGTATATTTTATGACAGAAGATTCCAAACAATGGTCAATTAACTAATAGAAGGATGAAAAGGAGGACAAAAGAAACAAAGAAAAGATGGAAGAAATTGAAAACAGCTAGCAAGATGATAGAATTTAATCTAAACATATCAATAATTATGTTAAATGTGAATAGTCCAAATGTACCAGTTAAAAGTCAGAAATTATCTGATTGGATAAAAAAGCAAGATGGAATCACATGCTGTCTACGAGAAATTAACTTAAAATATGTATAAATAGATTAATAGGAAAATTGAGAGAAACATATATGATGCAGACACTAACCAAAAGAGTTGAACTGGCTATGTTACTTTCACTCAAAGCTGAGTTCAAAATAATGAACATTTTTAGTGGTAAAAAGGTACATTAGGGGCGGTGCCTGTGGCTCAAAGTGGTAGAGCGCCGACCCCGTATGCCGGAGGTGGTGGGTTCAAACCCAGCCCTGCCAAAAAAATAAAAAAGCAAACAAAAAAAAAAGGTACATTACATGATGATAAAGGTGTCAATTTTTCAAGAAGATATAATAATTCTAAATGTGTATGCAGGGATTAGAAATAAAAAAATTTGTTAGTGCATCACTAGGAGTAATAGCCAGTTGAGCCACTTCCATTTCTACCCCTTGATTTCTGGACCTGTGAATCCTAGTATGGGAAAAACAGTACCATATGTAGGATGCTAATTTAGAGCATATAAAGTATCCTGGAGGATATTGCCCAGTGCTGCAAGATGTTGTGACCTAGCTGGCACTATAATTGTGTCTTCAAAGGGCCATTCCACTGTTCTATCAAGCCAGCTGCTTCAGAATGAAGGGAAAATCACATGATCAGGGAATTTAGTGAATATGGCTGATTGCCATACTTCAGTTCCAGGAAGTGAGTTCCTGGATCAGAAGCAGTGCAGTGTGGAATACCATGATGATGGATAGGCATTCTGTTAGAGGATAGTTTTAGCAGAATAATTGCATGCAGGCAAGGCAAATCTGTACCCAGTGTGTTTCTAGTTTAGTAATAACCAAATACTGCCCCTTCAATAATGAAAATGGTCTGTTGTAATCAACTTGCCACCAGGTAGCTGCCTGATCACCCAAGGGAATGGTACCATGTGAAGGAGTCAGTGTTGGTCTCTGTTGCTGGAAGTTGAGCACCAAGCAGTGGCTATAGCCAGGTTCGCCTTGGTGAGCAGAGCTTTTTTTTTTTTGTAGAGACAGAGTCTCACTTTATGGCCCTCGGTAGAGTGCCATGGCATCACACAGCTCACAGCAACCTCCAACTCCTGGGCTTAAGCAATTCTCTTGCCTCAGCCTCCCGAGTAGCTGGGACTACAGGCGCCCGCCACAACGCCCAGCTATTTTTTGGTTGCTGTTCAGCTGGGGCTGGGTTTGAACCTGCCCCCCACGGTATATGGGGCCGGCGCCTTACCGACTGAGCCACAGGCGCTGCCCCGGTGAGCAGAAATCCATGTTGCAGAGCCCATGCATTACCTTGGTTCCTACCACCATGGCTACTTTGTTCATGAATCCATTGAGCAATGACAAGAGTAGCTAGGGAAAGAGGTAGACTTGCATCCATAGAAAAGGTTATCTTAACCACTTGATTATTAAATCCTCCGATGATAAGGTCACCCTTTGGTGAGCTTTCACATAGGACACAGATATATTCACATTCTCTGCACATTCAGTGAGTTCTAGCCACACACCTCTTCCCCCAGGTCTCCTCATCACCAGTTTTCCAATTATATTCCTTCCAAATCTCTGATCATCCATCAAAACCACTGGCCTCATCTCATCAATCTTAGAGTCTAACCTCTAGCCATTTCTCTTTTTCAAGCAAAATGAAATTCTAGGTACACTGTTCAAAGTTCTGCTCACTGGAAGGAGCACCACTGTCCTTGAGGGATCTTCCAAAAAGGGGCTGTAGTGGTACAACACTTTCTAGTGTGCCTGCATATTGTGTAGAACCATCTGTAAACCAGGGCCAAGATTTTTTTTCCTAAGTCAACTAGTTATAGGAACCACCCCATGAGTTCATAGATGTGGGCCAACTAAGAGTGAGAAGGTAATGTAGAAGGAGTAGGTGCCACTATATTTTGGACCTCTTTCTCATAAAATGTATTTGAACATTTAGGACCCATTCAAATCTGATCTTATATGTGTATGTATCACTTCTATTTTATAAAGGAGTGCTTACCGTACAAACTTTGTGGCTTTGTGAGTCAGACAACACTTAGTTAATAATCAGCAGCTCGGGTTGTATAGTAACATGGTAACCCATGGGCAACATTCAGTCTATATAGCAAGCAAAGTCTATTTCTCAAAATGAGAGTAGTTATATGCAGAGTATGTTAAGACTTTGCTGCCAAATCCTAAGGATCTGTCCTGTGATTCAACTACAGGGACCTGCCAAAGATTCCAAGCAGAATGTTTATCTGCCACTACCACTAAACACAATATCAGATCTATTGGAACATATGGCCCAAGTGGTAAAGCAGCTTGCACTGCAGCTGTTGCTGAGCCTTCTCTTGTTCTTGGTGTCACTCAAAACTAGCAGGTTTTTTTTTTTTTTTGTGTGTGTGTGTGTGTGTGTGTGACATGGTAAATGAAGTGGAGTAGCACTCCCAAGTGAGGTATATGTTACCTTCAAATCCCCTGGATTTTGTGCTTCTTTTGATGATAGCATGGGTCTCTTTTGATGATAGCATGGGTCATCTGCAATAACTTCTCTTTACCTTAAAAGGAATGTCTTGACATGTCCCACATCATCGAAACACTAGAAAGTTCACTGATGGGGGAGCCCTCTGAATGTTTGTGGGTTTTATTTCTCATCCTCTGGCACACAAATGACTTACCAATCTGTTTAGAGTAGTTTCTATTTCTTGTTCTCCAGATCTAGTAAGCATAGTATAATCAATTTTAGAGACCAGCATGCTATCCTCTAAGAGGGAAAGGCATATCCTCCTTGTGGACAGGAGGCTGACACATTGACTTAACCGGATATAGGACAGTGAAGGTATGTCATTGGCCTTCCCAGCCAAAAGCAAACTTGTGGCCTTTATTGACAGGCACAGAGAAAAACGAATTTACTACATCAATAGATGCATACCAAGTTACCAGGGGAGAGTTGTTAATTTTTTCAAGCAACAAAACCACATATCAAAAAGCAGCTGCAACTGGAGTTACCACCTAATTAATTTTACTGCCATTTGCTAAGATCTAATCATCTGTATAGATGAAATGAGTGAGTTGAGCAGGGAAGTGGTAGGAATAACCGTCCTTAATCCTTCACATGCTGAATGGTGCGCTAATCTCTGAAATCCTTCCAGGAATGCAATATTTCTTTTGATTTACAATTTTTGTAGATAGAAAAGGCTTTAGTGGCTTTTACTTGGCCTTTTCTATCATAATCACCCACATTTCAAAGATCAGGGAAGTAATGTGGAGATTCCGCCAGTTGTAGAATATGTCTATTTTAAGTATGCCTTCTGAAAATGGGGAAATGATCACAGGGTGGGCTCACTGTAAAATGGACCTGATCAAAAACTCCATTGATTGGTTGATTAAATAGAGTGTAGTGTGAGATGAGAATAGAAGAAATAGTGTGTTGAGAATTGTGATGGGTATGAAATTTAACCTTACTTGCAAGCTAACACATTAGCTTGCCATAGTTTCATAGATGCTTGAAGAAGAAATGAGACTCCCAGGTAAGAGACAAATGACTTCATTACAATCATAGTAATAACTAGACAGTTTGCTTTTTTTTTTTTTTTTTTAGAGACAGAGTCTCACTATGTCATCCTCGGTAGAGTGCCATGGTGTCACAGCTCACAACAACCTCCAACTTCCAGGCTTAGGTGATTCTCTTTCCTCAGCCTCCCAAGTAGCTGAGACTACAGGAACCTGCCAGGACTCCCAGCTATTTTTTTATTAATATTAAATCATAGCTGTGTACATTAATGCGATCATGGGGCACCATACACTGGTTTTATAAACAGTTTGACACATTTTCATCACACTGGTTAACATTGCCTTCCTGGAATTTTCTTAGTTATTGTATTAAGACAATTATATTCTACATTTACTAAGTTTCACATGTACCCTTGTAAGATGCACTGCAGGTCTAATCCCACCAATCACCCTCCCTCTGCCCATCCTCCCCCCTACCTCCCTTCCCTTTCCCCCTTCCCCATATTCTTAGGTTATAACTGGGTTATAGCTTTCATATGAAAGCCATAAATTAGTTTCATAGTAGGGCTGAGTACATTGGATACTTTTTCTTCCATTCTTGAGATACTTTACTAAGAAGAATATGTTCCAGCTCCATCCATGTAAACATGAAAGAGGTAAAGTTTCCATCTTTCTTTAAGGCTGCATAATATTCCATGGTGTACATATACCACAATTTATTAATCCATTTGTGGATCGAGGGGCACTTGGGCTTTTTCCATGTCTTAGCAATTGTGAATTGGGCTGCAATAAACATTCTGGTACAAATATCTTTGTTATAATGTGATTTTTCGTCTTCTGGGTATACACCTAGTAGAGGAATTATAGGATTGAATGGCAGATCTATTTTTAGATCTCTAAGTGTTCTCCAAACATCTTTCCAAAAGGAATGTATTAGTTTGCATTCCCACCAGCAGTGTAGAAGTATTCCCTTTTCTTCACATCTATGCCAACATCTCTGGTCTTGGGATTTTGTGATATGGGCTAATCTTACTGGAGTTAGATGATATCTCAACGTAGTTTTGACTTGCATTTCTCTGATGATTAAAGATGATGAGCATTTTTTCATATGTCTGTAGCCTGGGCACCTGTCTTCTTCAGAGAAGTTTCTCTTCAAGTCCCTTGCCCAGCCTGCGATGGGATCACTTGTTCTTTTCTTGCTTATATGTTTGAGTTCTTTGTGGATTCTGGTTATTAAACCTTTGTCAGAGACATAACCTGCAAATATCTTCTCCCATTCTGAGGGCTGTCTGCTTACTTTACTTACTGTGTTCTTGGCTGTGCAGAAGATTTTTAGTTTGATCAGGTCCCAGTAGTGTATTTTTGAAGCTGCTTCAATTGCCCGGGGGGTCCTCCTCATAAAATACTCGCCCAGACCGATTTCTTCAAGGGTTTTCCCTGCACTCTCTTCTAGTATTTTTTATAGTCTTGTGTCTTAAGTTTAAATCTTTAATCCAGTGAGAGTCTATCTTAGTTAATGGTGAAAGGTGTGGGTCCAGTTTCAGTCTTCTACAGGTTGTCAGCCAGTTCACCCAGCACCATTTGTTAAATAGGGAATCTTTTCCCCACTGGATGTTTTTAATTGGCTTGTCAAATATCAAATAATGGTAAGTAGCTGGATTCATCTCTTGGTTCTCTATTCTGTTCCAGACATCTACTTCTCTGTTTTTGTGCCAGTACCATGCTGTTTTGATCACTATCGATTTATAGTATAGTCTGAGGTCTGGTAGCGTGATTCCTCCTGCTTTGTTTTTATATCTGAGTAATGTCTTGGCTATTCGAGGTTTTTTCTGATTCCATATAAAACGAATTATTATTTTTTCAAGATCTTTAAAGTTCGACAGTGGAGCTTTAATAGGGATTGCATTAAAATTGTATATTGCTGGGGCGGCGCCTGTGGCTCAGTCGGTAAGGCGCCGGCCCCATATGCCGAGGGTGGTGGGTTCAAGCCCGGCCCCGGCCAAACTGCAACCAAAAAATAGCTGGGCGTTGTGGCGGGCGCCTGTAGTCCCAGCTGCTCGGGAGGCTGAGGCAAGAGAATCACTTAAGCCCAGGAGTTGGAGGTTGCTGTGAGCTGTGTGAGGCCACGGCACTCTACCGAGGGCCATAAAGTGAGACACTGTCTCTACAAAAAAAAAAAATTGTATATTGCTTTGGGTAGTATGGACATTTTAACAATGTTGATTTTTCCCAGCCATGAGCATGGTATGTTTTTCCATTTGTTAAAGTTCTCAGCTATTTCTTTTTTTAGAGTTTCATAGTTCTCTTTATAGAGATCTTTCATGTCCTTTGTTAGATAAACTCCCAAATATTTCATCTTCTTTGGCACTACTGTGAACGGAATAGAGTCCTTAACTGTTTTTCAGCTTGACTATTGTTGGTATATATAAAGGCTACCGATTTATGAATTTTGATTTTGTAACCTGAGACGCTACTGTATTCCTTGATCACTTCTAAGAGTTTTGTAGTAGAATCCCTGGTGTTTTCCAGATATTCAATCATATCATCTGTGAAGAGCAAAAGTTTGATCTCTTCTGACCCTATATGGATACCCTTGATTGCCTTTTCTTCCCTAATTGTGATGGCTAAAACTTCCATTACAATGTTAAAGAGCAGTGGAGACAATGGGCAGCCTTGTCTGGTTCCTGATCTGAGTGGAAATGATTCCAATTTAACTCCATTCAATATGATATTGGCTGTAGGTTTGCTGTAGATGGCCTCTATCAGTTTAAGAAATGTCCATTCTATACCAATTTTCTTAAGTGTTGTGATCATGAAGGGATGCTGGATATTATCAAAAGCTTTTTCTGCATCAATTGAGAGAATCATATGGTCTTTGTTTTTTAATTTGTTTATGTGCTGAATTATACTTATAGATTTACGTATATTAAACCAGCCTTGAGACCCTGGGATAAAACCGACTTGGTCATGATGTATAATTTGTTTGATGTGTTGCTGGATTCTGTTTGATAGGATCTTATTGAATATTTGCATTTATATTCATTAGCGATATTGGTGTATAATTTTCTTTTCATGTTGGGTCTTTTCCTGGTTTGGGGATCAGGGTGATGTTTGCTTCATAGAACGTGTTAGGTAGTCTTCCTTCTTTTTCTACCTTTTAGAACAGGTTGAGTAATATAGGTACTAATTCCTCTTTAAAGGTTTGGTAGAATTCTGATGTGAAGCCATCTGGTCCTGGGCTTTTCTTTTTAGGGAGATTTTGTATGGTTGATGCTATTTCAGAACTTGATATTGGCCTGTTCAACATTTCCACTTGATTCTAGCTAAGTCTTGGAAGGTGATGTGCTTCCAAGTATGGGTCAATTTCCTTCAGATTTTCATATTTCTGAGAATAAAGTTTCTTGTAATATTCATTAAAGAGTTTTTGAATTTCTGAGGAGTCTGTTGTTATTTTGTCTTTGTCATTTCTGATTGATGAAATTAGAGATTTTACTCTTTTTTTCCTGGTTAGGTTAGCCAAAGGTTTATCTATTTTATTGACCTTTTCAAAAAACCAACTTTTTGATTTATTGATCTGTTGTATAATTCTTTTGTTTTCAATTTCATTTAATTCTGCTCTAATTTTTGTTATTTCTTTTCTTCTACTGGGTTTGGGGTTGGAATGTTCTTCCTTTTCCAGTTGCTTCAGATATCCCATTAGGTTGTTAACTTCCTCTCTTTCTATTCTCTTGAGGAAGGCTGAATGATAGCTGGGTCAGAGATGAGATCAAGAATGAAATTGCCAAATTTTTGGAACAAAACAACAATGAAGACATGAATTATCAGAACCTCTGGGATACCACAAAGCCAGCTATTTTTTTGTTGCAGTTTGGCCAGGGCCAGGTTTGAACTTGCCACCCTCGCTTTATGGGGCCAGCACCCTACCCACTGAGCCACAGGTGCTGCCCAGTATTAGCAGTTTCTTGTGCTGATTGCCTGAGTCCCAATTCCCACAGAACACAAAGAAGGCCAGGTGTTACCTGCACATATAATGGATAGCATTACAGCAGAGGAACTCATAGCTTAGGGAATCTGAATCTTTGTGCTAGTCAGTAATCATAGTAGCCCTTTAATCTAAAGGCAGATATTATTTTTATTATGCTGGACGGAAAGTACATTTGATTTGGAGGGTGATGTTTTCTGTATCCTCCAAGGCTGTTTACTATATCCTTTACATACATATCCTTTAAAAGATAGTTTGGAACAAAAACAGTCTGTGTCTGTGCTTGTAAGAAACACAGAAACATGAGAGAACCATGGTGAATTGTCTCCCAACAAAAATGCTAGAACTGAAATTTGGATTAAGATTACCTTACAGAGGTAAGGAAGAATCAGGATACAGTGGCATTGGAAAGTGAGGGTAGAGGCTCGGCACCTATACAGTGGTTATGGCACTGGCCACACACACTGAGGCTGGCAGGTTTGAACCTGGCCTGGGCCAGCTAAACAACAATGACAACTGTAACAAAAAAGTAGCCAGGTATTGTGGCAGGCACCTGTAGTCCCAGCTATCTGGGAGGCTGAGGCAAGGGAATCGCTTAAGCCCAAGAGTTTGAGGTTGCCGTGAGCTGTGACACCACAGCACTCTACAGAGGGTGACACAGTGAGACTCTGTCTCAGAAAATAAAAAAAATAAATAAATAATAGAAAGGGAGAGTAGAATGGAGTTTCAAGAAAGTGAGTGTGGGCTGGGTCAGTGGTTCCCGCCTGTAATCCTAGCAATCTGGGAGGCCCGGGCGGGTGGACTGCTTGAGTTTAGGAGTTTGAGATCAGCCTGAGCAAGAGTGAAACCCTGTCTCTACTGAAAACAGAAAAATTAGCCAGGTGTTGTGGTGGGTGCCTGTAGTCCCATCTACTCAGGAGGCTGAGGCAAGAGGATCACTTGAGCCCAAGAATTTGAGGTTGCTGTGAGCTATGATGCCAAGGCACTCAACCCAGGGTGACAGAGTGAGACTCTGTCCCCTTTCCCACCAAAAAAACAAAGAAAGCATGCTCATCATTGTTAAATGCTACTGAAAGGTCAAGTATAATAAAGATGGAGAGGAGGATTTTGAACTGGTTGATTGGTGATTGAGCATGGATCCCCTTAGAAGCACCTAACAAGACATGATTAGATAGGCAAGTATTGTATTAAGTGAAATGTCTGAGAGAAAATGTGGAGGGAAGTGGAGGAGTCTGGAAGGGCCATCATTCAGTTATCAAGAATCTTTGAGCTGTCAGGGAATCCTCAAGCCAAAGTTGACCATCAGATGAGTCCCACATCTCTGAGGAATAGACTTGCCTTAGTATCCTTGCTGCACTCAGTCATTGTCCCTTCCTTCTTCCTAAGAGAACCCCACTTTTGTACAGGTATTCACCCCACTCTAGCTTCAGGTATGTGTTGATGAGAACATGTCAGTACATTCCCCTGATGACAAATAATGGTTTGAAGATAAGCATCTGTTCAGTGAAAATGGAAGGAAAATAAATTCCATGGTTGGAGGAGTGCTTTTCTTACTCTCTTCCTTTGGATGTAAATAAAGAAGCGTATTGCACCAACCCCTAAATGTTATCTATACTGGGGCTAAAGCCAATGTGTTGAGAATGGCAGAGCAGAGAGATGGAGAAAACCTGCCTCTTGGATGATGTCATCAAACATCTAAATTAATGAAACTTAGTGCCTGCCCTTTGTCTGGATTTCTTGTTTTATGAGAAAATGAATATCCTTATTATATAAGCTACTTTATTTTTAAAGAGACAGTCTTATTTTGTTGCCCTTGGTAGAGTGCTGTGACGTCACAGCTCACAGCAACCTCCACCTCTTGGGCTTAGGTGATTCTCGTGCCTCAGCCTCCTGAGTAGCTGGGACTACAGGTGCCGGCCACAACACCCGGCTATTTTTTTGTTGCAGTTTGGCCAGGGCCAGGTTAGAACCCACCACCCTCAGTATATGGGGCCGGCACCCTACTCACTGAGCCACAAGCGCCACCCTACATAAGGAACTTTAAAGGGTTTTTATAGCTTCTAGTGAAAGCATCCCAGCATACACAAGGCTAAGACCAACATAGCTAGTGTTTCTTCCTTTCTTTTTTTGTTTTGGTTAAGCAGGCTGGGGCCAGATTTGAACCTGCCACCTGGTGCACAGTGCCAACACTCTAACCACTGAGCTGCAGGAGCCCAGCCATGGTTAGTGTTTCTTGGGCAGGTTACTTAAACTCTCTGTGCCTCCCAGTTTCCTTATCCATAAATTGGACGAGACAAATATTTAGTTGGTGTGCTTTGATAGTAACTAAAAATGGAATTTATTTCACTTTTGAATAAGAAGTCCTTTAGCTACATTTTGGTGGTAGACAATACTTTCTTGCAATTGCATCTAGTAAATAACAGCCACTTAAATTTAAATATAGAAATTCATCGGGGATATTTGGGAACTGTGTTCTGGGTAACTTCAGGGGAGTTACTAAGGAAGTCTATCAAATGTCTGTTTGGATTGCCAGAGATGATGATTCTGGGCTAGAGAATAACCAATAGAATATGAATTGTTTAATACATAGTAGAGATGATCGTGAAGTGGGACAACACACACATAAAGAAGCAGATGATAGCCAGCACCAGGTTATTGCCACAAGTTTGTAACTCAGTTTAACACAGTAGATCCTCTTACTGATTTATTGCCTAAGAAAGTCTTGATAAAGAAGTTGAGACACCTGAATGTCAGGAAGCCTTTGATAAAAGGCAATTTAGTAAGAGACAAGATTTAGACTATTTCTGGGGTGGCACCTGTGGCTCAAAGGAGTAGGCGCCGGCCCCATATATCAGAGGTGGTGGGTTCAAGCCCAGCCTCGGCCAAAAACTGGAAAAAAAAGATTTAGACTATTTCTGATTATAATAAATTATTTGTAGCTATGGAAACTTTGAAGCAAGGACTTGAGACTATGTTGACCCAGGATAGAGAAGGAAGAGGAAAAAAATTCCCTTATCTTTTGAAATTACTGTCTACCGTGCCAATAATAGGAGCTAACATTTCTTGAGTGCCACCTTTGTGGCAAGCATAGCACTACACTCCACATACACTATCTCATGTGATCCTCAGAACAATCCTATGAGGTATATACCATCATTATTTCCATTTTTAGGAGTGATATTTATAATATTTAACCTATGGCATAGGCCCTAACCAATCAGAATGGATATCTGGAGACAATTAGTACAGCCATACTCATGCACACAAATTGAACTGAGGCACTGAGTGCATAAAGAGCCTGTCCAGGACACACAGTCAACAATGAAGCTGGGAATTTGAACTCAGATCAGTGGCTCTCCAAAGCCTGAGTTTGGTTGCTATCACTATGTTGTGTTGTACAGCTTCCTACTGGAGAGGGAAAGCTAATCACATGTCTAGTCACATTTGGGTGATTGATAAAGCTAAGATATTAGTTATTCAGGTTCAATATTTCTCTGTAATTAATCACAAAGTCCTGAACTGTGTAATGACCCCTGCTATGGTCTAAAAGTTTGTGCCCTCAACATTCATTCACATTTGAAACCTAATCCTCAATGTGATGCCGTTAGATGGTAGAACATTTGGGAGGTGATTAGGTCATGAGGACAGGCCCCTCATGAATGGGATTAATGCTCTAATAAAAGAGGCCCCAGAGAGCTCCCTTACCCCTTCTATCATCTGAGGACACATGGAGAAGGTACCATTTATGAAACAGGAAACAGCTCTCACCAGAAACTGAATCTACTGGCAACTTTATCTTAAAGTTCCCAGACTCCAGAACTGAGAAATAAAATTCTTTTGTTTTCAAGCCACCCAGTTTATGGTATTTTGTCATAATAGCTCAAACAGACTCAGACACAAAATTGGTACCAGGAAATGGCTGTGCTGTTGTAACAAATACCTGGAATGTGGACGTGCCTTTGGAGCTGAGTAATGGGTAGAAGATGCAAGTTAGAAAAACCCTACATTGTTGTGAACAGACCACCAAGGGTGATTGGGGTCAGGGATCAGAAGAAAAGGAGAGCTGTAGAGAGAGCTTCAATCTTAGAAAATACCTAAGTGGTTGCAAACAGAATGCTGATAGAATTATGGAAGTAGAGGTTGATGAGATCTCAGATGGAAATGTGGAACATGTTATCACATGATGGAGGAAAAGCCATCCTTATAAAGTGGCAAAGGACTTGGCTGAATTGTGTTCATGTTCTAGGGTTTTATGAAAGGTAGAACTTGTGAGTGATGAAATTGGATATTTGGATGAGGAAATTTCTAAGCAAAGTGTTGAAGGTGTGGCTTGGTTGGGTGTTATTATTGAGACAATGGAAGAATGAACTCCCCAAATTCTGGGACAGTATGCTCCTCAGCTGACCAAGGTGTGGCTCCAGTGAGCCCGGATGCAGCATGGACTTTGGTGGCTGCCCCTCCCGAGGGCACAGGCAGTAAACCTAAGTGGTGACTGTGTAGTGCCATTTCCAATGGCTCACAGAGTGCACGAATACCTTCACCTACATTTCCAAGGATGAATGCCTGGAACCTTGGCATGTGACCTAGGCAGAGAGCTGTCACAAGGGCAGGGCCACCTAAGAGAGTCTCTATTAGTGCAATGCCTAGTGGAACCGTGGGGGTGGGGCTTCCCCCAAGACCCCAGACCAGCGGAGCTCAGGCATAGAGCTGCCCAAAATCATGAGATTAGGCCTGCTACCTCAATGTGTCTAAAAGGCAGGACATCAAGTCAAGGAAGATTATACTTGAGGCTTAAGATTTAATGTTGTTTGCCCTGTTGTGTTTCAGAATTACTTGGGATCTGTTATCCCTTTCTTCTTTCCTATTTCTCCCTTTTGGAATAGGAGTGCTTAGCCCATGCTTGTCCCACCAGTGTATTTTGGAAGCATACAACACATACAATTTCACAGGATTATAGCTGGAGAGTGATTTTCATCAGAATGAATCATACCTTGACTTTTCTCTACATCTGATTTAGCCGATGTCTTAGTTCATTTTGTATTGCTATAATATTAACAGAATACCATAGACTAGGTAATTTCTAAAGAAAAGAAATGCATTTCTTACAGTTGTGGAGGCTGGTAATTCTGAGATTGAGGGGCTGTATCAGGTGAGGGCCTTCTCACTGTATCACAACATGATTGTGCCATATGGTGAGAGACAGCATGAGAGAGGAAAAGGAGGCTGAACTTCTTTTTTTTTTTTTTAGGATCTCATCTTCATTTAACTCCACAAATTACAGCATTCATTTTTGCACACAGATTCCTCCAGGGGCCCAGTAGATACAGTTCATTTCAATGCTCTCTTATACCTAACAAAGAACAATACTGGTATAAAGCCACTAAATGGACAGCTACTTCACAAGCTAAATAGGAAAAATTGACAATGTAATACATACATATACACATTCACAACTTTTGCAGTTTCCATGAAGATGGCATCAAAACTGACATGTAAGGAGGCTTTGGTGTTGACATTCCTCACTGACAACACACTTCAAAGGGCCAGAGTCCTTCTCCCTCAGCACTGGCTTTGAAGAGTAACAATCCTTCTGGGAAATTGTTAGAAATTTCTGGATGGCTCTTCCTTAGAGGTTGTTCCTCCAGTGGTTCCTATTTTTGCTCTAGGCCAAAGATAACCTCTGGTTTGACAACACAGTACCTCTCAAGAGATTCCCTTCAGAGAAGCTTGGGGTGGGGACTGAAAATCTGCATTTCAAACAAATTCACACGGATGCTGAGGCCGCTGGTCACAGGTTCTTACTTTGAGAAGCACTGCTCTTATATGGACACAATCTTACTCATTTTGTGTTAGTAGGAAGATGCAAACAACTTTGCAGACATAGCACACTGGTGCCTCCTGGGTTCTCCCCCCAACTCTTCCGACTCATCTGCCATTTCCCGGTGCTGTAGTACTGGCCCTAGAAGAGCGAGCAGACTCTGTGACCCCTGGCCACCTCAAAAACACCAGGCCTGAGAAAACAAAATAGAGCCTGGACACAGAAGCTGAACTTCTGTTTTTTTTTTTTTAGGAACTGACTACCATGATAACTAATCTATTCCTTCAATAATGGCATTAATCTATGAGGGCTCTGCACTCATGACCTGATTACCTCTTAAATGTCCCACTTTTCTGCAGTACCCGTAGCTCAGTGGGTAAGGTGTCGGCCACATACACTGAGGCTGGCGGATTTGAACCCAGTCCAGGCCAGCTAAAATCAACAATAATAACTGTAACAAAAAAAAAAATATGGGTGTTGTGGCAGGCACCTGTAATCCTAGCTACTTGGGAGGCTGAGGCAAGAGAATCACTTAAACTGAAGAGTTGGAGGTTGCTGTCAGCTATGACGCCATGGCACTCTACCAAGGGCAACATAGTGGGACTCTATCTCAAAAAAAAAAAAAAAATTAGTCCCTCTTTCAACACCCTTGCATTGGGGATTAAGAGACACATGAACTTTGAGGGACACGTTTAAACTACAGCAGAAGATATTTAGATGAGACTTTGGACTTGGAGTTTAAAATTGATTCTGGAACAAAATCAAGACCCTTGAGGCTATTGGGTAGAGTGAAAGTATTTTGTGTGCAAGAGGACATGAATTTTGGGGGGTATGGGTGAAATTCTATGGTCTGAATGTTTGTGTCCCCCATTCTATGGTCTGAATGTTGTGTAAATTCCTGTGTTTAAACCTAACCCCTAATGTGATGGTATTGGGAGGAGGGACGTGTAGAAGGTGATTAAGTCATGAGGGTGGAGCTCTCATGAATGGGATTAGTGCCATTTTAAAAGAGGCCCCAGAGAGCTGCCTTGCCCCTTTCCACCATGTGAAGACACAGGGAGAAGGTGCCGTCTATGAACCAGGAGGTGAGTTCTCATCAGACACTGAACCTGCTGGCAATTTTATCTTCAAGTTCCCAACCTACAAAACTATGAGAAGTAAACTTCTGTTATTCATAAGCCACTCAGTTTATGGTATTTTGTGATATTACCCCAAACAAACTAAGGTAACCCCCAATTAATTTTGAACATGAGCATGGTTATTACGTAAATCCAGCTTTAATATTAGACACATTGAAGACATGTTATAGCCCATCCTGAGGCAATTAAGAACTTTTACTTACTGCTTTAGGATTTTGGAGAAGCTAGAGTTTGCAGGGGAGAGGTAGTGGTTGTTAGGTTAAGAGTAGGATAGTCAGGGAGTGGCCTAATATGATTTTTCCTGAGTAAAGTAAGCATTTTAAGACAAAATTACCTACTAGATGCAACAACATTCGAGTGTTCCTAATTATAGTCTCATCCTAACAAGTTGAGGGAGTTTGATGGTTCAATGTGTGTGTGTATGTGTGGGGGAATTGGTGGTGAAGGAGAATCCACATAGGACACAAGGATGAGAGACAGAAAAAGAATCTGTTCACATTCTCTTGAAATCTCCTGTAGTTTCTTTCAAAATACTGCACATCTTTTCTCGAAATTTCAGCCTGGGCTTAGAGTGAGGGTCAAAGTGCAAGTAACATCAAAGTTTATTTTTGAAATAAAGGTTTATTTCCTCATAGCATTCTTGAAGGATTTGCCCTGTGTGTGTGAAGCATTGAGTTTGGCTGAAAGGAATTTATTTTAGGACATTGAGCTGTCTTTGGCTTACATGCCTGTTGCCCTAGGAAGAGATTGATGGCCATGTGAGTTTCCAGTCCACCCCTGGGGCCCAGCTCTGGAGCTACACCCCTCCTGGCTCAGCTTAAGGAAGAAGCCTCTGTTGACTCAAGGGCAGAAGTGCTCTTTCCTCTCAAATCTTACAGCAGTAATCCACTCAGCACTCCCTTTCTTTTCAGAGCATAGCATTGATTAGGACTGATATTGTCTGCATTGTTGATTGAATAATATAGGCTCTATTCTGACTGAAAAGCTCCTAGTTCACTTTGGGCTACAGGGCTGCCTGTCTGAGGAGAATTCACTTGTGTTCTTAACTGCAGAGTTAAGAATTAATATCAATGAAGGTAAATGACACTTTAAGAGTTAATTTAGTTATTTCCTGATTCTTCTTAATTCCTCCTGGTACAAACACTTAGAAGCAGGGAACAACAGGTTAGAGTTGGGATTGACAAGCAATCTTCTTATCCTACTACTGGCTACATGTGTAGTTTTTTTATTTACAATGAAAACATCTTTACTGAGTCTCAAGGCAAGGGGGTGTGGGGTGAATGTATATTCTTAAAACTTAGATAAAACATGTTGGTACAGTCAAGGGCACCTGCAGTCTTAGCTACCTGGGAGAATCCCTTGAAGCCAGGAGATTGAGTCTAGCCTGGGCAACACAGCTAGATCTTGTCTCTGAAATGAACAACAAACAAAAAAACTTAGATAAAACAAATTGACTATAGAGGAATGTCAAGGAGAAAACTGGCATCCCTTTGTAGCCACCAAGTTGCTACCATCTGGGCATTTTTGAGAGGTAGCAACATGGAGGTACCATTCTTGTTTCTCATCCTGAAATAAGACTGAAGGTTATACTGGGATGTTGAGTAGGTTGCATGGTTGCTCATAAAATTTCAATTTGCAGCTGTGGAAACTGCCAGCTGGAAGGAAGAGTCAGCATATCCTATGTCACTTATTTTTATTCTTTCATGTTTATTTATTTATTTTTTTGAGACAGTCTCACTATGTTGCCCTCAGTAAAGTGCTGTGGCATATAGCTCGCAGCAACCTCAAACTCTCGGGCTTGAGCAATCCTCTTACCTCAGCTTCCCAAGTAGCTGGAACTACAGGCGCCTGCCACAATGCCTGGCTATTTGTTGTTGTTGTAGTTGTCATTGTTGTTTGGCAGGCCCTGGGCCTGGTTGGAACCTGCTAGCCCCAGTGTATTTGGCCGGTGCCTTAGCCACTGAGCTACAGGTGCCAAGACTCATTCAGATTTATTTTTTTATTGAAATTCCAGGTCAGTAGGCAGGATGGGAGGTGGGAAGGAAAGTTGGGCCCTTCCTGGTCATGAGCCATCAACTCTCCTGTTTTCCTCCTGCCTCTTTGGCTAATCTTTCTCAGTCTCTGTTTCTAGGCCACAACCATGACCAGTTCCACAGGTGAGCCCAGCTAAGGCTGAGATTGCAACTCCAAGCATGGTGACTGGATGAACTGCTGTAGGCCTGGAGCCTTGGAATTGGTGGGTGGGTAGGAAGCATCCAGCACTTGGTTGTTAAGGGATTCTCATTTCTCCCTTTTGCACCTTCCTTTTCTTTCTCTCCTTCTGAATGTATAATGCCAAGGTTTATAGGTAAATCAAAGCAAATGTTTAATTCACAGAGCACTTAATGGCCATTTCACCCTAGACATGTGGGCACAGGTGGGGAGTAGCTGTCTAGGTCTCCACATGAAAAGTTTTTAAGTACCTCCTTCCTCATGTCAGGCAGTGTTCTGCTCCAGAATCCACAATGACTCTCTATAGTCCCTTCAGTAAGTTAAATCCTTTAAGAAGGTTCTTCCTATCTGCTTCCAAGAGGCATTTTCTGAGTACCTACTGTGTGCCAGTCACTGGGTTTGGCACTGGGCATATAGCAGTGAACAAGACAAACATGGTTCCTGGCTTCATGGAGGTAAGGGTCTGGGGGGAGATAATATTATTACAGAGAAATATTATTATTAAACAAGGATGTTTGTATGACTCTCTAGTAACCTGTGCCAGATATTGTGCCGGAGGGTGATGTGGGAGCATAGCAGAGGGCTCCTCACTGTAGCTGCTTTCCTGCCAGCTGGAGCATGGCACTTCTAGGACTGAACCTCTCCCTTCCACAGACCAGAGCCAGGTCCCCTGCTCTTGGCCCTTCTCTTGAATTCATGGCAACCCCTCACTCAAGGTCTCACCTTTCTTTTTGGGAAGAGATAGGAGAGAAGTGAAGATTTACATTCCCTCAATTTTTTCCATCATCCATGCCATCCTGCTCTAGTCCTGGGAAGGGAGGAGGGGCTCTGTTCTGAGGTGGCTCCATTGCAAGTCCTTGATGTTTCCTTGATGAAAGCCAGGGCCATATTATTGAAGAGGCTGGAGTGAGAGCGGACTAGGCTGGAGGGAAGGGTGTGGAGTCAAAGTGATTTACTTGGTGTTGAGTTGTTATTACGGAGCTCTGAAAGATTCATCAGCTTTGGGTATCAGAGTAGTGAGGGCAGCTCAGCCACCAGGCCCAGCCCAGGCCTACTGCATTCAGGCAGAGAACCTCTGCCCAGTCTCCTTCAATCTGCTAGCACCTCATTTCTTCTCCAGAGCAGAGATCAGTCTAAACAGTTCAGAGGTCAAGGAAAAGTATCCCTGGAGAGTCCAGCCAATGCCCTACTTCCTGCCAGTCACTCTCTTGGTTCAGGTTTAAGTTCACAAACTAGAGAATTTTGGGTTCTCATTCTGCAACTGGATTTTATAGTTCAGAAAGGAGGCTGTCTTTTGCCCAATTCTTGATTCTCATTTTAATTAGAATCCAACTTTTCTAGTATCCATATTCTGATTTCCTAAGTAAGAAGCAACTATATACTGAGATGGGTAATTGGTTTTCTCTTATAGATATTTATATTTATAGAGTACAGTGTGATATTTTGATGTATGTATACATTGAGGAATGAATGAATCAAGCTAATTAATATATCCATCATCTCACATACCATCTTTTTGTGGTGTGAACATTTAAAATCTGTTCTTTTAGCAATTTTGAAATATACTAGTTGTGGACCTTTCTTGAACTGCTTAAGAGACAATTAATTCTCTGAAGGCATGTATGCAAACAGGCCACGTTCAGGATCGTTGGCAGAAACAGAGGTATTTTCTTCTAAGTGTTTTACTAATAGATTTTAAAGGATGATAAAATGTGAGCATTTGTGGGAGAAAAGATAACAGAATTAGGAAAAACAATAAACGGAAGCACACTAAAGTCAAAAGAAGTGGTCTAGAGAATCATGGGTGCAGAGTTGTTTAAAATAAGTGTTTTGAGTGGAAAATCCCCAAGTGCACAAGGACATACACATACTGAGGTACTTTGGTTTTCTGAAGATGACAATCTTCCCCTTTTTTCTATCTTCTAGAATGGAGAGAAATCAGGACATGACCACAGGGGTTGCTAGCACAGAAAGCACATCTTCTCAGAGAGCAGCCCAGGAGCTAGCGATGGAACCCACCCCAGCTGGAGGGCCCCAGAGAAAAAGATGGCCTTGGGCTTTCTTTTTGCGTAAAATATGGAACGGTGTCCTTAATCCGAATTGAACCTACTCTCCGCCTCCCAAAATGGTTTTGTTTTCATTTATTCAGTCCAATGCCTTTACAAAGTCCAGGCATTGTTAGGACTTGGCAAGGAGGTATTTCCCTATAGAACAGTCGTATAAGATATTTAGTTCTTTCCCCCTTATTTCCAAGCTCCTGGGCGCTAGAGACTGTACTCACAGCCTAATCCTGTCTTGTGTATGGCACCAAGTTAACATGTTTGGAGAAGGAAAGCTAGATGAATGAAGTTACACTATTTGGTCGGTCTGCGCTGGTTACTTGCTGGGGTGGATGCGGGTGCGCTTCAATTTTTCTGTATTCATTAAGAAAAAGTTTTAAGTTAAAAGAACAAAACGGAAATATAAGTTTAACCATCAGAACTAGTAGCCCCTCAGTAGGACGCGGGCACACATCCTGCACCTAATATCACCCCCCACACACACACACCAGACATTCCTTCTTTCACGCTCTAGCTCGCTCTTTTTACTCCTACTTCCCTTTCCCTCCTCTCCCGGATCAAGCGTTAATCTGCGAAACTCTGACCGCAAAAGAAAAAAAAAAAGGTGGGTGGGGGGATCCCGAAGTAGCAGAGCTAGGGAGGAGGAGGAGGAGAAAGGCGGGAGGAGGAGGAGCCCGGCGAACCAGAATCCGAGGGACTGGTGGGTCCGGGGAGTGTGCAGCCCCGGGGGAAGCCGGTGCTCTAGGCTAGGAACCGATCAGCCCGCCCACCCGCCCCGCGTCTTTGGCGCCGGCCCGCTCGCCGGCCCGAGCGCAGGGGCCTGCTACACCCGGATCTGGGGCCGCCGCTCAGGGGCGCTCAGGCCAGGGGCGCCGCAAGGGGAGAGTCCCTCGCGCCGCCGGGCTGGTTCCCCGCGCCCGCGCCCGGGATGCCTTTTTACCGGCGCACGGTGGTGCCCCAGCGCCTCTGTCCACGCAACTCGCCACAGCCGCTGGCCGAGCTCCGCGACGTGAGCCACCTGGCCGCGCTCAGCCTGCTCCGGCAGCTCGCCGATCTCTGTGGCCACTCGCTCGCTCTGCTCGAGGACCTCGAGGGGCACCTGCTGGCCCTGGGGCGCCGCACCGACAGTCTGTTTCGGCGCACCGTGCGGCTCCGCCGCCGCCTTCCCTGCCGCCTGCTTCGCTCTGAGGACTACAAGGAAGAGCTAGGTAAAGGGCGCCCAGGCGGCTCGCGGCCTCACGTCTACCCTGCCTCTGGGGGCGCCACTAGGCTCCCAGCTCTGAGTCCGTCCCTCCCCGCTTTTTTTCGCCTCTCCCCTCCCCTCTTCTCTGAGAGTGAGAGGGTCTCATTTCTCCGACCCTTCTCCCCACCACTTTACTGCTGGAACTTCCTGCTCCTGGACCGGGTCGCGTTGTCCTGAGTGGCCCTGGTGCCCTCCAGGTACCTGGCCCTGGGGTCGGTGGCTGCCTCCACGGCATTTGAGGGGGGACCCGCTGGGTCCGGGACAGCTGCGTCCCACCCCCAGGCCTGAGTTGTGAGGACGCCGCGTCGTGAACCAAATGGCCGAGCCTCTGGCTTCTTTGCTTTGGTCTAGGAGCTCGGCCACTTCAGAAAGCGCGCTGAGATCGCCCGTGTGGCGGCAGGAGCCGGGTGGTGGGGCTTATTGGCTTTAAATCTGTGCAACTTCTCGCTGGAGCGTGGACGGGGCTCACACTCAGAGGGGTGTCTGAGCGCCCTCCCGCCCGCTTCTCATAGCATGTTCTGGGCCGCTGAGCCGGGGAGGGGGGAGGGGAGACTGCCTCCCCCTCTCTGGCTTCGTTGACCCTCTACCGCTAGGGTCTGGCTGCACAGATTTGTGGCGAGAACCATTTAAAGAAACTATCATCAGTTTCCTGAAGTGCATTCACTTTAGCAGTCAGCCATGCCTGAGAAACTCCAGGTCCCGGTGGTGCCCTCGCTGAGCACTCAGGACCTGCGAGGGTAGGCGAGTAACGAAAGCCCTGGTCCTTTACTACTTTGGAATCTAAAACTTTGAGTGGGGGAGCTCTCTCTGAAAATGTAGTGCTCCTTTAGAGTGTGGGACTTCTGTTGAAAGCAAGGAAACTGAATATATTGGAAATGCTGACTGCATCTGGGGCATGCCAGGTACCAGGACAAATTGGTGCCTTCAGAAAGTTCAGGAAGAGGAACAGTGTGGCCAGAAAGTTTCGCATGGAGAGAGAAGATGGCTAGTGACTGACTTTTGAGTGCAAGCCTCCTGCTACCTTGGGACAGAATTCCCTGAGTCACCCCCTCTCCATCGTAGACCTCACCCATCCCCACCTCTTCCAGAGGAGCTAGAGTCAGAGGCCCTGGCACCCCTTTTCATAAAGGTCTCTGACCTCTGAGGTAAATGGCAGAGGTCACTGGTGGAGGAAAATGAATTAGGTCCTGTGGGAAAAGGAAGGTGGAAGCCACGACTGCCTGATGGAGAATGTAGGCATGGGACCAGAAGCCTCTGCATGGCAGGGGCTCAGGAAAGCTGGAGGCCTAGGTTTAGTTAGTGCTCAGTTAACAAAGGGGGTACAAAGGTCATTGTGTTTTTGTTTTTTGCTGGGGTCCCACTGATTACCAGGATTAGTCTAGCAGAAAGTTGGTAAGTCAGCTTGGGGAGTAGTTTGCAAAATCCCCACATAGCTTGCAGAGAGCCACCTACTGAGTTGAGCAGGGTAAGTTAAGGACAATGAGAAGGCATTGCTTTTCCATCTGGGACCTTCCTGTCCACTGAATCATTGAGCCTTTTCTATGGGAGAGAAGGCCTAGCTTCATCAAGCCACCTTAGGACTGGACTCTTTCCAGGGATCTGCTGGGTTAGAAGATAGCTTTATGTAATGGGTGTCTTTTAAGGGAAAGGAGCAAGTCTTAAGATAAATTGTCCTAGGGTTGGCCTCTTTGGAAATTTGCAAGATCAGGGAGAGTGGCCACTTCTTATCTTAGGTGTGGCCACTTGCCTTTGAGAATGTACTTGTCACTGAATTCAGAGGCACCCAACGGACATTTACCTTCTGGAAGTTGGTCTGATTTTCCATTTTCTAGTCAAATGTCCTACCCTAGACTCCCCTTGAGGTTCACACTGCACACTTTTCAGGAGCTGTTATTACATAGCACCAAAATTAGGCCTTTTCAGCAATGGTTTGAGGATAAGTGCCAAATGCAAAGAGATTTGGGGAGCATAATCAGTGTACCATCTGGCCACCCAATTGTGGCCCAGGCATAAGCATCAACAAGATGTTCAGCAGGCTGAATATTAGATTTTAACCATAAACAAACAAAACATTGTCAGGTCTTGCCCTTCTTTTCCCTGTATTTTTTCATCTTAGCACTCCTACTCCCTCACTGCCGATCTTGATGGGGGTCAACATTCCCAGTCAGTATTTTATCCTACATATCTTCCATCTGGCCCTATTTCCCCTAAATTCTTTCTCTAGCTATTTCTTTTAGCCATGGGGGCAGGAAAAGGTTGGGGAAGGTGGAGGAAGGTTTGGAAGCAACATGGCCGAAGTGAATGACAGCTGATAGGCCAGCAGTTTGTAGCCTCCCTACAGGGACAACTTGGCTGCCACCAGACAGTCAACTGTGGCCCAGTGGCAAGTCAGGCTGGCCTGTAGCCTGCAGGCTGGGCTGGGGTCTGGGAAGCAGCAGTGGGAAAATAGGATGAAAAGAAAGGGATGGGGAGCAGAAAGTGGATGCTAAGGATTACAAGATGCTTCTCTACACAATCACAGGTCATGGCCCCCACCATCTTCAAGGTTATAGGGGTGGGAGTGGGCTAGGCTGGTTGCCTGGCAACCCCCCCAGGCTGTTCATTGGTAACTTGAACCCCTTTGAGACTGCCCTAGAAGCTCTTGTAACTGGCTTGGGGTTGGGGGTAGGGATGGAAGGAGGAGAGGGCATACTACGAGGCTGCACCAGGCTGCTGTGTTTGTGGATCTGTGGCAGTTGCTACTTGCTATAGACATGGCCTTGCCTATAAATTGAGATTTTCTCCACATCTGGTTTTGAATGTGACCTGTTTTATTGCATGTGTGGCCTGTACTCTGTGCTCCTTATCTCAAGAGTGGTATGATCGAAGGCAGTGGGAAATAACTCCATGCCTGACACCATAAGCTGAGTCAATCCAAGCTTTCCACCACCTCCTCAGAGATCTCTTTAATGTTTGTAAGTGCTTAGTTGATAAATACAAAAGCAATCAGGTGATTGGCCTAGGGGTATAATATCTCTTTTGCCATCATGGAAGTCACTGAAACATTAGATAACTCTAGGTATGTTTAATAACACTGGAGAGCTATCATTTTACAGTAGCCAGTGAATTTGCTATAGGAAAGATGTTCTATTGCTTCTTGAAATTATTTTGGCTTGAATACAGCCTGTTGAGTTCATGGTGGAAACTCCCTCTTCATCCTTATGTATAATTCCTACTTCTTGATTTTCCAACTTTGTGGCAACTCTGGCTCCAAATCATAAAGGACAGCTGGTTTATTTATGTTTAAATCATAATTCCAGTGCAAGGAGAAACTTGTAAATCTATTCAGAAATGCAAAAAATGCAAATGGCACCTCTAGACTGCAGACGGTTTACCATTGCATGAGGTGTTGTAGACCCTGAGTCTGACTGTCCTTGCTAATGAGGAGAGATGGCCTCTAGAGTTAGATGGAGAAAGGGGGAACTTTGGGGAGGTGGAACAGGCACTCTTTCAGGGCTCACTTTGTCTCTGTCCTACCTGTAATCTCCAGAGACACTTGGGACAGTGGGTTGACAGAGTGGGCAGGAGGAACAAACACATTTTCTTTTTTCTTTTCTCCCCATTCCCTTTCCATTTTCTTTTTAAATACCATGAAATTCCTGGTCTGCTTCATGCTATTTCCATGTGTTGAAAACATCTTCTCTGGAAATTTGGATACTAAAATGTCCACTAGAATTTCCTCCATCTTAGAAACAAGAAATTTAATCTTCTCTCTCTTTGGACACAAGAACAGTGAAAGTGATAAAAGCATCTGGATGTTAGAATAGTAGAGTAATAGGAGAAGATTTAAGTTATGGCTCTTGGCTCAACTTTGACCTTGATGAAGTTGATTAGGTTTCAGGAGAAGAGTAGTGAATTTGGATCATCTGTCCCTGTACCTATCTGGCTTGGGTGGAGTCCATTTACACTATGTGGCACCAAAAATACAGTCTTTAACCATTGAGAGTGTCATAACACCTGATAACCCAGACCCAGAAAGGGGAAGAGACCAGTCCAAAGATATCCAGCTGGATCAAAACCTTCGGTAGCCCTAAAGGTTTTAGGGCTGAAAACCTTGCTGAAAAGGTTTTAGTGCCTCCTCATATGTAATTCAAATGAAAGCAATACTAACTTTTCAAATAAAATGTTATTCTTTTGAGATGATTCGAAGTTCACATATATGTTGAAATAGCTTTTTACTAGATTCCTTCTCTCTTCATCTGTCTCTGTTTTTTGTACCCTTCATCTCTCTCTGTTGGTGGCCTAAGCATGAATTTATTCTGCTTATTTGGGAATGTGGCCAGCCAGGTCACATAGCAAGTCAATGACAGGAAGCCTTGACCTAGAAGCCAGGCCTTCTGATATCCAGGCTCTGCCCTTTGCAGTGACACTAAGTTCAAAGTCATTTATTCATTGAGTTGTCACTGCCCTGGCATTTTCTGTATCTGGAACTTGTCCAGGATGAGGAATGACTCCTGATATCTTTAGTACTTGAGGACAGACTGTGGTTCTTGGAGGGACTTGTGGAGGTGACATGGAGCAGGAGAAGAAGAAGAAGAAGAGGAAGAGCAAGAAAGGAGGGAGGAGGAGGTCAACCTTGCATTGTTTAGAGAACAGGTGTGAGGTGACAGGCTCTTTGTTAAAAGCATAGTCTTGAGATTTGAGTGGAAAATTGCTCTGGAAAAAGGATGTTCAGATGGGAAGGGGTGGGTGGCTAGTGACTCCTCTGAAGGTCACCTTTCCACTGTGATCCCTCCTGATCCCTGTGTCTTCTTTATACCTGCTCTTCTCCCTTGTAGCTTTCAATCCAATTGTAGACATTACTCCCCACACACCTGCAGCCTATTTTCTGTTATTATAGTAGACCCTAGTTGGCATAGTAAAAGGCACTTTTATTAAAAACCAAGGGGAACAAGAAAGTAAAATTATTACCAAAAAATGCTTTTAGCATACACATTTCCAAGGTATGGATTTCTTATCATTTAGTGCTCAAGTAGCTTAACAGGCTCACTGGCTGCTCTACACTCTTTCTGAAGGCCTCAAATGGTTATTTTCTAGTCTTGAATAGTAGGTACAACTCTGCCTGGGTGCTGTCTGACCATTGTGCTGGGTGCTAGAGACCCATAAGTAAATAAGATTCAGTTTCTCCCCTCAAAGGGCTCCCAGACTTCAGTGGTGCATGCTAGCTCATTTCCCACCACATCAGCATGTGGTGCCTGGATGTCATGTCTTTTCCAGATGGTGGAGACCTGATAACTGGAACCAGGACCCCAGTTCACATCCCAGAAGATTCTTCCATTCAATCTGGTTTGGAGTCCAAGAATGGAATTTGAACTTTTAGAATCCCTTACTGAATAAACAACAACAACAACAAAAACCAGTGACAGAATGCTGCTGTGAATTCTGCAGTGTTTTACACGAATTTGCAATTTTAAACATGATAACTTTGTTTTCATGCATATGAAGACAAATGTTTATGCAGTCAGTGGACAATGCTTAGTGGATCTGTAAGCTCATGAACTTCTTGTGATATGTGTACATGGCCCTTTAGAGTCTTCTATGCTTATTTGGGAACCACTGCCCTAGCCTTCCTTGTTCAAGTTATCAGCTCTTCCCTGCTCTCTAGAATTCCACTCAGATAAGCCCTCATCGAAGTTTTCAAGTTAGAATGCACAGGATGGAAATATCTTAGTGAACAAAGACAACTTTTTTTTTTTTATTGTTGGGGATTCATTGAGGGTACAATAAGCCAGGTTACACTGATTGCAATTGTTGGGTAAAGTCCCTCTTGCAATCATGTCTTGCCCCCATAAAGTGTGACACACACCAAGGCCCCACACCCCTACCTCCCTCCCTCTTTCTGCTTTTCCTCCCCCCCCATAACCTTAATTGTCCTCATATCAAAATTGAGTACATAGGATTCATGCTTCTCCATTCTTGTGATGCTTTACTAAGAATAATGTCTTCCACTTCCATCCAGGTTAATACGAAGGATGTGAAATCTCCATTTTTTTTAATTGCTGAATAGTATTCCATGGTATACATATACCACAGCTTGTTAATCCATTCCTGGGTTGGTGGGCATTTAGGCTGTTTCCACATTTTGGCGATTGTAAATTGAGCTGCAATAAACAATCTAGTACAAGTGTCTTTATGATAAAAGGATTTTTTTCCTTCTGGGTAGATGCCCAGTAATGGGATTGCAGGATCGAATGGGAGGTCTAGCTTGAGTGCTTTGAGGTTTCTCCATACTTCCTTCCAGAAAGGTTGTACTAGTTTGCAGTCCCACCAGCAGTGTAAAAGTGTTCCCTTCTCTCCACATCCACGCCAGCATCTGCAGTTTTGAGATTTTGTGATGTGGGCCATTCTTACTGGGGCTAGATGATATCTCAGGGTGAACAAAGACAACTTTAATGCCACAATCAGGAGGTAGGCTGAGTATTTGTACAAGTAGTCTACAGCAAGGTGCTCTGTGTGAGGCCACTAGGTATCAGTTGGTTAACTTGGGAAGTTTGAGCAATCAGGTAGTTCTCACTTCTCTCCTTCCCTCTTTCCTTCCTTCTCTCCTCTCTGTCCTTCCCTCCCTCCCTCTTTTTCTAAAATGTAAGCTTCTCAGTATGATGTAAGCTTCTTGAGGGTAGGATCTTTATCTGTTTTTACTGATGTGTCTGCAGCTCCTAACATAGTACTTGGCATCTAATAAGCACTTAATACCTGTTAAGTTGAATGCCTTCCTTCCTTCTTTCTAGCTGTTGCACATTTATTGAAAATCTGACTCTGGGCCTGGCCCTGTGCAGGTTTGGGGTGATACAAAGCTGAACTGGGATGTAGGACCACAGTCCAGTGGAGAGAGCAGCAAACCATGGTGCTGTGGAGATTAGCCTAGGGTATCAAGGGATGGCAGAAGAGGTTCACCTGACTCAGCATGGAGGTTGGCTGAAGCTTCCAGGATGATGCAGTGTCTGAGTTCTGAATGATGGTCTGGAGCAGACCCCCTGAAGAAGGCTGGGGAGAGAATTCCTGGTTTAGGAAGTAGCTGGTGCAAGGCCCTGGATGTGTGAGAGAGCTAGTGTCGGGGAGGAACTAACTGAATGATTCAGGAAAAGAGGGAACAAGGTAGCTCCTAACTTAGGATGAGCCTTCAAGGTAGAGGCGGGCTGAGGAGTCCCTCATGCCCTCTTGGCCAAAGGATTGGATACAAGGGCTTGGGAAGGTTAAAATGCATGGTTCAAATGAAGCTGTAATGTTAGCTGTGGATTTTCTCGATTTGCATTCAAGTTTTCATTATCCTCAGATAGATGAGACTGAGGCAACCTAAGCCCCTTCCTGCTTTGGAGAGCCTGGTCTTGGGCCAGAGCAGGAGGGGCTCCCAGCCACGGTGAGGAAGAGAGAGAACACACGAGTCTATCTGCCTGGGTATTCCCAGCTGTGGGTATCCAGTCAAACTCAAAACCTAAATATATTATTATTCACGCCCCTGCTTTTCTGTGACTTTTGAGGTTTGACTGTATCTTTTATTATTATTTTTCTTTCTGAATAGCATTGATTTTTCAGAATGGTCTTAATTCATAGGGGAAAGTTAGAAAGATTTTTTTTCCTTTGGAAAATGGACTCAGAGAGGAGATGGTATTTATTTATTTACTTATATTTTGTTGAGACAGATTCTCACTTTGTCACCCTTAGTAGAGTGCTGTAGTGTCATAGCTCACGGCAACCTCAAACTCTTGGTCTCAAATGATTCTCTTCCCTCAGCCTTCTGCGTAGCTGGGACACAATGCTTGGTTATTTTTTTTTAGAGAAAGGGTCTCGCTATTGCTCAGGTTGGTCTTGAACTCGTGAGCTCAAGCAATCCACCCACCTCGGCCTCCCAGAGTGCTAGGATTACAGGTGTGAGTCTAGGAAATAGGTTTTAAAAATATATCTATCAGCTTTTTAAATTTTTTTTTGAGACAGAGTCTCAAGCTGTCACCCTGAGTGGAGTGCCGTGGCATCATAGCTAACAGCAATCTCCAACTCTTTGACTCAAGAGATCCTCTTGCCTTAGTTTTTCTATTTTTAGTAGAGACAGGGTCTCGTTTTCTGCTCAGGCTGGTCTCAAACTCATGAGCTCAAGGAGTCTACCCACCTCGGTCTCCCAGAGTGCCAGGAATACAGGCATGAGTCACCATGCCTGGCTCAGCTATTTTTTTTTTATTAAATCATAGCTGTGTACAATAATGCAATCATGAGGTACAATGTGCTGGTTCCATATACAGTCTGAAATATTTTCACCGAACTGGTTAACATAGCCTTCACCAGCTATTTTTATTTTGACTGGAATCATTTCCTTTTGAGAACAGTGTAAGTAGCTTCCTGACAATTTATAGTCTGATCCCCCATATCTGTAAAATGCCAAACTCAGATTACATCCCACCCTAACTAGAAGCCTACAGGTAACTTACGTTCACATCCTCAGGGGCTCTCTGCCCTTGCAGGAGGTTGTGTCTCAGAGTTGTTAGCAATACAGGCCTTAGTGTTATACACATATACTGTGTGTCTCCTTTGACCCAGTAATCTCATGTCTAGGATCTTATGATAAAGAAATACTCAGATATTTGTGGGGGAAAATGTATAAGGATCCTCACTGCATCTTTTGATTACTTATGTTAACTGGAAAAATGAAAATAACTTAAACATTCAATAATAGGGAAGTAGACTAGTATAGTAGTTGTGTCTAAACAAATATCTAAGGATATGTGGAAATGCACAAAGAATGCTAAATGAAAAATATAAAATTAATCTTTTAGGTATAAAATTTAGTATTTTCAATGTTGTTCAAAATATAGACAACACACACCCCCATGAAAAAGCAACTGGAAGGATATATGCCAGAGTCTTAACAGTGGTTATCTCAGGGTGATGGGATTATGGGAATGGGCACTATGTTTCTCCTTCTGTCATTCTATATTTTTTGATATTTCCCAAACAAACACAACAAATGGAAAACACGTTAAAGAAAAGGATCTTCAGATATGGAATTAGCAGGTAGCTGTCGGTTGAAGTCCCACTTGCCAGCACTTATTAGCTGACTCTGCTGTCTATGAGACACAGTTCCTCATTGGTAAAATGAGGTTAAACAGCCTATTTCAGAGGGCTGTTGTGAGGATCCAAAATAATTTATGTAAAATGCCTGGTGCACGCATCATAGTCATGCATATCATCATTAAATACTAGCTAAGAAGATGAAACTCCACAAAACATTTTGAAATCCCTGGATGGAGCTACTGCAAGATGAAGTTATACTAAGAATGTTTCCTAGACCACTCCAAACTGCACCCATTCTTCCCTTTTCCAGAATATGTGAAGAATGCTTGTGTGCCCACAGAGGAGCCACATCTAGCTTTCAAGGCTGTCATCTTATCTCTCCTAACCTGAGGATTTTCCTTTCCTTTGATTCCTCCCTTCATTTCCCCCCACTGACATCTGTTCCCTGCCTCCTAACCAAGGGAGAAAACATTCTTTGGAACTGAAGCCAAGGCACCACCAAGAGTCCTGGCAGCTTTGAGATGTTTATTGTCACAGAGAATATGTGGTGCTGGCTGACCACAGAACCTGCCAGGCTGGGATGCCAAGGAGGGGCTTAATGAAGCAGCAGAGGATGAATGCAGGCCAAACAGCCAGGCTACGTCCCATGCTTTGGGGTGGAACTCTTGTCCAAGTGGCTTGTTGGCTCTCTGTTCTCTTCCCCTTGGGATATCTGCATGGCTCCTGGTTGAGCTTACCAGGTTTTTTTTTTGTTTTTTGAGACACAGCCTCAAGCTGTTGCCCTCGGTAGAGTGTCGTGGCATCATAGCTGGCAGCAACCTCCAACTTCTGGGCTTAAGCGATTCTCTTGCCTCAGCCTCCCCAAGTAGCTGGGACTACAGGAGCATGCCACAAGGCCCAGCTATTTTTTTGGTTTTAGTTGTCATTGTTGTTTGGCAGGCCCAGGCTGGATTCGAACCTGCCAGCTCTGGTGTATGTGGCTGGTGCCTTAGTCACTTGAGCTACAGGCTCCGAGCCGAGCTTACCAGTTTTATGGAACCAGCCTGGTTTATGAGTGAAGAAACACCTTCTCATAAAACCTAAGGGTGTTTCAATGAAGTACTGAGCAGGTTGCCTAAGTATATACAACAGGCCTAACTCTTACCAGCATGGCTATGGAGCAAGAAAACCCTGAGATCACAGCCAGGCAGCTTCCAGGTCAAAGGAATACCTTGGCAGTATCTGTAAGATATCCAGACCACTGGGCAATTCAGTCATCTCCATGAGTAGAGTTCTTCACTCTGCTTATCTGATTGCATTTTCACTTTTTAATTACAGCCATAGACTTATATAGACCCTGGCTGCAAATTCAAATCACCTGGAGAGCTTTATTTTTTATTATTATTAATTTTTTAGAGACAGAGTCTCACTTTGTCGCCCTCGGTAAGCACCGTGGCGTCACAGCTGACAGCAACTTCCAGCTCTTGGACTTACACAATTCTCTTGCCTCAGCCTCCGAGTAGCTGGGACTACAGGTGCCTGCCATAACACCTGGCTGTGTTTTTGTTGTTGTTGCAGTTTGGCTGGGGCTGGGTTTGAACCCTCCACCCTTGGTATATGGGGCCAGCGCTCTAATCACTGAGCTACAGGTGCTGCCCAGCTGGAGAGCTTTAAAAAGTTACTAATGTTTTGCTAAATTCTTAGCAATTATGTAAAATAATTGTGTAAACGAATAGAGATTAGTGACCAAGGTTTAATGATCTTTAAAACAAAGTCTTTTTTAATTAAAATATGTCAGTAAAAAATTCCTGTTGAAAAAAATTACTAATTCTATGACCCCACTCCATACCAATAATCCAGAATTTCTGGGGATGAGGCCCAGGAACCTGTATTTTTGAGGATTCCCAAGTGATTTTACTATGCAGCCAGGGTGAAGAGTCCCTGTTATGTTATAGACAGTTAAAGCTAGAAGAGACCAGTCCAGAGTTTCACATCTTATTTGACCACATAATCCTTTACAAATTTAATATATATGTGGATAATTAGCATAGACTAGAATTCAGGCTTAGATTAAAGTAAGTGACAAAAAACAGTCACTTACTTTATGTGAGCAGTAATTATACAATATTAAGTAATATATTTTTTAACTTTAAAAGCAAACAAAAGAAATTAGAAAAAAGAAACTTTTTATTTTATTAATAGAATATATGCTAAGGTAAAGTAAAACATCTTTTATTTTACATAGTTTGGTTATAACGTCATTGAAAACCACTAACATTTTCAATGAGAATAGTACTTTTTAATGTCATAGCCACTTAAATATTACACATGATGTTACTGGGTTAGATCCCTATATCAGATCAACCTCACTTTACTTTTCTTGGCAATGGAATATAAAGATCTCTTTATACACAGGTTTGTCACAGTGTAGGCAAGAGGAAAGAAACTTCCAATTTGTAATAATTAGTATTCCCAATTGAGATGTGCCAGAAATTGCAAATAAAAGTTGGAATAGTTGCCTTTGAATCAACATCTAGACCAGACTCTGTGCTTTCTTGAGTTCTCTGATGTGGCGCACAACTTCATGCAGGTAGATTATTGTATTCATAATAGCGCATAATAGTGGGACAACTGTATAAATGCACTTTGCTACCATTTGCCTCCCAAATAGTACTGGACTCTGAAGATGATAAAAAGGCATCGGGGAAGAAAAAGTATCCAATGTACTCAGCCTTACTATGAAACTAATTTATAGCTTTCATATGAAAGCTATAACCCAATTATAGCCCAAGAATATGGGGAAAGGGGAAAGGGAGGGGAGGGGAGAGGATAGGTGGAGGGAGGGTAATTGGTGGGAACACACCTACGGTGCATCTTACAAGGGTACATGTGAAACTTACTAAATGTAGAATATAAATGTCTTAACACAATAACCTAAGAAAATGCCATGAAGGCTATTTTTTTTTTTTGCAGATTTTGGCCAGGGCTGGGTTTGAACTCACCACCTCTGGCATATGGGGCCAGCGCCCTACCCCTTTGAGCCACAAGTGCCACCCAACCATGAAGGCTATATTAACTAGTTTGATGAAAATATTTCAAATTGTGTATAAAACCAGCACATTGTACCCCATGACTGCATTAATGTATACAGCTATGATTTAATAAAAAAGATAATATACATAAAGATAATAACATAAAAAAAGGCATCAGGAAGAGACTGAAGCCAGGCATGGTGGCTCCCCAGGCTAGAGGTTGAGGTGAGTGGATCATTCCAGGCCAGCCTGAGGAATGTAGCAAGACTCTATCTCTATAAAAAGAAAAAAAAAAAATTGGCTGTAGCATCTTCAGAGGAATGTGTTTAAGAAGGCTGAGAAAATGTTCTCAGTAAGGGTTCCACTCAAAATGCTGAAAATTAAAGAAAATATTCAGTACTGAAAAGTGGGGATCAATCCAGCTTCCAGGAAGCTTAGCCATTAAGAGAAATCATTTCTTGAGGGTTCTGGAGAGCAAAGTCTCCCTATATTCCAATTTCTAACTTGTAAAAACCTTTTGGAATAACGAGTTACATAAGTTTACTCCCCACTGTGAAATAGCCCAGTGAAATCTTTTTCCCCATAATTCTGAGTTAATGAAAACTGTAGATTTAGGAAACAAATATTAAATCTCTGACTTGCACAAAGGTTTTACATTTTGTGCCTCTAGCGTCTAGTCTACCTGATATAGAGAAAGGGTGAGCATGGGGGTGGAGAGAAAGAGAGGAAGAGATGAAGGGGAGGAATCTCCCTATCCCAGTGAACATTTATTGAGCTGTTAGATGCCAGCAGGAGCTGGTAGGGTATGTGGCAAATAGGTGTCCCTTCCAGGTAGAGGGATAGCAAAAAGGGTGCCTGCCTCCTCTAGGTGGACCAATTAGGAAAAGCCAACCTTTCTGGTGGAAACTTTAGACAAAGGCACATCCTTGGGGCATAGCAATTAGAAAAAAATCACCCCTTCTGGTCACAACTATTAAAAAAATAGAGTATTCTCTGGGTGGACCAATTTTACAAGTCATCTTCTCTGGGCATAATGGCAAAATAAAGTGACTCCTTCCTCTATGTGCAGTCAGGCAGGGCACTGGGCTTGGCTGATTTGTGTCCCCAGTTTGAGACCCCTTTGCAAAGTGCCCTTGTAGAAATACAACTTGTACAGCAGGTGCAAGTTGCCAGATGCCACTAGGACCAGGTTTACAGAAATATGTCAGAGATAGACCCTGTTCTTGAGGATTATAGGATACCTTCTCCAAACCCGCCCTCCCCCCCCTTTAACTCACTAAAATCCCTTGCTGTGTCCCTCCTTACAGAGCTGGTATGGTGATGAAATGTTTACCCTCCAGATACCCGGGATGGTGGGCCGCCGTTTGACATGGTTGTGCTGCTTCTGTCTGGGCTCCAGGCCACATGTAACTGTAGACAGTGAACCACCAGGGCTACTAGTTAACTGTGGTGGCTCATTGCTTCTGTGCTCTAGATGGGAAAATATGAACATCACTTTACCTTTCACTGTTGCTTTAAAACTTTTCTGTGTTCTGTTTAAATGTGTTTTGAAATGGTGTGTTTTGGCACAGTTGAGGCATTTTTCCCCTTTAATTTTCCTTTTCTTTAATGAAGGAAAGCAGTTTATCTCTAATCTGGTGATTTAGAGCTGACTCCAGGGGGTAATTTCTACCCTGCTCATTGCACTAAGACTTTGCCAGGTCCCGTGCCAGGTATTGGTGATACTGAATTGGTAAGACTTCCCTTTTGCTCTTGAGTCTTAGCGTTTAGTTGGGGAGACAGGATGGAAGGAGACAACCTCACTATAGAAGACTAGGTCCTATGCAAAAAGCATATAGTATGGAGGCAGGGAAGGCTTCCATAGCCTTTTTCTCTTTTAGCTTCCTGAAAACTCCTATTCATCCTTCAAGGCTCCCACTCAGACATTCCCTCCTCTTTACAGCCTTCTCTGACTTGCTTCAATATGTTTCTGCTGTGCTTTGTTCACATTTGCAACACTTGGTTCCTCCAGATGGCCCAGCCTGCAGAGAGATGGTTGAGAGGCTGCCAATAAGTATTGACCCTTCTTGAATTCATTTTTATTTCCTTTCCTTTACCATCTTTTGAATAACATGACCCTCTTTAGAACTTGAAACAACACCCTGGTCATTCCTTGGCCTAAGATAAACTGGAAGCTACAAGTTAAAGCTCTTTCCCCAGGAGAGTTAAAGTTTGTCTTAAAAGTTGTGGGGATTTGGAAACATGATGGAATTACTGAGGCCGTTGGATCCTGATACATTTAGATGAGTGTGAAGGATGTCCTCTAGCCCAAGGGAAATCAGAGTTACATTAGGTGGTTGTGGGCTAGTGAGAGTAGAAAGAAGCTTGGATTACTTTGCTTATTTTGATCCAAGTGTAAACCCAATTCCAGTATTTGCTAATGGGGGTAATTTCCAGTGCCGAGTCTCTGTTTTCTCTTTGCTAGGAGGTCTAAATAAAATCCTGCATAGGAAAAGGCTTTGTAAACAAAAAATCACCCCCCAAATGTTATGTATTATTATCCTTGAGGGCAGGGACAGTGGCTAACTCATCCCTCTTTCTTCAGCATCTAGTCTGGAAGTAGGCACACAGGGAATGTTGAATGATTAAGTGGCCTAGTAGGAGAGGAGTTTTCGTATTTATTTAAACCTCTGTATGTTATCTAACAAATCTGCTATACTGGTTAATGCTTACCCTTAGTTGTTTTGTAGTTTTTGCCCTTACTAACACTGTGACCCTTACAACATCGAAGAAGTGGTTTATTGACTCCTAGATATTTTACCTGCAGTAGGGTACACGACTGCCAAATTGGCAGTGGTGTCTGGGCTGAAGCTTTTTGTCTTAAGATCTCAGGTCTCCCACCTGACTCCTCAAGGCTATGTTCTATTCATGTCTGTGTTCCTCCAGTGCACTGGTATACAGTAAATACTCAACATGTATTTGCTGAATGACTAAGAGAATGGCATGTTTTTGTACTTCTATTTGGCTAGCCAAATAAACTCCAGATAGCAGAAAGTGACAGATGTCACAGCTAGGTTACCTAACCATCTTACTTTTGTACTTGAGGTGACCCCCCTTTTTCTTTAAATTAAAAAACCTTTGGACAGAACCCATGACTGTGATCATTATCTTTAAGAGCTTTCTATGTGCCTGCAACATATACATCATCAACTCATTTTATTCTCACAATAATTCACGATACATATATAATTACATCATTATTTCCATCTTCTCAGTGAGGAAACGTGCTCAGAGAAGAGTAAACAATTTGCTTAAGATTCATGGGATAAGACCAAGCATGGTGGCTTACTCCTGTAATCCTAGCACTCTGGGAGGCCAAGGCAGGTGAATTGCCTGAGCTCAGAAGTTTGAGACTAGCCTGAGCAAGAGTGAGACCCTCATCTCTAAAAACAGCTGGGTCTTGTGATGGGTGCCTGTAATCCCAGCTACTTGGGAGTCTGATGCAAGAGGATTGCTTGAGCCCAAGAGTTTGAGGTTGCTGTGAGCTATGATATCATCGCACTCTACAAAGGGTGACAAAGCGAGACTGTCTTAAAAAAAAAAAAAAAAAAAGATTTGTGAAGTAAGTTGAGGATCCAGAATTTGAATCCCTGGCCAGGTCCTCTATCACAATCAGTGGGGAATAGGCTGTATTAAAAGAGAGGAGCAGGAAAGGAATGTGTTTTTATCACCATCAGGGAAAAGCCTAGATTGGGATAGGATCTGTTGGAGAGCTTTCTTGTGTGACCTGGGAGATTCAGCAGGACAATATCTGGTGGGGCAAAATGGAGAATTAAAATTTTTTGTGGAGGGAGTCCCAAGAGAAAAAAACAGGAAATTGAATTTTTCTCTCTGAAATTAACTAGAATTTTTGCATTTCTTTCTAATTTATGAAGCACTTTTATGTATGTTATATCATATGATCCCCATGACAGACCTATGAGTTATTACCCCTATTTGAGAAACGGAAAAAAAAAAAAGACAGATTAAAATTGACTTGCCCATGCTGGCAAGTGAGAGGGTTGTGAGACCAAGAAATCATTTGCACTGTTTTAGGTGCTAGAGGTATAGGAGTGAACAAGACAGGCAAAAATCTTTGTTCTTATGGAGTTTGCAAGGTAGATAAACTATGATTTATTTCTTTTCATTTATTCTCTGTCAAGTAATTGATATTGATTTTGGTTTTCAACATTAGCTGTGTTTTAGAATCCCTTGGCACACTTAAAAAAACACTAGTGTGTGTGCATACACACTCAAAGTTTAAACCTGCTCAGGGGGATTTTAGTGTGCAGTCAAGTTAAGATCCACTGGGTTAGAGCACTGCTTCTCAATCCCGACTGCTCATTAGAATCACCTTGGGAACTTAAAAAAAGTGCACACACACACACACACACACACACACACACACACACACTGATGTCTGGGTTTTACCCTGAGACTAATTAAATGAGAATCTCTGTATTTGAGTCCAGACATTTGTACCTTTAAAATGTATCCCCTGGGGCTGGCCAGGTGCAGTAGCTCGCACCTATAATCCTAGGCAAGGTGAGAGGATCACTGGAGACCTGCCTGGGCAACATAGTAAGACCCTGTCCCTGCACAAATTTTAAAAAGTGCCTTCTCAAATGGTGCTGCTGAGCTCAAGGTATGGGGTCTACATGAAATCCTGGAGACAAAAAACAACTTATTCCCATGCCTATGGGTCATTGGTCTTTCATTCTTGCAACAAATGTTTATTGAGGACCCACTATATCCCTGGCAATGAGAGAGTTGGACATTTTTAAGGCTTATTATAGCTCAAATAGTCTATAATTCTCCAAGGGAGAGTGAGCTGGAAAGGTTAATGGCACAGGGGACCCACTCTTGGAGTCCCAGGTTAAATTATCTGTCGTTTTGACAACAACATATACTTCATTTGAGAGACAGAAATTCATGAAAGTCCAAAAATGTGTGGACAAGTCTTTTTCTCACATTAAGCAGTCTGTTTACAAGGAACATACGGACTTATCTTCCTTGGTCTCATTCTTTGGTTCACCATGTTTCTGACCACCAGGTTGGCAACACAGATGGGCATATAAAAGCAGCATCGGAGGGGCAGACTCAATGGCTGAGACTATGGAAGTCAGCCAGAGGGAAGAGGAAATAAAACTATATGTTTTGAAGATCAGAAGCACCTGGGAGCAGCAGAAAGCTAGCCAGAGGAAGATAGCCTACCACTACCTAATTTTCTTTACACCTATAATTGGTATAACACTGGCAAAAGAAAGACAATAATGATTGCTGTTGAGAGGTAGCATGGGTAGCATAGTGATTAAGTACTTTGGCCTTGGCGCTGCCCTCTTTAGGTTTGAATTCTCACTCTACCACTTACTTTCTTTGTGACCCTGGAAAAGTAGCCTGACATCTTTCTGTATTAGTTTCACTGTCCGTAAATTAAGGATTATTATAATAATGGTGCCTCCTTCATAGGCATGTTATGAAGATTATAATCCTGGAAAATATTAAATATTTTTTACAAAAAAAATTATAAATATTACTACTTCTAAATGTTCAGCACTTTGCTTGATTTGCTCCTTAATCTTATGTGAAATAGGTACTATCTTCCCAATTTTGCAGATGAAGAAATCAAGGCATAGTGATGTCGTCATCACATCACTAACTACTAACTAGGTTAGTAGTTATCACAAAAAATTACTTAATAAGTCACACAGCTAGGATTTGACCTTGAGCGGATTGATTCCTTAGTGCCTACTCAACCACAGAATCATATAAGACTGTCAACAAGCCATTATCTTTGTCTTGATACTACAGATAAAGGAACTTAGTTGGGCCCTGGATATGCTGAAAAGGATGAAATATAGGTCTCGCCTAGAGGAGTTTGTACCATGGGTGGGGACAGCAGACCAACTTGAAATAAAAGGTGTTTTATGCCTAGTGCCATGGGAGTTCAGAGTAACCAGTGACAGCTTTGTTGTGAGTCTAGCTTTGGATTGAGTCCTCGACAGACGCAGGGAGTATGTCCTGGGTAGGGGTAACTACATGAGCAAAGGCAAGGAGGTGAGGCTGTGAACGGCATTTTTGGAGTTGAGGAAAGCACCATTTTCCCTCTCCGATATTGTACAGAATCCTTGGGAGGCTCCTCAAACTTGATGCCAAGGTCAGGAGTTACCTAGTGCTACAGGGCCTCTTTTTTTGAATCTCATGGAAATAGTGCAGATGAATAAACTTGGGTTGTCATAGTTGGACAGGCCATAAGAAAATGATCCAGTGCAAACTCTTCATACCATAAATAGGGAAACTGAGGCCTACAGGGATGAAAGATCAGCCCGAGCAAGCCAGCAGCAAACTGTGGGAGGCTTTGTCAGGCCATATTTCTGCCATGCAGTGATGTGTAAGAAATAAAAGGTGAGTCATTTTCTGGAGATATCATTCAGTAGTACCCAATTCTATCCTAGTCCCCAGAAATTTTCTTCAGAACTTTTTTTTTTTTTACAAGTTTTTTGCTTCATTTATCTTCCCATACTGTCATAGATTAAGTCTTGAACGTGAATTTTGGAAGACCTAGTGGAGGCAACACAGGGCGAGTTAAGAGGAAGACAGGGCAGAAACCCAACATAACATGAGTCATCTTCTAAGATGTTGCAGTCCTCAGTCTTGTTCAGAATTGTTTTTTAAGCATGAGATAAAATAAATAGGCTTACAAAAGAAAAAACCACACTGAAAGATAGGTATCAAAAAATTTAAAAAATTGTGATATAGTAACATATGTGCTTTTTTAAAATTAATTAATTTATTTTTATTGTTAAATCATAGCTGTGTACATTAGTGCAATCAAGGGGTACAATGGGGCGGCGCCTGTGGCTCAGTCGGTAAGGCGCCAGCCCCATATACCGAGGGTGGCGGGTTCAAACCCGGCCCGGCCAAACTGCAACAAAAAAATAGCCGGGTGTTGTGGCGGGTGCCTGTAGTCCCAGCTACTCGGGAGGCTGAGGCAAGAGAATCGCCTAAGCCCAGGAGTTGGAGGTTGCTGTGAGCTGTGTGAGGCCACGGCACTCTACCGAGGGCCGTAAAGTGAGACTCTGTCTCTACAAAAGAAAAAAAAAATAAAAGGGGTACAATGTGCTGGTTTCATATGCAATCTGAAATATTCTCATCAAACTGTTCAACGTAGCCTTCATGGCATTTTCCTAGTTACTGTATGTAGACATTTGTATTCTGCATTTAGTAAGCCTCACCCATACCCATTCCAAGATGCACCGTAGGTGTGGCCCCACCCATTACCTTCCCTCCACCATAACCTCCCCCCTCCCTGACATATGTGCTTTTTGTTAGCCCTATTCAAATTATAAGATCTAGCAGTGGGTCTATGAATTAATGAAATATTGAATGAGTCAAATCTTAAGATACCTGTACCAACTATCATACAATATGCAAATATTTGTGATTTCTGTTACTGATAAAGGCACAGATACTGCTAACACTTCTGTTGTTTGCTGCCTACATTCATTGTTTCAGTTAGAGGACAGTGAAAATAAACGGCTTATTCTTCACACATCCAAGTTCATGGGCCTCCTGAACTCTCTTCCTATAATTCTTTGTTAAGAACTTAATGTAACTTAAGAATCCCTACCCAAAGGCGTATTTGATGCTGGAGAATTGACCCTGGACAAGTGTGGGATCTTAATCCTGCTCTTTGGAATTGACTTGAGAGAGGAGCTTGATTGCCAGGAAACAGTATTCAAGATTGTAGTGTGTGTAGCACATATGTGGATGGTTGTACTAGTGCAGCTCACTAAATAGTTCTGGCTTTCCTTCTTCCATCCCCTCATCATTCTCAATAGATTCCATATTTTATCTGTTCTGTCAACTATCTGACCTCAGTTCCCACCACTTCCACCCTGCCCCACTTCAGTTTCTCTGGCCTCATTTCTGTTCCTCACCAAATTCATTCCTGCCTTAGGATCCTTTTTGGCTGGAACATTCAGTCCCCAAATCTTAGCACCATTGGCTTATTCTTGACCTTTAGAACTCACTGTCCATGTTAATATCTATTTTTAACAGATTTATTGAGACATAATTCACTTATAATACAATCCAGTCATTTAAAATGTGTAATTCAGTGGCTTTTGGTATATTCATGGAGTCACGCAGCCATAAATAGAATCAATTTTATTTATTGACTTATTTTTTATTTCAGATTAATATGAGGGTGCAAATAATTAGGTTACATTGTTTGTGTTTCTCAGGTAAAGTTCAAGTTGTAGTTGAGCCCTCACCCAGGAGCCATGCCCTTTAGGTGAGAGTTTACCAATCACCCTCCCTCCTCTCCTTTCCATTTCCCCTCCTCCCCACCATTTGAATTTGATTGTGTTTTCTTACATGTGGGCGTGTAGTTGGTTTATCTGTTGGTTTCATGTTAGTACTGAGTATATTGGATACTTGTTTTATATTCTAGTGATACTTTATTAAGAAGAATGTCCTTCAACTCCATCCAGGCAAATACAAAAGATGTAAAGTGTCCAACTTTTTTTATGGCTGAATAGCATTCCATGGTATACATACATCACACTGTATTAATCCATTTATGGGTTGATGGGCACTTGGGTTGATTCCATGTCTTGGTGATTATGAATTGAGCTGTGATAAACATTACAGTGCAAATGTCTTTATAGTAGTATATGATTTTTTTTCTTTTGGGTGGATGCCTAGTAATAGGATTGAGGGATCAAATGGAAGGGCTACTTTTAGTTTTTTGAGGGTTCTCCATACTTCTTTCCAAAGAGGCTATATTAGTTTGCAATCTCACCAGTAGCATAAAAGCGTTCCCTTCTTTCCACATCCGTGCCAGCATCTGTAGTTTTGGGATTTTGTGATGTGGGCTGTTTTCACTGGTTTAGGTGATAACTCAGGGTGGTTTTGATTTGCATTTCTCTGATGATTAGGGATGATGAGCATTTTTGCATATGTTTGTTAGCCATTCTTCTGTCTTCCTCAGAGAAGGTTCTGTTCATGTCGCTTGTGCAGTGGTAGATGGGATTGTTAGCTCTTTTCTTGCTGATTAGTTTTAGTTCTCTGTGGATTCTAGTTATCGGCCCTTTGTCAGATTCGTAGCATGCAAATATCTTCTCTTACTCTGAAGGCTGTCTGTTTGCTTTAGTTGCTAAGACCCCCTGAGCTGCACAGAAGCTTTTTAGCTTGATTATGTCCCATTTATTTATTTTTGGTGTTGCTGCAATTGCTAAAAGGGTCTTCATGACATCTTTTACCAGACTTGATACCCGTAGCACAGTGGTTACGGCATCAGCCACATACACCGAAGCCGGCAGATTCGAATCCAGCCCAGGCCAGCTAAGCAACAATAACAACTGCAACACAGAAATAGCCGGACGTTGTGGTGGGCGCCTGTAGTCCCAGCTACTTGGGAGGCTGAGACAAGAGAATTGCTTAAGCCCAAGAATTTGAGGTTGTTGTGAGCTGTGACGCCATGGTACTCTACCGAGGGCGACATAGTGACACTCTGTCTCATAAAAACAAAAGGAAAAATAAAATAAAATAAAATAAAATAAACTTTTACCAGGCCTGTTTTGTCAAGAGTTTTCTTCACACTTTTTTCTAGAATTTTTATTCCTTTGTGTCTTACTTTTTTTTTAATTTTTTTTTTAAACAGTCTCACTCTGTTGCCCTGGGTAGAGTGCTATGGTATCATCATAGCTCACAGCAATCTCAAAGCCTTTGGCTTGAGTGATCCTCCTGCCTCAACCTCCCGAGTAGCTGGGACTACAGGCATGTGCCACCACCCCCTGCTAGTTTTTCTATTTTTTTTTTTTTATGGTAGACAGAAGGTCTTGCTCTTGATCAGGCTAGCCTCTAACTCATGATCTCAAGCAATCCACCTGCCTTGGCTGCCCAGAGTGCTAGGATTATAGGAGTGAGCCACTGCACTTGGCCCGGGTCCAGTTTCAGTCTTCTACTTGTGGCTAACCAGTTCCCTCAACACAATTTATTAAACAGGGATTCTTTTCCCCATTGTATGCTTTTGCTTTTTTTTTTTTTAATCAAAGATCAGATAGCAATAATGTCACTTGTTTCATCTCTAGGTTCTCTATTCTATCCCATAGGTCTATATCTCCATTTTTTATGCTGCTACCATGCTCTTTGGATCACTATGGACTTGTAGTATAACCTGAGGTCTGGTGATGTGATGCCTCCAGATTTGTTTTTATTTCTTGTAATTGCATTGGCTATTTGGGTTTTTTTCTGGTTCCATATGAAATGCAGTATTATTTTTTCAAGTTCTTCAAAGTATGATGTTGGTGCTTTGATGAGGATTGCATTAAATCTGTAGACTGCTTTGGATAGTATGGACATTTTAACAATGTCGATTCTTCCCAGCCATGAGTTTAGTATGTTCTTCCATTTGTTAATGTCTTTTGCTATTTATTTTCTCAGGATTTTGTAGTTCTCTCTGTAGAGATCCTTCACATCCTTTGTGAAGTATATCCCCAGGTATTTCATTTTCTTTGAAGCTATTGTGAAGGGTATTGTGCCTTTGATTTGATTCTCAGCTTGGCTGTTTGGGCATATGAAGGCTACTGACTTGTGGACATTGATTTTGTATCCCAAGACTTTACTGTGTTTCTTGATCACTTCCAGGAGCCTTGTGCTTGTGTCCCTGGGGTCTTCTAAGTATAAGCATATCATCAGTAAAAAGCCAGAGTTTGACCTCCTCTGTCCCCATTTGAATACCCTTGATCTCTTTCTCTTGCCTGATTGCATTGGCTAGAACTTCCAGCACTATGTTGAATAGCAGTGACAATAGTGGGCACCCTTGTCCTGTTCCAGTTCTTTTTTTCTTTTTTTTGGTTTTTGGCCGGGGCTAGGTTTGAACCCGCCACCTCCGGCATATGGGACCGGCGCCCTACTCCTTGAGCCACTGGTGCCGCCCCCGTTCCAGTTCTAAGTGGAGATGCTTTTAGTTTTACTCTGTTTATTATGATATTGGCTGTGGGTTTCTTGTAGATGGATGGCTTCTATCAGTGTAAGAAATGTCCCATTTATGACTATTTTCTTAAGTGTTCTTGTGAGAAAGGGATTCTGAATTTTGTCAGATGCTTTTTCTGCATCTTTTTTTTTTTTTTTTTTTCAGTTTATGGCCAGGGCTGGGTTTGAACCCGCCATCTCCAGCATATGAGGCTAGCACCCTACTTTTTTGAGCAACAGGCGCCGCCCTTTTCCTGCATCTTTTGAGAGGATCATATGGTCTTTGTTTTTTCTTCTATTTATATGGTGTATTACATTTATGGATTTACATGTGTTGAACCAACCTTGCATCACTGGGATAAAGCCCATCTGATCATGACGTATAATTTTTTTAATGTGTAGCTGTATTGTTTGCTAGGATTTTGTTGAATATTTTTGTGTCAATATTCATTAGTGATACTGGTCTGTAGTTTTCCTTTTTAGTTGGATCCTTTCCAGTTTGGGTATCGGGGTGAGGTTTGCTTCATAGAACATGTTGGAGAAGGTTCTTTCCTTCTCAATGTTTTGGATAGGTTCTGCAATATAGATACAAGTTCCTCTTTGAAGGTATGATAGAATTCTGTTGTAAAACAGTCTCATCTAGGACTTTTCTTTATTGGAAGCTATATTATTATTGTGCCAATTTTGGTGCTTGATATTGGTCTATCCAAAATTTCTAGTTCCTGGCCAGGTGAGGTGGCTTGTGCCTGTAATCCTAGCACTCTGACAGGCTGAGGTGGGTGGATTGCCTGAGCTCATGAGTTTGAGACCAGCCTGACCCAGAGCAAGATCCTGTCTCTAAAAATCGCTGGGCATTGTGGTGGGTGCCTATTGTCCTAGCTACTTGGGAGGCTGAGTTAAGAGAATTGCTTAAGCCCAAGAGTTTGAGGTTGCTGTGAGCTGTGATACCATAGCACTCTACTGAGAGTGACAAAGTGAGACTCTGTCTCAAAAACAAAAACAAAAAAATTTTCTAGTTCTTTCTGGTTGAGTTTAGGGAGGTGGTATTTATATCAGTCCATTTCTTCTAGTTTTTCAAATTTCTGGTTATAGAGTTTTTTTGTGGTAATCAGTGATGATCTTTTGTATCTCTGGGGTATCTGTTGTTATTTCTCATTTTTTGCTACTTATTGAAGTTATTAAAGTTCTTACTTTTCTTTTTCTAGTTAATCTGGCCAAGGGTGTATAGATTTTATTAATCTTTTCAAAGAAGTAATTTTTTGTGTTACTATTCTTCCGAATGGTTCTTATGTTCTCAATTTCATTTAATTCTGATCTACTTTTCATTATTTCTTTTCTTCTGCTAGGTTTGGGATTGGATTGCTCTTCTTTTTCTGGCTCCTTAAGATGGTTCATTAGTTTGTTGATGTGTGCTCTTTCTGTTGGATGCCAGCATTTAAAGTAATGAATTTCCCTCTTAGGACTGCCTTTGCAGTATCCCACAGGTTTTGATAGCTTGTGGCTTCATTGGCATTTTGTTCAAGGACTCTAATGATTTCCTTCTTTAAATCCTCCTTGACCCAGCTGTCGTTCAGCATAAGGTTGTTTAGTTTCCATGACTTTGAGTGGACATGAAGGTTTTTGTTGGAGTTGAGCTCCACTTTTATTCCCTTATGGTCTGAAAAGATACAAAGTACAATTTCAATTCTTTTAATTTTGCTGTGGTTTGATTTGTGTCCTAGGATATGATCGATTTGGGAGTATGATCCCTGGCAAGAAGAACATATACATAATAGTTTTGGTGTGATATGTTCTGTATATGTTTATTAAGCTCAGTTGTTCTAGGGTCACGTTTAAGTCCCTTGTTTCTTTGGTTACTTTCTGTTTGGAGGATCTGTCCAGTTATGTCAGAGGAGTGTTTAAATCACCAGCTATTATGGTGTTACAGGATATCATATTGTTCAGGTTGGTTAGTGTTTGTTTTATGTATCTGGGAGCAATTAAGTTGGGTGTATAGATATTTAAGATTGAAATATATTCTTGTTGTAATGTTCCCTTGACCTGCCTATAGTGTCCATCTTAACCTTTCTTTATTTTTGTTGGTTTAAATCCAATTGTATTTGAAAATAAGATTGCAACCCCTTCTTTCTTATAATCAATTTTATAACATTTGATTACCCCTGAAAGAAAACCAGCTGTCATGACTGGTACAATTCTCTGTCCTCTCACCTGTCCTTGGTAACCACTAATCTATTTTCTGTCTCTATGGATTTGCTTAGTTTGGACATTTGAATATTTTTTACAGATGGAATCATATAACATGTGGTCTTTTGTGTTTGGCTTTCACATAACCTGATATTTTAAAGGTTCATTCATATTATAGCATGTATCAGTACTTCATTCCTTTTTATGGCTGAGTAATATTCCATCGCATGGATATACCATTGTTTGTTTATCCACTCACATAGTGAATGATATTTGGCTTGTTTTTATCATTTGGCTATTATGAAAAATGTGCCTATGAACATCAGTGTTCACATTTTTGGGTAAACATAAGCTTTCACTTCTCTTGGTGTATATCTAGGGGTGGAATTGCTGGGTCATATGGTAACTGTATGTTTAAACTTTTATTAACTTGTTTTCCACAAAGACTGTGTCATTAACTAGAAACAGAAAAGTAAGACCTCTAACAACTTCAATAAGAAGTTATTAACCTTTTATTAATTTGTTTTCCACAAAGACTGCATCAATGTATGAGGGTTCCAATTTCTCTGTATCCTTGTCAATGCTTGTTATTATCTGAATTTTTTATTATAGCCATACTACTGGGCATGAAGTGGTATCTTATTGTGATTTTCATTTTCATTTCCCTAATGACTAATGGTGTTGTGGCCATTAGTGTATCTCTGAAGAAATGTCTATTCAAGTCCTGGCCCATTTTAAAAATTTCAATAGATTTAGGATGTACAAATGCTTTTTTGTTACATGGATGAATTGTGTGATGCTGAGGTCAAAGCTTTCAATGTACAAAGCACCAGAATACTGTAATCCATTTTTGAAATGGGTTATTTGTTATTTTGTTGTAGAATTATAGGAGTTCTTTATACATTCTGTGTATTAATCCCTGTTTAGGTATATGACTTGTAAATATTTTCTTCCATTATGTGGGTTGCCTTTTTACTTTCTTGATAGTGTCCTTTGATGCATAGAAGTTTTCAACTTCGATGATGTCCAGTTTATCTGTTGTTTCTTTGATTGCTCATCCATTTGCAATCATATATAAGAAACAATTGTCTAATAGAAGAACATACAGATTTATACCTATGTTTCCTTTTGAGAGTTTTATAGTTTTAGCTATGCTATTTTAGTCTCTGATCCATTTTGAGTTAATTTTTATATATGGTGTAGGGTATCAGTCCAACTTCATTCTTTTGCATGTTATTGAATATCCAGTTGTCCCAACACCTTTTGTTAGTACCTTTGTCAAAAATCAATTGACTGTGGATGTATGGGTTTATTTATGGACTCTCAATTCTATTACATTGATCTATATGTGTATACTTGTGCCAATAGCACATTGTTTTGATTACTTTGTAGTAAGTTTTAAAATTGGGAAGTGTTCTCCATCTTTGCTTTTCGTTTTCAGGATTCGTTATTCTGGATCTTTTGGATTTGCACGTGAACTTTCAGATCAGTTTGTCTATTTTTTCAGCACCACCTTAGCTATTTACTGTTTTTCAAGGATATCCACATTTGACAAATATTGATTGACTACCTACCATGTTCCAGACACTGTATCAGGTGCTGGGGACACTGCAGTGAGCAAAAATAGCCATGGCTCTTGCCTTCAGGGATCTACGAAACTAGTGGAAGAGGCAGACAGCCAAATAATCATCAAAATAAATTTAAAATGAATGATGGAAAGAATTAGCCTAGTCCTGGGGGACCAAGGAAATCTTTTCTGGGGAAATCAATAATTAGAAAGGAGCCTGGAGCTGGAGTGGGTGTGTGGGAAGAGTATTTCAAGTAGCAAAAATACTATCTGGAAAGGCTCTGTGGCAGGAGAAAGCATGGTGCATTCAAGGAACTGCAAGTAGGTGAGTGTGGGGAAGCACAAAGTAAAAGAGAAAGAGCAATGTGAGATAAGAGCAAGCCGTGTGAGGAGGACTGATTCCATGGAGTCTTGTGGGCTGTGGAGGAAGTCCTAAGATTTTATTCTAAGACTAGTAGGAAGTCACAAAAGCAGAAAAGTAACACAATCTGATTTTGATTTCAAAATGCTCACTCTAGCTGCTATGCTAAAGATGAACTGGAGAGGGGTATGTAACAGTAGAGCCAGTTAGGAGAGTATTACTGTATTGCAGAGGGAAATGATGGTGGGCTGGATGAGGGGGGTGATGGCGACTCTGTAGAGGAGGTAGACAGATTCAAAGATGTAAAAGAAATCGAAGAGGCTTTAGAGATAGTCTTTGGTTAGTGAGGCCTATGTGACAGTGTTGGCAGGGGTAGTCTTCACCAAGATAAAGAGCATTGCAGTGGGGGCTGGGAGATTTGAGGGGATCAGTGTTACTGAGTTTGAGGTGCCTTCAGGCATCATTAAGTTATTTGATCCTCACTCCAAATCATCCCTGTGAGGAAGGTACAAAACTCTTGTCCTCATTTTGCAGATGAGGAAACTGAGTACTAGAGAGGTTATCATGGTTTGTCCAATGCTGGGCAGCCTGTAAGTGGCAAAGCCAGACTAGAATTCTAAGAACAAGCCCTATGTTCTTTCTTTTGAGTGACACCAGAGCTAACTCTCTGGAAAGGTTCATCCCAGATAGTTTCAAATAATAACAGAAAATCAATTCTAGGTTTTTTTCCCCCCAACTCAGCAAGTGTTTCTTAACCCTCAAAGCTTATGTTTCCAGGAAGCCTTTGCCTCCTTTCCACAGAACTCATTTCCACAGCATCACTACCAAGTCCCCTCTAGGAATGTTTAGAGCTCCAGCATACCTGATTTGTGGACCTGGATTTGTCATTTGTGCACAGAGAGCTATACTGCCTCTTTTCCCAGTGGAGGTCATCCTGTCTGAAAGACTTCCTGCTTCTCTGGTGTTAGGGATGAGGGTCACTGTCAGTGGTCAATGTATGGAAAGATGAAATGCTGAGACATTGAACCAGAAGATGGATGACTAAAAATTTAATAAGGGATGGCAAGTCAAGGTGCACTCAATTTTTTTCATGTCAAGTAGGGGAGTGTGAGGAAAAGGAATTGAACAGGTGGCAGGAAATGGGGTGGAATGCAAAACTAGGAGAAAGGAAAACAAATACATAAATTCAAGGAGTAGGAGGAAGAGATAATAAAGTGGTTAAAGGCATAGGTTGGGGAGGAGACATCCTGGTTTCAAATTAGGGCTCTGACATTTACTAGCTGTATGATCTTAGGCAAGTTACTTAGTGTCTCTAAGTGGAGAAAAAATTGCACTGACTTTATGGGGTTTGTGTAAAGATTATAGGGAAAGCATGTAATTTACTTGCCACAGTGCCTGGCACGTAATAAGCACTTGATAACTATCAGCTGTTATTATTACTGTACAAGCCCCTCTTCATCTCTATGGCCTCTGCTTCCTCCAACTTCCTCCAGGCAGGTTCACTCTGGCCAACTTGATTCACTATATAAGCCACTGAGCCAATCCTGGCTGAGGCAGGAAATATTCCATTAGCTTTAGGAGACCCAGGAGCTGGAGAACCTGTGGCTGGGATCCTGCATTGGTCTCTGGGTCTTCTTGCTGCCAATTTGATACATGTGTGTCAGGCACCTCTAAGAGTGACACCTGGAGGTCCATGCTGCCTCTAAATTGTTTCCTCTTCCCTTCCTTTTCCTTCCTATTCCCTACCACCCCCACCATGTTTATTCCTACTCCTAAATTCTACCCACTCACCCTGACCTGTATTCCAGTTCCCCTCCAGGACCAAAGTCCTATCCTCTACCCTGGTCTAGATACAGATTGCCAGACTGCTTGCTTGACTTACTTCATCAACATAATGTTCCTGCCTGAAGCATATACAACTATGCTTATTGATTGCTCCCTCTGAACATTGTACCTCACTTGGCCAGCTCCCTCCTCCTTCTAGAACAGTGGTTAAGATAAGCTTTTGGTGTCCTAGACTTCTTTAGGACTCAGCTGAAGCCATAATGGATGCTCCAAGAAATAGACATGAATTCAATGTATCAGTCAGGATAGGCCAAGTTACGCGGCAGGAGCCACCAGTGTCAAATTCTTGTTCATTGGAATTGTCCAGTATGGATAGATGGGAGGGCTGTGTTCTTCATAGTTACTCAGTGATCCAGGCTGGTGGAGCTTCCATCTTGAGTATATGCTTCCATAATTGTCATGACAGCAAAAAGGGCTGTATGATCTGATTTGTGCTTTAAGAAGACACATACAGATGTGTTTGTCTAACTGGTGTGTAGACAATGGACTGTGAGACAACAAGAGTGGAAGCAGGGAGGCCATTGAGGAGGTTTGGTCCAGGGGAAGGTGATGGTGACTGAACCATGACGCTGATGTCATTGGAGGCGGGGAGAAGTGTATGGATTGGGATATATTTCAGAGTAAAGCAGACAGGATTTTCTGATGGATTAGATGTAGGGAGTAGGAGACTATGGAGAATCCAGGCTGATCACTAGGTTTTTGGCTTGAAAAATCGAGGTGGATGGTGTCCATTCTTACCTGGCATCCAAATGACAGAATCCTTGGATTTGTCAGGAAATAACTCAGTGACAACTGAAAGGAGTCTGAGCTTGGACTTCTTCTTTTAGGGCTTCCCTCCAGCTGTTTTATAATGACTTCACTGGCAGGACCTTTTTTGTTTTTCAGGTGAGCTGTTGGTAAAGGACACACATGCACACCCATATGTTCACAAACACACCCACCCACGTGTGTCACACATCACACAGATACTGTTGCAGCAGCCCTTTCTGGACCTCACACAGCAGTATTCCTGGAGTCCTTCAGGTCCCTAACATGTCTTTGTCACTACTTTTATTTTTAATAGGAATGAACCTTTCACCAATGATTTTTAGTTTAAAAACAACAACCATAGCTTCACGCTAGTGGGGCCTCCTTTTAGGAAGCAGCCCTCTTCTGATTTGCTCCTGGGAGAGGGTCAGCAGCAATGAGTGACATAAATGGTCTGAAGGACCTTTTAGCCTGTCAAAGTAGTTTCCAGCCTAGGGCAACGTGAAAATCATAGCCATAGCACATTTATTAAACCAAATGTGCACCGTCCAAAGTGGCAATCTGTGATTGTTAAACATAATTGCTAACTAAATGCGTAGTCATGTTGCCTGGGCAGCTTATTAGCAGGGAAGGGGGTTGTGGAAAACTGGAAATAAAATGAATGAGTCTTGGCCACTAACCAGTTGGTTCCAGACAGAGTCAGTTCTGACTGACAAACATTTTATAGCCTCAGTGTTTTGAAGGCCTCAGGGCCAGTTTCCTTCAGTGGTGCAAACAGATACTAATGGGCTGGCTTCAGATGCTGATTTGCCAAACTTTCTCTCCCAGCAGGCCAACTGGGCAGCCCTTCAGGCTGTGTGCTTGAGAGGAAGTAGAACTAAAGGAGGGCCCTGAGGCTGGGAGGGGTGATCCTTATTACAGCCCTGACTGGGAACCTTTTAGGTAGGAAAAGTGGGGGGGGAGGGCTTTGTGAGCGGTCATAAGCTTTTCATAAGGAAGAATTATGAAAGGGGAAGGGGAATGAATTGTGGAGGGGAATGAATTTCCCTTCTGCCTAGAGAAAGGAAAAATGTGTGAGGTACCTATCTTCCTTCCCACCACCATTGACTGCATCCCTTCTAGAGATTCTGAAAGCCAGGTGTTACCTATGATTGTTTTGGAGAGGTAAAGGCATCCTAGATACGCATAGCTTCTGTGAGATAAGCATCACTACCCAATTTTAAAGAGGGAAGATGGTGCTGCAGACAGAGGGACTGATTTGCCCAAGGCCACATAGCTACTAAGTACCTATTTTGAGTCTGGATTGTCAACCCCTTGACACTTGATTAGGGAATGATGCTTCTTGGGCACGGTGAGAGGCAGGGTGTATCCCAAAGCCACTCACTTCTGTTTCCCATTCAGAAATTTAGGCAGTGGGTCAGCAGATAACCCCTAAGAGGTGTGCCAACCTTGACATTCTATAGAACTGGAAAGGGTGAAAAAGCCCAGTAGCTTTCAACGTGTGATCCTGAGTCCTAGGAAATCCCAGGTGTTTAAAGGACTGCCTTGAGCAGTTCTGTGATAGGGCCGAATGTAGAGAACCACCCAAATAGAACCATCCGACCCAGGAAAGAATGTCCCACACAGGAAAAAATGAGTGTGCCAATCTTTACCCCCTCAACTCTTACATTCCCACCCCACCTTAACCCATGTGCTGACTTCTTTTTCAAACTCAACCTGCTCACACCCAAGTGAATAAAGGCCATGTTGCCCACACAGAACCTGGACTCTGCTTCTTTCGTTTGTGTCTCAGAATAACTTCTCATGTTTGGTCCTTGGCCTCTCATTTTGATGCCAAGAACCCAGGATGGTGCTTTCATTTGGAGCTCTCTCAGGGGGGCTGAGATGCACCCTGTTGGACCCACTCCCAGCTAGACAGACTCTTGTTCTGATGAGACAAAGGGAAACAGGAAGGACCCCTCTGAACCCTGCCCAGAATTCATCCATTCAATAGTGAAGTGAGCATTCATCTATAACCCCTTTCTGAGCCTTTTTAATTTCTCTTGCCTTTCTCCACTCCAACTCTCTCCCTTTTCCTCCATTTCTGGGCCTTTTAAGCATTCGCATATAGCCCCTCTCTGAGCCTTTTTAACATCTCTTCCCTTTGTCCACTCTGGGCCCCAAAACTCCCGTAGTCTGTGCCTCCTAAATCTGGCGCTGGTCACAGACTAACCCTGGAGAATTAGACTCACCTCTCCAGTGCTCGTGCATGGGGATGCCCTGCTGTGGGCCTGGACCACTCTTTTCGGGCTAGTTAAAGGTCCTTCAGGAACGCCTGGTAATCTCCCCAGCTCCAGCCTCAGCCACTTCCTTCCTCCTCCCCCTTGTAAGTTCTTTTTTCATCCTCACTTTCACCTCATTTATTTTCTACCTCCAGTTTCTGATATGGGAACTTCTCAGTCATGCATTCCCACTTCTTCACTTTTAAGCTGCCTCTTAACTCACCTCAAGCCTCTATGCCTCTTTATCCTGACCTTAAACCTAAATGTCTCATCTTTTTCTGTAATACTGCTTGGCTTATGTACAAACTAGACAATGGCCTGAAAATGGCACCTTTGACCTTTCGATCATCACTGACCTCTACAATTGCTGTTGGAGACTGGGAAAATGTTTGGAAGTCCCTTACAACCAGGTCTTCCTCCTCCTCCAAAACATTCTTTCTTTGTGTTGTCTTGTGAACCCTCTCAAATATCCTTTGCACAGGCCAAACCAGCCGTCCCCCTGATTCTCTATTGTCTTCATTCAACCTAGCAGACAACCCTCCCCCTTCTTCCCCTCCATAACCCCCACCCTCAACCTCCTCCCTACCCCCAGAATTCCACTCTATCCCTCCTCTTTCTACCCCCCCCTTCAGCTGTACATTGGCAAAAAAGAAAAGATGGTGGACCTGGGCAGGAAAGGAAAGATGGCGGACCCAACATCCCCACCTCATACTAGATCTGGTCACGCCTTTGGACCTTCCACTTCTGGACCACCACAACCTCTATACCCCCTCCAAGAAGATATCGTCAGGATTCATGTCCCCTTTTCTCTCTCAGACCTGTCCCACATGAGTCAGAAACTAGATTCATTCTCTACGGATTCCACAAAATACTCTCAAGAATTTAGATATCTAACCCAATCATATTATCTGATCTGGCATGATTTATATGTCATCCTCACCTCTATTCTAACTTCAGAGGAGAGGGAGCAGGTCTGGACTCAGGCCTAGGTTCATGCCGAAGATCTAGGGAGGACAGACCAAACCCTGCTGGAGGGCAAGAGGGCCATCCCGAGAAGATCCCAATTGGAATTATCAAACTGACACTCCTGGAGTCTGTCTCCATAACCATATGGTACAATGTCTCATAAAGGAAATAAAAAAAGCATCCCGTAAGGCCGTGAATTATGACAAACTAAAAGAAATAACCCAAAAATGGGATGAAAATCCTGTCCAGTTTTTAGCCTGTCTTAATGAAACCCTTCACAGCTATACTGTCCTATCGCCAGAGAGCAATGGGGGTAGGCTCATTATCAACATGCATTTTATCTTCCAGTCTGCAGCTGATATCCAGAAAAACTCTAAAAATCCTGCTAGGGCCCCCAGACCCCTCTCCATGAGGTCTCATCAACCTGGCGTTCAAGGTCTTCAATAACCGAGAAGAGGCCTCTAAGCAGCAGCACCTCTCAGAGCTCCAGTTATTGGCTCTTGCCCTTAGACAACCCCCTGGATACTTCTTGAAACTCCTCTGGACAGTCCGGGAAAAGAAAACCTCCCCTGAGACGGTGCTTCAAGTGGTGGGTATTGATGGCACTTTGCTACGCCCTCACACTACTCCACCCTTGTGGCGTTCACTTTCCAGACACTCTTTTTCACATTCATTCCTTATCATTCCTTCATGCATTGTTCCCTACAAGGCAAAGATATCTTAAGATTACAAACAACCCTGACAATTCCCGCCGGCTCCCACCTCTCACTACCCGTCCTACTCCTCTAACCCTTCCCCTACAACCCCTCCATTCTCTCAATCCAACCTCCCTATAGATTCCATCGTGTGGGATACCTCTCTTCCTTCTATAGCCTCTTATCATTCACCCATTTTTATTGCTCTCAGACCCCAACATTCATATCCTTCCCTTAAACAATACCCAAATCCCCACAGCAGCCCTCAGGGGCATTAAGGCACTCATTCTCAAGCTCCTGTTGGCCATAATTTTCAAACCTACTAATGCAACCTACAACATTCTTTCTTTAAAAAAAAGCCTATGGTTCATATCGGTTAGTGCAAGACTTACGGGCCATCAATGAAATTGTTCAGCCTATCCATCTAGTAGTCCCTAATCCCTATACCCTCCTATCTACCATTCCTTCCGGTACCTCCCAATACACACTTTTAGATCTCAAAGATATCTTTTTTATCATCCCCATCCATGAGCTCTCCCAACCCCTTCTTGCCTTCACCTGGGCAGACTCTGATTCCTCCACCAGCCAACAACTCACCTGGACAGCTCTCCCACAAAGATTTAGAGACAGTCCTCATTACTTTGGTCAGGCACTTCCAGCTGACCTCCAGCAGTTAACTTTACTGAAAAATTCCACAGTTCTTTAGTACATAGATGACCTTCTCTTATACAGCCCGTCTTCCCCTGCCTCCCAGTTAACCTCTCCCTCTGTCCAATACCTTGGCCTCCTCTTACAGGAATGAGAAAAACTCATTCCCCCTGTCTGCATTTAGGCCACCTATTCCTTACCTCTTCCTCAAACCAAAAATGACCTCTTCTCCTTCTTGGAGGTTCTAGGATATTTTAGAGCCTGGATTCCCAATTTCACAGCCTCAACTAAATCTCTATATGCTGCTGCTGAAGGTTCCCCAACCGACCTCCTAGACCCACACCAGCTTTGGTCAAGTTCCTTCCTCTCCCTACAGTCCTTTCTGTCCCAAGCACTCTCCCTCCATCTCCCTGATCCCTGCTATGCATTTTACCTCTCAGTGTCAGAACACCAAGAATGTGTAGTACGGGTCCTAACATAGAAACCTGATAATAATCACCTTTCAAAACAGAATTCATAGCCCTAGGCTGGCCCCCTTGCCTCTGAGCAGTGGCAGCCATGTCCCTCCTTTTCCTGGAGGCTCAGAAACTTACCTGCCATGCCCTCACATATCTACTACGTACCCTTCATAACATTCCATCCCTTTTAAAACACCAACACTTATCATCTTTACTTTCTGCACCTTGTTTACTCCAGCTTCTAATCCTGTTTATAGAAAACCCAAACCTTCACTTTCTCCCTGGCCCGGCATATAACCCCTCATCTCCATTAGCTGCCCTCCACTCACATAACCTTTACACTTCCCAGAACTCATTCCATGATTGCTGGCCTTTAATTGTGGTAACACTACACCCTTTTCCCAACATCTCCTTCTTTCCCTTACCTAATCCTGAAGATATCTGATTTATTGACGGCAGTTCTTCTAAGCCCACTGCTCACTCCATTGCCAAGGCAGGCTTTGCTATGTGTCTTCTTCCCACATTATCGCCTCTACTACTCTGCCCCCACCCCCAGCCCCAGCACCTCCTCACAATAGGCAGAACTCTTAGCCCTCACTAAAGCCTTACAACTTAAACAAGGCCACTCCATTAACATATACCCAGATTCCAAGTATACTTTCCACATAATCCATCACCATGCAGCCATATGGCAAGAAAGAGGATTCCTTACTACCCAAGGCTCCTCTATTATCAATACCACACTCATGAAAAACCTAAATGGGCTGGGCACCCGTAGCTCAGTGGTTAGAGCGCCATCCACATGCACCAGGGCTGGTGGGTTCGAACTCGACCAGGGCCTGCTAAACAATAATGACAATAACAACAACAACAACAAACAGCTGGGCACCGTGACGGCACCTATAGTCCCAGCTACCTGGGAGGTTGAGGCAAGAGAATCACTTAAGCCCAGGAGTTTGAGGTTGCTGTGATCTGTGATGCAACAGCACCCTACTGAGGACAACATAGTATGACTCTGTCAAAACAAAACAAAACAAAACAAAAAAATTCCTAAATGCAGCCACTCTCCAAAGGAAGTAGCCATCATCCACTGTAAAGGCCACCAAAATAAAACAGATCCAATTTCCAAAGGCAACCAAAAAGCCAATATAGAAGCCAAACGGGCAGCTCAACACCCTTACACCCCCTTCTGCAGAAGTACTTGTCCTTCAATAAATTCTCTCCAGTATATACATCTGAAGAACAGGACAATTATCGGCATCTTCCCACATGGGGAGGAAGATTCCTTCAACAGGGAAAATTTATTTTTCCTTCCTCTCAAGTACAGAATATCCTCTCTTCCCTCCATAATAGCCTTCACGTTGGCTTTAAGCCTCATTACACCCTTCTTTCTCTGTTCCTTTCTCACCCACGACTATTTTCCCTTTTAAAATAGATAACCCAGTCTTGCACAATCTGCACCCGGGTCTCACCCCAGGGGGGCCATAAAAACACCCCCTTTTCCCACACATCAGGCCTGGGACCAAACCCCTAGACAAGACTGGCAGATTGACTTCACCCACGTGCCTCCTATACGAAAATATGAACTTCTTAGTTTGGGTCAATACCTTCTCAGGGTGGGTTGAAGCCTTCCCCACAACAGGTGAGAAAACCATGAAGTTGTGTCCACACTCTTCCACCACATTCTTAGATTCAACCTCCCCAACTCCGTTCAGAGCGACAACGACCCACCTTTCATTAGCCAGATTACCTCCCAAACCTCACAAGCCCTAGGAGTCTGGTGGCGCTTACATGTGCCTTACAGGCCTCAATCATCAGGGAAAGTAGAACAAGAACAAATGAACAACATCCTTAAACATCTCACCAAATTAGTATTTCAACACAAAGAAGATTGGATTAAGCTCTTCTCTATCACTTTACTTTGCATTTGCTCTACCCCTTGCAAACCCCTCTTTTACAGCCCTTTTGAAATAATGTATGGCAAAACTATTTTTCTGGGCCCTGGACCTCCTCCAGACTCTACCATAGGAAACTATTTTCCCATCCTCCAGGAAACCAGGCATGGACTTAGAAAAACAATAAACCAACTCATACCCCAACCCTCAGAGAAAGTCAGAGACCAATTGGCAGGACAACAAATCTCCCCTGCCTTGCAGGACTCTATCCCCTCATTGGACAGGCCCTCACTCCGTTCTCTACAGCACCCTCATGACTGTTTACCTGTTAGATGCCCCCCAGTCTAGATCCGCCAATCCTGAATAAAGCTGTGTCCTATAGAAAAACTTCCAACACTGGAAGACCCCCCCACTGGAAATTGCAAGTACTTATCCCCCACCACCTTAAAACTCACTAGGATCCCCGAAGAGTCCACTTCCCCATAAATTGTCACATTCCTCCCCAGTGCTTCCATTTTCTCCATGACTTCTTCTCAAGTTGCCTGGCTACTCCCACACATTCAAAGCTGGGGTGACCTCTTTGATGCGTTTAAAGATCTGTGGCTACGAGGCACCTTCCCAGACTTTCCCCCTGAGGAAACCAAATTTTTCTTCTTCTTACTTCTTTTCGTTCTTGCTACCTCTCCTGTCAATCCTGGCCATTCTCCCCTCCCCATCGACCCTGACTGAATGCACAGGTCATCTTGCTACCCGAACCTTATATATCCATGAATAAGTTACCAACCTCCATTCCCACATCAACTATACCTGATTCTTACCTCAGACCCCCTTTTACGCTAGCTACACTTACATGCCAGCACGCTGTTATGATGTTACCAAAGCCTCTGAATGTTCTTACAGAGGAAAGAAGTACTGGACTGGCAAAATAGCAGGCACTGGATGCCCCGGAGGTGGAGTCAGGACTACTATCTGCTGGACATACCTCACACATGTAGGATTATCAGTTGGAGGAGGAGTTCAGAACATAGCTCGTCAGAAAGAAATAAGACAAATCATAAAAAACTCTCTTCTAGTATAACCCCTCCACCCTATAAAGGATTAAACCTTGCTGTCCCGCAAGACCTACAACAAACACTACCTTATTTCCTGGCTTTTAAACATCTCCTCAGCTGCCCTGAACTCTTCCTCTCTCCTCTTCCCCCTCAGGATTCTGGATGTGCTTTTCTTATACCGACATCTTTTCAATCCCATACCTGTACCCAGCACATATAACTCTTCTGTTCCAGCAGAAAATAACACAGCTCTGTTCGGCCCCATAACTACAGACTTTCCAACCCTAGCCGCCCCCAATTTAACCTGCTTCAATCTCAGCAGTACAGGTGACTCTGTCGGCTTTATAAAACCTGATCTCTGTTCCCTCAACTCAATGTTTCCCTTGTCTGATTCCTCCTGTGCCCCTTCAGTAATATTTTTCCTCTGCGACCGCTCCATCTATTGGTGCCTGCACGCTAACCTCTCCAGTCTTTGCACCTGAGTTTTCCTCACCCCACCTCCCAAGTCTCTTTTGTGAATGACTCCTCCCTAACTCAGGCCATGATGCATCTCCTTACTTCCAGACAAAAAAAAGAGGCATCTTTCTAACTGTACTCCTTGGAACACGCATAGTGGCTAGACTTGGCACAGGCATTGCAGGCATTTATGAACCCACTTTTACCACCAACTTTCCCTAGAACTTAGTGAAGATATGGAAGGGGTAGCAGACTCTTTAGTCACTCTATAATCCCAAATTAATTCTTTAGCTGCAGTAGTTCTCCAAAATCACTGAGCCTTAGATTTAATTACAGCAGAAAAAGGAGGCAAATGCATTTTTGGGGGAGAAGAATGTTGTTTTCTTTGTTAACCAGCCAGGAATAATCACAAATTAAAAGAACTCCGAGAATGAATCAAACAGAGACAAATAAATCTTGAATCATCTAATCCCTGGTCCTTATTCGATTCCTGGCCTCCTTGGTTACTTCCTATTTTAGGACCACTAATTATGATCTTCCTCATTCTCAGTTTCAGATGAGTAGTCCTTTGCCTCATCTCCTGATTTATTGACCAGGCAGTCACCCGAAAAACAACCACTCATATCCTCACCCTACATGGATATCAACCAGTTCAAACTGAAAACCCAAGAGTGTTCCTGTAAACACCACCCCCTCACCCCTCACTTTTTTTCTTTATAGGCAGCCCATGCTGACAGTCAAAGAGACACCATGCCCAGCAATTCGCCTCCTTATAATAGACTAAAAAGATGGGGATGATAGGGCCGAATGTAGGAATCTGCCCAAATAGAACCGTCCTGCCCAGGAAAGAGCGTCCCACCCAGGAAGGAATGAGTGCGGTCATCCCTACCCCCCAACTCTTATATTGCCATCCCGCCTTAACCCACATGCTGACTTCTTTTTCAAACTCAGCCTGCTCGGACCCAAGTGAATAAAGGCCACATTGCCCACACAGAACCTGGACTCTGCTTCCTTTCATTCATGTCTCAGAATAACCTCTCATTTTCGGTCCTTGACCTCTTATTCTGATTCTGTTGGTCATGCTGGATAGCTACAGGTGATTTTGTTTGCAAAAAGGTAGCACTTCTAAACACAAACAAATGAAAATAAGCAAAAAGAAAATTTTATAGCCTTTAAACTAGACAGTATATGAGAAACAAGTTTGAACAAAGGTGTTTGCCATGGTAAGGATGATGGTGGTGTGTGTGTGTGTGTGCATGTGCATGTGTGTGGTGGGGAAAGTTTGGGCTGGAAGGGAAAAGAAGAAAGTAAAAACAAGAGAAAAGAATGAGATTAGTGTTTGGGTCAGTGGTGTGGGTCAGTTGCCATTTTGAAAAGAGGAGAAAGTGGAAAAGGTAAAGGAAAGCAACGGTTATGGAGTGCCTATTGTGTGCCAGGGTTTCTCTGTTTGCAGTTTCATTAAGAATGCATACAGCAACCCCTGGAGTTCTGAGTATTATTGTTCCTATTTTAAAGATGAAGACTGAAGTTCAGAGAGAGAAAAGATCACTTGTCTAAGATCACATAGCAGGTAAATTGTGTTGCTGGGATTTAAACTGAACTCTCTTTAACCTCAAAACCCACACCCTATCTTGTTAGGACCTCCCTCCCTAGAAGAAAATTAAGGAGTTATAGGTGGTTGGGCACCAGGAACACATAGCACCTTCCTTTGGTGGCAGAACTGCAGAGATCTGAGAGTGTTTGTGGATAATCAGAAAGTAGAGGTTGTGTTCTTAGTGATTAGGGAATTTGAGACAGAGGCCTGTAGCCAAAATGAGGGAGAACCAGGAAAAACAAACTTAGGAAGAGAAATCTTCAGTTCCATATGGCTAGAGAGTTAGAGCTGGGCAAGGAAAGGCCTGGATTTGGACCTGGACAAAAAGACCTAGAATTTCTTAAGACTTTTGTCCTTAAATGGACTGGTTTAGAGTCTTGAATTATGCTATGTATTTTAGAATTGCTGTTTGCGTCCCAGTGTCATCACATTTGTAGTAAAGTTTTTTTCTTTCATTTTCTTAATGCAGCAAACATTCATGACCATTTGAATGTTTATAAACATTCAAACTCACCGTATAAACCACGATCCAGAACATTGCTAATAACGTCACACATACCAATATGTTTAGTACTTTTTGTGGTTATTTTTAATAAAAAATTCTTTCTTTTCAGATGGTTGTGGTTTACTTTCTCTGACAATGCCAAACTCCTAAGGGAAGATTTAGCTTGCATATCAGTGAGGATGAGCAAGGTTGTGCTGTGATAATGGACAACTCTAGAATCTTAGATGTTCATAACAACAAAGGTTTATTAATTGCTCCCACTTCATGGCTGCGATAAGTTAGCCGAGGGCTCTGCTCCTTATCTCCTTACCTCAAAACTCAAATAGTCAGAAAAGCTGTCATCCCACACATTGCTGGTTATCATAGCAAAGGAAAAGAGAGCCCTGTAGGGCCCCATAATGGCATTTAATTATTCCAGCCTGCAAGTGGCATATTTTACTTTTTATCTGGCCACTGGCCAGAGCTCATCATATGGGCCCAACCAACTGTAATGGGCTAGGAAGTGCAATCTTACCATGTACCCACAAGGCACAGAGCTGGGAATATTTGGGGGAACAATGCTCATGACTATCACAGCCACTTGCCCACTATAGTGCAACATGTGGATGTGATCTGTTTCCATCTGATAAAGTTCCGAAGAGGAAAGGAATTGCCTAAGCAGGGTTGAGAAAGCCTGCCTGAGTTTTGCCCATCCCTGCGTCCTTTTAGATGATACTGTTAAGGGAACTTGCCTCATTCTTCACTCATTTTCCAGGCAGAGTCCCTTTCCCCTTGGAAGTTCGCCATTCTGTTGTACCTGTTTCTATCCCTCTATGTTTCACAGACTCAAAGCACAACAGACCATTTGGCTCTGGAGTCTGACTGGCATCTCACATGAGATCTCACCTTGGCTGCTTCTTCTCCCACGCATGATTACTCAGATATCCAAGGAGCTGCTAATACTTTGCCTGGAGTGGGATATAACGTGACAGTAGTGGGAGTGGCTTTTGTGCAGAATGGTGAGGGGAGGAGAGAATGGCTGGGTGAGTCATCACTGTTATTTCTGTTGCATCCCCATCGATCTAGCAAAGTGATTAAAAAAGTCACTAACTAAGATACAGGTCAACTGTAGTACTAAAAGTCAAGTGATAACTGAAATTCACAATGCAAACCCTGGGAAATGGAGTTAAGGGGGGGGACTGGCTTTTGGCCTCACTGCTGGGAATGAAGGTCTGAGCTGATAGCTCAGGAAACACATCCTTGGCCTGTGAGCACAGGACCTGTGTCAGGCAACTGGCCCCAGGATGCTTCCTCAAACCGCTGAGTGTGGCTTGGAGAAAAGAGAGGGGGCTTTGACATGGTTTATACAAGCAAAGCATTCACCAAACTGCCAGGTATGGGGGTGGGCTGCAGAGGTGAGTGAAATAGGTAATGTCCCTAGTCTCACAGAATTTAGAATCAGGCCAGTGGGGGTAGAGAATGTTAAACAAATAATATAGGGCATGAAAAGTGTTTTGACGAGGATGAGTACATAACAAGAATGGCACCTAAGCTAGACTTGAAGCACCAAGATTGGCATCCTAGAGGAATAATCTGTTATTTAAACAGAGAACTGAAGCAGATGGTAGCCAGGTGGGAAGGAAGGAAGTTGCAGAGAGTTATGAGGTAGAGGGAAGCCACCTAGAGCGGCAGCCAGGGACTGGATCATGAAGAACCATGTAAGCTGTTTAAAGGGGGTTAGACGTTATCTTGAGGACAGCAGGGACCCATGGAATGGTTTGTCTTTTAGATCAGATTTGCCTTTCAGAAACATCACTGTGGGAAACAGTGTAAAAGGTGGGTTGGGAAGTGATGACTTTTAGAGGCTGGGAGTCCAGGTGAGAGGTGATGGTGAGCTGGTAAAGATAGTTGTGATGGAGATGGAAAGAAATGGATGGACCTGAGGCATATTTAGAAGGTAGACTAGGCAGGCGTGGACAGTGAAGGGAAGTCAGGAGTCAGGGATGATGCCAAGGTACCGGCCGGGACCACTGGATAGCAGTGATAGTTAAGAGCAATGGCTCTGAAATTAGACTGGATTTTGAATCCCAGATCTGCCACTGAATAACTGTGTGACCTTGGATAATTTCTTTAACCTCTCTCTGCCTCAGTTTCCTTACCTACAATGAGGGTATTAATACTACCTTCCTTGCAATGATTAAGTGAAATAATACATATAGAATGCTTTCAACTATGTCTGGAGCATAGAAAGTGTTCAGTAAATGTTGGCCATCATAGGCAACAAGAAAGAGGAGTAGGTTTTATGGAAAGGACGGTGAGTTCAGTTCTGAGCATGCCAAATTTAGGTTGTCTGTGGGACACTCAAGTGGAAATTTGCTATGTGCATCTGAATCTCAGGAGATAGCTGTCTAGAAATATGAATTTGAGAGTCATCAGTTTATAGATACTAATTAAAACCATGAGAAGTTATGCAGGAAAAATTTGTAGAGTGGGAAGAAAAGTAGGCCTAAGAGCAAGCCCTGAGAACTCTCAACATTTGTGGACAGAGGTGAAAAAAAAAAACAAACAAATGGGGAGCAACCACAGTGGCAGGAGAAAAACTGGGAGAGCCCACAGCATCACAGAAGTCAAGATGAGAGTGTTTCAAGGTGGAGGCAGTGGCCAGTGGCGGCAGTGCTTCAGACAGCAGATATAAGAGAAGATCTGAGAAACAATGGGATTTAGCTCTGAGGAAAGAGTTACTGAGAATAGTTTTAGTAGAGTAGTAGAACTGAATGTCAGACTGCATTGGGTTGAAGAGTGGGTGTGAGGAAATGGAGATGGCAAACACAGCTCTTTCAAGAAGTTTTAATCTGTGAAAAGAAAGTGAGAGCAGATGATTGAGTGTTATGGGGCTAAAAGAGGGCATGCTTCGATGCTGATGGGGAGGAGTTTGACAGTAGAGAGGGAGAGATGGGAGATACAGGTGAGAGAGGGGATAATTGAGGTTTGAGGTTCCTGAGATGGTGGGGAAAGTGGAACACAGGACACAGGCACAGGCGCAGGTGGGGAGGTCTGTCTCAGGCAGGAGGAGTCATAAGAGGGAGGCAGAAGGTATAGTTGAGGTGAGTGAACTTGCAGCTTTGGTTATGGGAAACTACTGCCTGGTGGCTTCTCTTTCTCTACGAAATCAGGTGAGGGAGATGTGACAAGGCTAGAAGTTTATGGGTGATAGAGGAGCTCAAAGGGCCACTGGAGAGAATGGAGAAGAGAGACCAGCAGGAACTCAAAGGAGAATTGCCCAGCTATACTGACCTCCCAGTGGATTCATAGCAGTTCCCATCTGCATGGCTGGGGTATTTTCAATAAGCAGCACTTAAAGGTACTGGTGTGGGAGCAGAAAGGGTAGACACGTGGATTGATTTAAGCCTTGGGGATTTACAAAAAGGATGAAGGATGGATAATGGGGGAAGAGAGGTAAGGATATTGGCAAGTGAGTAGTTCAAAAACTTGATTCCTAAATCCCCTGTTCTCTGACTCAGAAGCTCCTGCTCCTGCCAATAATTCCTCTCTATTCCCCACTCTACTTTATAGCTTCTGCTCACTCAGGTCTCTTGTGCTTGCCTCATGGCCTCTGCCACTTGTGCATGTCTGTGTGTCTGTGAGTCTGCTTCTTCTGAGGATCCTCTCCATGTCTCACGTTTAGACTCCACAGGAGAGACTATCAGTGATTCCACAGTTTGCTGCCTCCCGTGTTTGACGTTTAGTTTATGCCATCCCCTAGACAGCTGGCTAACCTATGAGTTTTTGGCCCTGAGTCAGGGACATGGGTCTGGTCCAGCCTGCTGTACCCAGTGTCAACATTCTTCAGAAGGTATTGTGGATAAGACCAGCAAAATGGTTAAGAGTTTGGGCTTTGGTGCCTATGCTTGAATTCAAGCTGTCCCACTGACTGAGTTACCTTGGGAAATTTACTGCACATCTCTGATTCCCAGTTTCCTTATTTCTCAACTGAGTTCAGTAAAAGTACCTGCCTCATAAGGTCTTTGTGAGAATGAAATAATACATGAAAAGCACTTCGCACAGTATGTGGTACATAGTTATTTCCATGTAAACATTATTTATCACTGTGATTATTATTACTATTATTTTACTATGAAGGCAAGCACTGAGGGCCTAGTAGAATTTGGACAAGACATTAGGGGAGACAGGATCTAAACTCCACCACTATTGAATGAACACAGTCTTCTTTCCTTCACATTAGTTCTTTATCATTTTCTGATTTTCTGACCTTTCCCCAGGGAATGTTTGTCACCCTGTGGGTTCCAAAGACCCAAAGCCTTTGGACTAGTGAGTCTGAAATGGGCTGGGACTGAGTTGCTGGGTCTGCTCATTGTCAGCTAGGGAGGGATCCTGGCAGCCTGGCCTCTCCAGCTCAGTCCTTGGTTTCTGTGAGTCATGTTCCTCTTATGCTAAGCCCAGCTCAGATTTGGAAAGGGGTTAGGGAGGAGGGGCTGGGTGAGGGGAGGAAAGAGAGAGGAAAACAGTAACTGGGCCTCTTTCTGAGTTTCTTGGTTAGCTCCAGTTAAAGGAGAGTCCTTAGAGTCCTAGTGAGAATTTGAAACCCTGCTGTGAACAGACTGCAATGGAAGGGACCCTTCATCTGGTTGGTGAAGCTCAAGATGCCTAATGTGTGAGCAGCACCTCCCCAGGCATCCTGTCAGCCAGGACATCTCTCCATTTCTCTCTCCTGTACAGCTTGATTCATATGAGTAAAGATGTTTCTCCAAGAAAAGAATGTAAATTGCTGATGCAGGGGAATGGGAATGGATTCAAGAGACTGGATGGATTCATTGCTCAGAGACTGGAGTTCTTGGAAATGACCTGCTTCACTGGTTACTTGTGTCTGAGCTAATATTTTCCTAAGGTGGTGGTCAGGTCACTGGTAGCACATGACATAATTTCAGGTGGTATATGGGCGAACATTTTGAAATTTCAATAGTTATGAATTTATTTTAATGTGCTTTAGAAGAAAAAATATAATTAGCATAATTAGTATATGGTACAGTCATGAAGGTAGTGTACAGATAACTGAGGTTTGGGAAACACTGTTCTTAACTAAATTGTGTTACCTTTTCTGCTGCCTCTTCTGCCCGAACTCCCAGACTCCGGGCTTCTTCATTGGTCAGCTGTCTTCTGGACAGGTCAAAATCAAAAGCCTCATCTCCCTTTATTCCTTCACTTCCACATATATGTCAGGGGTTTTCATGTCCACTCTTGCTTTCTCTCCTTCTCTCTCTTTCCTTCCCAGCCTAGTGGTTGATGGTATTCCTGGCTCCTCTTTCTCCATTTTTCACACTGAATTATTGATGAAGTCCTGTTGATCTGTTAATTTTTCCTTCAGAATATCTTTTGTACTGTGCCCTTCCAACTGTCATCACCCATTTGAGTGTCACAGCCTCAGTCTGCACTTCACCATCCCATTAATCTTCCTCAAGCACAACTTTTCCTATGACTTTTTCCTGAATTGGGTTTTCTTTTTTTTGAGACAGAGTCTCTGTCATCCTGGATAGAGTGTCGTGCCCATAGCTCCCAGCAACCTCAAACTCTTGGGCTCAAGAGATCCTCTTGCCTCAGCGTCCTGGGTAGCTGGGACTACAGGCACCTGCCTAGTTTTTCTATTTTTAGTAGAGACAGGGTCTCACTCTTGCTTAGGCTGGTCTCGAACTCTTAAGCTCAAGCATTCCACCTGCATCGGTCTGAGTGACCAATTCTTGGTCCTTGGAATATGGGTTCAGCCTAAGATTTGCCCATAACTCCTGTTTCCTTTCTAGGACCCATCTAGGTTTTTCCTGTTCCTCAGATACACTCTGCTTATTTCTAGCTCTAACTCCTTTTTATATACCTTGACTAAAATATCTTTCTCAGTCCTTCCCATTGGATTACTTATTTTTCATATATTGTGTTTGTTTTATGTCTCCCTAAATAGATTCAGCTTACTGAGGTAAATGGGTGTGCTTTCTCATACCCCCTGGGTGAAGGGCTCAACTACAACTAGAACTTTACCTTAGAAATGCATAACCTCCTCTCCTTTCCCCTCCCCTGTCCTGTCCCACCTCCTCTTCTCCTCTCTCTTTTTGACAGAGTCTCACTCTGTCATCCTGGAGTCAAGCGATCCTTTTGCCTCAGCTTCCCAAGTAGCTGGGACTACAGAGACAGGGTCTCATGCTTGCTCAGGCTGGTCTTGAACTCCTGAGCTCAAGCAATCTGCATGTTGGCCTCTCAGAGTGCTAGGATTACTTACAGGCATGAGCTACCTTGCACGGTCTCTCCCGCCCTCCTTTCCTTCCTTCCTTCTTTTTCTTTCTTTGTTTCTCTTTTTTGTTTGAAATAGCATCTCACTCTGTTGCCGAAACTATAGTTCAGTGGCGTCATCATAGCTTACTGTTACCTCAAACTTCTAGGCTCAAGCCATTCTCTTGCCCAAGCTTCCCGAGTAGCTGGGACTATAGGCACACACCACCCTACCTGGCTAAATTTTCTTTTCTTTCTTTCTTTTTTTTTTTTTTTTTTTTTTAGAGATGGGGGTCTTGCTGTGCTGACCTTGAACTTCTGGCCTCAAGTGATCCTCCTGCCTCAGCCTCCCAAAGTGCTAGGATTACAGGTGTAAGCCACTGCACCCAGCCTGGATCTTTGGTTTTCATGTTTTCTGAAGTGGTTTAAAAAGTGAATTTGCACCCAAAGAAAAAAAATCACGAAGAGGAAGTTTCTAAAAGCAATCCAAACAGTCAATAATAGAGATTTGACTAAATAGACTATGAGTTTTAGTATATTAGGCTATAGTACAGCCACTAAATGTGGCTACTCCATGAACTCTGTTGGTATGAAAAAAGATATGTATGGAATAGTGTTAAATGGAAAAAAGCAGAACAAAATAACAGGTACGCACTGACTGTATAAATGTACATGTGTGCTTTGACAAAGACCAGAAGGCAATTGGCCAGTTTGAAATCAAAGAGGCATTGGGCAACCAAGGTGTATTTATTAAAATTGAATGCCAACTGAGAGGCAGTTAGGGATCATCAACTGGAGGGTCTAGTACAGCTGAAGTTTAGGAGGTGGGAGATGGGGCATCTCTTCCTTCATCATGAAGATGGAAAGGTTAAAACAGAACTTGAACTTCAGTTTAGGTTTTTTCTGTAGCAGGCTATATTCAGAGTGTAGAGAGAGAGAGACTTGGCCTCTGTGGGCCCACCTCACTCTTCCTCACTGCCAAGAAGCCCCCTTTCTTCTCTCTTACAGCTGACAAAGCATTCTGGTAGAAGACTCCACTCCCATTCCAGAACAGTGTGCGTTACTGTGTGGAGACCCAGTGTGAGTTCCTTCCTGGGGTTTCTTGGCACGGGCTGTGCTCCTCCACTCCCCACCCCTGTTCATCATCCAGGGTTTATACGGTAAATATCTGGATAGAGTGAAAAGAAAAGCCAGACCTCCGACTTGGGGCTGGTTCACTGGAGGCTGAGCCAAGGGTGTGTTGTTGATACAGAAGATAGTTTCTCCCGAGAGTTTACTGAAGAGGGTTATTTTTGCTGTTTCAGGTTTTCCAGCTTTATTCAAGAGAATGAAGACAGGAAGGAAGCAGGATAGGTGTGTATATTGGATAGCAGGGAAGGAAAGACTTGTATTTCTCTTCTGCTGACCAGTTGCTACCCAACAAAACCTGCCATTTATTGAGCACTTGCTCTGTGTTGTGTGCTTTACATATGGCATCTCATTTAACTCTCACAATAGCTTAACCAAGTATTATTCCACCTATCCTATTTTATAGTTGGTAAAACAGGTTCAGAGAGAACTTATCCAATCACTAAGGAATAGTGGAGTCAAGATTCACTCAATAAAGATGTATTGAGCCACCTACTCCACGACAAGCCTCATGCTGGGTATTGGATGTCCAGCTGTGAACAAGATCAAGTCACTGCTTTCAACATCTTACAGTCATTGGTGTGTGTGTGTGTGTGTGTGTGTGTGTGTGTGTGACCAATAATTAAGCAGGCAGTGATAGAATAAGGTGGTGCTGCTCTGATGGGCTAGAAAATCATGCTATGAGAGCACAGAGAAAGGGCACCTGGCTGGATACAGTGGCTCATGCCTATAATCCCAGCACTTGGGAGGCCGAGGTGGATGGATTTCCTGAGCTCACAGGTTCGAGACCAGCCTGAGCCAGAGCAAGACCTTGTCTCTAAAAATAGCCAGGTGTTGTGGTGGCCACCTGGAGTTCCAGCTAATTGGGAGGCTGAGGCAAGAGAATCACTTAAACCCAAGAGTTTGAGGTTGCTGTGAGCTGTGATGCCACAGCACTCTACCAAGGGTGACAAAGTGAGACTCTGTCTCAAAAAAAAAAAAAAAAAAAGAAAGAAAAAGAAAAGAAAGAAAGAAAGAAAGGAAGAAAGGAAGGAAGGGCACCCATCACAGAAGTAGAAGGTGGGGAGTCAGCATTGGCAAAGGCTTTTTAAAGGAAGTAATATCCTGTCTGGATCTAGAGGAAGAGCAGGAATGAAGGAGATGGTTCATCAAAAGTGATACATGCAGAGGGCATAGTATTGCAAAGGGCTGAATCAAGAGAGAGCAATAGTGTTTTAAGAAACTACTGTGATGTAGAATATAAATGTCTTAACACAATAACTAAGAAAATGCCAGGAAGGCTATGTTAACCAGTGTGAAAATATGTCAAATGGTATATAAAACCAGTGTATGGTGCTCCATGATCGCATTAATGTACACAGCTATGATTTAATAAAAAAAATAAAAAATAAAAAAATAAACTGCTGTGAGGGTGGTGCTTGTGGCTCAAAGGAGTAGGGCCCCGGTCCCATATACCGGAGGTGGTGGGTTCAAACCCAGCCCTGGCCAAAAACTGCACTGCAAAAAAAAAAAAAAAGCTACTGTGAGTGGTTAAGTGGCTGGAGCAAGCTGAGAGATGAGACTGAGGAAGTAGGCAGGGGCTCCAGGGGCTCTCTATTGTGAAGTCCCTTGTGAACTATGGGGAGGAGTTTGGATTTCATTCTCAGTGTGATGAGGAGCCACATGAGGGCTTTGAATGGGAAAGTGATATGATCAGATGGGCACTTTCATAGGTTCTGTCTGACCATTATATGGAGAATAGGTTGTAGGGGACCAAGAGTGGAAGTGGGGATATCACAGTGGGGATGCTGGAGATATTACACATGGTTTAGTCAAGGATGGTAGAATGGTAGAACCAACCAAGGGAGATAGATTAAGGGTTCATGTTTCAAGTGGAGCTGACAGAACTTCCTGACAGATTTGAGGTAGGGGATGAAGGAAGCAGGTCATGTCATTCAGACTCCAAAGACCTCAGCTTTGCCTCTCTGCCCAGGAAGTGGCAGTTGAGGGCCTCCTGCAGTCAGACTTGAGATCTGGAATGTGGGAAACCACTGGAAAATAAATGTTTTGGCTTGCCATTGAGTCAATGGGACGAGAGAGAGATGGGAAAGTTTGATTATTTATGTTAGTGAACATCATATACTTATACATACATTACCATGTGTCTAGGTCTGTTTAAGTACTTTGCAAATAGTTACTTATTTAATTCTCATAACAACTACTTTTATTATTCCAGTTTTCCAGATATAAAAACTGAAGCACTTGACCAAGACGACACAAGTAGTAAGTGGTAAAGCTGGGATTCAAGCTCAGGTAGTCTCACTTCAGAATTCTATGCTGCCTCTTCAGTGGAGCCACTTATTCATTCATTCATGCATGCATGCATACATTCAATATGTAATTACTGAGGACACATATGTGTTAGGAACAGGAGGTAGAATGATCTGTAAAACCAGATGCAGTCTCTGCCATCATGGAGTTCACAGTCCAGTGAAGGAAGTGGATATTAACCAAATAATCACACATACAAATGCATACATACCAGGAGAACCTAGAATTAAGGGATTTAACCTAGTTAGGTAGGACAGAGAAAACCTTTGACAAAGTGATACTTGAGGTGAAACATGAATTGAATAGAAGTTAATTAGGAAGGAAGGGAAGGAGCAGTGTTATAAACCTGAACTAGCAGGTACAATTACTCTGTGGTGGGAGATAGCCTGATGTATTCAAAGGACTTGAAGAATGCCAGAGTGGCAGAGGAGTGGTGGGTAAGCCTGAAGCCCTCACATGGACAAGGCCTGCGGGCCACTTCTAGTTTTGCCCTTTGAATGCTTTCAGGCAGGAGGTGGATAATATGTTCCCGTCAGCATTTCGAACCAGTAACTCTGGTCACTTTGGCTTCGATGTGAAGACTGGTTTGGAGGAGGCCAGGATGAAAGCCAGAAGGCCAGTTGACAGAGAGTACAGGGTATTGCCACAGTCCAGGGGAGAGATGATGGTAACTTGGGCTGTGGAAGGATTCAAGAGCCATTTATTCTCCTTCCTAAAAATCAAAAGATTCTGGTGACAGATTGAGTATGAGGATCAAAGAAACAAGAAGGCAATAATTGGGTTCTGTCTTGCTTCTCTGGGTAGATAGATGGTGGTTACATTTTGAAGAACCCAGAAAATGACTAGGTTTCATGTAGAAAGATCATGCATTCAGTTTTGGGAATATTAATTTTGAGGTGCCATTGAAACAAAGGTCAAGCAGGCTTTTCACATGTATGGACTCCAGAGTTTAGAGGAGAATGCAGGGCTGATTCAGTGGTGTCTCAGAGTCAGCTCACACTGGCTAATGAAAGCTTATTAATTCAGGAATTTTGCAAGCTGGTTATAAAACCATTGGTCACTTCAAATTCGTCATGATGGAAGTATTTATACAGAGGAAGGAAGTTGGGAATTCTCAGCTGCAGGTGTGAACAGGATCATTATGGCAGGCTGTACAGAGTGCCAGGCCAAGAACAAAGGCTTTGTAAATGGCAAGAGTTAAAGGCAGAGAAAATGAATTCACAAGGGAGACTGACAAGGAAGATGAATTCACAAGGTAAGACTGATGTGGCTTCACTTTCTCTTCCATTTTGTTCTTTCCAACTCTGTTATCACTGCCTTGGTTGAAGCCCATGTCATCTTACATCTCGACTATTCAAACAGCATTTGTTTATCAATTCTGTTTATTGGTTCTTTGATCGATAACTTCTATAACTTTATTTTTTAATTTCAGGTTAATGTTGGGGTACAAACAACCAAATTACAATATTTGAATTTGTTAGGTAGAGTCCCTCTCGTAGCTATGTCCTGCATCCAAAAGTTGTGCCATACACTGTGCTGATTCAGTGGGAGCACCCCAAACCCCCCTCCCCCTCCCCCTATCTTGAATTGAAATGAATTTTTCTCCTATGTAGGCATTAATTAAATCATCTACTGCTTCATATTAGTATTGAGTACATTGGGTATTTGCTTTTCCATTCTTGTGATACACTGAGAAGAATGTGTTTCAACTCCATTTAGGTTAACACAAAAGATGTGAACTCACCATCTTTTTAAGGCTGAATAGTATTCCATGGCATACATATACCACACTTTGTTAATCCATTCCTCAATTGATGGGCATTTAGGTTGTTTCCATGTCTTGATGATTATAAATTGAGCTGTGATAAATAATCTAGTGCAAATGCCCTTATGATAAAATGTTTTTTTTCTTCTGGGTAGGTGGCTAGTAGTGAGATTGTGGGATGAAATGGGAGCTCTAATTTGATTTCTTTCATGATTCTCCATGCTTCTTTCCAAAGAGGTTGTATTAGTTTGCAGTCCCACCAACAGTGTAAAGGTATTCCCCTCGCTCCACATCTGTGCCAGCATCTGCAACTTTGGGATTTAGTGATGTCGGCTAATCTTATTGGTGTTAGGTGATATCCCTGGGTGGTTTTGATTGGCATTTCTCTGATGATTAGGGACAATGAGATTTTTTTCATATGTTTGTTAGCCATTTGTCTGTATTCCTCAGAGAAGGTTTTGTTCATGTCTCTTGCCCAGTGATAGATGGGATTATTAGGTCTTTTTTTGTTGATTAATTTGAGTTCTCTATAGATCCTAGTTATCAAGCCTTTGTCAGATTCATAATGTGCAAATATATTTTCCAATTCTGAAAGTTGTCTATTTGCTTTGATTGATGTGTCCTTAGGTGTGCAGAAACTTTTCAGTTTAATTAAGTCCCATCTACTAATTTTTGTTGTTGCAGTGGCCATAGAAATCATCTTCATAAAATCTTTCCCCAGGCCTACATCTTTAATAGTTTTTCCCACACATTCATCTAAGATTTTAATTGTTTCCTGCCTTAGATTTAAATATTTTATCCATTTTGAGGCAATTTTTGTAAATGGTGAAAGGTGAGGGTCAAGTTTCAGTCTTTTATGTGTGGTTATCCTGTTCTCCCAGCACCATTTATTGAATAGGGATTCCTTTCCCCAGGGTATGCTTTGTTGGGTTTATCAAAGGTCAGATGGCTATAAGAGACTGGTTTCATCTCTTGGTTTTCTACTTGGTTCCAACTGTCAATGTCTCTATTTTTGTGCCAATATCATGCTTTTTTGACGCTGTGGACGTATAATATAGCCTAAATTCTGGTAGGGTGATGACTCTGGCTTTGTTTTTATTACTAAGAATTGCTTTAGCTATGCAGGCCTTTTTCTGGTTCTATATGAAACAAAGAACTATTTTTTTCCAAATCTTCTAAGTATGATGTTAGTATTTTAATGGAGATTGCATTGAAACTGTAGATTGCTTTGGGAGGTATAGACATTTTAACAATGTTGATTATTCCCAGCCAGGAATATACTCTTCCATGTGTTAAAAAGTCTTCTGCTATTTCTTTTCTTAGGGTTTCATAATTCTCTTTGTAGATGTCCTTCACCTTTTTTGTTAGGTATATTCCTAGGTATTTTACTTTCTTTGAAACCACTGTAATGGGAATTGTGTCTCTGGTTGGTTTCTCAACTTGGCTGTTATGGTGTAAAAGCTACTGATTTGTGGACATTGATTTTGTACCCTGAGATGTTACCTTCTTTCTTTCCTTCCTTCCTTCCTTCCTTCCTTCCTTCCTTCCTTCCTTCCTTCCTTCCTTCCTTCCTTCCTTCCTTCCTTCCTTCCTTCCTTTCTTCTTTCCTTCCTTCCTTCCTTCCCTTTCCTTTCCTTCCCTTCCCTTCCCTCTCTCCCTCCCTCCTCTCTCTCTCTCTCTCTCTCTCTCTCTCTCTCTTTCATTTCTTTTCTTTCCTGACAGATGCTTAAGCTGTAGCCCTCAGTAGAGTGCTATGGCATCACAGCTCAGAGCAACCTCAAACTCTTGGGCTTAAGTGATTCTCTTGCCTCAGCCTCCCAAGTAGCTGGGACTATAGGTGCCCTCCACAACGCCTGGCTATTTTTGTTGTTGCACTTGTCACTGTTGTTTAGCTGGCTTGGGCTGGGTTCAAACTCTCCAGCCTGGGTGGCTGCAGGTTCGAACCCACTGAGCTATGGGCCCCGCCCTCTTTTTCTTTTTCTTTTTTTTTTGAGACAATGTCTCACTTTGTCATCCTCAGTAGACTGCCATGGCATCATATTTCACAGCAATCTCAAACTCTTGGGCTCAAGCAATCCACTTCCTCAGTCTTCAGAGTAGCTGGGACTAAGGCACCCACCACAACATCTGGCTATTTTTAGAGCTGGGGTCTTGCTCTTGCTCAGGCTGGTCTCAAACTCATGAGCTCAAGCAATCAACCTGCCTCAGCCTCTCAGAATGCTAGGATTACAGGTGTGAGCCACTGCACCCAGCTGTTACTGTATTTCTTGATCACTTCCAGGAGTCTTGTGGTTAAGTCCCTGCGGTTCTCTATGTGTAAGATCATATCATTGATAAAGAGTGAGAGTTTGACTTTCTCTCACCCCATTTGGATGCCCTTGATATCCTTCCTTTGCCTGATTGCATTGGCTAGAACTTCCATCCCTATGTTGAATAGTAGCGGTGAAAGAGGACAATCTTGTCTGGTTCCAGTTCTAAGTGGAAAAGCTTTCAGTTTTACTTTGTACAGTATAACATTAGCTGTGGGTTTGCATAGATGGCTTCAATCAGTTTAAGAAATGTGCCACCTATGCCTATATTCTTAAGTATTCTTGTTAGAATAGAATGCTGAATTTTATAAATGCTTTTTTGGTATCTATTGAGAGGATCACATGGTCCTCGTTTTTTTTGCTTCTATTGATATGGTGAATTACATTTATGGATTTGCATATGTTAAACTTCCCTTGCATTCCCAGGATGAAGCCTACTTGATGTGGTGTGTAATTTTTTCAATGCGTAGCTATAATCTATTGGTTAAGACTTTGTTGAGTACTTTTGTATCTATATTCATTAGTGAAATTGGTCTGTAGTTCTCCTTTTTAGTTGGATCTTTTCCTGGTTTTGGTATCAAGGTGATGTTTGCTTCATAGAACGTGTTGGGGAAGATTCCTTCCTTCTCAGTGTTTTGGAATAGGTTCTGCAATATAGGTATAAGCTCTTCTTTGAAGGTTTGATAGAACTGTGGTGTGATGCTGTCTGGTCCATGACTTCTTTGTTGGAAGATTTTTTATTGTTTCTTTGATTTCAGTGTTTGATTTTGGTCTGTTCAAAAGATCTATTTCTTCTTGTTTAAGTCTAGGGAGAGAGTGTGATTTCAGGTATTGGTCCACTTCCTCCACATTGACAACACTCTTGTAGTAGTTGGAAATAATCTCTTGTATCTCTCTGCTATCTGTTGTTTTCTCACTTTTTTCGTTTCTGTTTGAGGTTATTAGAGATCTTATTTTTCTGTTTCTAGTTAATCTGGCCAATGGTTTATTGATTTTGTGTATTTTTTCAAAGAATCATCTCTTTGTTTCATTAATTTTCTAAATGATTCTTTTGTTTTCAGTTTCATTTATTTCTGATTTAATTTTGGTTATTTCTTTTGTTCTGCTAGGTTTTTTTATTGGATTGTTTTTTCCTTTTCCATTTCCTTTGATTCATTAGTTTATTGATGTGTTCTCTTTCTGTTTTTTTGGATGTAGGCTTCTAATGTGATAAATTTCCCTCTTAAGACTGCTTTTGCACACAGCACCTGTGGCTCAGTGAGTAGGATGCTGGCCCCATATACCGAGGGTGGTGGGTTCAAACCCAGCCCTGGCCAAAGTGCAACAACAACAACAAAAAGTAAATAAATAAAAGTCTTTTTAAAAAAAGACTGCTTTTGCAGTACACCACAAGTTTTGGTAACTTGTAGCTTCATTGTTGTTATATTTGAGGAATTTAACAGTTTCCTCCTTTATCTCTTCCTTGACCCAACCGTCATTCCACATAAGGTTGTTTAATTTCCATGTCTTTGTGTGGGGCTGAAAATTTTTGTTGGAATTGAGTTCCACCTTTATTGTCTTATGGTATGAGAAGATAAAAGGTATAATTTCAATTATTTTAATTTTGTTGAGGTTTGATATTTTTTTTTTGAGACTGAGTCTCATTGTGTTGCCCTCAGTAGAGTGCTATGGCGTCACAGCTCACAGCAACCTCAAACTCTTGAGCTTAAGCGATTCTCTTGCCTCAGCCTCTTAAGTAGGTGGGACTGTAGGCACCCACTACCACATCCAACTATTTTTGTGTTGTTGTTGTTGCAGTTGTCATTGTTATTTAGCAGGCCTGGGCTGGGCTCAAACCAGCCAGCCTTGGTATATGTGGCCAGCACCCTACTCACTGAGCTATGGGTACCAAGCCTAAGGTTTTATTTTTATCCTAGGATATGATCTATTTTAGAGTATGCTCCATGGGCTGATAAGAAAAACGTATATTCATTACCTTTGGGATGGTGTGTTCTGTATATATCTATTAAGCCCATTTGTTCTAGGGTTGCATTTAAGTCACTTGTATATCTGCTTAGTTTCTGTTTAAAGGATCTGTCCAGTTCTGTCAGAGGAGTGTTAAAGTCCCTAGATATTATGGTATTTTGGGATATCATATTGCTCAGACAGATCAAAGTATGTTTAATAAATCTGGGAGCATTTAAATTGGGTGCATAAATATTTATAATTGAAATGTATTCTTGTATTGTTCCCTTGACCAGTGTGAAATGACCATCTTTGTCTTTCTTAACTTTAGTTGCTTTAAATCCACTTATCTGAAAATAAGACTGGGACCCCTCATTTTTTCTGATCTCTATTTGCCTGACATAATATTTTGCATCCCTTTACACTGAGTCTTTATTTGTCCTTCAGAGTTAGGTGTGTTTCTTGGAGACATCCTATGGATGACTTGTGCTCTTTTATCCAGCCAGCCAGCCTGTGCCTCTTCAGTGGAGAATTCAAGCCTTAACATTTATTGAGAGAATTGATAAGTGTGGTGGAGTTCTATTAATCTTATTTTATGAGAGTCTATTGCTTAGTTTTATCTATTATGCCATTGTGGAAAGTAGGTTTTGTCCATTAGTGTCCGGGTGTTTATTTTGCTGGTGATCTATTGTGGTGGTCAGTGTTGAGAATAGGTCTAAATATTTCCTGTAGAGCTGGTCTTTATGTGGTGAATTTCCTCAGTGTTTACTTATCAGCAAAATAGTTGATTTCTCTGTCAATTTTGAAGCTTAGTTTGGCAGTATACATAATCCTGGGCTGAAAATTATTTTGTTTAAGAAGGTTATGGGTAGATAACTACCCTCTTCTGGCTGAAGAGTTTCAGCTGAAAAGTCCCATGTCACCTTGATGGATCTGCCCCTGTAGGTCAGTTAGCACATACTCTAGCTGTTTGCAGAATTTTCTCTTTTGTCTTGACTTTTGAAAGATTCATTACAATGTGTCTTGGAGATGCTCTGTTTGTGTTGAGATGACTGGGGTTTGCTATCCCTTTAAAAGGAGAGTTTTGGAATCTTTAGTGAAACTTGGTAAGTTTTCATTTATGATATCCTCCAGTAGGGCTTTCATTCCTTTGATATCTTCCCCTTTAGAGAATCCCTATAATTCGTATATATAAATGCTTTGTGAAGTCCTGTAATTCTCTGAGTGAATGTTCTGCTTTCTCTTGTCTTCTTTTCTGCCTCTTTAACTAACTGGGTTAGCTCATGGACTTTATCCTCTAGCTCTGAGATTCTTTCTTTTCCATGGTCTAATCTGTTATTCATACTTTCTAGTGCATCTTTAAGTTCCCTGATTGACTCCTTAATTTCCTTAAGCTCTTCCATATCCTTTCTATATTCATCATATCTTTCATCCATTCTTTGGTTCTGTTTTTCCACTTCCTCATCATTTCCCTTTATTGCCTTTTCCATTCATATTGCCTTTTTATGTTTTTATTTTTCTTTCTTTCTTTCTTTTTCTTTTCTTCTTCTTCTTCTTTTTTTTTTTTTTTTTTTTTTTTGCAGTTTTTGGCTGGGGCTGGGTTTGAACCCAGCCACCTCCGGCATATGGGGCTGGCACCCTACCCCTTTGAGCCACAGGTGCTGCCCCTTACCATCCATATTTTAATTTCCTTTTTTGTCATTTCCATTATTTCTTTATATGTCGTGTCCTCTACAGTAGCTGTATCATAGTCCCTTGGGGTGGTTGCTGTGTTTTGGTTTTTCATGGTGCCAGAATTTTTCTGTTGGTTCCTCCTTATGTGTGTTTTCTTCGTGTTCACCTCCTTCCCCTACTTTTTCCTACTCACTGCCTCCTTCACTTTGAATTGCCTTTTTCAGAGCTTAGGTGTTGAAGTGGCTTCTTGATATAAGGCCAAAAGGAAAAGAAGGGTAAAGAGTGAGCAGTGAGAAATAAGAGCAAAGGAAAGAAAAAGGAAAAAACCCAAAAAGTGGGTTGAAAGACCAGAATTAGAGAAAAAGAGAGAAGGGGAGAAAGAGAGTGACCGGAGAAATGGTGTTGATGGCAGAGTGCTATGGCCACAACTGCAGCTATGGGACTTTGGGCTGCTAGGCTGGGTGGGTCCTTCAAAAGATGGAGTGCCTTACCCATCTGGGCAAAAGCAGGACCTCACCTCTGCCAATTATATGAAGAGAAAGAGAAAGAAAAGAAAAAAAAATCAGCAGTATGTTGCAGTGGGGACCTGCCAGTACTGACTTTCCAAAGGCCCAAACTAGAAGAACACCCTGGAATGTGAGCTGGTGACCTCCTTGAGGTGTACCATTTCTGTGGCCTCTCAACTAGACCAATGCCATGACCCCCCCAGCACTCAGAGAAAAGAAAATAATAAAAATAGATAAATAAAATTAAAAATACAATTGTATAAGATAAAGAAAGAATAAAAGGGATATCTTAGCTGTCATATGAGAAATTCAGGTGGGAAAGATGAGCAAAGTAGAAAAAATCTCAACCAAAAGAAAGAAAAAAAGAAGAGAAACAAAGAAGAAAGAGATAATAGAATAAAAGGGGTTAGAATGCAACCAACCAAAGAAAAACAAAACAAAGAAACAAAAAAATTAAAAACAAACAAAAATCCCCTCAAAACACAAAAACAACAACCCCAGCAACAACAACAAAAAAAAGTGGAAAGAAAAAAAAAACCTGGACACCAGGTGGCGTTGTAGTGTTAGGAGATGGAGAACACAGGCCAGAAACCACTCTTCAGTTGTTGAGATTGAGTCTTATTTTCTTGACTTAGTTGCCCTCAGTCAGTGCCTGTTTGTTATCAGCATTCAGTTCCCATGGAGTTGGGGTCTTAAAGCTCTCACCAGAATCCTTAGGAGGCATGTCTCATCGTGCCCCCTGACAACAATTCTGGGGGTGTGGGAGCTGCTCAGCTCACCTCAAGAGTGGATGCTAAATCTCATCATGTGCTTCAGATCCGGCCATGTACTAGGACCCTATAGACTGTTTCTCCCACGGGATCTTCCCACAATGGTGGCCCAGTTAGCAGCCATACCAGTGGGAGACCCACCCTACTAGGTATTCAAATTTGGCCTCTGGACACCAAGTCCATCCATTTGTCTAAGAACTCCACAGTAGTTCCAATGCACAGTCCAGCCCAAGGTCAAAAACCTTCAAGACAGCCTTCCTGTCTGCAGTCCTCTGTGTGAGGTCTGGCCAGCTGGCTGGTCCCTGCCCATTTCCATGCACTCACCTTCCATGCTGACTGTCCTTAGTTCCTGACCTCCTCCCTGGCTCCTGTAGTCCACCACTGCCTCTGTATGCCCCCGGAGTGATGACTCCAGGTAGGTTCCTCCCGCCAGAGATGATTGGGGTTTTTTTTCTCCCCTTCCTTGCTGGGAGCAGACTTGTAGGGACATGTTTCTAGTCCACCATCTTCTGTTTATCAAGTCTTTCTCAAAAGTTTCTAATAGTACCTGGCTTATTGTACCCTCATTGAATCCCCAACAATAAAAAAAAAAAAAGTTTCTAATAGTTTTTCTGCTGACTGGATGACTGGGTAAGTAAAATAATCTTATTGAAGCAGAGAGTTTATGTAGAAGAATGTGGATTTTAAAGGTGTTCTCTGCCATTCAACCACTTGGTAGCTGTGTGTGTGACCTTGGGCAATTTTCCTGGTCTCTCTGAATCTCAATTTCTTCATCTGAAAAATGGGAGTAATACTATCTCCTGCTGCCAAGGATTTGAGAACCCATGGAAACTGCACATGTAATAAAGTGTCCAGCACAGGGCCTGGCTCACCATTGGCCTTTCTTTACTGTCTGTACTGTCAGTGGAGAGGTTGACAAGGATTTTCCCTTATGGTAACTGGTCTCCACAGGAAGGCTCACTGGGGACTTGAGGACTTGGAAAACTTCCATCCTCAGCCTCAGACCCATCACCAGGGCACTTCCCTTTTTCCCCTTGTCTCTTGCTCCTGGCCTCCTTTGCATTCTGGCAAAATTTAACAATGGCCTCTTCTTCTCCCCTCCCTGCTCAGCCTTCCCACATGCCAGGAGCATGAAGAATTCCTGTCCCTTGCCAACCCATTAGCCATTTTCCTTTCTTCACTCCTGCTGATCCTTGACTTTTGGCTCCTCCAAGAAACTTTCTTTCACCATGGGCCTCCCTTCCTAACCTTGTCTCACGGATGCATGTGCCATTAGCTCCCCAAAACAGACTGAAAGAACTAGGATGAACTGCATCAAATGTTAAGGGACATAATAAAAGAAGACCCCAACATTCATCATGTGCCATACAGCAGATTGCTCTGTGGCTGGGAGGCATGGATGCTTGTTGGCAGCAGGGCTGTTTTCCAGATTACTCCTAGAGCTTTGAATAAGGAAGGGAAGGAAGTTAGGAAACCAATACTTATTTAATATCTATTGGGTGCTTGGTCTAATATCTATTGGGTGCTTGGTCTTATGCTAGGAGCCATCATAAATTGTGTCATTTGTTGTCACAACAACCTTGTAAGGTAGTGATGTTGTTTAAGTTGTCTGTAGCATCCTTGCTACCCTGTGAGCTCTGTGGGAATATGAGACACACTATCTTTGATTTTGTATCTGATCAAACATGAGGTCCATGTTCAATAAATATCTGTTGAATTGCTGACACCATTATGTTAAGACACCTTGGTCTGGGCGAACAAACCCTGGATTTGGGGTCTTCACTACCTGGGTGGCTTTGGGCAGACTATTTCACTTTTATGAGCCTCATTTTCCTCATGTGTGAATGGGAATAATGACATCTACTCCCAGGGCATTGTGAGCATGCTCGGGTGCTTTGATAAACTCCAAAGTGCTCTCTAAATGGGTGGTGGGAGGGTATCACATGTACTCTGAGCAGGCTTTTAGTTGCCCAACTATTGTCTAGGTCTGTAGTAACCATCTGCAAATTGGTGCTTATCTTTTACAAAGTTTTCACTCTTCTGAGTTAAAAAATGAGAAAAATGATGTGTAGTTTCTTATCATGCCAAATTTGTTCAGTTTTTAAAATTCTAAAATTGTCATTCCAATTTTTCAATGTTAGAACATCCTTTTGTTTATGACATCTTCATTTTAGTAAATGGCAGTTTTGCTTATCAAGTAAATAAAATGTTGGCACTGTTACACCAGAGCCCCCAATGATAGAGACTCAGCACAGAGTGCTAAAAGAGGAACCTGGGCTGAAGCTTAAATGAGCGTAGGGTGGGTTACCTGGAGGAGAGACAGTCTGAGAAGAGTTAGGAAGGATGAATAGGAGTACATTAGGCAACAAAGAGTGAGAAACACACAGACTAAAGAGCTGGGCCAGGATGAGTCCAGACAAACTTCAGAAACCTGTGCAGTCTAGGTGTCACTCAACAGATTAGCACCTCTGAGTTTCCCTGCAGAATGTTGGGGTGGGAGAGTGAGTTGCTTTGTCCCAGACCCACCTGGCTCACAGATAGGGGTGGAAAACCCCAGACCACTGTACTAGACAGTCACTGAGCTCCCTTACCCCACCGCTGTTCCTTGTAGTCCTTCCAGGCAATTGCTGTCACATACTGTATCAAATCCCCCAACTCACTTTCTAACTTTTTCTACACTCTGCCTATTCCACTACCCAAGCAGCTTCAGTAAAGCAGGAATCACTCAGCTCTGTGAGTGAGAAAACAAGGAGTCTACAGCCTGAACACACAGGCTCATCAGAAACTCAAAATAATCCCCCCATCTTCCACACACCAAGCCACACACAAGGAGTGGGGGTGGAAGAGGCCTGGAGCTAATTCCTACCCCCAGGATGCCACGTTGCCTGCCTGGGAGTGGAGGTGAAGAAGCTCTTCCCTAGGGCCTTTTGCACAACCTTTGCCCTCTTTGGCCCACACCATTGCCTGCAGGTGGCATCAGGAGGCCTCAGGTTGTTGAGAGGACCAGACCAGTCCACAGGAGTAGAGATTGTGACCACTTGAGCATGCGCCTTTGCATTTGAAGTGGTGGGTCTGGATTATCCATTTCTTGGATTTCTTCACACCTCTGCTCCATCCATCAGAATATTTTTTTTCCACCTGGAATCCTTTGGCCGGTGGGTGCAGCCCCAAGTTTGTCCAGTGGAAAGATTGACAGCAGCACATGCCAGGTGCCTGCTGGCTTCCCATCTGGTACAGGCAGAAGGCAAAGGATACCTCCTAGAAAAAGAGAAAGCCCCTGGAGGCAGGGCAGAAGGTGGAGTTAAGGAGCTCAGTAGCAGTACCAATTAATTCCCAGCCCCAATACCCAATCCTGGTTAGCAATACTCAGCAGGCATTCCTTGCTCCCTGTTTAGAGCAGCTTGTCATGGTATTTTGCCTGCTGGTGCATTGGGATGGAAATACAGGCAGAGGAGTGACCCTGAGGTTGGAGGGTTGAGAGGATAGTTAATAAAGGAGGAGAGGTAGACTTTTTGCCCCAGTACCAGTTGAAGTTTAAGTTAGCAGCAAGGTGGCATGGTTGATACAAGAAGAAGCCCTTGTGTCCTTATGCCCCCAAGGCTTCCTGCCACTATAAGTGCTCAGCTGTAGCATATACCTAACAGGCTGCTGAAGGGCCTTAGAAACTGAGTAAGCGTCTGTAGCATGGCTCTACTCCCACTGGTGGCACGGTGGGTCTTTCTTTTGGCTTTGTGGTACCACATCCCTGTGGTAGACTTGGACAGCTCTGTTCATCATTCCCACACTGAGGCAGCCAGCTATTTTAAGGGGGGTTATCATCCACACCTTACTGATTTCTGGTATGTTGACATTGAGTAGTAGCTTATAGCTTTGATAGGGAGAGGGGTTAATGCTCATTTTGACAGAAGCGTTAGAGTTAAGTTCAAACTCCTGGGCTTGGCATTCAAAGACTTCAACAGTTAATCTTCTATAATGTTTAACATTCCAATGCCACATATTGGGACCCCCAAAATACACACACACACATACATTCTCAAATATCTGTACACCTGGCAGCATGTTGAAAAAATAGGCTGGGCGTGGTGGCTCATCCCTGTAATCCCAACACTCTGGGAGGCCGAAGTGGGAATATCACTTGAGCTTAGGAGTTTGAGACCATCCTGAGCAAGAGAAAGACCCTGTCTCTACTAAAAATAGAAAAGTTTGCTGGGCATTGTGGTGGACGCCTGTAGTTCTAGCTACCCAGGAGGCTGAGGCAAGAGATCACTTGAAGCCAGGAGTTTGAGGTTGCTGTGAGCTAGGCTGACATCATAGCACTCTAGCCTAGGGCAACAGAGTGAGACTCTGTCTCAAAAAAAAAGAGAGGAGAAGAGAGAAAGAAGAGAAGAGAAGAAAACAGAAGAGAAGAGAAGAGAAGAGAAGAGAAGAGAAGAGAAGAGAAGAGAAGAGAAGAGAAGAGAAGAGAAGAGAAGAGAAGAGAAGAGAAGAGAAGAGAAGAGAAAAAAATATATAGATAGGGGATAGAATGTTTTCAGTTTTCACTTAGGTATTTGTCATCTCACAGACCCAAGTATGGTGTCAAATTTCATTTGCAAGTTGACAATTTCCATCTCTAAATATTTGTGGATGATTAATATTTGAAATAGTAATTGGTGTCTATGTGGTAATATATTCTACGAGCTAATTTGTTCTAAGATTTTAGACTTGAAGCTCACATAAAGCTCTGCTATAACAAACACTTTGAGGAAAGTCAGTCAAGTCCCCGCTTTCAATTATTTTGGGTATATACCCAGAATTAGAATTGTTGGATCATATGGTAATTCTGTGTTTAATTTTTTGATAAATTTCCATATTGTTTTCCATAGTGGCTGCATGATTTTACATTCCTACCAACAATACATAAGGGCTCCAATTTCTCCACATCCTCACTGACATTTATTTTCTGTGTTTTTGATAATAGCCACCATAATGGGTGCAAAGTAGCATCTCATTGTGGTTTTGATTTGTGTTACCCTAGTGATTTTGAGCATTTTTTTCATTTCTTGGGTAGGTAAATTTTTGCTCTATGAGACTGTACATTTAGCCTTGTTTCCAGGTGCTCTTGGAAGTTGGATAAGCCCATTGTTTTATAGGTTAGAATGACCTTTACTTAAAGAAGGCTTTGTTGTGCAGTTGCCTCTGGACTTTCCACCTGCTTTGAAGGCTACAACCCCATAGCCAGTCAGACCCATGGCTTCTTTGTACTCTCTGCCCATGCTTGTAGACCTGGCCTTCTCTAAGCCCTGGGATTTCTTTGATTCTCTGTTTTTTGTTGTCTTTGACCCATATAGCGTGACCCTACTCTGATAGTCAACTAGCCATCCTGAAAAGGAAAAGAATCAGAGAATGGAGAATAGGGGGAAGGGGGTGGAAATGGCAAATTTCTTTGGACCTATTTTCTGGTAAAAAGCATAGATAAATCTGTTCCTCCTTCCATGAAAAAAAAATCTATTTTGTTTGTCAAGTAGTTCTCTGCCTTCTTAGAAACTTGTGTGTTTTCATTAGTATAAGACGTGAATAGAAAGTGTATCTACGAGAGGGCAAGTATCAGAACACCTGGCTTTGTCACTAAATATGTCATCCAGGAATCCTTTGCTATTTGATCTCTGAGTGAGTATGAAGAGTCAGTGACCCTCATGGAAAACAGAAGAACAAAAAGGAAGCCTTTCCAGGTTCTTAGCAGACAGGGGTTACAGTAGGAGAGTTTCCAGTTGGAGAAGGGACACTGCCTTAGTGTGTTTGTGCTGCAATAACCAAATATCATAGACAGGATAATTTATAAACAACAGAAATTTATTGCTCACAGTTCTGGAAGTTGGAAAGTCCAAAATCAAGGCACCAGCAAATTTGGTGTTTGGTAAGGGCTTGTTCAACATAGATGGCACCTTCTTTGTGTCTTCACATGGTAGAAGGGGCGAACTAGCTTCTTACCTCAAGCTTCTTTTATAAGTCCACCCAGCCCATTCATGAGACCTGAGTCTTATGACCTAATTATCTCCTAAAGGCCCTGCCTCTTGATGCTACTACCTTGGGTTCCAGTACATGAATTTGAGGGGAAAACTAACATTCAGACTATAGCACATGTGTTTATTCGGTTTCATCTTCCTCTTAGGGTCCTCTCACTGATCCCCACTATCCACAATGGGGCAATGTGCTACTTGTTAACCCTCCTGGGGACCAGACACAGATCCTTCTTTGGACTCCTGAGACACCTGGAATTCTCATCAGGAAATTTATAAATTAATACAAAGATCAAGGAGGAAATCATTGAAAAAATTACAATTAGTAACCTATTAAATAGACTGGTTTCCTGAGTGTAGGTTTTGTATCCAACAGTGAATGCAGTCAGAACATCTAAGAGCCAGGGCATCATGGCTGGCCTCTCACCCAATTTCCTTCTATCTCAGCTCCTAGCCTGTCTCTGGGGGTGGGTACCATCTAAGTTTCCACTATCTGAGAAGAACTTTCAGAACAAGACCAAAAGAGACTATGTTCCAAATCAGCTGTTCAATGGGGCACTCCTCCTCCAACCTGGGTCCCTGTCTGGGTGGTAGCTGTGCCCTTGGGTCTGCATCCTCAAGGCAAGTGGTCTTGTTCCCCAAAGTGGGCCTGTGTTCCCCTAGGAGTAGGACTATATCCATGGCTTTGGATGGGCACAGATGAAAAGTTATGATTTTAATAGCAATGTGTTTGTTTTTGTAGTTTCTTTGAATTTAGGTCATGTGATAGTGATTTTCTATTTACATGAATGGTTCAGAGTTTTTTTAAAGTAAAAGTAAGAAATTGAAAGAAAAACATAACTTAATAATAGTTGAGGCAGAGTATAGATATGACAAAAATCAGGAAATTGGTCCATAAGTGACTGGTGATTGGGACACACTGACTTAGAATGATCTGCCTCTCTAATAATAACCCTTTAAGAGACAGTTACAGCCAGATATGGTGGCTTACTTTGGAAGACTAAGGAGGGACGAGTTCGAGACCAGCTTGAGAAACATAGCAGGACACTGCCTCTACCAAAATAATAATAATAATAATAATAACACAAAAAATTAGCCAGGCATAGTGACACATGCCTGTAGTGTTAGCTACTTGGGAGGCTGAGACAGAAGATCACTTCAGCCCAAGAGTTTGAGGTTTCTGTGAGCTATAATCGTGCCACTGCACAGCTTAGGCAATAGTGAGACCTTCTCCCTTGAGAGAGAGAGAGTTGACAAGAGGCTGTGTGACAGGAATTATCAGCATTCAGTCCCAGAGGCCTTCTCTTCTGTGGATCTCTGATGTTCTCTGGTTACAGCAAGGAAAGTCTAAGCATAGAATAGATTTTTCTGTCCCCTCTTTGAGTAGTTCTACTAATAGGCTCCTACTTGACCCCAGATAACTGGACTATTAATTATATTTTATTTTTTCATTAGGTGCTTCTTTTTTTTTTTGAGACAGAGTCTCACTTTGTTGCCCCGGAGAGAGTGCCGTAGCATCACAGCTCACAGCAACCTCAAACTTCTGCACTCAAGCGATTCTCTTGACTCCTGAGCAGCTGGGACTACAGGCACTGGCCACAATGCCAGGATGTTTTTAGAAACAGAGTCTTGCTCTTGCTCAGGCTGGTCTGGAACTCTTGAGCCCAAGTAATCTACCCATCTTGACCTCCCAGAGTGCCAGATTTATAGGTGTGAGCCACTGTGCCCAGCCTTCATTAGCTTCTTCTAATGCTTTCCTTGTCAAAATTCAAGGTAGAAATGGTGGACCTAAACCTCAGATTTCTATTCTTTGGAATAATATCTTTTAGTTCAGTAGTTTACCTATAACTCCAAGCCTGGACCTTCCAGAAAGAGGATTTTTCTGTTTTTTATCCTTTTGCTTCACATTGTCCCAGCCCATACCTTTCCAAAGCATTATATGGAAAGTGTTCATAAATATTTTTTGCTCTAAGTAAATCCATGGTAGACTTCTCTCCTTCTGCTTGTGAAACTATTTTCGCTCCACTATATCATGAGCATTCTCTGGTGGGCTTTTCCCAGCACAGTAGGAAGGGATGGAAGAAGCTAGTGTTTATCGAGTCCCTACTGTAAACCGGCCACTGCATTAGGCTTTCAATCTGATAGACTGAGCTCTTTGACTTCTCACACCAGCCCAGTAGGTATCATTTGACACCTGAAGAAACTGAGGCTCAGAGAAGCTCAGTAACTTGCCCAGGATCTCCCAGCAAGAAAGGAAAAGAAGCCAGGAGGACTTGCTTCAGGTTTCTTGACACCCATGCGCTTTGCACTGCCTTTGAGGGCACTTGCCCTTTCCTGCCTGGTGTGTGCTGCAACTGTTGATATTTGGACAACTAGCAAAAGCTCTCCACACTGAGGCTTTCTCTTTTGGCTTCAACAACAGTGAGCTTAAGGGGGAAACAGATTGATTAAAGTTGAATTTTTCCTAGTGGGAAACAGGCCAGAGCATCTCTGGAGAGCCTCAGGCTGGGCCCTGTTGGTTGTCAGGATGTGGCCTGGAGCCTCACTTCCCTTCCTGGCCCTCCCTTTATCTTCCTACTCTCTTTCACTGCCTTCTGCTCCCTGACCCTGCTGCCCCTTCCACGAGAGTTGAAAAGCAAGCTGCTCTGAAGGAAATGGCTTTATTTATATTTAACCTGGATAAGTATCACCATGTGCTTTCTCTGGAAATCTACTCATGGCTTAAGGGGGGCAAGTGTCACCCTAGTGTTGTTTGTTGGGTTTGTTGGGGGCCTAAAATGAAAGCAAAGTCAGCCTCACTTACATCACTGCTTTTGTACCTCCCTCCCTTCCAATCAATGATTCTAACCTTATTCTCATAAAATAAAGTTGATACATGATAGATAAATATACAGACTTTGTGTGGCATTTCAGGCAACCAACAAGCTGGTCTCTCCCCTTCCAGTCTTATTACTTACCACTTCCTTACACAATCCTCATTTTCCTGCTGACCAAAATACTCACCATGTCCCCCCACACTCCTAGCTTTATGGCCTCCCTGTTTCTCTCACCTCTGCCTATTAATCAGCCTCATGGAGTAGGAATAGAGTTCAACTCTGAAGCCCTGGGTTGAATGGCATATTGACCAGGCTCATCTTCTATGAGCTTCAGTTCACTTCTCTCTTAAAGGTGACAAATTATATAGTTCACCTACCTTGTTAAATGGTTCTGATGATGAGACAGAATAATATGAAAAATCCTTTCCAAAATGTGAAACACAATCCAAATGCTATTTCTTATTGGTTAGGGAAATGACCCATCCTTTAGGGCTCATCTCAATGGCACCTCCCCCATGAAGGCTCCCCTGATATCCTGAGCAAAAGTGAGCATTCTCTCTTTGTACAGTACTGCAGCACTTTAGATTCTTGATGACATGCACTACTTTTTGCCCAGCACAGAACTTATTTGTGTCCAAGTCTGCCTATCCCTACTCAAAGGCTGAGAGTTTATGTGGAGGGCAGAGAAGTGGTTTAGGTATCTTTTTTTTTTTTTGTAGAGACAGAGTCTCACTGTACTGCCCTCGGGTAGAGTGCCGTGGCGTCACACGGCTCACAGCAACCTCCAACTCTTGGGCCTACGCGATTCTCCTGCCTCAGCCTCCCGAGCAGCTGGGACTACAGGCGCCCGCCACAACGCCCGGCTATTTTTTTGTTGCAGTTTGGCCGGGGCTGGGCCCGAACCCGCCACCCTCGGCATATGGGGCCGGTGCCCTACTCACTGAGCCACAGGCGCCGCCCAAGTTTAGGTATCTTTACTTCCCACAGGGCCCAGCCTTGCACATGATCAATTCCCCCAAAGCATTAATTGACCTAGGAAGCCCAAAAAATGCCAGTTCTGGGACTTGGAAGCTAATCTTAGGCAGCACTTATGTGTCCCCTCTGCGAGATGTGAAGGGAGAGAAAATGACAGGGGTAGGAGTAAGATGGTTGTAGAGGGAAGTGTAGGGAAACTTTCAAGTGACTTAAATTAATCTGTTTCATTGACTCCTAATTTATTTAAAGTTTTAATTCAACTCAGGCTTAAGTTTCCTGTGAATCCTTAGAAGGAAGTTAGAAAAGTTAGTCCTGAGCCTATTCCTAGCTTACTGTGGAGTACCTCATGGGTGAACCAAAGAACAGAACATAGCCTGAGGAACCTGCCCTGTGAGCCCCATGCTTGCAGAACCTGAGCAGCAGAGAGAAGCCCCAGAGCTCCAGAAGGCCCCAAATATGACAACTTCTAAGAAAACTGCTTGTGGTACATCCATAAAACAGGAGGGAGGGAATGCTGATCTTGGACAATGAAGCAAATTGGAGGCTGTATTAGACTCAAGCCCTGTTAAGGTCTTTCTCAGCTCAATATTTGGGTCTTTCCCTCCTCTATTTTTTACATTATTGATGTGAAATTGACATCTACTAAATGACACATTTTGAAATATACAGGTTGATGAGTTTTGTCATATGTATGCACCTGGGAAACCATTACTACAATCACAATAATGAATATTTCCATCACTCAAAAGTTTCCTCTTGTTGGTCAGTCTTTTTTAGACCAGTGGATCTCAACCTTCCTAATGCTGCCACCTTTTAATACAGTTCCTCATGTTGTGGTGCCTCCCAACCATAAAATTATTTTCGTTGCTACTTCAAAAATGAAAATAATTTTATGGTTGGGGGTCACCACAACATAAGGAACTGCATTAAAGGGTCGTGGCATTAGGAAGGTTGAGAACCACTGCTTTAGACTGAAGTGAGGGAAAGAACATGGGTTTATTGTTACTGGGTTATTCTTAGGTTGGAAATCACTCAGGAGCAAAGACCTTGGATTTTGAGTACTAGGGACCAGCAGAGCCTCAGAACTCAGTTCTTCTTGATAGCCAGATTTGGCAGTGCTTGTTATAGGGATGTTTCTCTGGCCATGTGTTGTTTGGGTGATCCTGGGCAGACCTGGTCCTCTCTGAAACACAGTTTTTCCATCAATAAAACTAGATGGTTGGACAAGAAGATCTCAAACATTCCATCAGTCTGGGTGGTGGAACCTTTCTGACACAACCTTTCTAAATTGAAGTTTTAAAAAAGCATAAAAGAAGTGTAATCTATCTTCTTTACTTTCTCATGTCCTAAATTACATTCTGGAAGAATCCTGGCTTGGTGGTCAGAGTGCTGTCAGGTTCTGAGATTTCTGAATGGATTATTTACTCCATTTTACAGATAAGGAAACCAAGTCTCAGAAAGAAAAGGCGATGTACTCAGAGTTGCCCAGATAACAAGTAGCTGGTCTGGGATGCAAATCTAGCCCTGACTTCTAATCCAATGCTCTTGGCACTGTCCCCCCCCCCCATCCATTCAAATATAACATTCCCAATAATATAGGCTTAGTTCTCCCCATGTTGCTGGCATGAGTAAGGAAGGGTCCTTGCAGCCAAGATATTCCTGCTTTCCTCCTGACTAAATCTGGGGACCATAGCTCACCTCCTAATGCTTCTGGTTGGGGTAAGGGATCAAAATAACTGGTTCTTCTGATCTCCTAAATCACCAAATCAGGCCTTAGAATAGAAGCCTTAAGTTTCTAGAAATCAGGTTTCTAGAAATCTGGAAGTTTCGAGAAATCAGAAGCTCTCTGGGAGCGTAATTCATTGTATGCAGCCTCCGGGTAGGTACCAGCATGGGCAAATGTTCAGTAACTTCAGTGGTGCGAGCACAAGGTCAGCAGGAAAGTGTGGAAATCTTCAGAGTAGGAGGGAACTCTACCTGGCACTCTGTGTCTCATGGGTTGCCCTGGGGTATAGTTCTCCAGTGGGCAAGATTGGGGTAGCAGTGAGCTGAGCTACACAGTCATTAAGAAAGAAGCATGAACCCCAAGCTGTTTTATAACTCCCTGCAGGAAGGGAAAAGGGCCAATTACTTTCCCCCTTTTTAGAAATCCTCTGCCTCCCTTCCAGTCCCCAGGATAAGGTGGAAAAGGAATGCCCTCTGAAGGGAATTTAAGATGGTAACAGGGTTCTTAGCAGGTCCCGGGTATTTACCTCCTGTGTACTCAGAAAGTACCCAGAGTAGGTGCTCAGTAAATATCTGCTGACTGACTGAATGAACTCTAACTCTGTATCAGGCACCTTGGGGGGTACAAAGCTGAATTGGCCTCTATCCCTGACTATAGTAGAGAAAGAAAGATAAGGACAAGCACATAAATAACTTGTACACCTGACAGTTGTGATAAATGCCTTGGGAGATGAACAATGAAGAGCTCAGTTCAAAGAGATTGGGAGGAAGGACGCGTACATCTGGTGGGGGCAAGGGACTCTGGAGAAAACTTCCTGCTTGAGGTGACATTTGAGCTGATCTTGAATAGGAACAGAGGTTTCTACAGTGTCTCAGGAATGTTTGTGTGGTGGGGGTGGGGAGTGAGGGCAGGCTGCATTCCAGCAGACTTAGAGCCAGAAGGCTCCCTGAGGATGTCCCAGAGAGCACAGAGAACTATAAATCAGTAATAATCCCCAAAGCCTCACTGTAATTGAGTGCTTTCAACCTCCTTCCCACCACACTTTGATTTGATACCCCAAGTAGCCAAATGGACTTAGCCACGATGTCTAAGGCTGGCTCAGGGACCAGCTAACCCAAACTAGAAGTGATAGCCAATCCTGGTAACCTGGCATAATTTCCTTATGAAATCCTTCCTTTACAGCTTACTGCATGGCTGTAAAGGTACAATAAAGGTCCTTGGGCCTGGGAGAAGGCCATGCAGGGCACAACACTTGCTGGCTTGCTTCATCCATCATTCATGTGGCTGAGATTGGCCATTGCTGGGTAGCAATGGGGATGAGTTGGGGGTCATGTTATTTTTCATGAGTTGTTCATTGGGCTGCCCCCAAAACTACACAGTAGGGAATTGGGTAGCAACATTCCTGGGTGTGCTATACATAGGCATGAGCCTGGGAATATAATCCAGTTCTTCCTCTGCCTCTTTCTTTGTTTCCTAATTTCTGCCCAAAGGCAGTTAGTTGCTGTTATCTGGTACAGGCAGTCCCCCAAGTTACAAACATCCAATTGACATGTGATTTGCACTTATGAATGGAGGCTATTACAGGTCATAGGTAAATGTACAGTTCCAACTTACATGCAAATTCAACTTAAGAACAAATTTACAGAACCTCTCTAGCTTGGAACCAAGGACTGCCTATACATTGAATGGTTTCACTTTATGTGGGACAAGATGTTGGATTCAAGTCAGCAGATACTATCAAATATTGCATGTTAATACTATCTCATTGACCTTCAAAACAGTCTTATAAGTAGGAATTATTATTTTCACTTTATAGATGGGGAAGCTGAGGCTCAGAGAAGTGAGGTGACCTGCTAAGGACATAGTGAAGAAAGTAAATTGGAGCCCAGGTCTCCTAACTGCAAGTGATCCCTGCTACAGACAGTCTGAAGGCTGGCAGTTGCAAAGTAGTTAAAACTTATCCAGGGACTGGACAAAGGAGAAAAAAGGGGGAAATGTAAGAGTTAGGCAGCCACTAGACTAGAACATGCACCATGGAGAATAAATTGGTCAAGGATGGAAAAGAAAACTCAGGGATTCAGCTCCATTCACTATGGAGGGGTCCTGGAAGTCTCCAGAGGATTGGGAAGAGGGTGGAGATGAAACCCCTTCTCACCTGAGCTCTCACCTGTCCACTATGCTTCAGCCATGAAGCCACAGCCTGTCAGCTGTGCCCACAGGACAGCTCTGTTCACTGCTTCAAGCTTGATGTTGGCCGAGGGCAGCCCCAAGAAAGGGGCTACTTAACCTGAAAAAATTTAATCCACAATTATTCATTACTTGTATAAGAGTAAGAGTCAGGGCTAATATATTTTTGAAATGGATTTATACCAAAATGTAGTCTGGTTTCAATTAAAATATTTAAACAACTTTATTGAGATATAACTTATATACCATAACTTATATACCACTCACCTTGGCCTCCCAGAGTGCTGGGATTATTCAACTTCCAGTGGCCTTTTTTGCATAAATGAAAGAGCTAATCCTAAAATTCACATGATCTTCCAAGGGACCCCAGGTAGAAATCACTCTTGGAAAAGAATAGCCAAGTTGGAGGACACACACTTCCATATTTCTAGTTATACTACAAAGCTACAGTAATCAAAACTGTATGATACTGGCATAAGACAGACATAGACAAGTGGAATTAAACTAGGAGTACAGAATGAAATTTGTACTTCTATTGACAATTGATTTTCAACTAGAGTGTAAATATCATTCAATGGGAAAAGAACAGTCTCTTCAACAAATATAATAGTTATTGAACAACTGTCACATGCTAAAGCAGTGGTTCTCAACTTTCCTAATGCTGCAGCCCTTTAATACAGTTCCTGTGGGTCACGACCCACAGGTTGAGAACTGCTGTGCTAAAGGATGAAGTTTAGTCCTGTCTTACATCAACATAAGAACAATGGATGAAAGAGCAAAATATAAGAGCTAAATCTATAAAATTCTTAGAATAAAACATATGGATCAATCATCATGACCTTGGATTTGGCACTCGTTTCTTAAATATGACATCAAAAGCATAAGCAACAAAAGAAATACTTAGTAGATAGGTGTATAAATTCAACTTCATAAAAATTAATAGACACTATCAAGAGAGTGAAAGGAAAATGCACAGAATTGGAGAAAATAATTATAAATCAGATATCCTATAATAGTCTAGTATCCAGAATACAAAAAAAAAAAAAAAAAGAAAGAAAGAAAAAATTACAACTCAACCATAAAAAGACAGATCACCTAACCGGGTGTTGTAGCAGTTGCTTATAGTCCCAGCTACTTGGGAGGCTGAGGCAAGAGTTAAACTCTTGCTTAAGCCCAAGAGTTTGAGGTTGCTGTGAGCTGTGATGCCACAGCACTCTACCAAGGGTGACACAGTGACACTCTGTCTCAAAAAAAAAAAAAGAAAAAGAAAAAGAAAAAAGACAAATCACCCAGTTATAAATGGGCAGATGATTTGAATAGATATGTCTCCACAGAAAATACACAAATGGCCAACTAACACATCAAAAGATGTTTAACGTCATTAAGCCATTAAGGAAATGCAAATTAAAATTGCAATAAAATACGTCAAGCTCACAGGGAAGGTTATAATCAAAATGACACTTGATAAAAAGTATTGATAAAGATGTAGAGAGATGGTACAGACATGTTGGAAAACAATCTGGCAGTTCTTCAAAAGGTTAAACATAGAGTTACTCTGTGACCCAAAAATTCCACTCCTAAGCTCCCAAAGAATTGATAACATATATCCACATGAAAACTTATCAATGTAAAGGTTTATGAACTGATGAATGAATAAACTTAGAAAATGCAATGAGAGCAAAGAATTGAATATCATTTTGCAAGAAAAGGAATGATATATTGATATATTGTACAACATGGATAACTCTCAAAAAACATTCTGCTAAATGAAAAAAGATACATTGTCTAATATCATTTGCATGAAATGTCCAAAATAGACAAATCTGTAGAGACAAAAAGCAGATTAGTCATTGGCTAGTACTGAGGAGTAGTGGAGTAAAGGAGGCTGCAAGATTGAGGGTCACAGCCAAAGGGGACAATGTTTATTTTGGAAGTGATGAAAATGTTCTAAATTTGATTGTATTGATGATTTCACAACTCTTTAAATATAGTAAAAAGTATGGAACTGCACACTTTAGATGGGTTACCCTAAAAAGTAGCCTGGGGTTGTGGTGGATGCCTATAGTCTCAGGTACTCAGGAGGTTGAGGCAAAGGATTGCTTGAGCCCAAGAATTTGAGGTTGCTGGGAGCTATGATGCCATGGCACTCTACCAAGGGCAAAAAGTGAGACTCTGTCTCAAAAAAAGAAAGCAAGAATTACATTGAAGTTGAAGATAGCTTTGGGTAGTAATGACATCCTAACTACATTTAGTTTTTCAATCCATTAACTTAGATTATATTTCCATTTACTTAGACTTCTTTAATTTCTTTTAGCAGTGTTTTATGACTCACATCTCATAATCTCACACCTCCTTGGTTAAATTTATTTATAAATAGTGGAATTGTTTCCTTAATACCATTTTTTTCTTTTCATTTTTTATTCTCTGGGATCCTTGATTTTATTAAAGTGTATTTCCAATAGGCAAGTAGATTTCATTTTTCTTCTTTCCTTCTTTCTTTTTAAAATATTTTAAAATTGTTTTTTATTAAATCATAACGTCGTACATTGATGCATTTATGGGGTTCAGGGTACTGCTTCAATATACAATGTGAAATGCTTACATTGAACTAAGTAACACATCCATCACAATTATACTCATTTCTTAATAGTTTTGAAATGTACCATTGCGTCATGCACATTAGGTGAGGTCCTCCCGAATACTCTCCCTCCTGCCATATCGCCCCTCCCCTCCCCTCCCCTCTATCTTCTTCCCTTCTACTTTCTGGACTATAGTTATGTTTTGCCATTCGTATGAGTGTGTAGGTGGTTATATATTGATTTCATAGTAGTATTGAGTACATTGGATACTTTTTTCCTATTCTTGAGATACTTTACTAAGAAGAATATGTTCCATTCAGGTAAACATAAAAGATGTGAAGTCTCCTTTTTATGGTTGCATAGTATTCCATGGTGTACATATACCACAATTTGTTAATCCATTCATGGGTCAATGGGCACTTGGGCTGTTTCCATGTCTTGGCTATTATGAATTGGGCTGCAGTAAACATTCTGGTACAAATGTCTTTGTTGTAAAATAATTTTTGATCATCTGGGTATATAACTAGTAGAGGAATTGCAGGATCGAATGGTAGGTCTACTTTTAGTTCCTTGAATGTTCTCCAAACTTCTTTCCAAAAATGTCGTATTAGCTTGCATTCCCACCAGCAGTATAGAAGCGTTCCCTTCTCTCCACATCCTTGCCAACATCTATAGTTTTGGGATTTTGTGATGTTGGCTAATCTTACTGGAGTTAGATGATATCTCAAAGTAGTTTTGATTTGCATTTCTCTGATGATTAAGGATGATGAGCATTTTTTCATGTGTTTGTAGGCTATGTGCCTGTCTTCATCAGAGAAGTTTCTGTTCAAGTCTCTTGCCCACATAGAAATAGGGTTATTTATTCTTTTCTTATTGATTAGTTTGAGTTCTCTGTAGATTCCAGTTATCAGACCTTTGTCAGAAGCATAAACTACAAAAATCTTCTCCCATTCTGAAGGTTATCTGTTTGCTTTACTTACTGTGCTCTTGGTTGTGCAAAAGATTTTTAGTTTGATCAGATTCCAGTAATGTATTTTTGATGTTCCTTCAATTGCCTGTGTGTGTGGGGGGTCATCCTCATAAAATATTCTCCCAGACCAATTTATTCAAGTGTTTTCCCTGCACTCTCTTCTAGTATTTTTATAGTTTCATGTCTTAAGTTTAAATCTTTTATCTAGTGAGAATCAATTTTTGTTAATGGTGAAAAGTGGGGGTCCAGTTTCACTCTTCTACAGGTTGCCATACAGTTCACCCAGCACCATTTGTTAAATAGGGAGTCTTTCCCCTACTGAATATTTTTGACAGGCTTGTTGAAGATCAAATGGTGATAAGTTGCGGGGTTCACCTCTTGGCTCTCTGTTCTGTTCCATAAATCTACTGCTCTGTTTTTGTGCCAGTACCATGCTGTTTTAACCACTATAGTATAGCCTGAAGTCTGGTAATGTGATACCTCCTTATTTTTTTCTTATTTCTGAGTAATATATTTGCTATTTGAGGTTTTTTCTGATTCCATATAAAACAAAGTACTATTTTTTCAAGTTTTTTAAAGTATGACAATGGTGCTTTAATAGGGATTGCATTAAACTTGTGTATTGCATTAGGTAGTATGGACATTTTAACAATGTTGATTCTTCCCAGCCATGAGCATGGTATGTTTTTCCATTTGTTAACATCTTCAGCTATTTCTTTTCTCAGTTACATAGTTCTCTTTTAGAGGTCTTTCACGTCCTTTGTTAGGTAAATTCCCAAATATTTCATCTTCTTTGGCACTATTGTAAAAGGAATAGAGTCCTTGATTGTTTTTTCAGCTTGATTATTGTTGGCGTATATAAAAGCTACTGATTTGTAAGTATTGATTTTGTATCCTGAGACGCTGCTGTATTCCTTGATCACTTCCAGGAGTTTTGAAGTTGAGTCCCTGGGTTTTTCCAGGTATAGGATCATATCATCAAAGATGAGTGAGAGTTTGTTCTCCTCTGACCCTATTTGCATACCCTTGATCACCTTCTCTTGCCTGATTGTGATAGCTAAGACTTCCATTACTATGTTAAATACCAGTGGAGACAGTGGGCATCCTTGCATCGTTCCTGATCTGAGTGGAAATGTTTTCAATTTTATACCATTCGATGTGATGTTGGCTGTGGGTTTGCTATAGATGGCCTCTATTAGTTTAAGAAATGTCCCTTCTATGCCTATTAAGAATTCTGATCATGAAAGGATGCTGGATATTATCAAAGGCTTTTTCTGCATCAATTGAGAGAATCATATGGTCTTTGTTTTTAATTTTATTGATGTGATGTATTATATTTATAGATTTGCGTATGTTGAACCAACCCTGTAACCCTGGAATAAAACCAACTTGATCATGGTGCATAATTTTTTTGATGCGTTGTTGAATTCTATTTGCTAAGATCTTATTGAATATTTTTGCATCAGTATTCATTAATGATACAGATCTATAATTTTCTTTCTTTGTTGGATCCTTTCCTGGTTTGGGGATCAGGGTGATATTTGCTTCATAGAATGTGTTGGGAAGTATTTCTTCTTCTTTTATGCTTTGGAAAACATTGGATAATATAGGTACTAGTTCCTCTTGAAAGGTTTGATAGAATTCGGATGTGAAGCCATCTGGTCCTGCACTTTTCTTTTTAGGGAGATTTTGTATTGTTGATGCTATTTCAGTGGTTGATATAGGTCTATTCAAGGTTTCTAATTCTTTCTGGTTGAGTCTAGGAAGGTGGCGAGCTTCCAGGTATTGGTCTATTTCCTTCAGATTTTCATATTTCTGGGAATAGAGATTTTTATAGTAATCATTGAGGATTTTTTTTTTAATTTCTGAAGTGTCTGTTATTATTTCTCTTTTATCGTTTCTGATAGATGATATTAGAGATTCTACTTTTCTGTTTCTGGTTAGGTTGGCCAAAGGTTTGTCAGTTTGGTTAATCTTTTCAAGAGACCAGTTTCTGTTTCGTTGATCTTCTGAATGATTCTTTTGTTTTCAATTTCATTTAATTCTGCCCTAATTTTGGTTATTTCTTTTCTTCTGCTGGGTTTGGGGTTGGAATGTTCTTCCTTTTCCAGTTGCTTGAGATTATCCAGTAAGTTGCTGGCTTCTTCTCTTTCTGTTTTCTCGATGAAGGCTTCCAATGCTATAAATTTCCCTCTTAGGACTGCCTTTCCAGTATCCCACAGGTTTTGACAATTTGTGTCTTTATTTTCATTTTGTTCCAAAAATTTGGTGATTTCCTTCTTAATCTCATCTTTGACCCAGGTTTCATTCAGCCTAAGATTATTTAGCTTCCATGACTTTGTTTGGGTATGGAGATTCCTGTTGCTGTTGAGTTCAATTTTTCTTCCATGGTGGTCCCAGAAGATACAAGGAATAATTTCTACACTTTTAAATTTGCTGAGGTTAGACTTGTGTCCTAGGATAAGATCTATTTTGGAGGATGACCCGTGGGCTGATGAGAAGAATGTATATTCACTTTTATTAGTGTGAAATGTTCTGTAGAGGTCTGTAAAGTCCATTTTTTCTAGGGTCAGGTTTAAGTCTAATATTTCTTTGTTTAGTTTTTTTCTTGGGGGAATCTATCCAAAATGGTCAAAGGGGTGTTAAGATCTCCAACTATTATAGTGTAGGAAGATATCAAGTTGTTCATGTCTATTAGGGTCTGCTATATGAATTGAGGAGCATTCTGGTAGGGTGCATAAATGTTAATTATCGAAATCTCTTCATGTTGAGCCTTTCCCTTGACAAATATGTAGTGACCTTCCTTATCTATCTTTATCTTTGTTGGTTTACAGCCAATTGTATCTGCTACTAAAATTTCAACCCCTGCTTTTTTCTGGTTTCCATTTGCCTGTAATATACAAGTCCATCCCTTCACCCTGAATGTATCTTTATTGTTTAAGGTAAGGTGAGATTCTTGTATACAGTAGATATCCCATCTGAGTTTATGTATCCAGTCAGCCAGACTGTGGCTCTTTAGAGGACAATTTAAACCATTCACATTAATTGAGAGAATTGATAAGCCCGGTTGTATTTTGGGTGTCACGATTTTCGGATATCCAGTGGACATTTTTAATCCTTTCACCACTGTAGCAGTTGGGTTTTGTTCAAAAATTTCTGGGTGAGTTTACTTTGGAGGTAGAGCATTGCGCTGGTCATTATGGAGGGTGGGTCTGAGAATATCCTGGAGAGCTGGTTTAGTTATGGCAAATTTCTTCAACATGTCTATGTTATTAAAGTATTTGATTTCTCCATCACAAATGAAACTCAGTTTAGCTGGATAGAGGATCTTGGGCTGGAAGTTATTTTGTTTTAGGAGACTGAAAGTTGATGACCATCTTCTTCTGGCTTGAAACGTTTCAGCTGAGAGATCTGCAGTCATTCTGATATTTCTCCCTTTGTAGGTGATGCTTTTCTTACATTTGGCTGCTTGCGGAATTTTCTCCTTCGTCTTAACTTCAGAAAAGTTAATCACAATGTGTCTAGGAGATGCTTTATTTGGATTGAGTCTTGCTGGGGTTCTGAAAGTGTCTACTATCTGAAGTTCTGTATCTCTGCAATGCTTGGGAAATTGTCCTCCAAACTCTCTTGGAGTAGAGCATCTTTACCTTTAGGACCATCCTCTTCTCCTTCGGGAATTTCTACAAGACGAATGTTTGATCTTTTGGAGTGATCCCACAACTCTCTGAGGGAATGATCAGTTTTTACTCTCCATTTGTCTATCTCTTTGAGTGTTTGGGAATGTTCAAAAGCTTTCTCTACAGTTTCACAGGTCCTTTCTTCTGCCTGGTCAACTCTATTAATGAGGAATTCTACTGTGTTTTGGAGCTCCTCAACTAACTTTTTCATTTCCTCGTGTTCTGCTATCTCTTTTCTCATTATGTCCATATCTTTGGTGACTTGGGCTTTGAATTCATTAATTTCTTGAGACAACTTTAGAACTACTCTTTGGAATTCAATTTCTATCTTTTCTTCTATTCTATTTATCTTATTTGCAATCCATATTCTGAATTCAATTTCTGACATTGCTGCCATTTGCTGCAATGGCAGCAATGACAAATGACAAATCTCCTTTGTCATTTCGTGTGGAGGTTGATCTACTCTGGTTATTCATGTTGCCAGAGTTCTTCTTTTGGGTCCACACCATGTTTATTTTCCACTGTTTGTTTATTAGAACTGATAGGGTGAGACTGAATTGGGGTTTCCAGGTAGTAGAGTTAGCACCTTACCAAAGTGCTAGGCTTTGTAACTGTGGCTTGTCTCTTACAACCTTACAAAGGCCTCTTTCAGAGTTTTAGCCAGAGACTCTGAGGACCCACTTGGTGAGATAGCACAAGCTACCTCTGTTTGATATCAGCCAACCTCTACCCTATCCTAAGAAACCACAGTATTAGGCTTAAATCTCAACTGTGAAGAGATACAAACAGCTGTGGCACCCAGCCCCCACCCTTCAGTTCTTTTCCACTATAGAACTTGAAGGTCAACCTCAGAATGTCCCTGGGTGGACAGCCCCAGACACGGGTTCCAACCAAATTGTTTCAGGCAGTGCAAACCCTGCCCAACAGAGAGGGATTCAAGGTTCTCCAACAGCACAATTAGAGCCAGGAATCCCCACTCCTGCCCGCCAGACTCAGTCCACACTGTTTTTCGTTTCTCTGCTCACAGGCCCAGCTGGAGCCAGGGGCCACGCCCCCACCCACCAGTCTCAGTCCACATCTAACTGGCTTCTGCTTGCCAAAGCAGTTGGGGTCAGCGGACCATGCCCCCCACCTGCCAGCCTCAGTCCACTGCCTGGCAAGCCTCTTTTCACAGGCTCTGTTGGAGTCAGGACACCAGCCCCGCCCTCTGGTCTCAGTCCACACACAACTAGCCTCTGCTTGCCAGACCAGCTGTAGTCAGGGAACCATGCCCCTGCCTGCCAGTCTCAGGCCACTGCCTGGCAAACCTATGTTCGCAGACTCTGTTGGAGTAAGGGCTCTGGGCCCCACCCTTTAGTCTCAGTCCACACACAGCTAGCCTCTGCTTGCCAGACCAGTTGGAGTCAGGGGACCATGCCCCCACCTTCCAGTCTCAGTCTACTGCCTCTCTTTGCAGGCTCTGTTAGAGTCAGGGCACCACACTCCGCTCACAGGTGTCAGTCCTCACCTGGTAAGTCTCTGCTCACCGGCCCTGCTGGAGACAGTGGGCCATGCCCTAGCCCTCAGGTCTTGGTTCACACCCATTAAGCCATTGCTCAAGGGTTCTGTTGGAAGCAGGGGATCACGCCCTTGCTCTCGTCGCAGTCCATGCCTATCAAGCCTCTGCTTGCAGGCTCAGCAGGGGCTGGGGACCAGCCCTGTCTGCCAAACTCAGTCCACACAGGGCAACCACTCTCCTGCTGTGGGTGCTGTCAGAGCTGGGTGTTCTGCACCCTGTCCTGCCAGACACAGCCCCAACCGAGGGTCAACACTACCACTGGCTGGGCATAGTCATAACCAGGGGACTGCTCCTCCTCTCACCGAGTGTCCCTTTCTTCCCACACCCTCTTTCTTCCCCGTTAGTCACAGATTCCGTCCTTGTGGTTGGTGGTCTACACTATGCCCAGTTCTCTCAGGACAAGACTAAACACTCTGTGCTCTGCAGGGAGCAGAACTTCAGACTGCCATGCAAGGGGGAAAGGGCGGACTGGGAGTTTGGACTTGCGGGGGGAAATATCTGTTCAATTTTATGCCTGGCAGGGTGGTGTCTAGGTTCATAAGTGGGACCTCCCAGGAGAAAGACACCTGGAGTTTAGCGGCTCTCTCCAGCAAGGTAAAATGAGAGGTCTTTTATTCCCTGCTTGTTCGCAGATAGCCTGTGGCAGGCCCCCTGCTTGGGGGAGGGGTCTTCCATCCTCTAGAAGATAGGCTTTGTACCTGTAATTTGGTTTCTTGAATGCTCTTCCTTGGGGTTACACCTTGCTGAACTTCTTTCTTGGCTCAGCTCCCCATCTTTGGCTTCATAGAGTCTGATTCCGTCCAGTTTTTCTTCCTTGCTGAGGGTTGCTACTAGTCAGCCATCTTCCCAGAATTCCTTAATACCATTTTTGGATGGTTCACTGCTAACATATGGAAGTACAACTGATTTTGGTATGTTGATGCTGTACCCTATAACTTTTCTGAATTCATTTGTTAGGTCTAATTTTTTTTGTGGGTTTTTAAGGATTTTGTATATGTAAGACCATGTCATTTGTGAATAGAGATAGCTTTACTGTTTCTTTCCTATTTGGATGAATTTGTCTTTCTCCCCTTCTTTCCTATTTCATTTCATTATATTTATTTTTGCCTGAGTGCTCTGGCTAGAACTTCCAGTACAGTGTTGAATAGAAATAGTAAGAGAGGGCATCCTTGTTTGTTTCCTGTCTAAGGAGGAAAGCTTTTAGTTTTTTACCATTGAGTATCTTAGCTTTGGGGTTTTTCATATATGCCCTTTATATGTTTTGGAAATTTCCTTCTATTCCTCATTTGTTGAGTGTTTTTATTAGAGAAAGTATGAATTTAATCTAATGTTTTTATTTTCTGCATCATTTCAAATGATAATATGGTATTTTTTCTTTATTAATGTGGTGTATTATTGAGCTGTGGTTTTCTTTTCTTATGATGTCTTTTACTTTGATATCAGGGTAATGCTGGCCTCATATAGTAAGTTAGGAAGTGCTCCTACCTCATCAATTTTTTGAAGAGTTTGAAAAGAATTGATAATAATTCTTCCTTAGGTAATTGGTAGAATTCAGCAGTGTAGCTGTTGGATCCTGGACTTTACAGGGAGATTTTTTAATTACTGACTAAATCAGTGCCTTTACTCATTATGTGTCTATTCAGATTTTCTATTTATTGAGTCAGTTTTGGTAGTTTGCATTTCTAAGAATTTTTCCATTTCATCTAGGTTTTCTAATTTGTTGGTGCACAACTGTTTATAGTATTCTCTTATCTGTTTTATTTCTGTCAGGTTTGTAGTAATGTCCCCACTTTCATTTCTGATTTTAGTAACTTGAGTCCTTTCTCTTTTTTCATGGTCAGTCTAGCTAACAGTTGATCAATTTTGTTAATCTTGTCAAAAAACCAATTGTTGGTGTCATTAGTTCTCTCTATTGTTTCTCTACTTCATTTTCCTGTGTTCTTTATTACTTTCTTCCTTCTGCTAGTTTTGGGTTTAGTTTCTTCTTATTCTGGTTTCTTAAAGTGTAAAATTGATTTTCTGCTTAGTTTTGTTTATTATTGGAAGTAGGGTATTAAACTCTCCTACTGATATTATTAAATAGCCCATTATTTCTTCACTTCTGTCAGTTTTGCTTTGTGTATTTTGTTGCTCTGTTTTTAGTTGCATATATGGTTATAGTTATTATGTCTTCCTGATATATTGATCCTTTTAGTATTATAAAATGTCTCTCCATATCTCTAAAAACTTTTTTGTTTTAAAGTATATTTTGCCTGAAAGCAATATGGCTACTCCAGCTTTATCAAGGTTGCCATTTGCACAATATATCTTTTCCCATCCTTTTACTTTCAATATCTTTTTTATCTTTGAATTTAAAGAGTGTATCTTGTAGACAACATATATTTACAAAATATTCTCTACGTGTTGACCACCTCTTTGTAAAATTTTTAATGAATATTTTGTAAATAAAAGTACATTTAAGCTACAATTTCCCATTTTCCCTATGTATGGCGACTTTAGAGGCAACTTTTGGGACACCCTGTATATTACTGATGTGTATGGTACAGACCCAACAATGCATTATACACCCACACACCCCCATATATATATATATATATATATATATATATATATATATATATATATATATAGTTCTATAAAATTGCCTTTTAAATCAATTAAGATAAGAAAGAACAGGAAACGAACCACAGCTCTGGTGCTGGGATCAAAGACGATGGCATGCTTCTGAGTAACAGTCCCACTTTAGGAGCTAAGCACTCACTGGAGGGAAAGGGAGCAGCTCCAGATCTCTTTGGCCCGCCTCTCCTGATGTGATATCTCTGTGCCCTGAGTCAGGTCAAGGGTGATTGTAGTCCTAGAGGAAAGGGGCATTTATTCTGTTTTTTTGGGGGTTTTGTTTTTTTTTTGTGATTGATTACCGTTTTACATTTACCTATTGTTACACATTGAATTGTGATCCTCTAAAAGAATATGTTGGAGTTATAATACCCAATACCTCAGAATGTGATCTTCTTTGTGATAGTGTCATTTGTAGATATAATTGGTTATGATAAGGGCATACTGGAGTAGGATGAACCAATTATCTGGTATGATTGGTGTCTTTATAAGAAGAGGAAATTTTTTTATTAAGTCTTATACACATAGATAATGTATACATTAATGCATTTATGGGGTACAATGTGCTGATTTTATATACAATTTGGAATGCTTAGATCAAATTAGTTAATATAGAGTTCCACCTCATTTACTTAATTATTGCATTAAGACATTTATATTCTATACTTGGTAGCTTTGACATGTACCCTTGCAATATGTTCCATAGGTGTGGTCCCACTGTTTACCCACCCTCCATCAAGCCTCTCCCGCCCCTCCCATACTCCTCCTCTTCCCTCCTACTTCCTGGGCTATAGCTGTGATTTATCTTTCATATGAAAGTGTGAGTGATTATAAATTGGTTTCATAAAAGTACTGAGTACATTGGATACTTTTTCTTCCATTCTTGAGATACTTTACTAAGAAGAATATGTTCCAGCTCCATCTATGTAAACATAAAGAAGGTAAAATCTCCATCCTTTTTTTTTTAAGGCTGCATAGTATTCCATGGTATACATATACCACAGTTTATGAATCCATTCATGGGTCGATGGGCACTTGGGCTTCTTCCATGAATTGGCAATTATGAATTGAGCTGCAATGAACAATCTGGTGCAAATATCTTTGTTACATTGTGATTTTTGGTCTTTTGGATATAGGCCTAGTAGATAAATTGCAGGATCAAATGGCAGGTCTACCTTTAGATCCCTGAGTATTCTCCAAATTTCTTTCCAAAAGGAACGTATTAGCTTGCATTCCCACCAACAGTGTAGAAGTGTTCCCTTTTCTCCACATCCATGCCAACATCTGTAGTTTTGGGATTTTGTTATGTGGGCTATTTTACTGGAGTGAGATGATATCTCAAAGTGGTTTTGATTTGCATTTCTCTGACAACTAAAGATGATGAGCATTTTTTTCATGTGTCTGTAGACCATGCACCTGTCTTCTTCAGAGAAGCTTCTATTCAAATCTCTTGCCCACCATGAAATGGGATCATTTTTACTTTTCTTATTAATAAGTTTGAGTTCTCTGTGGATTCTGGTTATTAAACCTTTGTCAGAAACATAACCTGCAAATACCCTCTCCCATTCTGAGGGCTGTCTACTTGCTTTACTTACTATGTTCTTGGCAGTGCAGAAGCTTTTTAATTTGCTCAGATCCCAGTAATGTATTTTTGGTGTTGCTTTGATTGCCTGGGGGTCCTCCTCATAAAGAATTCTCCCAGGCAAATTTCTTCAAGTGTTTCCCCTGAATTCTCTCCAAGAATTTTTATAGTTTCATGTCTTAAGTTTAAATCTTTTATCCAATGAGAGTCAATTTTTGATAATGGTGAAAGGTGAGGGTCCAGTTTCAGTCAAGAAGAGGAAAATTTGGCTATAGATACAAAGAGGGAAGACAGCCCTGTGAAGATGAAGGTAGAGAGAGGAGTAATGCTGCCACAAGCCAAGAAATGCCTGAAGCTACCAGAAGCTAGAAGAAGCAAGAAAAAACTCTCCTACCAGAGGCTTCAGAGGGAGCACAGCCGTGATTTTGAACTTCTAGCCTACAGAACTGTGAGACAATAAATTTCTGTTGCTTTAAGCCACTTAGTTTATGGTACTTTGTTATAGCAGCCCTGGGAGACAAATATACTAGTGTTTTTTTTTTTTTTTTCATTTCAGTGGTTATACTTTTCAGCTTCATAATTTTCATTTGTTTCTTTTAAATAATTTTATCTCTTTATTGATCTCTATTTGATTTGAAATTGTCACCCTATCTTCTTTTGCTTCTTTATTCATAATTTGGTTTAGTTCTTTGAACATATTTGTAATAGCTACCTTGAAGTCTGCCTATTAAATCTAATATCTGGTCATTGTCACAGGTAGTTTCTGTTGCCTAGTTTGTTTGTTTGTTTTTCAATGTATAGGTTATTCTTTTTTTTTTTTTATTGTCAGGACAAGGGTGATCATAGCCCTAGTATTGTCAGTGGCACTAACCCAAAGAATTAGGTTACATTGATTGCATTTTTTAGGTAAAGTCCCTCTTATAATTGTGTCCCACCCCCAAAAGGTGTGTCACACCCTGTGACTCCCCCAACCTCCTCCTTCCCTATGTATGGCAACTTTGGAGGCAACTATTGGGACACCCTGTATATTACTGGTGTGTATGTTACAGACTTTTTTAATACTCTCCCTCTCTCCTCTCTCCCCTTCCCCCTTTCCCCACCCCCCACTGTGTATTAGGTCATTAATTGTCCTCATAGCAGAATTGAGTGCATAGGACTTTTGCTTCTCCATTCTTGTTTTGCTTTACTAAGAGTAATGCGTTCCACTTCCAACAGGTTAATACAAAAGATGTGAAGTCTCCATCTTTTTTAATGGCTGAATAGTATTCCATGATATACCACAGCTTATTAATCCATTCCTGGGTTGGTGGGCATTTAGGCTGTTTATAGGATATTCTTTCCTGTTGCTTCATATCTCATATTTTCGTTGGAAACTGGATATTTTAGATAATAGTATGTATATTGCTTCAACTCTAAGTACTGGTCTTCCAACTCCCAGCCCAGGGATTGTTTGTGTTATTTGTTTATTTCCTTGTTTAGTCACTAACCGCATAATTTAAGTGAAGTTTATTCTGCCATATCCCTGAAGTGTGAAGCCTATGATGTTGTTTCTCAGGGGACACAGCCCTGGAATGTCCGCAGACATACTGGGTTTTGGCAAGACTCCCTTTGATTATCTTTCCTTGAAGGCATCCATCTGTTAAGCCCTACTATTGCTGGCTGATTGCTCTATTGTTTTCTTTTTCTAATTTTTTTAAAGAGACAGGATGTTGTTCAGGTTGATCTTGAACTCCTGAGCTCGAGTGATCTTCCTGCCTCAGCTTCCCAAGTAGCTGAGACTATAGGTGTGTGCCACCACACCCAGCTTCTTCTTTTTAAAAATATTTTTGTTTATTGTTTTCAAAAATCCCATATGGCAAAAATTGCTCCACAAACTGATCCAGTCAATTTCTGGCTACTCTGAAGCATAGTTCCCCAGATCAGTGTTTGAAATTTGTTCTGACCAAAGGATGGCTTTTTTCAGCTGTCTTGTTCTGGCTAGTAAACTAGCCAGCCTACAGTTTAGCCTGTATCTCCAGCAAATCTATTATTCCACCAGTTGCCTATTACCACAATCTCCACTGTTTCTGAGAATATACGTAGGCTTGAACTTCTCCACACTATTACAAATGAAGTCAGTCCTTTGGGGAGACAGTCAAGAGTTCTCTGTTCTGTGGTGTGCTTTTACCCCAGGGTAAAATATCTAAGTCACAGCTCTGATGCTGGGGTCAAGGACAATGGCATGCTTCTGAATAACATCCCCACTTCAGGAGCTGAGCACTCACTGGAGGGAAAGGCAGCAGCTCCAGATCTCCTTGGCCTGCCTCTCCTGGTGTGGTATCTCTGTTCCACCGGTCAGTACAAGGGTGATCGCAGCCCTAGTATTGTCAATGATGCTACACCCTAGTTACAACCTCCAACCCACAAAGGAGGCCTTGGTGGGCTGAAGGGAGCTCCCACCTGTCAGCCTCAATCACCTCGAAATTATCCTGAGCAATAAGGAGCTGGGGGCAGGGTGAGAAATGATGTCTTGCTCCTTCCAGGAAAACAGACCTCTAACTGGGAGCTGAAGGAGAGGATCACTGTGTTTTTGGTTGTACATTATGGAGTGGAGTTTCTGTTTTCTTACACTGGAAGGGAAGAGGAAATAAATAAGTTTTGTTTCTAATACCCCAGAGACTGGTTTTTTATAAGTTTCAGATTTTCTAGAATAAGTGTTTCTTCATTTGCTATACGCTTTTAAGACCATTTCTAGGGACTTAAATTTTTTTTAAGTAGACTTGAAAAACTTTTTTTAAAATAGACTTTCTTGTATAGTTTTAGATTCATAGAAAAAATAAGGGCAAAACATGAAGAATTCCCCTGCTCCCACCCCACTATTCACAACCTCCCCCCCCATCCCACACCACAGCAGTACATTTGTTACAATCACTGACCCTACATTGGCACATCATTATCACTGAAAGCCTGTAATTTATATTAAGGATCATTCGTGGCATTGTACATTCTGTGAGTTTTGACAAAGGTATAATGACATGTATTCAGCATTGAAGTACCATACAGAATAGTTTCCCTAACGTAAAAATCCTTTGTGCTATTCTAATCATCTCTCTCTTGCCAGGGTCCCCTGGCAACCATGGATCTTTTACTATCTCGAAAGACTTTTTCCAGAACACCATGTAGTATTTAGCCTTTGCAAATTGGCTTCTTTCACTTAGTAATATGCACTTAAGGTTCTTTCATGTCTTTTCATGGCTTGATAACTCATTTCTTTTTAGTGCTTAATAATGTCCAATTATCTGCATGGGCCACAGTTTTATTTATGTGTTCACTGACTAATGAACATCTTGGTTGCTTCTAAAGTTTGGCAATCATGAATCAGAAGCTGCAATGAGCCACTGTATGCAGGTTTTTGTGTGGATATAAGTTTTCAGTTCATTTGGGTAAACATCAAGTAACACAATCACTGGATCACATGGTAACGGTGTATTTAGTTTTGCAGGAAGCTGCCAAACTGTCTATCAAAGTGGTTGTACTGTTTTTTTGCATTCCCACCAGCAATGAATGAGAGTTCATGTTGTTTCATATTCTTGACAGGATTTGGTGTTGTGAGTGTTCTGGATTTTGGTTATTCCAAGGGATGTATAGTGGTATCTCATTATTATTTTAATTTACAATCCCCAAATGACATATGATGTTGAAAAAATCTTTTGATAAGCTTATTTTTACATTTCCATGTCTTTTTTAATGAAGTCTCTGTTCAGGTCTTTCTTTTTTTTTTTTCTTGAGACAGAGTCTGGCTATGTCACCCTCTGTAGAGTGCTGTGGTGTCACAGCTCACAGCAACCTCTAACTCTTGGGCTTAAGCGATTCTCTTGTCTCAGCCTCCTGAGTAGCTGGAACTACAGGTGCCCGCTACAATGCCTGGCTATTTTTTTGTTGCAGTTGTCATTGTTGTTTGGCAGGCTCAGGCCGGGTTCGAACCCGCCAGCCTCAGTGTATGTGGTTGGCACGGTAACCACTGTGGTACAGGCACCGAGCCTTCTGTTCAGGTCTTTTGCCCATTTTTAAATCATGTCTTTGTTTTCTTCTTATTGAATTTTAAGACATCCTTGTATATTTTGTTTATTTTTGTGGTTTAACAATTTTATTTCCCAATTTCAAGTAGTTTTGAAAATTTACTTCCGGGCGGCTCCTGTGGCTCAGTGAGTGGGGCGCCAGCCCCATATGCCGAGGGTGGAGGGTTCAAACCCAGCCCCGGCCAAACTGCAACAAAAAAATGGCCGGGCGTTGTGGTGGGCGCCTGTGGTCCCAGCTGCTTGGGAGGCTGAGGCAGGAGAATCGCGTAAGCCCAAGAGTTGGAGGTTGCTGTGAGCCGTGTGACGCCACGGCACTCTACCCGGGGGCGGTACAGTGAGACTCTGTCTCTACAAAAAAAAAAAAAAGAAAGAAAAGAAAAGAAAAGTTACTTCCAAGAAGCTTCTTCTACTACTTTTACTTTTCAATACATCAAGCACTTCTGTATATCTAGCAAAACTAAATGTTTCATATAAGAGCTTGTCCACTACATACACAGTGCTGTTAAATAAAATTGCAAACACATAGCAATGGTTATAATCTGAAGTAGTTTTTTTTTTATTTGAAAACATTAAGGGAGTAAAAATGTTTTTGTTAACATGGGTAGCTTGTATAATGCTTAAGTCAGAATAGTGTTCACTGTACTTGATAGGTAGGTAAGTTTTTCATCCCTCACCCTCCACCCTCCCTGCTTCTTGGTTTCCAATGTTTTTGACATCTCTTTTTGCCTGTGTGTACCCATTATTTAGCTTCCAGTTATTAGTAAGAACGTGTGGTGTTTGTTTTTCCATTCCTGAGATACTTCACTTAGGATAATGATCTCCAGTTCCATTCAAGTTGCTCCAAAAGACATTATTTCATTCATATACTATGATATATACCATAATACTCTATGGTATCTATGTGTATATATACCACATTTCCTTTATCCACTCATGAACTGATGGGCACCTAGGTTTATTCCACATCTTTGCATGTGGCTATACAGTTGCCCATAATCATTTGCTGAAAACACTGTTTTTTCCACATTTTATTGTCTGGGCATCTTTGTCAAGAAAAAATTGACTGTAACTTTAGGATTTATTTATGATCTCTCAGCTCTATTCAGTTGATCTGTATATCTGGTCTAGAGCTAGTACCATGCTATCTCAATTACTGTAACTTTGTAATAAGTTTTGATATTGGGAAATATGAGTTCTCCAACTTTGCTGTTCTTTTTCAAGAATGTTGGCTATTCTGAGCCCCTTTTATTTCCATATAGATTATAGAATCAGCTTGTCACTTTCTCCAAAATAGAAAGCAGGGGTTTTCATGGGGATTGTATTGAATCTGTACATCATTTTGGGTATATTGCCATTTTAACTGTATGAAGTTTGCCGATACATGAATATGGTATGTCTTCCCATTTAATTATATCCTTTTTTTTTTTTTTTTTTTGAGACAGCATCTCACTTATGTCACCCTCGGTAGAGTGCCACAGCATCACAGCTCACAGCAACCTCAAACTCTTGGGCTTAAGTGATTCTCTTGCCTCAGCCTCCTAAGTAGCTGGGACTACAGGCACCTGCCACAATGCCTGGCGATTTTTTTGGTTGCAGTTGTTATTGTTCTTTAGCTGGCCCGGTCTGGGTTCAAACCTCCAGCCTCTGTGCATGTGGCCGGCGCCATAACCACTGTGCTATGGACACCGAGCCTTATTTATATCTTTTTAAATTTCTTTCAACAATGTTTTATAGTTCTCAGAGTGTGAAATTTTTACTTCTTTTAAGTTTATTGCTAAATATTGTTCTTTTTAATGCCTTGTAAATTGAATTGTTTCCTTAATTTCATTTTCAAATTATTCATGCTAGTGTAGAGAAAGAAATACATCAGATTTTTAAATATTGATCTAAAAATAAATATTGATCTTGTATCTTGTCATCTTGTTGAATTAATTTATTAGTTGTAATAGATTTTTAGTGTTTTTGTTAGGATTTTCTATGCTATGTATTAGATCATGTTATCTGCACATGAAGATACTTGTACTTCTTTTTAATCTTTTTCTTTTTCCTATTTGTCTTTTGTTTCTTTTCTTGTTTCTTTTATTTTTTTCTTTTTTTTCTCCCTTTTTAACCTAATTGCCCTGGCTAGAACCTCCCTTACAATATTGTACAGAAGTAGCAAGAGGGGAAATCTTTCAGTTTTTCACCATTAAGTATGATGTTAGCTATGAGTTTTTCACAGATACCCTTTATCCAGTTGAGGAAGTTTCCTTCTATTCCTAGTATGTTGAGGGTTTTTATCATAAAGGGCATTGGGTTTTGTCAGATACTTCTTCCACATATACTGAAATGAACATATCACTTTTGCCTTTTATTCTAAAAATTGTTAATTCATTTTCAAAAGTCAAACCAATGTTAAATTTCTAGAATAAATCTCATTTGTTCATGATGTATAATCCTTTTTATCTGTTGATGGATTTGGTCTGCTAGTGTTTTGTTGAGGACTTTTACATCAATATTCATAAGGGATATGGGTTTGTAGTTTTCTTTTCCTGTGATGCCTTTTTCTGGCTTTATTTTCAGGATAATCCTGACTTCATAAAATGAGTCTGGAAGTGTTAGTTCCTCCTTTATTTTCTGGAAGAGGTTTTGAAGTATTGGTGTTAAAAGTTTATTCAAATGTTTTCTATTTCTTTTTGAGTCAGTTATAGAAGTTCTTCTTTCTAGGAATTTGTCTATTTTATCTAAGGTGTCTAAGACATTTAATTTGTTGACATATAGTTTACAGTATTTTCTTATTTTTCTGTTTTATTTTTGTAAGGTCAATAGTGATGAATCTTTTCCAGTGTTCTTTTGGTCAGTCTAGTTAAAGATTTGTCAGTTTTTGTTGATTTTTTTTCTTTCAAATAATCAACTTTTTGTTTTGTTCATTTTCCCTACTGTTTTTCTATTCTTTATTTCATTTATTTATTTCCTCTTTTCTTTTATTTCTTTCTTTCTTTTTTTTTTTTTTGAGACAGAGTCTCAAGCTGTTGCCCTGGATAGAGTGTCATGGCGACATCATAGCTCACAGCAACCTCCAACTCTTGGGCTCAAGCAATCCCCTTGCTTCAGTTTTTTGTATTTTTAGTAGAGATGGGGGTATTGCTCTGGCTCAGGCTGGTCTTGAACCCATGAGATCAAGCAATCCACCCATCTCAGCCTCCCAGAGCGCTAGGATTACAGGTACGAGCCATTGCATCCAGCTTTCCTCTCACTTTTATTTCCTTCTGTATTCTTGCTTTGAGTTTAGTTTGCTTTTCTTTCTTTAGTTTAATATGCCATTTATGCTTTTTTGTGTATATATGTCATATCTTTTTTGTTCTTTTGTTCCTCTTTTACTGCCTTCTTTTGCATTAAGTAAATATTTTCTAGTGTAGCATTTTAATTCCTTTAGTGATTTTTAAACTATGGTTTTCTTAAGTTGTTTTCTTAATTATTCTGAGGCTTACAACACACATCTTAACTCATCAGAATCTACTTCAGATTTGTACTAAATTAATTCTAGTGAGATACAGAAACTTTATTTATTTATTTATTTATTTATTTGCAGTTTTTGGCCAGGGCTGGGCTTGAACCCGCCACCTCTGGCATATGGGGCCGGCGCCCTACTCCTTTGAGCCACAGGCGCTGCCCAAAACTTTATTTTTATAATTCTTTTCCCTCTCCTACTTTTGTGCTATTATTGTTATAGATATTATGTCCATGTAAATTACAAGTACAACAATACCTAGTTACAATTGTTACACTATATAATCATATGTCTTTTAAAGAAGCTAATGGAAGAAAGGAGAGCACAAGTATATTTATAGAGTTTTAAAAATACTAACTTACCACTGGCCTGAGACAAGGATACAGGTTTTACTTCTTCAAAAAGAGTGGGGAAAGATTTAAAGATACAGAAAACATTTTTGATTTTTTTTTCCAGGACATTCCCTCTGTTACATATTCCCCCACTGTCAATTTTACCCTTCCATATCTGTGAGAAGAGAGATGACCTTGTTCAATTACTACCTGCTGAATTGGGGCAGTGTTTTAGATGCATGGTTTAGACTGATGTATGCCACTGCAAAGCTTTGGCAGTATATTTACAAGTTTACAGAAAGCCAAGTAGGAAGGAGCTCATCGTGTTCACAGCAACAGTCGTAAGGACTAGAGGGAATGAGATGACAGGTAATCACTTGGGAGTGTCACCCTAGGAGAGAACAGAAATGCTGTTGTGGGCCAAGCATGGTGTCTCACGCTTGTAATCTAGCACTCACAGTGGCCGAGGTGGGTGGATTGCCCTGAGCTCACAGGTTTGAGACCAGCCTGAGCAAGAGCCAGACCCCGTCTCTAAAAATAGCCAGGTGTTGTGGTGGGAGCCTATAAATCCCAGCTACTTGGGAGGCTGAGGCAAAAGGATCACTTAAGCCCAAGAGTTTGAGGTTGCTGTGAACTATGACGCCATGGCATTCTACCTAGGCTGACAGCTTGAGGCTCTGTCTCTAAGAAAAAAAAAAAAAAGAAAGAAAGAAATGCTGTTGTGATAGCTGATTATCAAAAGAACTGGACAGTACAGGACCTTTTTCCCAACATGTTAACTTCCTTCCTAAGTGTAGATTATGGCATAGGAATGGCATGTTTGAGGTTCTAAAAGACTTATTGTCAATACTGTGGAGTGATTTCTCAAGACTGATCTTACATAAGGAAGAAGGCTGGAGGAACAGGAGAAAAAAGAAAAGAAGTCAGAAAAAGCTCTTTTCCAGGTCTTTTTTTCCTGTGGCCTCTTCCCTTCTGTTCTCTCTGAGGACTCTCATTCTGATAATTGCCAGTGCCAAAGTGGTCTTAGCTAGCGTGTGTCCATGTGACCATGCTAGTTGATTATTAGAATCCTTTCTGGTCCATCAGGCACCTATTTTGATTGTGACCTCAAAGTATTGAAGACTGGTAGACAACTCTGGCTGCAATTCATCCTCAGGAACCTACCCAAACCTTTAAAATTCTCATCTTGGAAAAGAAAAATCCTGATGGCTTACGTTTACCAACTGGATTTGCTAACTCACATTTACTAACTTATATTTAGTAACTTACATTCAGTAAAGTTGTTAGACAGCTCTAATAATGCATCTAAACTTAATATCCATACTCATACTTAAAACCAAGAAAAGAAACTTCAGTCAATATATATATATTTGGAGGCAGGGTCTCCCTGTGGTGCCCAGGCTGGTCTCGAACTCCTGGAGGCAAGCAGTACTCCTGACTTAGCCTAACAAAGTGCTGGTATTATAATCGTGAGCCATGATGCCCAGCCCATGAGAAGCAATTATTCTTGCTTACTAGATAAAATGTTCAAGGGCAGCCTTCTTGGCACTAGTCCCCTGGGATATTTACTTCAGTCCTTCTCATTAATCTTTACCCATTCTAACATATTAGCTGTGAAGAAAAAAATTGTGTGTAATTATAAATTACGTGTTTTGGGTGCAAGTTGCAAATTTTTCACAAGCATAAAAAATTAGAATATTAAAAAGGAAAAATTTAAAAACTAACATTAATTACCATTGCAGGTTCTCTTCATTTCTTCTTGTGGACTTGAGTTACTCTCTGGTGTCATTTCCTTATTTCAGTACCTCTCTATTCCCAACCACCTCCTTTATGCTCTTGTCAAGTATATCATATTTCTATAATTAAATGACAAACTATGCAATTTTATAAATATTATTTATGAAATTTCTTTTAAAATCAGTTAAGAGAATAGAGAATTCTAGCTCTTATCATTACCTACATAATTACCTTCTTTGATTATTTGTGAATTTTAATTGCTGTTCAGTGTCACTTCCTTTCAGCCTAAAAAACTTCCTTTGGTATTTTTTAGTATTTCTTTTTCTGGGAATGTCTTTATTTTGCCTTCATTTTTTTTTTTATTAAATCATAACTGTATACAATGATATGATTATGGGGCATCATACACTCACTTCATAAACCATTTGACACATTTTTATCACAGTGGTTAGTAAAGTATCCCAAGAATGGAAGAAAAAATACCCAATGTACACAGCCCTACTATGAAACTAATTTGCCTTCATTTTTGAGAGATAATTATATTGGATTTAGAGGCTGACAGTTTTTTAATTTCAGCACTTAGAATATGTTATCTCACTGCCTTCATTGTTTCTGTTGAGAAGTTAGCTGTTATTGGGGTTTACTTGTACCTGATGAATTATTTTTCTCAAGCTCTCAAGATTTTCTCTTTGCTTTTTAACATTCCAATATTTCAACAACTGTGATGTGTCTGGGTGTAGATTTCTTTGTCTTTATCCTAATTCAACTTCATTGAACTCCTTGGATGTAGACATTAATGTTTTTCATCAAATTTGAGTTACTTGCAGCCAGTATTTCTTTGATTATTTTGTTTGTCCCTTTCTCTGTTACTTTTCCTTTTGGTACTACCGTTATGTATGTATTTGTTGCTGCACTTAATGGTGTCTCATGTTTTTCTGAGGCTCCGTTCATTTTGTTGCTGTTGTTGTTCAGATTGCAAAATCTCTTTGACTATCTTTAATAGTGCTGGGGTGGGGGTTGGAGACTGCTTTTGCAGGTCAGGGAGTTTATAATTTTGCCCTGGGTTTAACCAGGAACTAGGAGCTTAGAAGTTGTCTCCCTAGTCATTCCTGAGAAGGTACTGTCTTAGGCATATGTTCAGTCCTCCAGATCACCAGGGATAGGTGTGAATTAATTTTAAGCCTGACTTCCTAGGAGTGGGCCCTGGTTCAGAGTAGCTTATTCAATCAGTGTTTGGTCAGAAGTTGTGAGTCAGTAAGGCTTGTGTCCTTTGTTGCTTGAACTGTGTGTGGTTTGAAGGAAGTTTTCAAGTCTGTCCTATGCCCTACTATGATTGCTTCTGAGGGGAGTATAGCCTAGTGCAGTGCACAGCCCTCCAGATCTGTAATGTCATCCCATGAAATATCTTCTTGGCTTTCTCTTTCCCTGTTTTTTTCTGGTAAACTTCTGGCTCATCTGCCATTTTTTTCTTGTTGCTTCTAGTTGCATGAAGCTACCAGCTGCCTCTTAATACTTGATACTAAGATCTCTATTACCATTTTCAACAGCCCCCTTAGGCATGAACTTCTCTATCCTCTGTTCTGTGAAGCTCTCCATCCTTGTGGCTTGCCTTCAGGTTCTGCTCCTGGCAGAACTTCTAGGCCACTGCATTGGAGCTGGGGATAGGAAAGTGCCCACTTTTCCTGGAGTGATGCTATACCTCTTGCTCTATGAGTGGACACTAGGAGGATGGTAGTTCCTTACCTTCCTAGCTTGCCTCTTCCAGTATAGAACCTCCATCCTCTGAGCCCACTGTGGTAGGATAATGGAGGCCCAGTTTTCTTACCCTGCTGTACCCTGAGGTAGAGCTTCCGCCTTGCAAGTTGAGGCTGGGTGGGAGAAGTCAGCTCAGTCCTTTTGGCCACTACTACCCTAGAATACATCTTCTGCAATACTGAGCTTGGCAGATGAGACATGCTCTTGGGGTGAAACTATAGCACATAGACTGAAAGCTAGGAGAAGAAAGAGCCCTGTTTTTTTTTTTTTTTTTTTTTTTTGGCCACACTTGTCCAAAACACTGTTGCTGTAATGTGGAGCTGGGAGAGGGGCAGAATTAGAGTAGATCATGACACAAATGCCACAGACTCTCACTATTGCTACCAAGGTTTAGTAGATTTTCTTGGATAAATGTTTCTCTATTTCCTATGTGCCTTGAGGGCAATTTCCAGAGACTTTAGTTTAAATATTTGTTTTTAAAATTTGCAACAGTGAAATGGTTGTTTCCCTGGGAAGAAATACCAGCTTCCAGCACAGCTATTCTGGAAGTTCTACTCTCTTACTGAAAATATTTCTAGTGAAAAAAATTTTGGTGGGGGCTTTTCCATATATTATCTCTACCAGAACTCAATTAAGCCCAAGCCCAAGCCCAAGATTTTATTTAGGAGGAAAGAAACCATACAGAACAGCGAAATGATGTTTCAATGTAAGGCTTATTTCAAAAATAAACCCAGTAAATAGTTTGAGGCTTATCACATAAGTACTAATGTTTTGCAGTATAGCTGTTCTCCACAATTAGGCATTATTCAGAAGGGGAAACAGTAGTAATTATGTGTAAAACGTTCTGATCGCTGGAGCAACAGAAATAATCTCATCCCTGGGAACTGCTTGTGGATTATGTAGGGCCCTCTCTGCTGCTGCTACAGTTATGGTTTTGAAGTTTCACTTTAATGTTTTACAGGAGGAAAAGGGGAAAATTGTCTTCACTAAATATTGGCAAAAGCACTAAATAGACCCTCATAGGTCTCTAGAAACATACAGGCTGGATCTACAAAAGCAGACTGTAGCATTGCTGTGACTTTGAACTGTTTTAGCAATCCCTTCCAAAAGCTCATTTCCCTTCTCTCTCTGCCTTGTTCTCTCCCTCTCTGAACACTAGCCAGGATGTTCTTGCCCCAGTGAAAAGGATGAGAAGGCTGCGCCACTGGAAGATTCCTTCTTCTGATTTGACACTCTCTTCCCCATTCGTATGTATTCTTGTCTGGCTCATCCCCACTATTTTATCAAGGGAACTGTCAATTTTAAATATGTGTAGGACCCCAAAGAGAAGACTTAGCCATAGCAGCTCACACTTCTCCTTTGTTTGCCTCATGCCTGTCTTGATTCTGGATAGCCACTGCTCCTACGTACTCAAAGCTAACAGCCTCATGCCCTGGCTGTGGGGCTACAGGGCTGGAGGGACAGACACCAACCCATCTGTTCCCTGAGGACATTCCACTATTTGCTTTTGCAAAGGAAGTTCAGGACTAATTACCAAGGACACCCTGAGGAACAGCTCCTTTGAGACTATGGCCAATGCAGTGGGAACCTGAATGCCTCTGATTTACTCTCCCCATTATTCATGGACACTTTTTTTTTTTAAATCATATCTCACTCTTTAATTCTTTGTTCTAAATACAACCTCTTTCCTCCCACAACTTCCCAGAACATCTGCAGAATGGCCTCTTAGCTTTCTCTCCCCCCACTTGTCTCTGTCTCTTTCTTCCATTCCCCTCTCTTTCCATGAGTAAATACCTTTTATTGCTTTTCTAAAAAGCCTGGACCCCATATGCCCTCCCCTTCCCTTGATTTTAGACCCTTCTCATCGTGCCAATTGTCTAGTCCCACTCCCTGCCCCCTCCTCTATCTGCTTTATTTTCTCCTTTTCTTGGCCCTGACCTTGCTTTCTTTATAGAAACAGCACTCCTCTCCTCTCCCAAACTAGCTCCTCCCCTGCAAACCCTCCTCCCAGCATCAGGATTCACAGATAGGATGAAGGAGAGAAGCAAGTCCCACAAGGCCTTGGGGCATGTCCCTCCTGTGTTTCAAGGGGGAAGCTACTGCCAACCCCCATCTACTGGTGTCCCACCTAATGCCAGCCCAATACTGTCAGAACCTCTGGCTTGTCAAGAGAAAGACATAAATTCATATTTTAATGTAAATTTTACCACTTTTGAGTGTTGACAACTATTTCTTCCCTCAAGAACCTGGGGAGAGTGGCAAAAACAACCCACATCTCTGGAATAAATTTAACATCAATACCTCTCACATTAACTCAGTTGCCCAGTTCTGGAAGGCTGCCTGCCCAAGTTCTGTACTACTGCCTGCATTCACAGGCCCACTATGGCTACTACTGCTTTTGAGTCTTATTTCTTGGATGACTGTAACGGCCTCCTAACTGGTCTCTCTGCTTTATTCTCTCCCCTCTTATCTACTGCTTGATGTAGTTGTCTCAAAATAACAGAGCCTTGTGGTTAAAGGAGTGGGCTCTGCCACTTATAAGATGGGTTATCTTGGGCAAGTGAGTTCAGTTTTCTGAGTCTCTGTTTCCTCATCTGCAAAATAGGAAAAATAGTATTACCTCGTCATAGGTCTGCTATGAGAACTTAGTAAAGAACTAGGCCTTCAAGAACTACAAATACTAACTGTTAATCATGATCCATCCCCTGGAACAAGGACCTTCAAAGCCTCAGTGCCTCTTAAATAGAGTTTAGCCCCTTTGCTTAGGCATTCAAGAGCCTCTTGCTCTGGCCTCAGCCCTTCTTAACCTCCTCCTATGAATGCTTTAGCCACACTAGGCTTCTTTCTTATTCATTATCCCTTCTCCCCTGCAGTGCTATGTGTTCTCATTACATAGTCACTTTTATCCCCTCAACAACCTGAAAGGTAAGCTTGCTCATCTGATTTCACAGATGAGCAAACTGAGGCAAAGAGACCTGCCTGCCTAAGGCCTCCCAGCCTGGAAGCAGAGGAAGCAGGATTTGAATCCAGATCTATCTGGCTTAAATCCTGTTGTTTTTCCACTATATACATATGTATGTTCTGCTATATAGAGAGAGGGAAAGACACACACACGGACAGGAAGACAAGGAAGAGGCTTAAGATTCACTTTTCCCTTGGGAAAAACACAGGGCATTGTTCTCTTCTTAATGATAAGCCAATTGGAAAGAGTGTAACTGTGTGAGAATGGTACAGGGTAAATTGGGGCCAAGATATGCTGGTGCTTGTGAAAACCATTGGAGTCAACACAGGGGACTTTAAAAACTTGATTTAGAACAAGTTGCAAAGAAAAATGCTTTGGGCTAGATTTGGGTAGGGATTGGCTGGTTGTTTGGGCCCAACAGGATAATGACATAGTCTGGCTTTTTTTGAAGCAGGTGTGGTTAAACCCTGCTTTATAGGCTTTGGCAAGATCAGTTTAGCCTAGCAGTTAGTTTAGCCTAGAAGTTTCTTCCATTCCCCTCAGAGAGACAGACTTCCCAGGTTCAAATCTCTGCTTTACCATTTAAATCTGTATAATCTTGAAAAATTTGTCTCATTTTCTCGTCTGTAAAATGGGGAATAATAATAGTAATGCCTACCTTACAGGGTTGTTGCAATGATTAAATAAAATACAGCATGAAAATTTTCAGAACACTGCCTGGAACACAATAAATTCTCTTATACACAGTAGCTAATATTTGATTTTCCCAAAGATGTGTGCCCATGCTAGGTGACAGTGGAAACATTTGTGTTAACTCAGTGGTCTCCAACCATTTTTGTACCAGAGACCTGTTTCATGGAAGACAATTTTTCCACAGACTTGGGTGGAGGGGATGGTTTTCATATGAGTCTGCGAGCAGTTGATTTATTGTGGTCATTGGGCAGTCAAACCACATTATCTGCTAATGATAATCTGTATCTGCAGCCACTCCCCAGTGCTAGCATCACTGCCTCAGCTCCACCTCAGATAATCAGGCATTAGAACCTCATAATATACACACAACCCAAATCCCTCACATGCACAGTTTTCAGTAGGGTTCGAGCGCCTATGAGAATCTAACACTGCTACTGATCTGACAGGAGGCGAAGCTCAGGCAGTGATGTGGGCAATGGGGAGTGGCTGAAAATACAGATGAAGCTTTGCTCCCTGGCATGCTACATACCTCCTGCTGTGCGGCCCCTTCCTAACAGGCCACAGACCAGTACAGTGGGGGTTGGGAATCTCAGAGTTAACAGGTTTCTTTCTTTATCTCTCCCAATAACTAAAACCACAGTCCTAATTGTGGCACCACTTTTATTTATAGAAATTTAAAAACTTTTCAGGATGGACATGGTGGCTCACACCTGTAATCTTAGCACTCTGGGAAGCCAAGGTGGGTAGATTGCTTGAGCTCAAGAGCTCGACACTAGCCTGAGCAAGAGTGAGACTCTGCGTCTACTAAAAATAGAAAAACTAGCTAGGTTTTGTAGCAAGCACCTGAAGTCCCAGCTACTGGGGAGGCTGAGGCAGGAGGATGACTTGAGCCCAGCAGTTGGAGGTTGCTATGAGCTATGATGCCATCGCACTCTGCCCAGAGTGATGGGGTGAGACTGTCTCAAAGAATAAAATAAACAAAATGAAATAAATAAAATAAAACAAAATCTTTTCAAAGTGCTCCAGATACCTCACTAGCAGGATGGTTTTAAGTTTCTGAAATGTTAATATAACTTCCAGAAGGAAGTGACCACACTCCTTTCTCCCACCTCTGATATTTACATACTCCTTGCATTTGTGCAGCCTAGTAGTATAAGTAGTGCACAGACTCTGGAATGGGTTGGCCTGGGTTCAGATTCCAGCTTTGCTACTTACTCTCCATGTAACCATGGGCAAGTTACCTAACCTCTCTTAGCCTCAATTTGCTCATGTGTAAAGTAGAGAAATAATACTAACTACATCACAAAGTTGTTCTGAGGATAAACAAATTCTTAATAATACATCTGAAGTGCGTAGTGCAATAGCGGGCACATAAGAAGTCTTAATTTAATGAATTATTATTATTACTATTAGAAAACAAGAATCAATTAAGCATCTCAAACTTTCCTTTAGGTTTTCCTTGACTAGCTAATTCTCACATTTCCATGCGTTCTTCAGCCCTGGATTAGAGTGTTCTGTCCCTTTCAAGGGAATCTTGAACTGGTGTCAGATCCATCCCTTGGCCCTGCTTTATACCAAACTGCAGCCCTAGGACTCCCATGTGGTGCCAGGACTCAGAACAGTTTCTCAGATAATCCCCCACAAATTATCACGCCCCAAAACCACTCATTATAGGTCCTTAACCTCACTGTCTGTGAGGCTAGAAGAAGTTTCTAAGCTAGACATTTAATTCAGTCCTGGAGAAGTGGGAGGACACTCCTACATCAGACCAGAAGCTGTTGGTGCATTCAGAACTTAATGCTGTGGTTACCGTGCATATTTCTGTTAGGCTGTCTGGCCCTGGCCCTGGCATCTTTTATCAGCTGTTGTCAACAACAACCTGTGCTTATCTAGTTACTTAGCCCATGTGTCTCACACACTTACTAAATACCAAACAGAGAGAGAGAGTGTGTGTGTAAGGACAAGAGAATGTGTGTATGTGTGTGTGTAAGGACAAGTTGGGAGAAAGGGGTCAATGAACAGAATGACACCCATTTCTGCAGCCCAGTGCAGCCCTCAGAGTCTGGGCTTTGGAGACAGATGGGCCTAATGCAAATCCTGGCTCTGCCTCTTGTCAGTTGTGCATGGGGCAAGCTAATCTATCTCACTTTGATCAACACTAAAATGAGGATAGCATAAAGGTGTACCCCACAAAAGTTACTATAGAAATAAGAGGTAGCATATGTCAGTACCTAAAAACTACCTAATCAATAATATTTGTAATTATTATGAATCATGATTTTTGCCTAGACCCAATTCTCAACTAAGGTGTTGCCCCTTGAAATAAAAAGGTAGGAGAATCCACATGCAAAAAAATGAAGTTAGGGCAGGAGCGGTACTTGTGAGCAGAGGCTGGGGTACAGGATGGTGGCGCCAAATGCGCTGTGAGAGCTGAGCATCAGCAGGACCCACCATGTGCTGGCCTCCCTGACATGGGCACCAGCGACTCCAAGGGCCTGTGGCCCTTCGCCGTGGGGGCAGGGAGCAGCATTCCAGAGGTGCAGGCACTGAGCAAGTTTTGGTGTGGCCTCAAGGCTGGGCCATGCTCACCTTTGTATTCATGTGAGGCAGCTCCGTGTTCTATGATGAGGATGGGGTTCTGGCCCAGCTCTATGAGGAGACAATTGTCACCAAGAACCCGGCAGAAGTAGGCCAAGCTGAGGTGGGTGCATAAGAATCTGATTGCTCAGGGCATTGTGAAGCTGGATACCACCTGCATCTACATGGATTTCCCTGTGATCTTCCATGAGGTGTGAGTCTGGGAGGTGGCAGACACAATCACCCCCTGGCCCAGCAAGGAACCCCCAGGTGTGGCTTCCATTGAGGAGTCCAGGCTGGGGCCACAACCCAGAATGAACTCTGTTGGACCAGAACCTTTAGCTGTGACCAGGTCACTCACAGTTGCGATGTTGGCTGGTTGTTTGAGTGTGGACAGGTGGTGGTTAGTGGCTGGCAAAGGCAAATGGCAGACTTAGGCCCACTCTGCCCAACCACCCTTGCAAGAAGCTTGGCAGGGCATATACCCATCAAGAATGCCTGGCTACTGGTTCCTTGCCTGGCCTACTTTCTTCCAAGGTTGCCTGGGGCCCAGCCCTGCTAGGGGCTATATAGCATTTTATAAGCAAGGTCTGCCTTCTTGCAGCCCCTGAGCTATGGGGCTGTACATAAAAGGGAATTTCCTTTTCTTCACTTCCCTTTTATCCTCTAGTCAGAGCATTTCATCCATGTGCTACTTTAATTCCTGCTGTGTTGGACAGAGGCTAGAGCCAATGCCAGCCAGATTATTCCCACTTACCTGCCATTTGTTCCCACTCTCACATGGATAGTCTGTTGGCTGTTGATAGGAGTGAGGACTGGTATGGGAGGCTTCTTCCCCCACCCAGGGCTAGGCTGATCCCCACTACAACTAATTGTTGCCCTTCCTCCCCAAGTTGAGAGAGTACAAGCAGGGGTCAGGACAGGCTGTGGATGCTTGTGCCTATGAGAAGTTACTCCATCCCACCTATTCTGTCTAATCCTCCATACCTTGCACCAACACCCTCCCTGCAGCTGGGAGAGGACTGTCCACCACCTTGTGGTAAAGCACTATACTCTAAGGCTGATGGCCAGTAGCTATAAGTAGCCCGCCACCCCTTCCCCCACAGTAATCCTCACCCCTTTAGGATCAGTCAAGGGAAGTATTGGATCCCATGGGCAGGGACAAAAAGGAGGGGAAAACCCATAAAAGGAAAACTTAAAATATGAAGGTTTGTAAATAGTCTAGTCCATGATGATGTTTTGGCAGAGTCTGATTACTATATAGAGATGACTTTTTAAAAAATACTGTGCAAGTTCTGTGCTCCTAGAGTGTGGGAAATGGCTTGGAGAAGGTGCCCCATAGCCTGGGAAGACTGTTGGGTTATTTGTTCAATTTCAATAAAATTATTTGTAGATCCTAAAACAAAATAAAGGTGGACACCTAAGTTTATACCATGTACAAAAGTTAATTCAAAATGGATCAAAGACATAAATGTAAGAGCTAAAGCTATAAAACTCTTAAAAGAGGGGCGGCACCTGTGGCTCAGTGGGTAAGGCGCCGGCCCCATATACCGAGGGTGGCGGGTTCAAACCCGGCCCCCGCCAAACTGCAACCAAAAAATAGCCGAGCGTTGTGGCGGGCGCCTGTAGTCCCAGCTACTCGGGAGGCTGAGGCAAGAGAATCGCTTCAGCCCAGGAGTTGGAGGTTGCTGTGAGCTGTGTGAGGCCACGGCACTCCACCAGGGGCCATAAAGTGAGACTCTGTCTCTACAAAAAAAAAAAAAAAAAAAAAAAAAACTCTTAAAAGACAGCATGGTTATAAATCTTTATAATTTTGAATTGGGTGGCTTGGTGCCTGTAGCTCAGTGAGTAGGGCACCAGCCACATACACGAAGCTGGCGGGTTCGAGCCCAGCCCGGGCCTGCTAAACGACAATGACAACTGCAACCAAAAAATAGCCAGGCATTGTGGCAGGCGACGTAGTCCCAGCTACTCAGGAGGCTAAAGCAAGAGAATCGCTTAAGCCCAAAATTTTGAGGTTGCTGTGAGCTGTGATGCCATAGCACTCTACCAAGGACGACATACTGAGACTCTGTCTCAAGAAAAAAAAAAATTGAACTGGGCGATGGTTTCTTAGATATGACACCAAAAACACAAGTGACAAAAAAAAAGATAAATTGAACTTTTGAAAAGTAAAAATTTTGTGCTTCAAAGGTCACCATCAAAAAGTGAAAAGACAACTCACAGAATGAGAGAAAAATTTTGTAATCATATATCTGATAGAGGACTTATATCCAGAATTTATAAAGAACTCTTACAACTCAACAATAAAAGGACAACTCAACTAAAAAATGGGCAAAATATCTGAATAAGCATATAAAAATATGTTCAACATCATTATCCATGAGGGAAATTCAAATCAAAACTACATCGTGAGATGCCACTTCACACCTAATAAGATAACTACAATCAAACAGATAAATAAAAACAAGTGTTGACAGGGATTTGGAGCAACTGAAACCCTCATACACTGCTCATGGCAATGTAAAATGGTGTAGCCTCCGTGGAAACCAATGCAAACTCATCAATTCCACTCGTAGATATACACCCATGAAACATGGGATGAGAAATGAAAGCCCATAAGGTCTGATAATTAACTTTGCAAATTCGGGGGCGGCGCCTGTGGCTCAGTCGGTAGGGCGCCGGCCCCATATACTGAGGGTGGCGGGTTCAAACCCGGCCCCGGCCAAACTGCAACCAAAAAATAGCCGGGCGTTGTGGCAGGCGCCTGTAGTCCCAGCTACTTGGGAGGCTGAGGCAAGAGAATAGCTTAAGCCCAGGAGTTGGAGGTTGCTGTGAGCTGTGTGAGGCCACGGCACTCTACCGAGGGCCATAAAGTGAGACTCTGTCTCTACAAAAAAAAAAAAAAAATTAACTTTGCAAATTCAAACTCATCCGAACTGAATATTCATCCAATGCTGAATATTACTGTGGTCACCTTCCAAGTACTCTTGTGAAGCTATGCACTAATACCAGTGCCTAGTCCACCCTTCAAAGCAATTTTAGAACTCTTTCTGTAATGGCCATCAAAGCTGTCGTCAGGTTACCCTTGATGTCCTTAATGTCATCAAAATATCTTCCTTTCAATATTTTCTTTACCTTTGGGTAAAGAAAAAAGTCATTGGGGACCACATCAGGCAAGTAGGGAGGATGCTTCAATACAGTTATTTGTTTACTGGCTAAAAGCTCCCTCACAGACAGTACCCTGTGAGACCTTTGCTTTTATTAATCCAGCAGTTCCTTCGGAACCATTTTTGCACACACTTTTCTCATGCCAAGATTTTCAGTTAAGGTTTCCTAACTTAATTTTCAGTTAAGATTTCTCTATCAATGTTTACAAGGTCTGCTATGCTTCTCACAATCAGCCAACAGTTTTGACGCACAATTTGACAAATTTTTGAAAAGTTTTTGTCAGTTCTGCTCATTGCTGGCCACTCTGACCTCTCTTCATCAGTGATACTTTCTCTCCCTCAGGAAAACATTTAATACATTCATACACTGAGGTTTTCTTCATGACATTATCCCCATAAACTTGGACTAACATGTTCTTCCTTTCACTTCCAATCTTGCCAAGTTTAACAAGAAATTTAATGTTTGTTCATTGCTCTAACTCAAAGTCTGACATTCTCATGATGGTACACAAAAACACACAACGATAATGAAGGCCACAGAGCAAGACATTGCTACATGTTGACAGTGTGAGACACTGATATACCAAGATTATGAAACCTTACCAAGTTGTTTGTACATTGCTGTGCATAATGGCAAGTTCATAAACTTAATTGTCAGGCCTCATATATCCACATAAAAAAACTTCTGAAGGGCAGGTACAGGGGCTCACACCTGTAATCCTAGCACTCTGGGAGTCTGAGGCGGGTGGATTGCTTGACCTCAGGAGTTAGAGACCAGCCTGAGCAAGAGTGAGATCCCATCTCTAAAAATAGCCAGGCACTGTGGTGGGCACCTGTAGTCCTAGCTACTTGGGAGACTGAGGCAAGAGTTTGAGGTTGCTGAGAGCTATGACACCAAGCCACTCACTCTACCCAGGACAACAGAGTGAGACTCTTTCTCAAAAATAAATAAATAAAAATTAAAAAACTTGTGAATAAATGTTTAAAGAACGTTATTCGTAATAGCCAGAAGATGGACAACCCAAATTCTCCAGTGTATGAGTGGATAAAGAATTGTGGCATATCCATAATGATGGACTTCAGCCATAAAAATAAACAAAGCACTGATACATGCTACGACCTTAGGAACCTTAGGAACATCAAAAGCCCACATATTATGTGATTCCATTTCTATGAAATGCCTAGATTGGAAAAATCCATAGGGATAGAAAATAGACTAGTGGTTGCCAAGGGCTAGAGAGGGGAGGGAAATAGGGAGCTAATAAGTATGGGGTTTTGTGTGTGTGTGTGATATTGTGAAATGTATATTATCTGGTCTTTGTTCATTTTCTGGTATACAACTTCTAAGATCATTGAATTTCCAAAATGATGTCTTTTTTTCTGCTAATGAGTTTACCGTAAAGTGGCAGCTCCTAAGAAGCTTTAGGATAGTGGCTGGGCACCAGAAAGACCAAGGCAGGATTAGAGGGTTAGGACTTTCAGCCCCACCTTCAGCCTCCAGGAAAGGAGGGAGGCCAAAAGTGAAGTTGATCACAGATGGCCATTGTTTTAATCAGTCTTGTCTACATAATGAAGCCTCCATAAAATACTAAAAGAACAGGGTTCAGAGAGCTTCTGGATAGCTGAACTCATGGAGGATCCATGAGTCTGGTTCACCCAGAGAGGGCAGGGAAGCTCTGAGCTCCTTCCCCCTACCCTACCCATCTCTTCATCTATATCTTTTAATATACTTCATAATGAACCAGTAAATGTGTTTTCCTGAGTTCTGTGAGCTGCTCCAGCAAATTAATTGAACCCAAAGGAGGGAGTTGTGGGAATGCCAACTTAAGGCTGGTTGCTTAGAAGTTCATGAGGCCTGGACTTGTAACTGGTCTCTGGGGGAGGGTAGTATTGTAGGACTAGCTTTTAACCTGTGGGATCTGAGGCTATCTCTAGGTAGACAGCATCAGAATTGAATTGAATTAGAGGATACCCAACTGTTGTCTACTGATTGGGATGGGGTCACACACACACATTTGGTCACAGAAATATTTTGATTATTGTGTTGTGAGAACAGAGGTAAAACAGTTTGAATTTTTCTCCACTATCATAGGAGGTGATGGAAATGATCTAAAATTGACTATGGTGATGAATATACAACTCTGACCATACTAAAAGCCATTGAATTTTCAGTCTACTTTAAATAGTTAAATTGTATGGTATGTGAATTATATCTAAAAAAAAAAAACTGTTGAAGGGGAGAAAAGGAAGGAGAAAAGAACCCCCCAGAGCCATTATGGTAGGCTTGAGAAAAGGAATAGTGGTTGTCAGAGATCACCAGGTGGCATGTCTGTGTGAGCGTGCATTCCTTTGGGTGTGGTGGCTGCATGTATGTGCACACATGTGTGTTTCAGAGTATTCTGGTACTGGCCTGGTGCCAGGCAAAGCTGTCACATAGGCAAAGTTTTCCCTTGACACTTCTTGAATTGTCCCTGACTCCTTTTATCTAAAGGTGAAAAATGTTTAATACTTAAACATTAAGTATTAAGTTTAACTTAATCCTTTGAAGTAGTCTTTGCATTCCTAGTGGGTACTACTGTTTTGTTTAGATTGAGCATCAGTTGATTCTTTCTGGATGGATGAAGTTTGAAATGAAGATCTTACCACCTACTATTCCTTTTGGGCAGGGCTGTAGAAGAGGGGTGAATTTGGGAAGGGGTGGATCCTAGCACATCAGGATATGATCTGTGGTCTTTACAGCCAGCTAGTGTGACCTGCTCATTGTATAGGGAGTCCAGGGGTGGGACAGATGGGCCCTTCTCAGTGGAGGGTGTGTTCTATGAAGGGTTTCTCAAGCTGGACCGTTCCGTATGCCACTCAGACATCCATCTTTGCTTCCCTTGCAGGGGGATTTTTTGAACAACTGGCTTAGTCTAATTTCTTCCCATTTTGGGGCTTTTGTCTGCCTTAGGTGAGGGACATTCATAAAAGGAAGAGAAGTGGGGCTTTCTTTAATTTCGGGCCATTCTTTAAGGCAATGGACAATGGATATTACCCCAGACATTTTATACATATTATTCCTAGCCGGATTTGTTGGTAATCAGAGTAGAACAAGCCCATCGAAAGAAACAGTACCTGCAAGAACCCCCAGTCTCCTTTCTGAGAGACAACCAATTTTAGTTCTTTTCTTCTGGTATTTACCCTCTTTTCTCTAAATAAAGCATTTCTACTTCTATTCCCTTGTTTACCAAGTTCCAGTTATCTGTTGACTTCCTGCTAAGCTAGCTAAGGATTTCCCACCATTATATAGCTCATCATCATTTTTTATTCCTTTTTTGGTTACCCCAGTAACTCATACAGTATACTTTTTTCTGTCAATTATTAGCTGCATCTTTTGAATCCCCACTTGGTAGGCTAAGGTAGTGGCATCTTTCCCCTTCCCCTCAGCTCTCTTTACTGTCCATTCCTATTGCTAGGCAGTGTTTTGGTAAAACACCTGGTTCTTATTTTAAAAGATCTTGGTGGGGCGGCGCCTGTGGCTCAGTGAGTAGGGCGCCAGCCCCATATGCCGAGGGTGGTGGGTTCAAGCCCAGCCCCGGCCAAACTGCAACAAAAAAAAAATAGCCGGGCGTTGTGGCGGGTGCCTGTAGTCCCAGCTGCTCGGGAGGCTGAGGCAAGAGAATCGCTTAAGCCCAAGAGTTGGAGGTTGCTGTGAGCCGTGTGACGCCACGGTACTCTACCAAAGGGCGGTACAGTGAGACTCTGTCTCTACATAAAAAAAAAAAAAAGATCTTGGTGGGGCACAGTGGCTCATGCCTATTATCTCAGCACTTTGGGAGGTCAAGGTGGAAGGATTGCTTGAGGCCAGAAATTTGAGACCACCTTGGGCAACATAGCAAGACCCCATCTCTAAAAAAAAATAAGAAAAATTAGCCAAATGTGGTAGCATACACCTGTAATTTCATCTACTTGAGAGGTTGAGGTGAGAGGTTTACTTATGCTCAAGAGTTAAGGCTGCAATGAGTTATGATTGCACCATTGCACTCTAGCCTGGACAACAGAGTGAGAATCTGTCTCAAAAAAAAAAAAAGAAGAGAAAAGAAAATTAAAAAAATTAAGAAGACTTTGTTTTAAAGCAGATGTGAAAGATGAAAATAATTCTTTATTGAACATTTACTATGTTCCAGGACCTATGCATGCATCATCACATTTAATCCTCATTGTGATCTTGAGAAGTAAATATCATTATTACAATTTAGACATGAGAAAACTATGACCAGACCACGTACAGGGTCAACATGAGATAAGAACCAAAGTTGCGCTCTAAAGCCCATACTCTTCCAGAGCCCCAAGCATCCGTCAGCTTCAATTTCATCAGCAGTTTTTCAAGTCCCCTTTCCCTTGGCTAGGCATGGACTAGAAGTCTTTATATGTTTTTGTAACCTACAGTGGTTCTGGCTCATTCACTGATGCTGCACTCTTCCCAGAGGGCAAAGAAGAGGGTGGTTACTCAAGAGGGAACCAGAGGCAAATGGACCATCCCTATTGGGTGTGCAGGGAGAGTGGATTCTCTGGATGGGTTTGCTGGTTCAGATGCATACCTGGCAGGCTCCACCTGTTGGCCCAGGCCTTGGCCTTTGGAAGCCAGCACAGAGGTCCCGGGTGGTCCCTGAGGTGACACTGGGAAGCATTTTACAGCACTACTAGGGCTCTGCTAGCCAGCATACTGCCTTTGATATGGGAAGCAAGTACAGAATTGTGAAGATTGTAGCTGACTCAGACCATTGCTCTGCTCTGGTGTTGTGGTCACAGATACATGTGGGAAATTCCCAAATTGACTTTCCCACAGAGCTGTTTTGGAGTGGGAGCAGAAGGAGGTTGGGGGTGGAGACTGTATTTCAGTTATTTATTTGATTAGTATTTGTTAAATGGTTGGGCTGTTTTAACCAGAGGCACAGAGTGGGATTTCCCCAGGGGCTACTTCTGGCCATATAGAAGAGTCAAGGGGTCAAAAGGGCCAGGCTCAGTTTTCCCCACTGAGGAAGGAGAGGATACAATAACATGGAACAGATGATCCCAGACTCTTCCTATTGGTCTTCAGGCTGCTGTCATAGAAAAACATTTGGACATCTCCACCTATCTACCCACTTTCCCCAAAACCATGTCCTCTGGGTTCTCCATCTATTGGTGTTCCAGCCATCCACCCTGCCTGGGAGTCATCTCGATTCTAACCATAGCCTTGCCTCTTGCCAACCCTTCTCCTTCACCCTTGGCCCATCCCCCCACTTGTCCTCAGAACTCTCCCTGATCGATTTGCAGGGTCTTGTACATTCATCCTTTCCCCTGTCTTGTAGCAACTTCCAACCTTATTACCTCAGGCTTGGTTTCTTCAACTACTCTCTGTGCCTCCAGTTATACCTCCCACACCCACTTGTCTGGTCCGGTCCCTTTTGTCACCATTGCTAAATAAATATTCATAAGAAACAGCTTTCTAAAAAAAAAAAAAGAAGAAGAAGAAGAAGAAAAGAAAGAAACAACTTTCTGAGACCTGCCCAGACTTTCCCAGGGCTTCACTGCTGCTTCCAGCATAAAATCCAAATGCCTCTGTTTGGCCTTCAAGGCCCTGCACTATCTGCTCTCAACCTCAATGTCCAGACCCTGTTCTTGCTGCTTCCCTACCAGACTGAGAACTTCTTGAAGATAAAGAACAGTTCTAGTTTACTTCTGGGGCTGTTATATTACAGGAGAGTGCCTAGGACATTGGGGGTCAGGACTCATTTGCTGAAGAAATGAAGAAATGGAAGGATAAACATTATGAAGACATTCCAGGAATCATTTTGCCAAACAGTTGTGCAGGGATCTCTGTCACTGACCAATTGGGTGGCCTTGGATAAGTCCTTTCCTCTTTCTGGGCTTCATGTGTTCAACAGGAGTCTTAAACATGCAGCTCTTAGGCCCAGGGGTTTTGTTGGTTGACACATTCGGATGATTTGGAATGCCTTTATGTAAGGCATGTGTGCTCTAGCTCTCCACCGCCCCCATTGTCTTACACCTCTCCACCCTCCTCCTTTTCATTAGCTGCTTGGTGCCTAAAAGCATTTATATTTGTGACCCTTGGATTAGGTGGTGTTTACTCACCTTCAGCTCTGGCACCAGCTGGAATTCCGTTTGACCTGCTCTGAAATGAAAATTGCAAGTACTCTGCTTAAGTGGTTTCCAATGTCATCTAATACACAGCAGCCAGAGCAGTGACTTTGCCCTCCCAAAACAGGCCATCAAAGAACAGTGGTGTATGCCTTTAGTATTTGGCAGTCAGCTGCAGAGGGAGATGTTATTCCATTGAAAGTGATTGTCTCTACATAACCCAGCACAAGTGGTGCCCATTTATAGTCTAGAAAGGACCAAGCACAGCGTGCCCATTGGCAGCTAGCTGGGCACATACAGAGAGCATTGGTTAGAGGCACAAAGTGGGAATTTAGCCCAAGTTGCCTGGTAGGGTCCTTTCCAGGACAAAGTACTGAATAAAGGGTGTGTGCTGGAAGCATTTCTCTCTCTCTGTGCCTGGCTTTCAATGGCCCAGTCTGCACTGAGATTCCATAGAGATGTACACAGAGGGCAGGGAAGGTCAGGCATTCTCAACTGCTGGGCTTCTTTGCCTTAGCCGGTCCCAAAAGCCACATGAACTGCAAATCTGCCTGGCCACAGGCTGGCAAGCCACGGCTCACTGGGAAATGCTAGACAAACACGGTGGCTGCTGGAAGGTGATCGCCAACCCTGGACAGCAGCTGAGTGCCACATGTTTGGGCAACATCTAGGTGAAAGGTACTGAGAACTGGGCAGAGGGCTGGTGTGGGTGTATGTGCCCATCACTGGGTCAAAGTGGAACCACTAATGACCTGTGGGGCTAAATGGCTGCAGTCACTGGTTGGGGGACATAGAGGGGCTATTCAGTTAGGGAATACACAGTTAACACATCCACTAGTATGGAGCAGTTGTAGGCATGTGGGATAGTGGGTGGGGTGAGAGGTGAGGGAGGCAAAGAGGTCAAGAAAGATAGTATTTCTAAGCTGTTTCTTGTGTCTGGAACAACTCTAGGGAGCTTTCTGGGGTGAAATGGATTGACTCCATGTGTTTTCGCCTCCGATTCTGCCCTTTCCTGCTCAACTGCTTAGGGACTTGGAGACAAATCCCTGGTACTATTTGTCAAAGTCAAATACAATGGAGAAGATAAACTTTCCAAAGAAATTTCATGGTGGAACACATCTCAAAGCTCTAGAGAAACAGTTTTAGATGTTTTTCCTGTTTGTTTCCTTTGTATGATGTGATGGCCGCTGACTTGTGTCAGCAAGGTGTCAAGGGAGACACTTAAGGCTGTTGCGGCTGCCAGAGAACTGGGTGTGCTGTGTCATTGGGCTGTGAGACAGCGTAGTTGCTGAAGAGCCAGAGAGCCGGGCTGTGCTTGGCTGCCGCCAGGGGGACATGATGTGGTGGTTGGTGTGATTCTGGATATGCCATGTGTTATCTACATGTTTGTGACAGGACGTGGGAACCTGGCTGTAGCTTTAGTGTGTGGATTTCTTCCATGCAGCTTGAAATCAGGGTGTTCCAGCAATGATGGGAGCAAGTATGGGTGACAAGGCCGAAGAGCTTTAGTGTCAGCCAGACAGGAGCAGTGAGAACTGCTTTCACCTTGATTTCTGCTTTGCAGCTGGGCCTGTGTCTCTGGCAGCAGTTGCCAGTGTCTGAAGGCTTCTATGCTTCCTCTAACTGGCCTGCACTATACCAGCTGGAAGCCATGGAAGCCCGCACATTGACATATGCCATTTTTGGCCCACTCAGATATACCCAGTACCCTGGAAACCCAGCTTTTTCTGCATAGCAGGTTAAGGCAATAACGCCAGGCCTTTGGTTGCAGATCCATGCCTGAGCCTCACGTTCAGTCAAGAGCCTTGTCATTACCACAGTGAGGCTTCTTGCTGAAATGCAATCACCTGCTGAGACCGGAGCCATGGAGAGGATTCTCAGGTTGCACTTCTTTATCTTTTGAGTAACTGGGGGTCAGGGCAAGCCAAGTCCTGGCCTAGGCTCTGCAGCTGCTGCCTGCACACTGCCTAACCTCTCCACACCCTCTACCATCACGGGAACTCTTGAGTACCTTGGAGGGTTTGAGGTAGAGACAATGTTCCTGTCATTCACAGGCATTTGGGTCTTCATCTTCATGGCTACTAACCAGCTGGCCAGGCCTGGTACGGTGCATGGGGGCTCTGAATGAGCCAAGGATGTCCTCTTCGTAGCAGTAGGACATTCAACCAGTGAGTAGGCACTGGGGTTCTTTGAGCAGGGAAAGCAAATCAAATGTTTGCAGGGCCGCACTCTTCACTGCATCCCCAGCAAGTAACATAAGGGTGAGAGTTGGCCAAGTATAAGACAACTTGTGGTGTGATCAATCATACACTTACCTCCTCACATTACTTTTAAAAACACTGTGTAGGCCAAGATAAACCCCCAAAATGACCAAACCAAAAGCATCTGCAAACCATATTCGGCCTCTTGGTTGCCAGTTTGTGACCAATGTGAGAAGTATATTTTCATTGCACATCACCGAGAATTCTTTAGGTCTGGCAAATTCTCAATCTTCCAAACACAGCTCTGATGGCATCACTGTGCTGCTTTTCCTGACTCCTCTTTAGGACAAATGAATGCTTCTCCCCTGTCTGATCCCTTGGTATCTCAACTGTAAGATATTAAAATCCTCATTTGAGAAACGCTTATTGGCTACTTTGGCAAGAACTGTGCTGGGGTTACAGAGATGAATACATAAGAAACAATCCCTGCCCTCAAGAAGCAGTCCAGTAGGGAGAAATATGGGAGAGCAGCCGAGACTCTCTAGTGTGTCAAGGCTCATAGATCTCTAAGAGAAGCTCCTTCTGTGCATGTATGTAAAAGTTGAGGAGGTGCCTGTAGCTCAGCGGGTAGGGCGCCGGCCACAGACGCTGAGGTAGGGGGATTCGAGCCTGACCCGGGTCAGCTAAACAACAATGACAGTTGAAACAACAACAAAAATAGCCGGGCGTTGTGCTGGGGGCCTGTAGTCCCAGCTACTTGGGAGACTGAGGCAAGAGAATCGCTTAAGCCCAAGAGTTTGAGGTTGCTGTGAGCTGTGAAGCCATGAAAACAACAACAAAAATAGCCGGGCGTTGTGGTGGGGGCCTGTAGTCCCAGCTACTTGGGAGACTGAGGCAAGAGAATCGCTTAAGCCCAAGAGTTTGAGGTTGCTGTGAGCTGTGAAGCCATGGACGATGTAGTGAGACTGTCTCAAAAAAAAAAAAAAAGCTGAGGAAGGCAGGCTTCAGGTGAAAGGAGATGATTCAGCCAGGTACTAGAGGAAGAAAATAAGTAAACTAAGCTAAGAAGGTGGTAGAGCTTTATTGGCCCAGGGAGCCCCTGAGCAGACTTCTGGTGTTATGGATACCAATGCCATGTTTGGACTCTGGTGAGTAGCTGTATGTAACTGATGTATAAGGAATGAGGGGCTGGGAGTTGCAGGAAACAAGGCAGATCATTAAGGGCCTCATGGGCCAGGATGTGGATCTGGTCTTTTTCCTCTGAAGGCAGCAGGGAGATAGCTGAGGGTTGGAGCAGGGAATGGGACTGATCTTGGCTTTGGAGGGCCCACATGGGAGCCTCCATGTGTTAGAGAGGCAGGAGGGGCGGGGGAGTCTGGTGACAGGGAGGCCAGCTGGGGAGCTGTATCCCCAGTGTCTGTATATACAGTGCCTTACTGTGTACTTGGTGAATATGTGAGTGAGTGAATGAGGTAGGAAGGGATATTTAGAGCTGCTGCTGCCGCCTCTAGACAACTCTGCTCATTTGTTAGAACAGGGGTGGCTTTCATAGATGTCCACTTGAGCATCTCATAGACATCTCAGACTTGACATGTTCAAAGCCAAATTCCTGGTCTTGTTCCCCAAACCTACTGCTCCTGCAGTTAATGGCAACCCAACTTTCTAATTGCTCAGGACCCAAACCTCAAGTTCATTCTCCACTCTTCTCTTTTTCTCATACTCCACATCCATGCCATTAGCAGATCATGTTGTTTCCACCTTCAAAACAGATCCAGAATCCAACCACTTATTACCAGCTTCATGGTCTGTGCCCCCATCACCCCTTGCCTGGATATTTGCACCAGCCTTCTAATAAGTCTCCCTGATCATTCTACTTTGGATCCTTCACACTCTACTCTCAGTGCAACAGCCAGAGTGATCCTGAAAAAGCATGTCAGGTCGTGTCCTGCCTTTGCTCACAACCCGCTCCTGGATCTTTATTTCACTTGAATGCTAAAGTCCTCACAATGGCCCATAGGCCCTGCATGCTCTTTCTGACCACTGACCTCACCTCCCGCCATCCCACCCACTGCTCCAGCCACCACACTGGCCTCCTTGCTGTCCCCCCAAATAGCCTCAAGGGTCTTTGTATTTGCTGTTCCCCTCTGCCCAGAATTCTTTTCCTCAAGATATCTGCATGGCTCCGTCCCTCACTTCACTCAGGTTGCTGCACAAATGTCACCATCTCTGTGAAGCCTTCATTGACTGTCATTTTATAGGATAGCACCCCCAACCCTGTTGGTCCCTTGAACACCTCCATTGTTTCATTTTTCTCGAAGCCAGTTACTGCCTTGTAACTTTATTTTATTATTGTTTGTCTCCCTTCACCATAATGTAAGCTTCATAAGAGCAAGAATTTTTGTCTATTTTTTCACCTGCAGGATTCCTAGTGCCTGGCTCATAGTAAAAACTCAGTAAGGACTTATGGAATCAATGAATAGGTGGACTGTGGGGAGCAGTGAGGCTGCCCTGGGCCTTCCAAGGCTATGTGACCTGGGACTCTCAGGAGTGCTCATATGGGGAAAGGAGAGACCCTAAAAGAGTTAGCAGGTCTAGCTAGGATGACCTGGGGCAAGTCACTTCCCCTCACTGATCTTCAGTTTGCTCATTTATAAAGTAATTTATCATTTGATGCAATGATCTCTAAGGACTAGCATTATGAGGCTCTGGGTGGGGGGCAAGGTGAAGTCTTGGCCAGCTGGGCTTCGACTCAGGCCCCATGGGTATGAGGGCAGAGATCCTCACTCCTGGCATTCCCCATTTCTTTCTCGACCTCTTCCAAAACACCATCTTATCTTCAACCCACATCTGTAAACACACTATGTTACAGCTGTTCAAATAATGATGAGGTGGTGCTGCCAGTCAGGGCATTCAGCCTGGCCAGCTGCATTCCCTGCAGAGTGTCTCGCTCTGGCCTGAAAGCCTAGTTCAGGACATAAGCCTGGGTAAGACTGGTGGTAGCATGACTTCCTCTCCTACTTTCCAGAGCAAAAGTTTCATGCTACTCAGGTGGACCCACATCTGGAGCAATCATCTTCTCTCCTAGACCAAACTCTTTTACCTGGTCTAGTCAGGGGCCTAGTGTTTATCAAACATTTCTCATTTAAAATTTTAATTCTCACAATAACCATATGAAGTAGGCATTATTAGATCCACTTTTCAGAGGTGAACACTGAGTCTTAGAGGGGTTAAGAGAGTTTCCCAAAGTCCCACACACCCTCTTCCTCCTTCTACAAGAATCACTTGGAAGTCTGCTGACCAAAGTCGAAGAGGCTCATCTGTGGTTGGAGCTATGAGAGAGACAGAAAGGAGAATGCTTATTTTTTCTTTCCACTCGATCTAGACCACAGGTGGAGCCTAAAGGGTGGAAAACAAGCCAGCCCAGATGGAAATCATCACTATCCTACGGGCTCCCTGAGGGCTGAGCAGAAGGGAGGTACCTTCCGCCTCACCCTGCCAGGAATGCTGGGTGTCCTGAGAGGCTGGGATCAGTGAGCAATGGAGGTGGTGCACTGGTTATTTTATGTGATAAACTATCTTCTCATTCCAAGGATCAGAGAGCACTTGGTGAGCTGTTCTTTGTTCCAATGTAAACAGAAAACCAGAAAAGTCCAGTGCGGGGTGGCCAAACTTTCCTTTGTCCTCTTGGGCTAGGAAGCTGAATGGGAGGACTATGGCAAGGAGGGTGGGGCAGGGCCACCACAGAGCAACAGACTGGTGAAAGGAGGACAGGACTGGACTCTAGCAAAAACAACAAAATATCCCACAAAGAGCTAAGTATGGGTGGATGGCCTTGCAGTGTCCTCCATGCACTCTTACTCAGGGTGAATCTGCTAAGTCTGGCAGTCTCCAGCAAGGGGCCAGCGGGACCCCAGAGTCACAGCACAGCTAGTGCGCTCTGGGCCCAAGATGTGCCAAAGGCTACCACCAGGACTATTGCCTACCGTGAGTCCTCTGAGCTCCCTGGCCCAGTCTCTTTCCTGCCCCCACAACATGACATACTCAGATTTGATAAGAACTCAGATTTGTCAAAGTCACTGAAAGTTTGCCAAGCACTTTCCCATAGCTCATCAGAAGGCAGGGTAGTCTACTGGTTAAGAACACAGCTCAGGGCCCATACTGCCTGGCCTTGCCATTCCACAGCTGTGTGATCTTAGGTAAGTTACTTGGCCTCTTTACCTCAGGTTCCTCATCTTTAAATGAGAATAATCACAGGATCTACATCTTAAGGCTGTTTTCAGATTAAATAAGCTAAGACTTAAGATCTCTAAAAGTAGGAATATTAGTCTTTTATTTACTGCTACGTTCCTAGAGCCTAAACAATGCCCAAAACCTAGTAGAGACTCAATAAGTATTTATTAAATATATATAAAGAGCTTACAATGGGAAGTGGCACTTAGTAAACACAGCAAATGTTAGTCATTATTGCTATTGTTATTGTTCACGTTCTTGCAACCATTCTAAGAGAAGCATTCTGAATTTCATGCACGTTAGTGTTGGTCCTCCTTGTAAATTTCAAGTTCTGAGTCAAAGTACTGAAGAAATAGACAACGGTCTTTTTTTTTTTTTTTGAGACAGAGTCTCACTTTGTCACCCTCGGTAGAGTGCAGTGGCAACACAGTTCACAGTAACCTCCAACTCTTGGGCTTAGGCGATTCTCTTGCCTCAGCCTCCCGAGTAGCTGGGACTACAGGCACCTGCCACAACACCTGGCTATTTTTGTTGCAGTTGTCACTGCTGTTTTTAGCTGGCCGGAGCTGGGTTCAACCCCACCACCCTCGGTATATGGGGCCGGCACCCTACCCACTGAGCCACAGGTGCCGCACAGGCAACCGTCTTAAAACAGAGGGAGAAAGTGTGGCCATGGGGGGGGGTTAGGAATGCAGCCCTCAAAACTGAGTAACAGTAACTGTTTATCTATTCATTCACTCATCCATTCTACAAATACTTCATAATACACACCTATGGGCCATGCCCTGAGCTGGGAGCTGGTATGTGTTGATGACAAGAAAAACAAGGATTTCTACATTTGAGGAACCAAAATTCTAATGGAAGGAGACAGGCAAAAACAAGTAAACACTTAAATAATTTCAAATAGTAGTAAATGTTATGAAGAAAATAAAGCCACATAATGGGGTCGAGAATGGGTAGAGTATGTATGTTGTGGTCAGAGAAGGCCACTGGCACTCTTCCAGGGGTCTTGGTCTCAGATCAAGGACCTCCATTGAGAGTTGGCCCTTGATACCATGTCGTCACCACCCCATCCATCTGTCCAAAGTTAAGTATATATCCTAGGTACGTAGAGGTCTAGGTATGAAGGGCTGGAGAGAAAGGGGCTATGAACAAATGGTGCCTGCACAGGAAAAGTTCTGGCATCAATTGTTCTCTGGCAAAAGTTGTCGGTTGCTAGTTTAACTAATGGTTAGTGGCCTTTCAGCTTCCCTCTGAGGTCCTTCTGTACTCTCAGGGAGGAGGTGTCTGGCCATGGTGTCCTCTCCAATGCTGAGCTACATTTAGTGCCTTCATGCTCCATGCTCTTTCATGACACCATCTTCACACATGCAAACACCACCTCATCCTCCAAGATAGCCCAGGTGCCATCACATCCCTTGTTGCACTCAAGTACCCTTTCTCATTACATGTTTGAGCATCTCCAGATTCCAGAGAATCAACAGAATCAACACCTAATAAATGCTTATCAAGTGAAGGAATAAACGAGTGACTGTTGTTCCTTCTGTTTTCTCATCTGACTGGCTGATTCCCAGTCATGTATCAAAATGCTCATCATCTTTAATCATCAGAGAAATGCAAATTAAAACCACTTTCAGATGTCATCTAACTCCAGTAAGATCAGCCCACATAACAAAATCCCAAAACTACAGATGCTGGTGTGGATGTGGAGAGAAGGGAACACTTCTACGCTGCTGGTGGGAATGCAAGCTAATATGACCTTTTTGTAAAGAAGTTTGGAGAATACTCAAGGAACTAAAAGTAGACCTGCCATTCGATCCTGTAATTCCTCTACTAGTTATATACCCAGATGATCAAAAATCGTTTTACAACAAAGCCATTTGCAATGGAATGTTTATTGCAGCCCAATTCATAATTGCCAAGACATGGAAAGAGCCCAAGTGCCCATCAACCTATGAATGGATTACAAATTGTGGTATATGTACACCATGGAATGCTATGTAGCCATAAAAAGTTGGGGACTTCACGTCTTTTATGTTTACCTGGTTGGACCTGGAACATATTCTTAGTAATGTATCTCAAGAATGGGAAAAAAAAAAGTATCAAATGTACTGGATACTACTATAAAATCAATATATAATCACCTACACATTCATACAAATGGTAAAACATAACTATAGTCCAGAAAGTAGAAGGGAAGAGGAGAGAGAGGGAAGGGGAATGGGGAGGTGGGAGAAGGTAGGGTATTTGGGGGGACCTTACCTAATATGCATGATGCAATGGTACATTTCAAAACTATTAAGAAAAGAGTATAATTGTCTTACCACAACAAATAAGTAAGCGAGGTGATGGATGTGTTAATCAGTTCAATGTAAGCATTTCACATTGTATACCAAATCAGTACACTGAGCCCCATAAATGCATCAATGTACACAGTTATGATTTAATAAAAAGAAAGAATCAGCTCACACATCATCTTATAGGAGAAGCTTCCCTCGACTTCCTGGTGTCTCACCTGAGGAGCTCTTGCTCATCCTTCCCCTGGGAAGCCTTCCTTGACCTCCCCAGGCAAGGTTGGTCCCTCCCACCTCTTGAGTGCTCCAGCACATTCTACACTCTCTGTCATGGCCCGCTCTAAGGGCATTGTCTGCTACTTCTCTGTTGTCTCCCTTAACCTGTGATTTTCTCAGGAAAGGACTGTTTTGGTCCTCTATATCCCCAGCGCTAGCCCCTACAGGGCACTCAATAAATATTTGTGGAATTAATGCTGGGGGGAGGGGTACCCCAAATGAATCGTTTGTTAATTTCACTTAAAGTGGTTTGCTAGGGCTGGCTTGTTGTGGTACCTGAAGGCCAATTATTAAATATTTAGGAAATTTGTGAGCCAACTGTTAAACACAGCCATCATTAAAAATTAAATTATACAAGAAAACAGAAGACAAACTGAAATTGAGGTACATTCTACAAGATAAATGACCAAGTAAATGCAATCTGGGGTCGTGGATTCAATCCTAGAACAGAAAAAGGACTTCAGTAGAAAAACTGGTGAAATCCAAATAAGTTTGTGCTTTAGTTAATAATGTTATATGAAGGTTAATTTCTTAGTTTTGATAAATGTTTTATAATTGTGTAAGATGCATAAGGGGAAGCTGAGTGAAGAGTACACAGGAACTCTTTGTACTGTTTTTGGAACAAGTTGTAACTTATCTCAAAATTTTAAAAATAGCTGTTAAGATATTAAGTTGTGTATTTAATGTGATATAAAGTATATTTAAAATTAAGGTGATGAAAATTCACAATTCACCATGTCCTATATTTTCCTGCATTTCACTATGATCTGTGCTCTTGAATCTTTTTTTCTTTTTGCAGTTTTTGGCTGGGGCTGGGTTTGAGCCCGCCACCTCCAGCATATGGGGCCGGCACCCTACCCCTTTGAGCCACAGTGCGGCCCTTTTGAATCTTGAGTTTATTCTCATCTCCTTGCATTTGAATGATGTGCTAGTCTACATCTTTTCCCATTCCATGTTAAGTGATATCACTTTGTTACCTTGAAATAGGCCAAGGTGGGCATATCTACATTGTGGAAATCTAAAAACACTATAAATCAGGGCTTGGATTATTGTTTTTGTACATTATAATCCAGGCTTAACAAAGCGACACAAAAATGCTAATAATTTATGTTAAACTTAAAAATGTGTCATGTTTATTGCTGGCACTTCATAAATAGCACCAAAAAAATTGAGCAAATAATACTTCCAGCATATAGAAACTATTATCTGATTTAAAGGAGTTATTCATATCATGATGAATTAGTCAAGTTCCAAAACTTCATTATTTTGCTTTTTTCTTACTCATTTACATAAATAAAAATATCAACCACCATTCATGAAGGAACTACATTTTCTCCTCTGTTGCAGCTGTAGGTTAGCTATCAATATAAGAGGAGTTCAGAAAAATCAATGAAAGCATTATGTGAGAATTAATCGGTTATATGGAATTTGCAATAGAGTATTAAATATCTCGGTACTATTTGTAAATTGAGCTTATCACATTCCTTTGTAAGTAAATGTATAATGAACTTATGCATGTATATACATGCATGCATTCTTTTGAGAGCTAGTTGCTATACATTTAAATATTAATTTAAATTTAAATATTAATTACATAAAATAAATTAATAATTTAGTTATTATTTATTAACTAATAAATTTAGTTATTATTTATCAACTAATTAATAAACTAAATATTAATTACAATCTCATCAAGTGCATTGAAGGAAAGAAAGGAACATTGCCCACCACTTCCGTATGCCAGGCTGTGCTGAAAAATCATTTCAGGTGCTCTTCACCTTAACTCTGGGAAGTAAAGGGGTTGTAGTCTCCATTTTACAGATGAGGATATTGAGAATCATAGAGGTTAAATGACTAGACTAAGGTCAAGTGATTGGTATGTCATGGGCTAGGATTAAACACCACATCTGTCTGAATCCAAAGATAGTTGTATTAATTTCCTGCTGCTGCTGTAACAAACTACCACAAAGTTAGTGACATAAAGCAACACAAATTTATTATCTTACAGTTCTGGAGGTCAGAATTCTGAAGTGGGTCTCACTGGACTAAGATAGAGGGACCAACAGGGCTACATTCTAAGGCCCCAGGGGAGAATCCATTTCCTTGCCTTTTCCAGCTTCCAGAGGCTGCCTGCATTCCTTGATTTCAAAACCAGCAGTGGCATAGTCTTGCTCACATCTTATCACTGATTCTGCTTCCACACATTTCTTTGTCTGAGGCTGATTCTCCTGCCTCCCATGTACACATTATAAGGATCTTTGAGATTTCAACCAGTGCACCCAGATTATCCAGGAGAATCTCCTCATCTCAAAGTCAGCTGATTTTTTTTTTTTTTTTAAGACAGAGTCTCACTATGTTGCCTCGGTAGAGTGCTGTGGTGTCGCAGCTTACAGCAACCTGCGGGGTTAAGTGATCCTCTTGCCTCAGCCTCCCAAGTAGCTGGGACTACAGGTGCCCGCCACAACACCCAGCTATTTTTTGGTTATAGTTGTCATTGTTGTTTAGCAGGCCCAGGCTGGATTCAAACCGGCCAGCTCCAGTGTATGTGGCTGGCACCCTAGCTGCTGAGCTATAGGAGCCGAGCCTCAAAGTCAGCTGATTAGTAACCTTAACTAACTCCACCTGCAAAAATGTCTCCCCTTTGCCATGTAACCTAACACATTGACAGGTTCCAGGGATTAGCACATGGACATCTTCTGGGGGAGGGCTATATTTCTGCCTATCACCCTTGTGCTTTCTTCACCACCCTTTACCACATTCTCTTATTTTAGTGGTCACATAATCCAATGCAGGGCCTACATAATCCTCCCTGACACCTGCATGCAGTATGTCCCTGTGCTCTCCCCTTTGGTATTTATTTTTTCTTTTTTGCAGTTTTTGGCCGGGGCCAGCTTTGAACCTGCCACCTCTGGTATATGGGGCTGGTGCCCTACTCCTTGAGCCATAGGCGCTGACCCTCCCCTTTGGGGTAAAAGGTCTTTTTCAGTCATTCTCTCAGCTTTCTAATCCCTGGGGCTTTTAATCCTGGACATACATTTTGCCTTTACTCTCACTAAAGTGTTTTTAAAATAGTTTCCAGGATTTTTGTGTATCACTGGCATTTTTCTTTCTTTCCCCAGTGCTTATATAGTACCGGAGTCCTCATTTCCAATATTGCAGGTTTCACTGTGCTGCAGTTTTCCCATTCCCACTTTCTGGACCTGTTTCTTAGTCACTAGCCAGGAACATGCATTATTTGTTTGCTCTTCTCATAGATTTTTACATTGTCTTATTCTAAAAAAGGTCTTGGATGCAACTAAAATGTCCTTTTCCTACTCTTGCTGATGAGGCATCTGTCCATCTGGGTTTAGTATTTCTCTCTGAGGGGCTTTTTGGAATAGACTCTGTAAGTAGTGGGTTTTCACCTTCCCTTGTTTCCTCCACACTGAACTTTCTGATTCTGGTCTGAAGGAACCTCCTCCACTGAAACAAAACTAATGGCCAGAAGTTGCCCCTCTCCCCAGGAAGTCTTCCTAACAGTCACTGTGAGCTCTGACTACAACATTCTTGATTCTGCCTTTAATCTTTCCAAAAGTTCTTTGCCTGCCCTTTCTGCCTGTCAAGTTCCCACCCATACTTTGGGGCTTAGTCTGGATCCTACCTTGAGGTAGGCTTACCTGGAGGAAAACTTTCTGGATCATACCAGCCCAAGGGACTCACATCCCCTTCTGAACATGTCTAGCTAGGAATTATTGTTAGTGGCACTCATTTTGACAAATTTATCATCTGCCATTACGGAGAGGTCACAAACTGGTGGCTGGGACGCCAAATAATGCCCATAGATTTGTTTTGTTTGGTCTGTATCTGTTTTGTTGCTTTTCAAACTATTTGCTAACATGTAGCAATCGTTCCATACAATCTGCATTTCAGGCTGCTTTAAAAAACAAAAATCTAGTAATACTGGATCTTTATTCTTCACAGAACAGTAGTTAGCTGGATTAGAGTGCTGTCTTTCCCTATAGATGGAGTTTGTGCTCTTCGGCTAGCCATAGTCCCCACCACTCCCTGTTACCTTACTCCAACCTCTGTCACTCGTCTATGGTACCTGCCTGGCTCCTAAACGCATTTGAGTTATCTGAAATATTTTATGCTTTCCTAAATATACAGCTATATTATGGTCTCTTGTAGGGAAGAAACTTTATTTTGAATTTGTTTGGTTTCTCTGATGCTGCTATGGACATACTACATGCTTGATCAACATTGAGAGATGAAATAATTTTATTCTAGGTGATTGTTAGAATTTACTTTTGCTATAGGGTAAAGCTTTATAAATATAACATTTATTGAGAAAATACCATGTACCTGACTCAGTGTTATGTGCCTTAGAACAACTTTGTGAGATAAGTGATATTATTCCCATATCACAGATACAGAAACTGAGGCTTAGAAAGCTTATATAGTGGAGCTGGAGCTGTAGATTTGGTAATCTTCATGGTAAAGACCAAAGCTTTTGTTCCATGAGGAAACTTTCCTAAGTGTCAATGCTGGAAGCAGAAAGGAACTGCCCCCGAGACTCTCTGGTAAAGTTTGTCCACAAACTCTGAGAGTTACTTTGAATAGAGATTGAGCATTTATTAAATGCTAATTCTGTGCTGGGAATTTATCAAATAACTGCGCTTATTCTTGGACTATCAGGAATTCTGGGCATCCTGGGAAGCTTGCTGTTAAGATGAGGGAAATACAAATAGACTGAGCTTAATGCTGATGGATTTGGAGCCCATTTGGTGAGTCATGTTCAACTGACAGAAGTGCCCACTGGTTCCCTTGTCCGTGTTTGCACGGAGATTGTGCTATCCCTTATGCTGTCATTGGTGGTACTGACATGTGGTGCAAGATGGGAAAACATGGAGAAGTTCTGCGTGTTTGATTGCATAGCAGCAAGCAGAAAGGAATGCGAGAATGCCAAAGACTCCCACTGGGGCAGAAACTTGGTGTCATGTGTTGCTGAACAGCTGCAGGAAATTTTGTCTGGACCTTTGGATGCAGAGAAATGGGTTTGCCAGACTTTGGTTCTGAGTAACTTTGAGGGCAAAGAGAATGTGTAGGAAGTCAATATGGTGCATCTAGATGTTTAACTCTGGAGACTTGGTCTGCTTTCTTTGCCACCCTGTCCCCTCCAGCCACTACCAATTCTGGCCATGGCTAGGAGAGGAGGGAGGTGGCAAGGTCTCAGCCCCAGGGCCATCAGACTCCTCCAGGCTTCATGTGTCCACAGGACCCACTTAGGACCACCGAAATACACAGGCTTAGCTGAGTGTGCTAAACCTCTGGAAAGGGGGAAGCTCCTGGGGAAGTCTTAAAGGAGGAAAGGTGGGACAGAGTGGGGATGGAGAATACAGGCCATAGGAAACATGGAATCTACATCCTCGAAACTACCTAAAATTGGGTGCAAGTCTCTCCTCTATTCCTACAAGTATGGCCTTTGGCAAGTCACTTAATCTTTTCAAGCCCAAGTTTACTCCTCTCTGTGTGTGAAGAATCATGAGGAGTCATGATGTTTGCATGAGGCCTGGCCCATGTTTCAAGAGATGGGAGCTGTACACTCTATAATGATGCAACTGAACAATAAAATATCATATTCATTACTCTTTATTGAGGGCTTCCTGTGGTCCAGACCCTATGCCAAGCCATTTAAATTCATTATGTCTTTGATCCTTAAAAGAAAGATCAAGAGCTTGAGTTAGGAGGAGAGTAGTGACTCATTCAAGGTCACTCAACTAGTAAATGACAGAATCAACACATACTCCATGTGTAGAGCAACTCCAGAGCTGACATTTCTAACCACATCTGACCACATCCCCTGCCAGGCATTAATCTCACTTTACATGTGAGGGAACTGGGGTTTAGGAGGGCTTGGATTTCCTACTTCTGCCTCTGCTATCTAACTTGCGTGGTCACTTTGGGCAGTTCCTCAACCTCTCTGAGCTTCAGTTTTCTCATTCGGAAACTGTCAAGAGTCCAAAACCTATACAGTGAGAAGCAGTATCCTGCGGGAGAGGGTGGAAGGGAGGGGGCTTAGAAGGTCCTAGAAACAGAAAATGAGAAGACATGGGTGTGACTGTGGCTTTAAGCATTGGAGGCAAGCCTGGAACAGAGACTTGCCCCAAGTGCATGTGCCCGGCTCACACTGCCCATTTAGCAGCGGTCCTGTGAGAGCCCAGATGGCGAGGTGGGCAGGAGTCTGGCCAAGGTCCATAGGCACACCCGCACCGCGAGCTGCTGTTGCCACCTAGGGGACAAGCAGTGACCAGGAGCCCAGGCTGTGGCTGTGGCTGTCACTGCGGGTCTGGCTGGGCAGCCTGCAAATTCCCTGTCTCCCGCTGGTTTCCGGAGTGGAGAGGGGCAGCCAGGCCTTGCTCCAAGAATGGGGAGGGGAATAAGGAAAGGAGCCAAGTGCTGCCTCTGGTTTGGGAGTTATAAATAAATCCATCTGGAAGTGTTTGGGGCTGTGGGAGCCCGGGGCCAACCCTTCGATTCAGGCCATGTGGCGCATATTTCCATTCACAACAGACCCCACCCCCAGTCCCAGGAGATTGTCTGCTTAGGCCTGTCTACTCTGGCCCCGGCTAGGCGGGAACCTCTCAGGCTCCAACTCCATTTTCAGCTCTCACCCCCCACCTTCCTCTCCTTTCAGTCCAATTCCAGCAAGATAATGTCTGAGAAAGTGATTTGAAAAGTTTGACATGCTGTTCAAGTGTTGGCTAAATGTATGAATGAATTTTCAATTGGGCATTTAGCTTGTAAGCTCCTCTTACTAGGAAGTGGCCCCTTGGTAGTCATGGAAGTTGAGGCATTCTGGTTTGGGTTCTATCTCAGGATTGCCTTTCCCCCCACCCAGCTACAAGTACAAAAGCACTGCTCAAGTCTTGTTCATCTTCTATCCTCAGAACCGAGGGTAGTGCTCAGTAAGTATTGGTTATGTGAAGGGATGATCAATTTATTAGTTAAACTAATTAATAACAAATTGCACATTCTCAAGTGGTGTGCACTTTGCTGCATGTGGGAACACAGTGGATAACAGCACAGCATCCGCACCTCACTGAACTTGTGGTCAGTGTTTCCCAGTGAAACTACTATTGACAGTTAAGCTGAGACAATTCTTTGCAACGTGGGACTCTCTTGTGCATTACAAGATGTTTAACAACCTGACTCCTTGCCCCTAAACACCAGTAGTTACTTTTGTGAACCAGAAATGCCTCTACACATTTCCAAATACTTCCAGGGACAGGAGGCTCTAGCCCTGGTTGAAGACCACTGCTGAAAAACATGACAGTGGGGAATGAAGGAAGGCCATTCCCGAAGTGTGAACATGTTGAGTCCTCTAAGTTCACTGTAAGTTGGTGGTTTAGAACTGGGAAGTCATGAGGTCATGAGATGTAAAGTGATCCTTCCATTCCTGGGTTTGGTCCCAGGAGCTCCTAATATAGCTGAGGCACGTGGCTCAACCAAATTGGGTTGGGGCTGAGGGGCAAGCACTGTGATGACAGTTTTAGACATGCTAATCACATGGTTACTTGAAAATGTCCAGAAAGCTACCAGAATCTGGTCGCAGGAGCAGATGAGAGGTCAGCTCTCAAGATAAAGATTTGGAATTAGTTCACACTGAAGTGGGAGTTAGACCTGAGGCCCAGGCTCCATTAAGATCGTCAAGGAAGAAGGTGGTGGAAAAGGCGACGAATGTTTCCAGGATAAAAGCCAAAAGAGAGAGGAAGTGGGCCCCAGTGGTGTCTCTTCTCTGCCCCCTCATTTCCATTCCCATGGTTAGCACCCTAGTTCAGGGCCTCAATTTGCACCAGGACTATTGCAGCAGGCAGTCTCCTTCCTGGCCTCTTCTTCTCAGCTCTCTGCCTTCTAGAATTATCTCTTACAACATGGCTTTCATCATGTCCTTTTCTAATATAAATTGCTTAGCCTTGCACTCTCACCTATTGTGGTCCAGTTTCCCATCAACCTTGAGCACACCCTTGGTTAGCTGGCTCCAGATTCCCCATTCAAGGCTCATCTCATTGTTTCCATCTCCCAGACCTTACTGTGTGGCTACACAGAGCCCCAAACATACACTGCCCTTCTCTCCTCCATGCCATTTCCACCCTGGGATGCCCTTTGGCCCTCTGTCTATTCGGAAAAATATTACTCAGGCTTGTAAAACCCTGTTCAAGCCTCCTGTCCTTTTAAAGCTTTTCTAGATCCCTCAGAGGCAAGTGAACACTGTCCCACCTCTGTGTGCTCTTCTCTCATGCTCTTCATGCACATCATGAGGTTTTCTGTGTCCCCCACTAGACAATCAGTTCTCTAAAGGTAATGGCCATGCCTCATTTTGCTCTGCGATTCCACAGGGTGAATGAATTGGGAAAGTGGATCTGGGGCTGAGGCTGGGCTGGTATGGCAGGGCAAACAAAAGTGGAAGGGTTCTTTCCAATATCACAGTGAGCACACTTGACCCACTTTTCACCTGATGTCTGTCTTTGGATGAGAGTTTGTGGAAGAGCTAGAAAAGAAAAGGAAAAAGATGATGAGCAAAGGCAAGGGATAGGCAGAGGTAGCCATATGGTGGAGAGAGGGGACAGAAGAGAAAGAGATGGGGGTAGCAAAGGTCTGCATTAACAGTTCACATACATAAGAGATTCAGGTAAACTGGAGTAGAATAAGAAAAAATTAGGGATTCTGGAAATGAAAGCAGCTGCTTTGACAGGTCAGCTGAATGTACAGTTAATTAATAGGCATTAATGCTCTTTGGTGCCAAGCTGTACATAGAACAATGTCCTGCTAGGATCAAATTCCAGCTACCCAGGACATCCTTTTAGTAAAGAGCAGAAAACAGCATTGGCATGTAAGAGCTGGAGAATTGCTCAGAGTTCTTCTTAAGGGCTCGAGGGACCACTGGCACCCCATAGTTGCCCCTCACCACTGGCCTGCCTCTTGCCAAAGAAATGAAAGGTGGGCATGAGAAGAGAACTAACACATATTGAGCAGCTAGTATCCCAGAGGCTACGCCAGACACATTTTACACCCAACAGCTCATTTGATCCTTACTGAAACTCTGTGAGGTAGGTATTAGCCCTATTTCACAGATTAAAAAAATTGAGATCCAGATTCCAATGCACATCATCCCCTTCTCTTTGTGAGTGGGCTAGGATCCAGAGGTTGGCAGCACTTTACTTTCCAGTCTTGCTGACTTTAGCTGTGGAGTTGATCTCTGTGGATTGATTTCTTCAAACATAAACAAAATACCATCAGTTTTTTCCTGGCTTTGGAATGAGCCATCAGAATCATGTGAAGCTCTCTGGTTTCCATCTGGGTGCCTTTGCTGGGTGTTCACAAATATGAAACAACAGAACTTATCCTGAGAATCAACACAGTGCACCAAAAATGCCAGGGTGGTTTCATTTCCAGAAGATACTTCAGACTAGGGGCTTTGAGCCTATGGGACCAAGGTTTTTATTTTCTGTTTCCTCTCAGTGATCTGCATATTGTTGATGGTTATTTTCCCAAGCAAATTTTTAAATCCTTATCAAAATAGTACTACCTTTGAGATGTTGCCAAATTTCTGTTCTGACTATTTGTGTGACCCACATCCCTTTTTGCTCAGTGGTTGATGGATGTATTCTGTTGCTATCCCAGCCTGTGAGTGATGGTGAATAGAGGACAAGAGGTACTGACAGGGAAGATTGTGGCCAGCGTTTTCCAGAATTCTGATGTGACATGAATAGGCCAGCTCATGGAGGAATCAATGAAGGTTGAGTGGCTGGAGCCAATTAGAAGTCTCTAGTGGAGGGGACAAAATGGCACCCAGGACCACCGCATGGAGGTATGGCTTTGGGATGGGTAAAGTTGTCTAGAAAAACCATGAGAGTAGTTTTCTGGAGTTGTTCTAGAGTCAGGAATGGTCTAAGAACCCTTTAGGCCAAACTTTTGGCTTAGAGTAGGATGTCCTGCACAGTGGTAGGGTATTAGGATCATCATGCTGCACGCAGGACCTTTAGAAATCTTGTTGAATAATGGAACTTTCAGTTGTACACAGTGACATGCAGAGGAATACGTCTCTGTTCTTGGGTTTGGCCTTCTGCATTGGCCATTTTAGTGGAACAGTATTATTCCACACCACCTTAAAAACCAATTCAGAATCTGGCCTCTTCTTACAACTTCCACTAATACTACCCTAGTCCAAGCCACTATGCTCTCTGGCCTGGATTATTGTAGTATCCCTGTCACCAGTCTCCCAAACTGATGATGTTAAAATCAGTCTGAGCATGTCAATCTTCTGCTCAACAATCCCCAGCTGCTTCTCATTGCACTCAGATAAAAAGTCACAATTTTTATAATAGTTCCCAAGGTCCCGAATAATCTGTCCCCCCTTACCTTCTTGACATGGTTTCCTACAAATCCCTATGTTGCCCTCTCCATTCCAGCCATGCTAGCCTCCTGATCATCCTTTTAGCTTACCAAACATATTGGTGCTTTGTACTTGCTTTCTCTTCTGCCTTGAATGCCCTTCCACCCTGTGTGTCAGCGAGAATCCTGGGAGAGAGTGATCATGGGAACCAGGGAAGGGCTGCTGTGTGGAGGGAGCCACCTGGCAGGAGCTGTGGTGTTTGGCAGAGGGATGTAGCTGACGCACGATGAGCCTAAACAGAAAGAGATGGATATCCCAGTCTCACTTTGCTTTTCTTCTGATCTCCTTGCAGGTGCCTCCCATTGGTCAAACCTAACCCGAAGCCAGAGGACAGGGGAACCTGTTGATGCAGTCCATACAGGTCAGCCTACCAGGGCACAAAGCTGAGTGAAGAAGGGTGGAGGAGATGTGAAGGGGCAAATAGAAAATGTCCACAACAACCAGCTATCTTCATAGCTGGCTCCCTCACTGCCTTCACATTGCCACCAGAATATTATCTTCTCAGTGAGGCCATCTCTAGCCATCATTTCTAGAATTTCAAGCCTAAGCCCTCAACACCTCATATCTTCCTTCCATGCTGTGTTTTTTCTTCCTAGCACTTAATAACACCTGACATGTAGTTTATTTCTCTTGCCTGTTGTTAGCTCTCCTGCTAGAATGGGAGCTTCATGTTGGAACTTTGTTCTGTTCACTGCTATTGTCAATGCCTAGAACAGTACCTAGCACATAATATGTGCTCAATGAATAGTGAAGGGAAGAATGACTAAATGTATGCACTTTCTGAAGCTAATTTAGAGTGAGCCTACTCTTAGCCAGCCACAGCTAGGTGTCGGTGTCCAGCTGTTATTCATGTCTGTTGCTCTCAGTTTCCTCCAAAGAGGCTCAACTGCTGCCATGTTTTCAGGTTGGAGGGTGGGGAGACCTTTGCTGCACCCAGTATTGAAACTTACATGACAGTTTGTCAAGTTGAACATTATAGAAATTGTTGCTACATTAATTACCATGGGCTGGGCTTTGTGTATTAATTGTCATCAGATTCACAGTCACGGGGGCATTAGCTCTTCCAGGTGGTACTTTTTTTCTTTTTTCTTTTTTTCCAGGTGATACTTAAAAGTAGCCTTGATTGCTAGTGGGCCTATTTCCAAATTAGGAGGCTCAGGAGCCACTTCCTTGAGACTCAAGAGCAGGGGAGCTGTGAGCTGAGACCTCTGGCTACAATGTTAGTGAAACAGGGATAGTTCAAATCAGGATAAGCAAAACAGATAAGAATTCCTTGAACACTGTGGTTGTGCCCAGGATAATGTTTTTACTATACAAGTAACATATGAATATATTTTTATTGTGAAAAAAATCAAACAGTCCAGCTATAATTAAAGTCTGTCCTGTCCCACCCTGCTCCCGTGAGGTAGCCACTGTTATCAGTGTCATGCCCAGCCTCTTCCAAATCTTCTTCTGTGTATACACACTTTGGTTTTATGAGGGTAGTTAAAAATAAATGGTATCACACCATATATACGGATATGCAACTTGCTTTTTTTTCACTCAGTAATATGTCTCAGAAACCTTTCCATGTTAGGATATGTGGATCTAGCTCATTCTTTTTTTCCCTTAATTAATTGAACTTTTAATTTTGCATTAGTTGTGGATTCACATGCAGTTTAAGAAATAATACAGAGAGATCCCATCTATCCTTCACCCAGGTTTCCTCAGTGGTAACTTCTTCCAAAAGTATAGTATAATATATAAACAGGATGGTGACATTGACTCAGTCAAGATACAGAACAGTTCCATCCCCACAAAGATCCTTCAAGTTGCCCTTTAATAGCCACACCCTCATCCCTCCCACTTTAGCCTCTTACTTAAAGCCTTAGCAACCACTCGTCTGTTCTCCATTTCTAAAATTAGGCTATTTCAACAAGGTTATGTAGTAAATACTATAGATTCATATAGTATGTAACCTTTAGAGATTTTCTTTTTCAGTCAGCATAATTTTCTGGAGATTTGTCTAAGCCATTGCATGTATTAGTAGTCTGTTACTTTTTTTTCCCCCAATAGTCTGTTCCTTGTTATTTCTAAGTAGTCTTCCATGGCAGAGGCTGTAACACAGATAGTTTATCCATTCACCCATTAGAGGATATCTGTACTGTTTCCAGTTTTTGGCTATTATAAATAAAGCTGCTATGAACATTCATGTAACAGGTTTCTATGTGATCATAAGTTTTCATTCTCTGGGATAAATGCCTAAGAGTGCAATTCCTGTGTTATATGGTGATTGCATGTTTATTTTGTTTTAACTGCCAAACTTTTCCTGAGTGGCTTATGGCTGGGCCATTTTACATTCCCACCCACAACGTATGATGGATCTGGTTTCTCAGCATCCTCATCAGCATTTGGTGTTGTCACTTTTTTTATTTTTAGCCATTCTAGGTCTGAAGTGGGATCTTATTGTTTTAATTTGCATTTTCCTAATAGTTAATGATGTTGAACATATTTTCATGTATTTATTCATAGATCCTTTTCAGTGAATTTGTATGTCTTTAGTCTACTTTCTAGTTTGTTTGCTTGCATTTTTTTTTTTAATGAGTCTCACTTTGTCACCCTTGGTAGAATGCCATGGCGTCATAGCTCACAGCAATCTCAAATTCTTGGGCTCAAGAGATCCTCTTGCCTCAGCCTCCTGAGTAGCTGGGACTACAGGTACCCACCACAATGCCCCGCTATATTTTAGAGGCAGAGTCTCTCTCTTGCTCAGGCTGGTGTTGAACCCGTGATTTCAGGCAATCCACCTGCCTTGGCCTCCCAGAATGCTAGGATTACAGGCATGAGCCACTATGCCTGGTCTATTTGCTTGCATTTTTAACTATTGAGTTTTGAAAGTTCTTTATACATTCTAGATACAAGTCTTTTGTCAGATACATGGTTTGAAAATAATTTTCTCATAGTCTCTAGCTTACTTAATCCTTGTAACAAGGTCTTCCACAGAATAAAACTGTTTAACTTTGATGAAGTCCAATTTATCTATTTTTCTTTTATGAATGTGTTTTGATTGTCAAGTATCATGTCTGGTTTATACGCCTAGCTCTAGATTCCAGACATTTTCCTATTTCTATCTAGAAGTTTTATAGTTTTACATTTTACATTTAAGTTTGTAATCCATTTTGTTGGAGTTTTTTTATATAAGGTGTGAGACAAGTTACATCATTTCTTGAGGCTGCTAGAATAACTGTAAAATTGGTAGCTTAAAAACAACAGAAATTTATTCTCTCATGTTCTGAAGGCCAGAAGTCTGAATTCAAAGTGTGGGCAGGGCTGCACTCTCTCTGGAGGCTTGGAGAACAGGAACCGTCCTTGCCTCATCCAGCTTCCACTGGCTTCCAGCATTCCTTGACTTCTTTGACTTGTGGCTGCATCACTCCAATCTCCACTTCCATCTTCATTCTCACCTTCTCCTCTGTGTGTCTACTTTACAGGGGTACTTGTCATTGGATTTAGGACCCACCTTAACAATCCAGCATGATCTTCTCATCTCAAGATCCTTAACTTAATTATATCTGCAAAGAACCATGAGCCAAATACAGTAACATTCCCAGGTTCTGAGGATATGGATGTGAATGTATCTGTGTGGAGAACAGCAGTCAACCCACTACATAGGTGAAGGTTCTTTTTTTTGGCTCATGTCCAGTTGCTCCAGCACTATTTCAAAAAACTGTCTTTCTTCCACTGAATTGTTTTTTTTTTTTTTTTTTTTTACCTTTGTTGGAAATTGCTTAGGCATACTGTGTGGGTCTATTTCTAGGTTCTCTACTCTGTTCCATTGATATGTGTGTCTTTCTCTCCACTAACACCACAAAGTCTTGATTATTATAGCTACATAGTAAGTTTCAAATTGGATACAGTGATTCCTCTCACTTTATTCTCCCTTTTCAATTTTTTTTTTTGTTATTCTAGTTCCTTTGCCTTTCCATAAGATTTTAGAATAAGCTTGTCTGTGTCTAAATTATCATCCTGCTAATTCTACCCTGGGTCTTGTCCTCTCACCTTCCTCCTTGGACAGTATGAGCTTCACCACTCCATCCACCACCTTCTCCACCAACTACCAGTTCCTGGGCTCCATCCAGGTACCCAGCCACATTGTCTGGCCTGCCAGCAGTGTGGCCAGCATCTATGCAGTGCCAGTGAGGTCAGGCTCCAGGATCTCCATGTCCTGCTCCACCAGTGTCTGGGGCAGCCTGGGGTCTGGCAGGCATCCAGACCTAGGAGACTATGCAAGAACTGAATGACCACCTGGCCTCCTACTTGGACAGAGTGAGGAGCCTAGAGACCAATAATCAGAGGCTGATTTTGGGACATCTGGAAAAGAGGGGCCTCACATCAAACTGGGTGCATTCCTTCAAGACCATGGAGGACCTGAGGGCTCATATCTTTGCAAATTCTGTGGGAAATGCCCACATTGTTTTGCAGATTGACAATGACCATCTTGCTTCTGACGACTTTGGAGTCAAGTCTGAGACTGAGCTGGCCATGCACCAGTCTGTGGAGAGTGATATCCATGGGCTCCACAAGGTCATTGATGACACCAATATCACTCAGCTGCTGCTGCAGACAGAGATTGAGGCTTTCAAGGAGGAGCTGTTCTTCATTTCATTGATTTTTTTCTATTTCATTGGTTTCTTCTATTATTTTTATTATTTTATTCCTACTATTTCCTTTGGCTTTGTTTTGCTTTTCCATTTCTAGTTTTGTAAGGTAGGAACTTGCATTATTGATTTGAGAACTTTTCTTTTTTCCAGGATAAGCATTTGGAACTATGACTATCCCTTTAAGCACTACTTTAGTTGCATCTCACAAACTTTGCTATGCTGTATTTTCATTTTCATTCAGTTCAATGTATTTTTTAAACTTCTCTTGAGATTTCATCTTTGACCCATGGATTATTTAAAAGTATGTTGTTTATTTTTCAAGTATCTTGATTTTCCTGATATCTTGTTATTGATTTCTAATTTGATGCCTTTGTGGTCACAGAATACATTTTGTTTGATATCATTTATTTTAAATATGTTGAGGTTTGTTTTATGACACAGGATAGTCTAAACATGTCTGTATTCCATGGGCACTTGAAAAGAATGTGTAGTCTTCTGTTGTTGGATGGAGTGTTCTATAAATGTCAAATTAGGTCCTGTTGGTTGAAGGTGTTTTTGAGTTCTTATACAGGGTGGACACAAAGTTCATGTGCAATTTAAAATAGTTTAACACAGTAAATTGTACACGAACTTTATGGACACCTGTATATCTTTACTGATTTTGTATGTAATAGGTCTGTCCCAAATGCTCACTTAACCTTCTTAGATGTCACCCCAGTGGGGAGATTTGGAGCACCTAGTTACTGCTTAGCAAGGATAGAAGGCCACAGTTTTCAACCCTTCCTTTGCTGATGGGGTTGGGAATGGAACTACATTTTCTACATTTTTTTTCTGTTGTATTTGGCTGGAAACACAGCAGTTATTGTCTAAATTTTTCTATTTTGGTAAGAGAGAGCAGTCTGTTTTTTTCTTGGTCTGCCCCTGTTGGTTTCCAGGTTGCAAGCCTTTTCAGCTTCAACTTTGTGATATGTGAGGCAAAATGAAAATCCAGGGAACTCACCACCATGGTATTCCTTGAGTCCTGAGGTCTGTGCTGGTGTGCCTTCTTCTTTCCACCTTTCAGAGTCTTTTTGTTATATATTATGTTCAGGGTTTTTGGTTGTGCTTAGAAGAAGGAACAGGAAAATGTCTGTCTTTCCAGAGGCAGAAGTCCTAAGATCACTCACACGGAAGGCAAAACAGACTGTGGTAAATACCCAAGGAGAGGTACAAAGTAGCTATGTAGATTTTACTTGCCTCACTTTTTAAAATCCAATCTATCATTAAATCTTGCCGCCCCGGAATGTATGCCCTCTTTTTTTCTCATTTTCTCAATTTGAATTTAGGCTCTCCTGCAGCTAGCAGGCAACGCCAGATGCCACTCTTCCCAACTCACAGCCCTGATCACTGTTCTCTGCTCCAGAATCCAAAACATCGTTACAGAATAAAGCTCAATGCCTGTCTTTCCTCCCAAATGCCGTTTACAGCTTCTCTGTTATTTCTAAAATGGTAAATGTTTATTATAAGGCTTGACTTTCCAGATCCTCGATGATGTAGTCCGACCTGCCCTTCCTTCATGTGTGTGTGGGGTGGGGTAGAGTTAGGGGGAACCATGTAGCTTGATGCTGTGGAAAGCGAACCTTCAATTCTGGAGTCAAAAATTACTAGTTAATCTAGTCCCTCCTCTACTTCTTAGCCGCTTGACCTGGCCCTCACCTCATCTTTCCCGCCTCCTTGGTTTCTCCCTCTGTTAAGATAGTGCAATCAAGCGACCTCTATCCCAGGTTGGTGGGGAAGACACAATTGGACAGTGGAGATGAGCAGGGCCTTCTAGCGCTCGGGGCTAGGGCACCCGCTACGGAAGCAGTTACTAGCGCGTTGCTGTCATAGGCGGCCCACCCCCTGGCTGCTTTTCCTGCGCAGAGCACCTCTGCGCATCTTGGCGCGTCATCAGGAGCGTGCGGAGGCGGTGAGCCTGGTGGGACGGCGGGTGCTGGCGCAGCCAGCGCGATGAGTCACAGTCCCCAGGCATCTCCGGAACCGGAGGCTGCTTGGAAGTCTCCAGGGCCCCGCCCGCGCTCCTCCCACAACGCGCAGACCGGCAGCGCCAGCCCGATGCCCGGCAGAGGGCGCTGCAGTGTAGCTGCGGGGCATCGGAGCGGCCGCTATAGCGGCCAAAGATCCCCCAGCCTATGAGTAGAGAATGAATGTCTATGCAGGCCTAGTGATGGCTTTGTTTTTAACACAGAAATGAAATGTACTTGAAGATTATCAGCCCCTGTGCTGAGTGATGTTACTGGAGAGTGCTCCTTCTTGCTTGCCCTAGGCTTTTGAGCAGGGATGTTCCACTTCCCTACTTTTCCTGGTAGAGGTCCTTGAAAAAGAATGGGTCTCTCCTTTCTAAAATGGATCTGCCTGGGAGACCCAGTCCTTGTTTTGTGTTTTTTGGGTTTTTTGAGACAGAGTCTCAAGCTGTCTCCCTGGGTAGAGTGCTGTGGCATCATAGCTCACAGCAACCTCCAATTCTGGGGCTCAAGCGATCCTCTTGCCTCAGTTTTTCTATTTTCAGTAGAGACAGGGTCTCGCTTTTGCTCAGACTGGTCTCGAACTCATGAGCTCAAGCAATCCACTCGCCTCAGCCTTCCAGAGTGCTAGGATTACAGGCGTGAGCCACCATGCCTGGCCCCAGGCCTTGTTCTACGTTCTGACCTCTCTCACTCAAGGGGATGGACGTTACAAAGATTTGAGCTAACTGCAATGGAAGGCAGGAGAAAGCCCACTAGCTCTCTGGAGACCAGGATTTCAGTACCAGCTCCATCTTGATATTGCACTGTCTTGGTCATTTCATTATCATTCATTCAGAAAACTTTCACTGTGTCCGCAAAGTGCTCACAGTGAAGCCAAATCTGTAAACAATCCTGATCATAAAACAAGTTATGCTGGACACAAAGCTCCACACATAGGTGATTTATAAATATTGGCTGGACGAACAAATGGGAGGATTTAGTCACCACACACAAGGGAGGAGATTTGGGGTCACTGATGTATTCCAAGTGTCTGGAACAGTGCCTGATACACAGTTAAGTGCTCCGTAATTTGTCAAGTGAATGACAGACAAATGCGCTGAGTGTTTTGTGAGCACAGAGGAGGACACCTAACCACAAGAGTATGCAATATTTGAGGAAGGAAGAGTGGATATTAGCTAGACACACAGGGCAGATGGAGGGTGATACAGGCAGAGAGCAGCCTGTGCAAAGGTACCAAGTCCTCAGAGTCCTCAACACTCTGGGCCTCAGTTATGACCCTGTAATCCTCAGATTCTTCTAGATTGAAGATTCTGGGCAGCGCCTGTGGCTCAAAGGAGTCAGGCGCTGGCCCCATATGCCAGAGGTGGCGAGTTCAAACCCAGCCCTGGACAAAACTGCAAAAAAAAAAAAAAAAAAAAAGATAGATTGAAGATTCTCTAATTCAAGAAATGAATCCAGTTACCCAGGTTAGAGCCTGCGCTGTACTGGCCAGCTTTGCAGTCCAAGAGACTCAGGTTTTAACTTTTGAGTTAGCCCATCTCCAGAGTAAAGGCTTGGTGATCTTAGGCACCCCTTTTCCATCTACTTGTTCTTTAGAAATCTCCCTCAAGGCAGTGCCTGTAGCTCAGTGGGTAGGACAGCCGGCCTGTTACCGAGGCTGGTGGGTTCAAACCCAGCCCAGGCCAGCTGAAACAACAATGACAACCGCAACAAAAAAAATAGCCAGGCGTTGTGGCAGGTGCCTGTAGTCCCAGCTACTTGGGAGGCTGAGGCAAGAGATAGCTTAAGCCCAAGAGTTTAAGGTTGCTGTGCGCTATGACGCCACAGCACTCTACCCAAGGTGACAGCTTGAGACTAAAAAAAAAGAAAAGAAATCTCTCTTGAATCTTCATAGAATAAATTATCTATAGCATAGAAGTCGGCACTTATTTGTATTTTGCCATGATTTTTCGTTGTAAATTTGTTTTTTGAAATAGTCTTTGTTATTTACAGATCTTTATAGTAACAGGTTAATTGTGGGAAAAAAAACCCAGAAAAGTGCAAAGAAGAAAATAAAAGCCATCCATAATTTCACTACCTGATGTAGTTCATACCTGGCGCCACCTGCACTAAAATATACACACATTTGGGCTCATACAGCAGCATTGGCACATATTGCTATGAGTCTTATGCTCCCAATGAAAGCATGAGCTGGGGACAGTTCTCTCCTAATTTCTATTAGTTGTGTCTCTGATGGAAAGAGATGTTAGGTGGAACCCCAAAACTCTAATTCTTTAACCAACTGCAGATTGTCATGCTTAATCCTCAAAGAACATACTGCTCAGAGGACTTCTCATTCTGAGGCAGGGGCTCTGGACCCAAACCACTGTATGGCCTCCTCCCACTGCCTTGAAGTAGGCTAGATTATGTGGGGTTACCAGGCCTCCTTTGGGCCAGACCAGAAATAGCATTGAGCAGCTTTCTGGAGGGCAAGGAGAAAGGGTGTTTGGGAACTTACTGCCTCACTGGTCTGAGGGAGGCCCTCAAAGTAAACCCATAACCCTAGCTGACTCGTTTTCCCTTGGCCCCTTTCATTCAAAGCTCCATCCCCAACACAGTAGCCCCTTTTTGTGTCCTTGTTTTTTAACTATTCAATGTGTGACCCATGTTCCATTGGCAAGATCTCTAGATGAAGGTTTACATGTTGAAGATTCTGTTTTAGAAGATCTGCAGCAGAGCCAGAAACTCTTCATTTTCTAAGCAGCTTCCAAGTTATGGTGGTATAGTTGGTCCATGTTCCACACTTTGAGTGGCAAAGATCTAGGTGCCTCTTTTGCTCTTGTTCTCCCTGAAAGTGAAGGGGCAGGGGAGTCTTTGAGTGCTCCCTGGGTCCCTAAAAGGTTAAATATGCACGTGCGTGTGTGTGCTTGTATATACACACACACACACACACAGATGGTTGAGAGCTATCTCCTGGATGTTCAGTAAATACTTGATTAAGGAATGAGAAGACTTAAAGCTATGCTCCCACCTCTCCTTGCCCCTTTCAGTGATGATTGCATTAGCTTCTCAGTCACCAAATGGAATTGGTTCCTTAGACATTCTTGCCCTGACTCTGCCCCTTCTTTCTTACTGCTTCTATTCTCAGACCTTTCTCATCTATCTCCTGCCTTCCTGTCTCTGGTCCCTTTCTTTTCTAGTTCACTGCCCATCCCCCAGATCTTCTTACTAAAATCCAATTTAAAATCTTTGAATGTGTGAAATCCAAGGGAAAGTGGGTGGGTAGAGACAGGGAGCATCTCCTCAGGGCCAGGTGAGGCTTTCAACTTTCCTTACTGTGACTCTATACTGGCTTGCAAGGGTAGCATTATTACTCCCTAGGAAACCAAGGCTCAGAGACACTAAGCTACTTGCCCAGAGTCACACAGCAAGGACGTCAGAGTTGAGATTTGAATCCAGATTTCTCAGGTTTCAGAGCCTGGGCTCTTCACTTCATCTCTTCATCTTACTCAGGAGGAAGGTGAAGATTAGGTGACTTGTTTAAGGTCATTCTGGAAGTCAGAGATAGAACTAGGACCCCTTAGCTGAATTTTTATTAGGACATTTCTCTACTCAGAAGCATTCAGAGACATGCTTTTGCTTATAGAATAGAGTCAAAACTCCTGACAGCCAAGTCCTTTCATGGTCCTCTTGCTTCAGATGGGTTCCTCCTTCTTCCCCAGCACGCCCAGCACGTTACTTAGCATGCACAGGTGCTAGACCATCTCTCTTCTCCTCTCCCACCAGTAGTCGCGCTCCTCTCTGAATCCTGTTCCTCCCTAGTTTGACATACCTTAGAATTTCCCTACCACACTGGTCCTCAGCTCTCTTGGACTTTTTCAACTTCAAATGGCAGACTACTCAGATTCCTTCCTGTGCTTCGAGAGCAGATTCTGACCCTTCTAGGAAGTCCCCCACAGCTGCCCACACTCTCAGTACTCTCCACTGCCTGAGCCCTTAGAGCAGGCATCCTCGAACTTTTTAAACAGGGGGCCAATTCACTGTCCCTCAGACTGCTGGAGGGCCGGACTATAGTTCAAAAAAAAAAAAAAAAAAACTATGAACAAATTCCTATGCACACTGCACACATCTTATTTTGAAGTAAAAAAACAAAACAGGAACAAATACAATCACACCGCTTCATGTGGCCCGCGGGCCGCAGTTTGAGGACGCCTGCCTTAGAGCCTTGAGATGAGTCTGTCAATTAGTGGGGTTGGGCCCTGTCAGTGGCCTGAATAGCCATTCCTCCACCCACAGGTGAGGCCAATAAATGTTATTATAATGAGCCTCTGCAGCTACACACCAAGGCTTGGAGAAATACTTCCAGAATCTTTCTTCTCCATTCTAAACTTGCTTTCATTCTAAACTTGCTTTCATTACTTTAGTGTCTCCATTATTAGGGGTGCTATAACAAGATACCATAGACTGGGTGGCCTAAACATCAAACTTTTATTCTCGCAGTTCTGGAAGCTGGGACATCCAAGATCGTGGCCCTGGAAGATCCAGTGTTTGGTGAGGATCCCCCCTTTTTGTGTTCTCACTTGGTAGAGAACAGAGAGAGAGGAAGCAAGCTCTCTTCTTGTAAGGGCACTAATCCTATCATAAGGGCTCCATCGTCATGACCTAATCACCTCCCAAAGGTCCCACCTCCAAATACTGTCACGTTGTGGATTAGACTTTCAGCATACGAATTTGTGGGAGAGAGGCACACATATCCAGTCCATAGCACTTCTTGTCTCTAGTTCCTAAAAACCATTCGGGTTTCCATAACTCCCCCTAACCCTATTAGAGTCTGATGTTTAACTAAATCCCCACTTTTTCTTTTTCTTGTTTTGTTTAAGAGACAGGGTCTCACTCTGTCGCCCTGGTTAAGGTACAGTGGAACAATCATAGCTCCCTGTATCCTCAAAGTCCTGGGCTCAAGGAATCCTCCCACTTCATCCTCCCAAAGTGCTGGGATTACAAGTGTGAGCCACTGCACCTGGCCAATACCTACTTTTTGATCCTAGATGCTGCTTCAGATCACCCTGCCTCTATGACCCTACCTACCACACCTTGCACCCAGCTGCTTTTTGCATTCCAGCCTGAGTATAGTCTCCCAGGCCCCTGCTTGACCTGACAAGAAAGTTAAACATGGCCATCTGGTTCTCTATTCACATATTTTTATTACTTTCTAGATCTAAACGTCATAAATAAACTCTAAACTCTTTGAGGGCAGGACTGTTTTTGTCGTATTCCTCTCTTTATCACTTTCAATATCAGCATTGTAAAAATTCATTCATTCATTTCTCTAAAATTGAATGTCCATTCTCTGCCAGGCTTTTTATTTTTATTTATTTATTTATTTTGAGACAGTCTCACTATATCACCCTCTGTAGAGTGCCATGGTGTCACAGCTCACAGAAACCTCAAACTCTTGGGCTCAAGCAATTCTCTTGCCTCAGCCTCCCAAATAGCTGGGACTACAGGCGCCTGTCACAATGCCTGGCTATTTTTTGTTGCAGTTGTCATTGTTGTTTAGCTGGTCCAGGCCTTGGCGTATGTGGCTGGCACCATAACCACTGTGCTACGGGCACTGAGCCATCTCTGCCAGGCCTGGCACTAGTTGCTGGGGCAGCAGAGGGGAGATAAAAGTGATCTAGTAGATTCAAGGCAGCAGGGAAGTCCAATGCCATGAGATTAGCAAATTGACTTTGGGCCTAGGCCAGTAGAAATATATGTGAAAGTTGCTGGTGAACAAGCAGAGCCTGCCTATGTCTACAATAGATGAGGAAGAAAAGTGGGCTGGTGGCTGCTGGAGGCCTACTTCAGGAGTCTTGGAGAAAAGTGGAAGAAGGAGATGGAACATTGTCTGACTTTTCTAAAATGAGTGCCTAGAAAGGGAAGTAGCAATTATGGTCCTGATGAAAACAATATTTCCAGTTGTTACCTGAAACAATAGCATCTGGGGTGTAATTCTGAGAAGCGGGTGATGTAATGGGAATAGCACTAAACTAAACTACTTTCTAGCCATCAGATTCCATGACCTTTTGAGTTTTGACCTTTTCCTGAGTTTTGGTCCCAGCGCTACCTCTCACTCACTATCAGACCCTGGCCAGCTCCATTCTCTTGGCCTGGCCTCAGATTCCTCCTCTCTGACATGGCAGGATGTGGACTGAGGTGATGTTTGAGAAGCTTGGACTTAGGACCTATAAACTTCCTCTGAGCTCTTGACATTCTTGGCATGCAACAGGAATAAAAACATGGATCAGGAACGTTCTCCTGGAAGTCAAGACTCAAGGTAGGGAGGCTGGGGAGGAGGCTGAGGCAGCAGTGTCAGTGGGAGTAGAGTGGGAGAGGGCCTGAGCCAGCAGAGGGACTGATGGATTAGTGACACTTTTAGTAAAATAATGGAATTGACAGGAACTGTCAACTGACCAGATGGATGGGATAAAGGAGAAGGAGGAGTCAAAGAGGATGGAGATTTGGCCTTACCCTACGTGGCTTCAGTAAGAGCAAACATCCATGTGGCCTTAGGCAAGGCCTGTGTCTTTCTGTGTCTCAGTTGCCATATCTGCACAGTGAAGGGATGGCTCTTGATCCCCTCCCTGACCCATGACAACTGAAACAAGTTAGGAAGCACTTCAGGAGTCTGGAATTTCCTACAAACTTCTAGCAAACTAAAGAGTAAAGGTTTTCCAAATTACTCTTTAGTTTGCTAGAAGTTTGTAGGAAATTCAAGACTCTTAAATGGAAAGCTGGGGGGAACATGGTAGAGCTTGTAACTATAGTGGCTGGAGGTGGGGCATTAAGTGGGGCCACAAGTGGGGCTACAAGGAAAAGACTTTGGGAGTCTCCTGAGGTGAAGTCCAAAGGTGAACAGTCTCTGAAAAGTAACTTGCTTCTTGTCCTGTGAAGACCTGACCTTGACAGTATTTTTTTTTAATTTTTTTATTAAATCTTAACTGTATACAATGATATGATTATGGGGCATCATACACTCACTTCATAAACCATTTGACACATTTTTATCACAGTGGTTAACATAGCCTTTCCGGCGTTATCTCAGTTACTACCCAATGTACACAGCTATTTTTTTTTTTATTATTAAATCATAGCTGTGTACATTGATGTGATCATGGGGCATCATTCACTAGCTTCACAGAGCATTTGACACACTTTCATCACACTGGTTAACATAGCCTTCCTGGCATTCTCTCAGTTACTGTGCCAAGACACTTACATTCCTTTTTTTTTTTTTTGAGACAGCGTCTTACTTTGTTGCCCTCAGTACAGTGCCATGGCGTCACAGCTTACAGCAACCTCCAGCTCTTGGGCTTAGGTGATTATCTTGCCTCAGCCTCTCAAGTAGCTGGGACTACAGGCGCCCGCCACAATACCCAGCTATTTTTTGTTGCAGTTTGGCTGGGGCCAGGTTCGAACCTGCCACCCTCAGTATATGGGGCCAGCGCCCTACTCACTGAGCCACAGGCACTGCTCCAGACCTTGACAGTATTTTAAAGGAGACATTTAAAGATCCCAGGTCCCAAAAAACAAACAAATGACACAGTGTTATGCATGGTGTTGGAGTCATTTTTGCATGGTAAGGGAACTTAGCTAGAGGTAGGGCTTTGCCCTATGATTTGGGTAAATGAACTCTGAATCCTGAGCATAGTAGCCCTTTTGTAGATAACAGTAAGAGCTAACACTCTAAGAGCCTCTCCTATGTCCTCCACCTGGATCTAAGCACTTTACATGTGCTTATTTGTGCTATTAATTCATTTCATCCTCCTGGTAACCCCCATGTTACAGATGAGGATAGACACAGAGAGGCTGAGTAGATTGTCCAGATCACACACTAAAGAGTGGAAAAGCAGGAAAACCTATCTCCAGAGCAGTAGACCAGTGCTATTAGCAGTATGACTATCATCAATAGTGTTACAACTGTTTTCATATCACATTACCGTCGTTGCAGGTATCTCAAAAAGTCATTTATACTCATCACCACTTCAAAATTATAGCAGTCATTAGACCCACTGTTAGATCTTGTTATATGGAATGTGTTACATTTCAGTATACAGTGATCACTTTCCTAGGTAGGCCTAGGTAATTTACTTAAAGCATTTAAAAGTGTTTTTGAAATATACAATACATTATTATTAATGATAGTCATCTTGCTGTACAATAGAACATCAAAACTTATTCTACCTATCTGACGGCAACTTTGCACTCATTGGCTAATGTCATGGTTTTAAATGTTTACACCACAAAGAATGATAAATATTGGGTGATAGATATGCTAATTACTCTGTCTGAGCGGTCATTCCACAATGTATGGGCACAATGTATATATGTATTAAAACATTACATTGTATCTACCCCCTAAATATATACAATTATTTGTCAATTAAAATAAAACTTTAGAAAAACCAAAAATAATTGTCACTATTTCCTATCCACAAAGGGCATTTTTTTCTGAAACTGAGCTGAAAGGATCAGTTTCTCTGTAAATTTCAGTCCACCAGACTGCCAGAGGGGTCCCTGGCATGCCCTAACAGGTTGTCCTGATAGAACAGTATTTTTCAACCTTTTAAATTTCATGGCATACTTGAATCTATAGCTAAACTTCCATGGCACACTTAAATTATGTTGATCAAAAATAAAGAGTAAAAAAAGAATATGCTTACTATGCTTTGAACTTTGAAAATAATTTAATTAATGATCTTTAAAAATTTTCTTGGCATACCTAAGATCTTCTCATGGCACACAAGTGTGCCATAGCACACTATTTGAAAATCACTGTGATAGAGGATGGGACTGGAGGCTTAGCATGGATGGGTACTGAGCCAGGCACCCACCCATGCACTCTCAACTCACCCTCACAACTCCAGGAAGAGTAGGGATGATTATCCCACTTGACACACGAGAAGACCAGGGCTAGACGGGAGGAGAGCCTTTAACTATAGTCACCAACAAGTAAATGGCCAAGCTAGGACACACATCCAGGTCTGTCTAACCACAGAATCCATTTTTTGACTATTGCAGCTCTTTTTCTCCTCTGGGAAAAGAGTGTGGACCCTCAAATGCAGTTCCTTCAAATACAAATGACCCACTTGGGTCCGGGCACAGTGGCTCACACCTGTAATCCCAGCACTCTGGGAGGCTCAAGGTGGGTGGATTGCTTGAGCTCAGGAGTTCGAGACCAAATGACCCACTTAGGACAATGGACTCCTGAGTGGACACTTAGGTGACACCACTTTTTCAGCCCCAGCATATTTCCAGACCTGGGGTATCAAATGAGGGCCTGCCCTTCCAGGTATGAGGGACGTGTCTGAGAATAGTACCAAGTTTGATGGCTTGGCAGCTGGAGGCTGTGGCATAATGATTGACAGCCAATTGCATGGCTGAGTTCAAATTCCAGCTATGTCACCTCCTGTTTGTACACTTTTACACATTGCTTAACTTCTTTGATATCTCGGTTTCCTCAGTGTAAAATGAGGATACGTATGATAGCTTTTAAGGTGGTCCTGAGTATTTAGTAGGGTACATACTCATAAAGCCCTTGGCACTCACCGTGCCTGGCATTGTGGTGTAAAACATTGCCACTATTTTCTCCTAAAAGAGTGCTGCATGGTGGGGAGCTCAGGGCTTCTAGATCTTTGAAGGATATTGACCCTTTATCCCTTTCCCATCTATTATCTGGGCCTCTCCTGCTGTGATAAACAGTAGTAACCCTGATGTAATGAACATTAAGAACATGGTTTACACCTCTGGCTGCATGTTAGAATCCCCTGGGGAGCTTTTGAAATGGTAGTGCCCAGACTAATGGAATCTGATTCTGGAGTGGGGAACCAGTAGGAGGAGTGTTTTTTCCCAAGCTCCTCAGCAGATTCTAATATGGGGACAATGCTGAGAACCATGGTCTCAAAACAAAACGGGCCAGTTGTGCTGCTCTTTGGGGACAACAAGGAAAGGGGAAAACTTGGAGATGATGCCCTGCTCTGCTAACAGGATGAAAGGCTACAGAAACTTAGGCATGGAGAGGAGGTAGGCAGCTTTAAGCTTTAGGGAGGAAGAGGAGCTGGAACTGGCAGTAAGAAAGAGATATGCAGAAAGTACCAGGGCCAGAACCTGGCCTCAGGCCCTGCCAGACCAATAGCCTAGGTGGTTTTCTAGGAGAAGGAAATGGGAAATATGGAAGTGAGGAGGAGATGAGGATGTGTTCACGGCCTCTTTCTGCACCCTTGAGTGGCAGATCCTGATAAGTTGTTAACACCTTGTAAGGAACACAGGAAACAGTCTGTTTCTCCTCCTCCTCCTTGCTTGGCACATGTACCAAATGGCTCCCTGTCTGCCTCACAAGCTCACAGCCGGATTCCACCCCCACCTAATCCAGCAAAATGTCTCACCTCTGATCTCTGTAAATTTCTGGTAGCCAGAGCAGGACTCTGGGATCAGACGCCAAGGGGGCTAACTTTTGCTATTATGGGAAATGGTAGCAAACTGAGAGCTGGGCAGGGCTGCAAGGATTACCTTTTTGGTGTGTCAAGAAAGGGAACTGTGGTCTAGAGGAGAGGAGGAAAGTGACACAGAAAGTAGTGGTAGGGCCAGGACTCCTGGTCCAGTGTTCCTTTTCCCACACACTCTGAGACTTGAGCTTTGATCCCTAAGCCACCAGTGCTGGAAAACTGCACCACTTCCCACTACAGCACTGTATCTGTGACAGGGTCTCTTGAGTCATCCAGAAGAGATCTGGAGTCAGCCACTCTGAAGGAACCTCCCAAAAGCCTGCAGCTTTGAGTCTGGGTCAAGAGGGGGGCATTTGGGATTTTGTGCTTGTGTTGCCTTCCCCCCGTCTTTCGCTCCTGGACATCTTTTGGCTAGGTGAGATTTTCCTAGCTCCCCACCTCTAAAGTGGAGACTACGTCTTTAAGAAAGGACGAGTCAGAGCCCCGAGGATCAGTTTCAAGCAGCCCTCAGAAGGCAAATCTGGATTGAGTTTAGGAAAAAAAAAGAAGGGGTTAGCTTTGGTCCTGCCTCTTTTCCTTTCTCTCATTTGCTCATCCCTCCTCCGGCCTTCATCTGGAAATTCATATAACTTGGCCAGGAGATTCCGGAGCCCAGAGCATTCCCCAACAACCTTGTCCTCTCACCTGGTCCCTCCTCCAGCTCCCGGGAGGACTGCTTGGCAAGTGGCTTGAATGAGTAGGTATGTGGTCCGGACATGTTCACCTTCAAACTGTCAGGAAGGTTCAGGGAGTGTCCAACATGGACCGGGTGGGAGGTGGGAGGGGACCTTTAGGACTTCCAAAAACCTTGGTAACTGAGGCAAGAAGGAGATGGGTGGGCTTTGGTGACTCCACCAGAGCCTCTGTGTTCAAGCATCTATAGGCTCAGAAAGAGGCCTGGTCTATGTATCCTAGATACACCCTTGTGAATTGCCTGCTGAACCCCTGATGGGTGAGAGTTTGGGAGTGTGGAGTGTTGACTTTGCTGCTGCTGCTTCTGCTAGAGAAATTGAGACCAGAGGGGTGCTGGGAACCCCATGAAAAAAGCAGATGGCAGCATGTCCAGCCTCAGACACCTATGACTCTGGTGACATGTAATCTTTCAGATGAGGTGAACAGGATTCAGTCTGCTTGAGTTGCATGTGCTATGGGCCAGGAGCCACTCAAGTTCTTCTCGGGCTTGCTTTCGACTTTGTTGAATGAGTGCAAGCAAGACTGTTAATTTTTAAGGACTTCAGTTTATACTTCAGAGAAAACAATTTAATGCATGAAGCACAAAGGAAGAGGTAGAGAAGGCAAACTGGATTAGTGATAGAGATTTAAGGAGAGCGTGGGATTTCTCTGAGCTCAGGGATGTTTTTCCCCTATATTTCACGATTCATTCATGTATTTATTTATATATTTGCTCAACAAACATCTGTTAAATGCCTATTGGCACCCATCGCTGATGTAGGGGAACCAGCAACACAATATGGAGCTGACCCTTCCACCTGACCTTCTCCAGATCTCTACTCTTCCCTTCCCCCACCCTCCTGCTGGTTTCAGAGCAGAAGAGACACTAGCTTCTAGTGTACTGAGGTGACCTGATAAGGACATGATAGGTGCTGACATTGTTGACACTGGAGTGGATACATCTCACCTGAGGACAGCAGTCTCTCTTGAAAGAGACTTGAGCCTAGGCACTGGGAAGGACTTTGAAGGTCAGGAACCAGCAGGAATTCACAAGTTCAGCCTAACTGCCCTCCTCCCCAGACAGAAGAGGGAGGCTGGGCCTTTTTGGACATGATGGATAGAGTGGGCCCCCTAGTTGGTCTTTTAGCATCATATCTAGACCAAGCATTGTTGAAATTTATCAAGAGCATTTGAGGACTTTGGTCTTTATGACTTAAGCAAGTTTTCACAACTTGGGCAGGAGGCATGCTGGGATCTGTGCCACTAGGCTGTTGGGGAAGGGATGGGCTTGGAAATACTGGCTCTTTGATGGTCATTGGGGTGTAGAAAGCTTAGCCATGGCACAGACAGGTGTGTGTGTTTGGGATATAGGAAGTAACCCCCAGGAGGAAAGGCCTGGCAAAAGCAAGGTGAAGAGTCTAACCCTATTCAAGTAGGCTTGAGATTCAGGACTGTATTCATAACTGGCAACATGCATGAGGGCCCAGTGCATACACACAAAAAAAGAGCAACTAGACCAATACTAGGGCCTGCTCACTCTGCTTTCAACTTGGCTGGACAGAAGTGGGAGGGGTGAGCTTTATGACTTCAGCTGCAGTGGTCGAGTGGGACTTCCAGGGGTGCCATCAACCTACTTAAAAACAAATTCTCACAGCTTATCTGTCTACCACTGCATTCTGGGTATTTGGGCTTGAGCGGGGCTTATCTGAAGGGTTATTTCTGAGCCTGGAAAGGAGATGGGGAAGAGGCCATGATTTTCGAGACTATGATAGTGACACTTTGCTGACTTCTCCTTGTCCACCCCTCCAATCCCACCATGGCTGATGCTGCCTCCTCAGGAAGGGATAACACCAAGCTCAACCTTCTTGTTCCTGCAGGTAGGCCCACTGTTCTCTCATATGTTCTGCCCACTACCTGGATTGCAGGGCTCTGCCTGTAAGCCCTCAGAACTCCTGTCATTCCTTTGCAAAGTAAAGCAGCTATCCCAACTGAGTGGTTCAGCTGAGTGGCTGGGGGAGGGAGGCTGGGAAAGGGAGAATTGTGGCAGGAAGGTTGAATGTCTGCCAGCATCCTAGAGATAAAATAGGGATCTGGGCCTACCCATCTATGGCGACTTCATGGAAGAAGCTCAGTAAAGATTGTTTCTTATCCCTTGTGTGGGTATGTTTTTGAGAAGCACTTTGTTTTCCTGTCTATTTTCTCTGAAAGTGTGATTGTTTGAGGGGAGCTAAAGGTTTTGTATACTGCTTTTTAAAAAGCGAAGAAAACTGTCCCTTAAATGTAAGCTGAGTAATTCCAGGAAAAGGATCCAAGTGAATGAGGCTTCTGCCCAAGTATGGGAAAATATTCATCCATCTCTCCACTTAATTAGAAAAATGATCTGCAGAGTAGTGAGTCATGCTGCCCGTCAACAAACAGCCCTGTCCCCTAGCCACAGAGCCAGGAATAATGGAGGTGAGAGGTGACAGTAGCTATGACAAAGAAAAGACATGAAGAGACCCAGATTCCTGATGCCAGCAGCTGTTTGGCCTACATTTGCCCTTTCCTGTGCAATAGATAATGCACTGGACTGGGTTGTGTCATTGGTGACACTGATCAGTACAGCTGGGGGTTGATTGTGCATTCTGATAAATGGTGTCTCTGCAGGAGGCATTCTGGATAAATCCACAACTTTCACAGTCTGAGGGTTCTTTTTTAAGGGGGAAAGCATACATATAGTAAATTACATAAAGTGCACTGGTTGTAAAAATATAGCTTCAATGTCTTTTTACATATGTATACATCTGTGTGTAACCACCATCCAGATCAAGATATGGAACATTTGCAGCACCTCAAAAGGTTCACTTTTCCCCCTTCCATCTGGGGCTTCTCTATTTACATTTGTCAAGTGCTGCAATCAGATGTTTGCGATCAATGGTATGCTGGTAAATTTTTCACAACCAGTTCTGGTGTATGTAAAGGGGCACCTTGCTTTGTAGCATTTCCCAATTTTGTGGTGTAAATATTCCCACCATAGCTGATTTTGAGCTACCAACAGTTTGGGAACTGATTCACAAAATTCTGAAAATTGAACAATTGGCTCTAGTGAGCTAGGACAAACTGACTCCAGCACATCACTGGTTGTGATGAGGGTTCAAAGAGCCCAGTCCACCCATCTGCCTGTTGGGGTTGATGTAGGGGTGAGGTCCCAAATACTCCCAGATCCAGCCCCCTTAGTGAGGAGAGAATTATTCTCGAGATTTCAAGTGCTCTCCAACTTTTTTCATCCATAAAGCAGACATAAGTTGTGTCCCTACCTAGTGGCAAGTTCTAGGTCACAAACATGGTTATATCCCTCACGGAGCTTACATAATTTAACACTTGGAAGGAGAGGCAGACATGTGAATATAAAGGGTTGGGGTAGGAAACTACATAGGACTTATTGAGGACACTAAGGAGGGCTCATTCCTTGGAATCAGAAATGCAGTTTTTACTTCACTTTACTTTGGGAGGTATCTTGAGGCTGAGGAAAAGAGTTATCAGATTCTCACATGTCTGTCTTGGATCCTGGTTACACCTCTTTCATGCTGTGTATAGTGGGCAGATCACTTCACCTCTCTGAACCTCAGGTCCCTCATCTGTAAAATGAAGATAATAGTAATACCCTTTACATAGCTATTGTGAGTATTAAATGAGATAATTTGGCTGGGCGTGGTGGCTCATGCCTGTAATCTTAGCATTCTGGGAGGCCATAGTGGGAGGATCACTTAAGTTCAGGAGTTTGAGACCAGCCTGAGCAAGAGTGGGACCCCGTCTCTACTGAAAACAGAAAAATTAGCCAGATGTGGTGGCTCACACTTGTAGTCCCAGCTACTTGGGACACGAAGGCAAGAGGATCACTTGAGCCCAGGGTTTTGAGGTTGCTGTAAGCTGTGCTGATGCCACTGCACTTTAGCCAAGGTGACAGCGAAACTCTGTCTCAAAAAAAAAAAAAAAAAAAAATGAGTGGGAGAGAAAGAGAGATAATTCATGTGTAGAACTTAGCACATGTAAATGTTTACTAATTATTAGCTTCAATTAGGTATTATTAGGTACTAAGTTGGACAAGCCTTAAACCTCTCTGAGACTCACTTTCTTCGTCTGTGAAATAGGAATAAAATACCAACTTTGTCAATGTTGTCATTATAATTAAATAGCATAAAAAACTCACAAAATAAAAAGTAAGTAAAGAAATGAATGAATAAATAAATAAATAAAATCATGTAAGTGAATTGTCTGGGCCAGAGCAGGTTCTCTGAAAATGCCGGTTTTCCTTTGTTCTCTGCTTTCCCCCTCCTTTCCATCATAACAACAACAACAAAAAAAGCTCAGATCTGACATGCTATAGAAAAAAATCAAGTAAACACATCAATCTTTTTTAAAAAATTTTAATTTTGAAGTCATTTTAGATTCACAGGAAGTTGCAAAGAAATGTACAAGGGGGGGTCCTATGACCCTTCACCTGGTTTTATGATGTTATATCATACACTACTTAGGGAAACTGACATTGGTACAATCCACAGAATGCATTCACATTCTACCAATTTTACATATGCTTTGTATGTGTGTGTGTAGCAGTCTATACAATTTTATCATATTCGTAGATTTGTATAGCCATCATCACTATTGAGATGCAGAACTGTTCTATCACCCTCATGGCACCCCTTGTTATTTGTACCCACCCACTCCCCACTCCCCTTTTTATTAACCACTGGCAAGCAAGAACCTATTCTCCATCTGCATGATTTTGTTATTAAAAGAGTATTATTTATTTATTTTACTTTATTTTTTTAAAGAGTATTATTTATTTAAAGGAATTGATATTGTATGTAACCCTTTGAGATTGCCTTTTTTTTTTTTTTTTTGAGACAGAGTCTCACTATGTCAGCCTTGGTAGAGTGCTGTGATGTCACAGCTCACTGCAACCTCAAACTCCTGGTCTTAAGTGATCCTCTTGCCTCAGCCTTCCATGTAGCTGGGACTACAGGCGCCTGCCACAATGCCTGGCCAGTTTTTGTTGCAGTTGTCATTGTTGTTTAACTGGCCCAGTCTGGGTTTGAACCCGCCAGCCTTGGTGTATGTGGCTGGCACCAAGCCAAGTATTTCATTTTCTTTCGAACAACTGTAAATGGTATTTTGTGTTTTTAATTTGGTTCCCAAATGGTCAGTGCTAGTATATAGAAATGCAATTGTCTTTTCTGTGTTGGTTTTCTACAGTGAAACTTTCGTGAGCTCGTTTATTTTAAGAGTTTTTATATAGATTACTTGAGATTTTCTATATAGATAATTATGTCATCTGTAAATAGGAACAGTTTTATTTCTTCTTTTCCAATTTACATGCCTTTTATTTCTTTTTATTTCTTTAGAAAGAAATAATACTGGCTGGAACTTCAAGTATTATGTTGAATAAAGAGTGGTGAGAGTAGGCATCCTTGCCTTGTTACTGATTTCTGTGGGAAAATAGTCTTGCTCCATTAAGTTTAATGGTAGCTGTAGGATTTTGGTTTTATTTTGTTTTAGGTGTTGGTTTTTTTTTTTTTTTTTTTTTTTTGCGGGGGGAGGTAGATGTCCTTTACCAACTTGAGGAAGTTCTCCCACTCTTTCTAGTTTTCTGAGAGTTTCTATCATGTATGGACAATGGATTTTGCCAAATGATTTTGCTAAATCAGTTGATCTGATTATATGATTCTTCTTCTTTAGCCTGTTGATATAATAGATTACATTGATTTTTCAAAAGTTGAATAAGCCTTACATTCCTCAAATAACCCCAATTAGAATAAAATATCCACTTGGTCATGGTGTATAATTCTTTTTATATATTGCTGAATTAGCTAATAGTTGAAAAACATTTTTGTGCCTATATTCATGAGGGATATTGGTCTGTGTATTTTTTTTTTATTTTTGTACTGTTTTAGTCTAGTTAGATACCAGGATAAAACTGACATAAATGAACTGGGGAGGGTTCCCTCCTTTTCTGTTCCCTGTAATAGATTGTGTAAAATTGATATTAACAGAATTCTTCAGTGAAAGCACCTGGGCCTGGACATTTCTTTTTTGGAAGGCTTTTAAACTTTGAGTTCAATTTTTAAAATCATTATAGGACTATCCAGATTATCTATTTCTTGGTTGAGTGATCTTTAGTAGTTAGTGGTTTTGAAATATTGGTCTATTTCTTCTAAGTTATTGAATTTATGTGTGTAAAGTTGTTTATAATATTTGTTAATTATTATTTTAAAGGCTTCAGAATCTGTACTGATATCCCTGTTTCATTCTTGATTTAGGTGATCATTATTCTTGCTAGATATTTATTTATTTATTTATTTATTTTTGAGACAGAATCTCACTGTGTTACCCTTGGTAGAGTGCTGTGGCATCACAGCTCACAGCAACCTCCAACTCTTGGGCTTAAGCAATTCTCTTGCCTCAGCCTCCCAAGTAGCTGGGACTACAGGCGTCCTCCACAACATCTGGCTATTGCTAGATATTTATTAATTGTATTGAGTTTTTGAAGAACCAGCTTTGTGGTTCATTGATTTATCTTCATTGCTTTCTTATTTTCAATTTCATTGATTTTTGCTCTTTAACATTTACTTTATTATTCTTGATTTTGGTCTGTTTTTCCCTCCACCTCCTTCTCTTCCTTCTCTTCTGTCATATGAATCTGAGGCTTTTCTTCTTTACTAATGTAAGTAGTTAGTGCTATAAATGTCCCTCTTGGCATTGCTTTAGATGTACCCCACAAATTTTGATATGTTATATTTTAATTTTCATTATATTCAATATGAATATTTTAACTTTGTTTAAGACTTCCTATTTGACTCATGGGTTGTTTAAAAGTGTGTTGCTCACTTTCCAGGTGTTTGGGTAAGATAAGAGTTTTCTCTCTTTTTTTTTCATTGATTTGTAGTTTGATTTCATTATGGTCAGAAAATACACTCAGTATGATTTCAGTTATTTTATTTTTTAATTATTTATTAAATCGTAACTATGTACATTAATGCATTTATGGGGTCCAATGTGCTGATTTGATATACAATGTGGAATGCTTATATCTAACTGATTAACATATTTGTTGTGGTTTGTTATATAGGCTTAAGATATGGTTTACCTTGGTTAATGTTTCATGAGTACTTGAAAAAATGTGTATTATGCTCTTGTTGGGTAGAATGTTGTATGGATGTCAGCTAGATCCCATGGTTCATTGTGTTTGTTGAGCTTGTCTTTTTCCTTAATGATTATCTGTCAAGTAGCTTTATCAATTACTACAAATGGAACATTGAAGAACCCAACTATAATTGTAGACTGATCTATTTCTTTCTTTCTTTTTTTTTTTTTTGTAGAGACAGAGTCTCACTTTAGGCCCTTGGTAGAGTGCCGTGGCATCACACAGCTCACAGCAACCTCCAACTCCTGGGCTTAAGTGATTCTCTTGCCTCAGCCTCCCGAGTAGCTGGGACTACAGGCGCCCGCCACAACGCCCGGCTATTTTTTTTTTTTTTTGGTTGCAGTTCAGCTGGGGCCGGGTTTGAACCCGCCACCCTCGGTATATGGGGCCGGCGCCCTACCGACTGAGCCACAGGTGCCGCCCGACTGATCTATTTCTTTAGCTCTCTCAGTTTTCACTGTTTTGTATTTGTATTGCTTTCGTGTAGGTTACTTGAACATTTTTTAGAATTCCATTTTGATGTATCTATAGTGTCTTTGAGTGTATTTATTTGTATAGCTTTGCCTAAGTGTTGCATTATATACATCTTATTATAGTTCCTGGTCTTGTTATTGTACCTGTTTGAGCAAAGTGCAAAAACTTAATCTCCCTTTATGTCCTTTTAGCCTCCCCCATTTAAGAAGTCTTAAGTATTTTCATATATTTACATATATTTAGAACCACATCAGACAGTGTGATGAATTTCTGCCTCACCTATCAAACATAATTCAGAAATTTCAAGTGGAAAAGAAAAATCTATTGTGTTTGCCTATATTTTTTCTTACCATATTCTTCCTTCCTGGTATTCTGGCTCTTCCCCATGCCAGATGCCTGTGGGGGTGCCACTTGACTCCTTCTTTAATCATTTCCTTTATGTTTAGAGAACTTCCTTAGCCATTCTTTCAGGGCAGGTCTCCTGATGACAAATCTCTTAGTTTTTCCTTCCTCCGAGAATGTTTCAATTTCCCCATCATTCCTGATGAACACTTTCACTGGATATAGAATTCCAGGTTGACAGCTCCTTTCTATCAGCATTTGAAAAACATGCTACTTTTTTCTGGCTGCCATGTTTTCTGATGTGAAATCCACTGTCATTTGATTTGTATTTCGGATAATGAATTGTTTCTCTCTGACTGCTTTAAAGATGTTTTTCTTTGTTTTTAGCTTTCAGAAGTTTAATTATAACTTTTCTTGGCATGAATTTATTTGGGTTTGTCTTATTTGGGTTTGCTCACCTTGAATCTGTAGTTTTGTGTCTTTCACCAAACTTGGGAAGTTTTTAGCCTTTAGTTAATCAAATGCTTTTTCTGTCTCATTTTATTTCTGTCCTCCTTTTGAGGCTCTGATGATAAAACTCTTGGACCTTTTATTATTGTCCCACAGCTTTCTAATGCTCAAGTCATGTTTTCCTCAGTCTGTTTTCTCTTTGCTGTTCAGGTTGTATAATTTGTATTGTTCTGTCTTTAAGTTCACTCATCCTTTCCTCTGTCATATTTTTTTCTGCTATCAAGCCTATTCAGTGAGTTTTTAATTTCTCTTATTCTATTTTTTCAGTTCTGTACTTTCCACTGGGTTGTTTTTTAAATCTTCTATTACTTTGGTGAGCTATAATATTTTTTATTTTTTAAGAGTATTTACTGAAGTGGGCGGCACCTGTGGCTCAGTTGGTAAGGCGCTGGCCCCATATACCGAGGGTGGCGGGTTCAAACCCGGCCCCAGCTGAACTGCAACCAAAAAATAGCTGGGCGTTGTGGTGGGCGCCTGTAGTCCCAGCTACTCGGGAGGCTGAGGCAAGAGAATCGCTTAAGCCCAGGAGTTGGAGGTTTCTGTGAGCATTGTCTTTTCTCATTCATGCTGTGATTTTCTAGGGTATTGATATGGTGAATGATGTTTTTATTGTATCCTGGACATTTTAGATATTATGTTAGGAGATTCCAGATCTTTTATTCTTTTTTTATTAATGTATTTATGGGGTACAATATTCTGATTTCATATACAATTTGGAATGCTTACATCAAACTAGTTAATATATCCCTCACTTCATTTACTTAATTATTGTGTTAAGACACTTATACTCTGGGCATCTACCCAGAAGGAAAAAAATCCTTTTATCATAAGGACACTTGCCCTAGACTTTTTATTACAGCTCAATTTACAATCGCCAAAATGTGGAAACAGCCTAAATGCCCACCAACCTAGGAATGGATTAACAAGCTGTGGTATGTGTACACCATGGAATATTATTCAGCCATTAAAGAAATGGAGACTTTACAGCCTTTGTATTAACCTGGATGGAAGTGGAACACATTATTCTTAGTAAAGCATCACAAGAATGAAGAAGCATGAATCCTATGTACTCAATTTTGATATGAGGACAATTAATGACAATTAAGGACATGGTGGGAGAAGGGGAGAGCAGAGAGAGAAAGAAGGAGGGAGGGGGTGGGGCCTTGGTGTGTGCCACACCTTTTGGGGGCAAGATATGATTGTAAGACAGACTTTACCTAACAAATGCAATCAGTGTAACCTGGTTTCTTGTACCCTCAATGAATACCCAAAAAAAAATCTGAGCAGGTTCAGGCAATTACAACACAGTAAGATATGAAGTGTATCAGATATAGTTTGTTAAAATAAAAATTTAAAGGTCAAAAAAAAGACACTTATACTCTACACTTAATAGATCAGACACGTACCCTTGCAATATTCACCATAGGTGTGGCCCCATCATTTACCCTTCCTACATTAAACTTCCCCCTTCCCCTCCGGTCCCTCCCTCCTTCATCCTGGGCCATAGTTGTGATCTATCCTTCATATGAAAGTGTGAGTGATTGCAAATTTTTTTCATAATAGTACTGAGTACATTGAATACTTTTTCTTCCATTCTTGAGATACTTTACTAAGTAGGATATGTTCCAGCTCCATCCATGTAAACATAAAAGAGGTAAAGTCTCCATCTTTTTTAAGGCTGCATAATATTCCATATTCCATTCCATGCTATACATATACCACAATTTATTTATTTATTTATTTTTGGGTGTTGAGCACCTTGCTAACTTTGTTTTTTTTTTTTTGTTGGGGATCCATTGAGGGTACAATAAGCCAGGTTACACTGATTGCAATTGTTAGGTAAAGTCCCTCTTTTTTTTTTTATTGTTGGGGATTCATTGAGGGTACAATAAGCCAGTTACACTGATTGCAATTGTTAGGCAAAGTCCCTCTTGCAATCATGTCTTGCCCCCATAAAGTGTGACACACACCAAGGCCCCACCCCCTCCCTCCGTCCCTCTTTCTGCTTCCCCCCCATAACCTTAATTGTCATTAATTGTCCTCATATCAAAATTGAGTACCTAGGATTCATGCTTCTCCATTCTTGTGATGCTTTACTAAGAATAATGTCTTCCACTTCCATCCAGGTTAATATGAAGGATGTGAAGTCTCCATTTTTTTAATGGCTGAACAGTATTCCATGGTATACATATACCACAGCTTGTTAATCCATTCCTGGGTTGGTGGGCATTTAGGCTGTTTCCACATTTTGGCGACTGTAAATTGAGCTGCAATAAACAGTCTAGTACAAGTGTCCTTATGATAAAAGGATTTTTTCCTTCTGGGTAGATGCCCAGTAATGGGATTGCAGAATCAAATGGGAGGTCTAGCTTGAGTGCTTTGAGGTTTCTCCATACTTCCTTCCAGAAAGGTTGTACTAGTTTGCAGTCCCGCCAGCAGTGTAAAAGCGTTCCCTTCTCTCCACATCCACGCCAGCATCTGCAGTTTTGAGATTTTGTGATGTGGGCCATTCTCACTAGGGTTCGATGATATCTCAGGGTTGTTTTGATTTGCATTTCTCTAATATATAGAGATGATGAACATTTTTTCATGTGTTTGTTAGCCATTCGTCTGTCGTCTTTAAGCTTAGCTTAGCAGGGTACAGAATTCTGGGCTGGAAATTGTTCTGTTTAAGTAGATTAAAGGTAGATGACCATTGTCTTCTTGCTTGGAAAGTTTCATTAGAGAAGTCTGTGGTCACTCTGATGGATTTGCCCCTGTAGGTCAATTGGCGCTTACTCCTGGCAGCTTGCAGAATCTTTTCTTTTGTCTTGACTTTGGACAGGTTCATCACAATGTGTCATGGAGAAGCTCGGTTAGAGTTGAGGCGACCTGGGGTCCAATATCCCTCTGAAAGCAATGTGTCAGAATCTTTGGTGATATTTGGGAAATTTTCTTTTATAATATTCTCTAGTATGGCTTCCATTCCTCTGGGGCATTCTTCTTCCCCTTCTGGGATTCTTATAACTCATATGTTGGAACGCTTCATAAAGTCCGATAATTCTGACAGTGAACGTTCTGCTTTCTCTCTCTTCTTTTCTGCCTCTTTTACTATCTGACTTATCTCAAGAACTTTGTCTTCTACCTCTGAAATTCTTTCTTCTGCATGGTCTAACCTGTTGCTGATACTTTGCATTGCATCTTTAAGTTCCCTAATTGACTGTTTCAGTTCCTTCAGCTCTGCTATATCCTTTTTATATTCTTCATATCATTCATCTCTTATTTGATTCTGTTTTTGGATTTCCTTTTGGTTATTTTCCACTTTATTAGCAGTTTCCTGTATTGTTTCCATCATTTCTTTCATTGTTTTCAACATGTGTATTCTAAATTCCCTTTCTGTGATTCCTAACATTTCTTTATAGGTGGAATCATCTGCAGTAGCTACCTCATGGTCCCTTGGCGGGGTTGTTCTGGACTGGTTCTTCATGTTGCCTGGAGTTTTCTGCTGATTCTTCCTCATGAGTGATTTCTTTTATCTGTTTCCTTGCCCTAATTTTCCTTTCACTTCCTCTTGCTCTTTAAGTTCTCGTGCCTGTGGACTAAGGGTTACAGGACCAGAAGGGTGAGAAGGTTGAAGAGCAAAAAAGGGATGAAATAAAGGAGGACCGAGTGATAAGAAAAAAAAAATGGAGAAAGGAGAGGGGGTGGGTAAAAGGAATATTGACAAAAAGAAGAGAGGCACAGAAAGAGGGAGACAGAGCAATATAGGTGTACAGTAGGGTACTTTGACGCAACCTTAAAAACACCCCACCTTCTGGGGGTGCCCAGTTGGGTGGTTCCCTTGAGGTCAGCAGCTCTTTGCTAACCTGATCAGACACAGTACCCCACCTCCACCAAGTAGAGAGGAAAGACAAAAATGCTATAAATCAAACCAAAACAAGCAAACAGAAAACTTTACGGGATAAAATTGGGTGAAAAACCAAATAATAGCAGTAGAAACACTAGCAAAAATGAAGTTCTAGTTATTGAAAAAGGCAGCAATGGGAAATTATAATTAAACTAGAAAAATTGAGAAAGAAAAAGGATCTGTATGGAAAAGGTTGAAATTAAAAAACAAAACAACATCAACAACATCAAAATAAACAAAACAACCAAACCAAGAAAAAAAAAAAAAACACAACCAAAAACAAAGCAGTATGTATATGTTATTGAATATTGTCTGGGCAACACGTGGTCTTCTGGGGTATGAGATGTTAATCACAGTTCTGATATGACTGGTGGCTGCTGATTTCTCAAACCCCAGCAGGTAGACACCCTAAATCTCTCTTCAGCCCACTTAAAAGGCACTTTGAACTTGTAAACTTGCTGAGCAGAAGCTTTCCCAGGAAAGTGCTTGTCGCTGGAATCACTGCTGAAGTGGCTATCCACTTACCCAGTGTGCCAAAACTGGTCTCACTCTGCCCCTGAGGGTTAGGGCTGCAAGGCGGCTCAGACCCCACCCTTAGGCTACTCGGTCGCTGGGTTACCAGCTCCCACCCGATTCTAGCTCTGCGACCCTGAGAACGTAGCTTGCCGGGGCAGATCGCTCACAATGGCTCCCTGTGACCCACAGCCAAACACTATTAGCTCCGTCTGGCTCAGCGGCACAGACTGGGGCCCTAGACAACGGCCAACGTTTTCCGCACTCCCACTCAGGCTCTCCCCAAGGCAGTTCAACTGAGTGCCAAGTCCAAAGACACCAAAACAGTTCACAGGTAAGGCCTTTCCGGTTTGCAGTCTCGCTGCTACTGAACTTACAGTTGCAGGCGGGTTTAGACAGATTGAACATGCGCGACCACTTGCCATTTTTCCACTGTTTTAGTCCTCCTCTTGGGGTCCAGAAGTCTCTCGCTGACTCCCTGTATCCTCACAGGGGTGATGATAGGCAGTTCCCACCAGCCAGAGATGCCTGGAGTCCTATCTCACCAGACTCACGGTGCCCAGATGCATGGAAGCTGTTACTCGGCCTCCATCTTGCTCCGCCTCCCGGTGCAGAGAAGTTTTTCTTGTAATTTTTGCAAATTTTCCCTATCACTTTTCCTTCTTTCTTCTCTTGAGAAACCTCTGTTGATCAGATCTGGACTGGTTCTTAGCAATAACAAAACAGTGTCTGCGCCCCACGGCAGCTCAGGGCAATCTTCCGAGCGTCTGGAGGGACTACGGTCAGGCAAGAGGGCAGTGCATGCAAGAAGTCTTATACCACAATTCATTAATCCATTCATGGTCAGTGGGCACTTGGGCTTCTTCCATGACTTAGCTATTATGAATTGAGCTGCAACGAACAATCTGGGACACATATCTGTGTTGTAAAATGATTTCTGGTCTTTTGGATATCCACCTAGTAGAGGAATTGCAGGATTGAATGACAGGTCTACTTTTAGATCCCTAAGTATTCTCCAAACGTCTTTCCAAAAGGAACATATTAGCTTGCATTCTCACCAGCAATGCAGAAGTGTTCCCTTTTCTCCACATCCACACCAAAATCTGTAGTTTTGAGATTTTGTTATGTGGGCTACTCTTACTGGGGTTAGATGATATCTCAAAGTGATTTTGATTTGCATTTCCCTGATGATTAAAGATGATGAACATTTCTTCATGTGTCTATAGGCCATGTGCCTATCTTCTTCAGAGAAGCTTCTGTTCAAGTCACTCTTCTATTTTAGCAGACAGTCAGTCAGTTTAGGCAGACGGTCAGTCAGTTTAGGTTTAATGTATAGATCCTGGCCTACTTTTGTGGGCTATGCTTCCAATGACAATTTAGTTTTCAGAGCCCTGGTAGTGATACCCTTTTTTGCTTTGTTCACCTGGCATAGCTGCAGCTTCCAACCTGATTTCTACTGGTGCTTCACATGGGGGCAAAATGCATGCCCCCAGGACTAATGCTACTAGGTGAGGATGGAAGATGCTCAGGCCAGGCATATGAGCCCTGTTGGGGAAGAAAGCTCTTCCCCAGGCCATATGCCGATGGGGCTGCCATTTGATCCATACTGGTGCCCCGATGATGGCAGAAGTTACCTCTCACTGAGTTTTTCTAGGTAAGAGGTGAGAGACACCATGCTGCAGGGTGGAGTGCCTCACTAAGCCAACTCTCTGGGCAGCCTGGTGCCAACATGACTCTCACTCAATCTCTACCCATGCCACCAGGGAAGGTGAGGTCACCTTCTGTCACTAGGTGGAAGGCTGGAAGATGCCAGACCCGGGTTGCCTTTTAACAGTGAGTGGAAGGTCAAGAAATGTTGATAAACCTGTTTTTAACACAGAATCTAAAACATCAGAAGTTCAAAGAATCCCAATTTGTTTTAGCAACATGGTATTTATATTTCCAGGTGCAAGGTATGAGAGTGGGGCCTGGGAGCCTGGGACCTAATCACACGTCTTGTCCTTGGACAAGTCATTTTGCTTGTTTGAGTCTCAAGTGCCTTCTCTAGAGAATAAGGTGAAAGTGGCACCTGTTTCCCAGGCTTGTGTAAAAGTTTAAATGAGCTATGGTCTGTGATGCCCACAGTTCCATGCCAGCTGCAGCAGACCCTCAACGATGGAGCGTGTGTAACAACAGGATGGGTCAGGAGCATCTGGAAACAACTTTTTCTCTACATCTTGAAAATTATAAGTTCTTTCAAACATATAGCAAAGTAGAGAGAAAAATGTCACATCTTAACATTTTTGCCATGTTTGCTTCAGATCTTTTCTAAGAAATAGCCCACTATAAATTCAGCCGTGAGCTCTGCCCCATCCTGGCCTGGAGGTAGCCAGTATCCCAAACTGGCTGTTTTCAATTCCCATGCATATATTTATACTTTCACCACATATACCTGTATCTATAAACAATATATAATATTATTTTGCATATTTTTAAACTTGTTGGCATAGACATTAAACCAAACTGGCATTTTAACTTTTGTACACTATTCCACATATTGGCTGTACCACAATTTATTTATCCATTCTTCCACTGTTAGACATTTAGGTTTCCTATAATTTTTCACTATTTACAAAGAATGCTGCTATGAAATGCCTTTTGAAGCATTTAAGAAAGTACACAACTTCAACTTCAGTCAAGTTTAGTGGGAGATACACTTCCAAGTAGTAATCCCCACGTTGTGTCTGTGGGAAATCTTAGAAAGATCCATTAACCACGATCTTGCCCTTTTAGGCTGGATGGGATCTCATTGCACTGTGTCAGCTGGGTCCCGTGTAGAATTGTAGATATTCAGGACACAGCTAGAGACCACCACACACATTTAGGACTCATGTGGTGTCATCTTCACCTATTCTCAATCCCTTGGCCTCATCTCATTGTGGCCCTATGAAAAGTCCTCTCGTCCCTGTCCTCTGCAGTACATGATACACACTCAGTGTTCCTCCCTCTACCATTCTTCATTTGTTAGCTTGAAGCCCTGTGACCCCAGGGAAGGGAAAGAACCTAACATTTATTGAACATCTACTCTGTATCCTTACACCAAGTTAAGTGCTTTTAGTTACTCAGTCTCATTAATGGACAGTCACCCTTCCAAATAATTGTTATTATTTCCATTTTAGAGTTGAGGAAACTTCAGCCAAAACAGGTTAAGCAAGTGCAGCATTCATACCTATGGACACTGTGTGGGCACTATGGGATGAAGATTGGTGCAGAGATTAGGTGCGGCTACTGGCAGCCACTGATGGAGGAATTGGGCTTAGCTCTCTCAGTAGGGTTTTGTTGACAATCTTGTAACAGGAGTCATTCCTGTTAGGGGAATGTGCCCTAATATTCCCTTGAGAGGGTAGCCCAAGGAATGGATGGGAACACAGATCATATCTATGCTTTTAGATTGCAGTTTATGTTTAATTTACCATATGTGCCCATTCTCTCAGACACATACTTTCTTACTAAAACAGACTAACAAAGGGCCCAAACACTTACTGTCTGCAGCATGTCACTTCTGCAGACTTAGTTTAATCTTCATTCCCACCATGTAAGTAAATATGATTATGTCCATTTTTTTCAGGTTTAAACACTGAACCTCAAAGAAGTTAAGTCCTGTCCTGGGACAACATTTTAAACCAGCATGATGTAGAGTAGGCCCTGGAGCACTGTAGCCCCAAACTAAAGTTCAGCCCCAAACTGAACTCAGATGGACTTCATTCTTCTATTCCAGGAGCATCCCTTGATCACCTAGAGTGTTCCAGGCTCTGTGTCAAGTACTAGATGCTGAATGAGATTGATTCCACAGAGCTGTCACTTCAGGGAAATTAGAACTGGTCTCGTACCACCGAAATTGCTGCTGGTCCTCCTTAAGGAACAGTCCCTATCTATATTGAATGAGTGCTTCCCAACTCCATGTCCATCCCTTCAGTCAGTGATTACATCATTTATTCAATAAGCATTCTAGTGTTCCTTATGTGCTGGGCACTGTGCTAATAGCTGGAGATTTAAGGTTAGGGAACACCCAGTCGCCACCCTTGAGAAACAAACATATGAACACATAATTATAATACACTGAGTAAATGACAACAATGGAAGGTTGGGCAAGCTGTAATGAGAATCCAGAGGAAGAAGTCCCCAACTCTGCTTGCATGAATTAGGGGAGGCTACCAGGGGAAAGAGAGATTTCAGTTGGGTCTTAAAGCTCAGGTAGACTGTGAGGTGGCATTCCATGAAGAGAGTAAAATAAAGGCAAATATGGAGTTGTGTTTAGAAATAGTAAGTAGATGGATGCAAATCAGGGATCTCAACTGAAGGCTAAGAAAGCCAAGGAAGTTAACATAAGTGGGTGAAGCACGTCATGTACAAAGACCCACACAAGTGTGACCAGTGGCCCTCCATGCTTGGAGTACCATAGGGAGGCCTGGAACAGGAAGCTGGAGAGTCTGTACCCTAAGGGAACAGATGCTTCTGAGTTCTGCTGCTAGTTGTCATATGGAATTACTGGCCCATTGTTGCCGCATTTTCCAGTTTTTCAAGAGATGCCAGAAATCCAGATTTTTAAATGTAAAATATTGTCACTTTTCAACATCGACAACTATTTCAAATTTGTGAGCTGTGCCATCAAAACATGTCTACTGGGCTGCGCCTGTGTCTCAGTCGGTAAGGCGCCGGCCCCATATACCGAGGGTGGCGGGTTCAAACCCGGCCCCGGCTGAACTGCAACCAAAAAATAGCCGGGCGTTGTGGTGGGCGCCTGTAGTCCCAGCTACTCAAGAGGCTGAGGCAAGAGAATCACTTAAGCCCAGGAGCTGGAGGTTGCTGTGAGCTGTGTGAGGCCACGGCACTCTACCGAGGGCCATAAAGTGAGACCCTGTCTCTACAAAAAAAAAAAAAAAAACATGTCTACTGGCCACTCTTTTGCAATCTCAGGCAAGAATAACATGGAGAGCAGAGGGGGCTGGAAAGAGAAGAGACTGGGAACTGTGCCAGGGCCAGATGCCTTGCCCTTCTCCTCCACAAACTACCCAAGCCCTGGGTGATATAGAAGTCCAGCCACCTGACTTTAAAAACTTGGCTTTCAAACAGAAGCATAAATAATGTCCAAGACACTGCAGAAGAAAACAATGGGAGAAGGGTTTTGTGGTACATCCTTCTTTCCCTTTCTGAATCCAAACATTTCATGTGTGGCTTATTTACTTATCAATGCTCTGGCCTCCAGCTATTGATTCTCAGCAGGCTGGGGCTGGGGTGGGATGAAAACCAAAAAAGCATAAGAGGGGCACGGTGAGGTTGTGTGCTTGGGAGCCACCCATAGTGAGTGCTGTTTGATTTCTCTCTCCCCTTTCCCTCCTCAGGTCCAGGCTTCCCTATAAGACCTGCCAGCCCTGACAGAAACAGCTGCTATAGATCTCAAGTGCTTTCTTTCAAGGAAGAGGAGCTAGACTGGCCTGGGGTGAAGACTGAAAGTGTCAGGAGGTCTTTTGCCTGGGGACAAGGGCATTGTATGCATCATGTATGAAGCCACCCTGTCAGGCCCGGCCCTCTGTCCAATCCCTGGTCCCTGTGATTTCAGCAGGAAAACATCTAGAATGTGTTCAGTGTCAGGCAGAGTGAGCCAATCTTTGAAACAAAAACCTGAAGCTCTGCTCTTTGGGGGCCAAGCAAATGTGACAATGCAGCAGAGGTCAGCCTTGTATGCGTCTCTGTGGAGAATGGCAGTTCCAGTTCACCCCCATAGGGGCCTAGGATAGGACTGTTATTAACGGATTTCCTTGCCTCACTGTTTCTCAATGCCCTACTCTACCCCCATGTACTTCCTCCCCAAGGACAGGGCTCAGTTGCTCTCTGTTTCCTTTGTTTGTGAGCTGATCCTAATTCCCCGCCCTTTGGCCAATGGGATTTTAAGACCAGGCTGGGATGGTGTGTCCTGGAGTTAGAGGGAGGGTTAGAACTGGATTGTGCCTACTCCTGGGCAGTAATGAGAGGAGCTTGAGGCAGAGACTTGAAGAAGCAGAATCTTAAGAAGAGGTTGAAATCAAAGCGAAGCAGAGTGTCCAGCCAAGAAGACAGCCCCCGAACTCCCCCCAAATATATATATATATATATATATATATATATTAATATTATATGGAGCTGTGGGGTCTTTGCAGAGTGAGCAGGAAACTTTGGGCCTGGGCTGAAGTTGTGAACCTATTATGTACCTGACACATTGTAGGTGCTTTGTTGAATAAATAAATGAAGGAAGGAAGGAAGAAACCAGGTGTAGACATGTAATTCAGGACTCTCCCAGACACAAGTCAGGTAACTAACTCCCTTGTTCAGAACTCTTTTGTTACTCTTTCACCCCCGTGTGCCTCTGTTCCATGCCAGGTCTGGGCTAAGTAAGTAGGGAGTGGGGTGAAGAAGAAAGGGGAGTGGAACTCAGTCCTGTGGCTGAGATGCTCACAGTTGATGTGGGAAAGATGGGCATGGACACATTATGACACACGTGTTGTTTCCCTAATTCAGTGGTTCTCAACCCCTTCAGTGGTTCTCAACCCCTTCAGACCCCTATAGTCAATTTGCTGTCACTTCATTTCCTATCTTAAAATGACATTCCAAGAAAATAATAAGCCACCCACACGCATAATTTCACTCTGAAGACACTGCTTAAGGTCTCTGCAAACTTAACTGGGTTAAACTTTGGGCATCAGTATCAATCACATAGAAAATGTTATTAATGAAATATATGCCATTTCTTGAGAATTTTCCATACCACCAGGTTACTTTCTATGTATAATTTTAATCTTTGTACTAATTGTGAGGTAGACAATGTTTACCATCCCATTTTACTCACAGGGAAACTGAAGCAATAAAAAATTTCCTTAGGAAGTTGCCTAAAGTCACATAGTAAATGGCCAAGTTGGGATCCTACCCTAGGGACTCTGGCTTCAGGTCCATACTCTTTCCATTATACTTTGCTCCCTCAGAAACAACTTCCCCATTTCCCAGGAGCTGCTATGCATCAAGATAACCCTGAGGCCTCCTCTTGGCCAGTGTGGTGTCTGTCCCTCTTGAACCACACACAGTTGAGTATTTTGGCAAACATTTATTCTCCTATTTCACCTGGGATCTACGTTCTTGAGCCCTTGTCCTTTCCCTACTCTATGCAAATGGAAACCCAAGTTTTAGGTAGACTGTTTCTCAGAAAGGGGTGGAGATTCTGCAAGTACAACATAAACTGACCATGCTGTGAGTGAACCAGTTGAGTCCTACATTAGAATCTGAACTCATGTGTTTATTCTGTCAGTGCTTATTGGGCTGCACCGTGTGCCACACTCTTCCTGTCTGGTGATGGGGATACAAGATGAATGAAGTCCAGTGCCTGTACTTAAGGGGCTACTAGGCTAACTGGGGGGGGTAGTGGGGAGTGAGGCTCAGAAGGACATGGCCAATGCTGTAGTCGTGGAAGAGAAGAGGATGGTGCTGAGGAAACACAGGTCAATCCTAGGCCCAGCAGACTAGAACTCAAGGTAGGGCTACTGGGTCAGTGACCCAAGTGAGTGCAAATCAGGAATCTAAGGAAGTGGAAGCAGATGTTCAGGGCCACATGACAGCAATGAAGGACATTGTGCCTTTTTGGATTCTCACATGCTTGGGGCTCACTTGAAACAACCAGAGACCAGGATTTAGGACAGCTGGACTGAATCCAGATTCTACCTATTTTTTAAATTTTTTCCTCAGTTGATTGGGAGAGAAGATCCTGCTCCTAAACAAGAATTCAAACCTTCCTTAGTGTGAGCATCAGCCAGTATCCTAGTCAGGTTGTCTACCCTTCTCTCCACCCCTGATTGGTCTCCACCTCTGATGGGCCCCCACCGAACTTTGGAGATTGCATAAGAAGAGTGGCCTGAGGAAATTTCCTAACTAATGTGGCTCTGGCTTCCCAGGCTGCTAGAAGCTTCCATGTGGAGGTATGGGGCCATCAGGGTCCAAACCGGCCCTGGGAAGAAGAGCTGGGGACAAATGGGACCCAGCAGCCTTCCCAGCTTTTGGTACACAGTAGGTGCTGAAATTAAATAACAGCTTAAGTCAGGGCATGAGAAGCTGAAGTACAATGTGAAGAGTTGAAGAGGTGTGGGAAAAACTCAAGGCAGCTTTGGTACAAATGGCCCCTCTTTGGGGAGCAGGGTGCAATAGAAGTGCTTGGTGTACCTGGGAATCTAGTCGCCCACCCCACGGGCCCATACATGGTCTGGAGGCATAAGCAAAGTCCCAACACTGAGGGAAGTTGCAGGGTAGGGGTGAGGGTGTTGACAAAAGCCAGCTGTGCCAACCAGGCTCCCCAGCTGCCAGCTGAGGCTCAGGACTAGGTGCCACGTACCTTATGGGGTAAGGCTGCTGGAGAAACCAAGGACATTGGGCCCATGCACAAAGGCCTGTCATGAAAACCAGCCCCTCTTGGCAGGGGTGGAGAAGTGACAAGAGGTGGAAGGCCCCTGTAGCCTCTGTGGCTTCACTTGCTCTCAAGCCTCAAATATAGTACTCAGGAAAGCATATGCTACTTGCAGTCTCCCTCTCATACCGCTTGCTGAGGAGGGAACTCTGCACACTTCCCACTCCTCCACCACCCACCCTTTTGCCAGTAAGGCCGGGTTCACACTAATTACAGAGCTGGGCCAGGTTAAGCAGGAAAAACTGCTTTGATCATCCCTGCTGACTTAGACAGGCCTGGAACAGGTAGACAGTGACGGATAAATAGCTTTTCTTTCACTCAGGAGATGACCGTGTGTGCCTTTTTGTATTGTGTACAGACCACATGTCTATGCCAGCACAATTTGCATTTTGTTCAGGGACCTGGCAAAAGTGAGTCTGCTAAAGTGCTTTGGTTTTTCTGATGCAACTGACAACTTACCTGAGAAGGGCCTGAGTAGGAGCATCCCCAGTTTTCTTAAGCCTCTTTCAAGGACAGGTGTAAACACCTAAACAGAGTTGTAAACATCCTTCCCCATCCCCCAAATCAGTTCAGGGAGACAGCTTCTTGTTCATGGCCAATGAAATTTAAGGCTGCCTTGTGAAAACAGAAAGGCTTGCTCCCATTGGTCCTGGAATGTTGCTAAGTGCTTTCATTGGTCTGTTTCCCTGAACTCCCTGGGTCCTGCATTCCTAACCTTTTAAGGTTTGGAGTTTCTTTGCTCCTAGGCCTGCCCACAACCTCATCTGATAGGTAAAGCACAGAGTCTCTTAAAGAACACCCAGCAGCCTGTCTTCCTGGAAAAGTAATGAATGGCACTAGACTCTGAACATTCATCTCTAAAATTCTAATAGCCATAAGGCAACTCCATATATCTAGAGGCATTGACCAGGTCAACTGCTGGAAATGGCAGAAAGCTTGTGCTTCCCAATTCCTATATCTTTGAAACAAAGAGAAAAATACTTGTACCTCCTGAGGGTTGATGTTGAGAGTGAACTAATCAGAGTGACCACAGTGCACTTTGCCAATATAAAAGAGAGCTGGCGGTACACATTATCAACACATTATCGCTAAGGAACCTGGCCCATTTCCTCCTCTTCCTGCGGTTACTAACACAGCAAGCTTATTAAAATTGAGTCCGGTGGTGCTGATAAATGGGCCATGCCATCTGGATTCTGGCTCCCAATCCTTGGGCTGAGGATTATGCTTTCTTCTCTGGGGATATTTCAAGGACAGATACTGCAGAGAAAGGGTTCAAGGATCACCTTTGCCCTATGTTTCTCCTCCTCAGTATCTTTACATTGCTAGAAAAGCTCTTATTGCTAGCACAGAGCAAGATTCAGATGCAACAAACAAATGGGTTGCCCCTGTGCCAGGCACTGGGCTGATTTCTCTTGTACGTTTTTTCTCAATTAAGCCTCCAAACAACATTACCAATTTGGTATTATTATTATTATTATTATTATTATTAATGGGGTTGTACAGATAGAAAGACTGAGAAGTTAAGTGACTTCTACAAAGTCACACAGCTAATACGTGGCAGAGTTAGAATTAAAACCCCAGGTTTGTTTAATTCAAAATTCGGTATGAAAGGCAGTATATAAACAGCTACACACCCACAAGAAAGAAAAGCACAGTGTATTCTAGGGATGGGGAGGAGAAAAGAGGGAAAGGGGAGGAGGGAGGGTGATTGGCAGGATCTCACACAATGTGAGGGTGTTGAGCACGCCTCCAGAGTGAAGGGCTCAACTGCAACTTGAACTTTACCTTAGAAATGAAAATAATGTAACCTAAACATTTGTACCCTCGTATTTATCTGAAATTTTAAAAACTTGCAGTATGATGTGCATACACACTATAGCTGTCATTCACCTTGAAGGTGGTGAAGTTGAAACATGGTTATGTACCCTTAGTTCCCTCCATCCCCCACACCCACACCTTACTTCATCATCTTCTTCACCCATCACCCTGAAACCATCTGGGAGCCTAGTGACCTTATGCTGTCCCCAAAGGGTCTGGCTGATTGTGTCCTTCTTATCTGTGTTTGCATCTTTTATTTCTCAATGGTTGTTGAGTGGGGAGCAGGAGGAGTAGGGAGCTGGTACCTGTTGTGTCTCTCAGTTTCGCAGAGACTTTGTTTTGTTTTGTTTTGGGGAGACAGAGTCCTACTATGTCACCCTCAGTAGAGTGCTGTGGTGTCACAGCTCACAGCAACCTCAAACTCTTGGGCTTAAGTGACTGTCTTGCCTCAGCCTCCCAAGTAGCTGGGACTACAGGCACCCACCACAATGCCGGCTATTTTTTGTTGCAGTTGTCATTGTTGTAGTTGTCATTGTTGTTTAGCTGGCCTGGGCCGGGTTTGAACCCACCAGCCTTGGTGTATGTGGCTGGCGCCTTAACCACTGTGCTAGGGGCACTAAGGCTGCTTAGTAAACTGTTTCACTGAGACCATCAGCATTGAAACTGGTTCCTTGTGCTACCATTCTCAGGGCCTTTTCATTCTCACAGTGAACAATGGCTATGGCCCAGGAATGAAGCATTCTAATGGTGAAACTTTAGCCAACAGCCACTGGATGACTGAGTAGACACCCTGGGGTCTTTCTCTTGCTCCCTCAAATCCTATCTGCTTTTATGGAGACTGGTCCTGACAGCAAATTTTTTTGCCTAAATGGAATTCCAGGGAGTCCATGCAGGTATCTCAGGATGAGAGCCATCAGTAGATTTCTCCTGACCATTGTGAGGTCCAGTGTGCTGGGCTTGGTATGGAGAAGGTAAGCCTCATGCTATAGCACAACATGGCACGGAGGCCAGCCCCTACTGCTTGTAACCCTCAGGACTTTTCAGTCAGTTCAAATCAGCAGAGCAAGTCTAAATAGAGCAAAGAGGAGCCAGGAGCATCAGGAGGTAAGGGATGCCAGCTCTGCTAGGCCGAAGAATGTATGCTGAGAGCTCCAGGAGCAAGCCTGGTGGTGGCCAGAAGTCTTCTTGACAGGGCCTCCGTCCTGAGACAAACACTGGCTATACAGATATCCAGCTTAGACCTGGCTGTCCAGACTGGTTCAGTTCCATTAACATGCCCTTCACACTCATGAAAATAGTAATAATAATAATAAGCAACATTTATATGGCAGGCACTAAACACTTTATGTGGATTAATTCACTCAATCTTCACAATAACCCGACAAGGTAGATACTATTTTATCCCCATATTATAAACATGAGGAAGCTGAGGCTTAGAGAGATTAAGTCACTTGCCCACACTTAATCTCAAGGGAGAGATGGTTATTAGGATGGGCTGGGATCCAGAGTGGGGGTGGGTAGAAGTGGCCCTTAGAAAAGAGGAAAGACCTATCATCCTGGAGAGAAAGGAGGTCATGAAGAGGTAGATGCAGATAACTTTGTTGGTAAGGAGGACAAGACAGAGTGATAGAGTTCCCATGCAATGGCCACCACTTTCTCAGAATTAGGAGGCTGCATTCTCTCAGTTGAGGAAGGGTGACATGTTGCCAGCACGGTGCTGAGGAGAGTGCTGATGCTGTATCCTCACTGTTTGCACGTCTGCAGACTTGAAAACTTACCCTGGAACGGTGGGGGTGGTGTTTAAAGGAAATGTTAACATTTCCTTTAGGCAACACCAGGGGGTGCAGCAGCTTGTTTCTGCCTGTGGCTTCTTGGACTTTACTTGACCTGTTCTGGGAGAGTGGAAAAGCATGTACCTCCCTAGCTGAGGCAGTCAAGATGTTCCTGACAATAGAACACAGAGTCTTTGCACGTAGAATAATATTCAGAATTCATCCAAGAACTGAGTGTTGTCTGTCAGCTCAATGGACCTTCCTACCAGCAAATGTCCTGCTTTGGTCCAAGCCAGGATAGACTGGCAGGTGCTGCAAAGCAGAGATGGCAGTCAGGGTGGTGGCAGTGCCTCCAGCAGGCAGCGAGGGGGCTGCAGAATGATGGGAGACTAGGAAGAGCCTCTTTGCCTGGAATGCTGATCTGGGATTCAGTGTCGCTGCTGTGCGTGGTTCCACCAGTGAAGGGCAAGAGCACCCAAGTAAACAGAGACTGAGATCCAGCCCAAGATCCAATAGCCACGCCCTATGTCCTGGGGCCACCTTTTCCTAATTCTCCCTAAGGCCCTGCAGCTCTCCAAGCTGTGTGTCTAGCAGAAGGCACCTTTCTCAAATTTGCACAAAGGTGCCTTATGAGCTTGCAGTGCCCAGAGGGGGTGAGACCCCTCTCTCATCTTTATTCTCCCTGGCATCCATTGTGCTTCCCCAAAGCCCCTCCCCATACCTGTTCCTACCTGTGCAGATTTTCATTTTGTTAGGAGCATTTCTTGTCTAAGCTTCCTGGCTCTTCATTGTTCCTGGAGACTCACTTCTCTTTAGCTCCATTACTTTTTCTTCTGCCAGTGCCTCAATCCTAGCCCCCAGCTTCTACCTCAGGCAACGTTATAAATTCACTAGAAAACATTGTGAGTGCCTGCTTTGGCACATCTGAAATGTGGTCACTTGGGCAATCAAGATGATAGAGAACGTCTCCCTTCTACTCTCTGCCACTCACTGCTCCCTTTCACTCAACACGTTTACTGATCATCTACTATTTGCCAGACACTGTTCTAGGTACTGGGTACCCAGAAGTTAACCCAAAACACACAGATTAATCCCCCCGGAACTTCTAGTTCTAGTGAGGTTATGTTTCTTTTGATTTCACCATCCTTCTCCCTTAGGTCTGATGCCCTGAAAGTCTTTCTCCTCTCTGGAAGGCCCCTTCTGTCCCTTGGCAAAGGCTAGACCTGTTATTTTGGCTGTGACACTTGGACACGCTGTAAGGATGAGCGTTTCTCATGTGGGAAACATATGTGTAATTTTCTCTCTCCAAGAGCCTTTGTATCTGGGCCGAGTGAGAGCTCCAAATTACTGTTCACCCCCTTGGGTCATTTTTGTATACCATTTATTATTTTCTTGATGAAAAGCCAGTGAAGGTGGGTAGGGGCAAGGGTGGCACTGAGCCCAAGCTCCGAGATATGGCATTTCTTAGGAGCTGCAGGGTCATTTTTCCTGTTATTTTTCCTGATGGTGACTGTGGTATCCTTCATTAAGGGTCTGTAGACTTCTGTTTACTAGTAGTAGTGGCCAGCTCTGTGTGTTTCATTCCTCCTCTCTTTTCCTTTTTTTCTTTTTTTCCTTAAAAAGCACAAAGAAAAAAGTCAGACAATAACATAGCAAATGCCCACGTACCCTCCGCCCAAAATGAACAAATGTTAACATTTGCGTCATGTTTGCCCAATGTTTTTTTCTAGCAAAATGAAACAATACAGATACCGTTGAAGTCCCTGTTCTCTCCTCCCCACTCCTGTTCTTTATTGTCTGGACCATCATGCATGGCAGGCCATGTTTATGTGTCCATAAATGGTGTGTAGTATTTGTTTGTGTACATTTAAAAGTTGTCATAAGTGACATGATTCTATACACAATAACCTTCCAAAATTTGCTTTTTCACTCAGCATTATACTTTTTTTATACCTATTCCTTTTATAACCATAGATATAGTTTGTTCATGTTAACTGCTATATAGGGTACCATCAGATGAACAGTAAAATGTGTTTCTGTAATCTGTTATTGATAGAAACTTAGGTTGTTTCTGTTTTTTACCATTACCAACTATGTTGCAGTGAACATTCTTGTACATATTTCTCCATGCATGTGTAGAAATTTTCAACTGTATATCCCTAGAAGTCAAATTGCTAGGTTGAGGGGTATGTGTAGATATTGCAAAACTGCTCTTTAAACTGGCACTACTGATTTGTGGTTCCACCAGTATATATTACTGAACCTATTCCCTATATCCTCATCAACATTTCAGGCTAGGCCCTCCCTCTCTGTTCTCACAGTGACCAAGTGTCCTAGAGTCTGCCATGCCATGTGATCACCTCCTACCCAGCCCTCCCCCTTCATCCTTCTCCCACATCACTACCAGGTCAAGCCTATTTAAGATCTCCTTCTCTACCACATGTTCCTGATCTATTCCTCCACCTGGAATTTAAGGGGCCCCCCCTCATAGGATGGGTCCAGGCAACCTCTCCAACATTATATATAGCCTTCCCTCAGCGCACACATAGGACGTCTTTTAGTCACCCGCCCCACAGTCTTCCATTCACAGGCCACTGTCCACACATCCCAATCTGTTGCCCACACACCTTTGGTCACGCTCCCATTCCCAACACCTGGTCTCAATGTTTACTTCCTCCCAGGAAGAATTCATTTCTTTCTCAATACTTGCCTCAATGACACTTTCTCTGGGAGCCCCTTCAGATACCTCTAAGCAAAGCACCCTTCAGCTCCCACTGTACTTTATACAGTATTTATCCCTTTATTATAGTATTTATCCCAGCAGCATATACAAATCAGACATAAAACATCTTGATTCTCTTGCTTAGAAAGTAAGTTTGACCAACATGTATTCAGTTTTATCTTGTTTCTTAGAATTTCTTCAGTAAACTAAACAAATGTGTACTGCCTACCTACTCTCCACTAAACAGTGGCTGAGGCATATAAGGCCCTGCCTTTGTGGCACTTCTGATGTGATGGGATAAGGGGCAACATGCTTGTTTATTATCCTCTAAGAAAGTTGGCCCCTCAGTCCTCTGAGGCACACCTGACTAACTGTATGCTCAAATCCCAGTTTCTGTCCCTAGTGCCTGGCACCAAGTAGAGGTGAGGGCGAGCTTGCTTGTATGACAGGTTGGGTACTAAAAGATTTTGAGAGGTGAGGAAGAAGAGCCATGTTTCAGTTAGGTCACAGAAGTACCAGGAGGCCAGGTGACCTTCAATGGCCCTGGGAGTTGCCTGGGAGGCCACATAATTTCTGGAACACAGGAATGGGTCTCCTCTGAAGGAGATGGGCTTAAGGGTAAGGAAGGGGAATAGGAAAAGGACCTGACTACTTTCCAGTCCTCCCTACTCCTCCCCATTCCCCATCTAACTCTCCTTCAACCCAATCCAACTTCTCCAATGTCCCTTTCCCATTCCTTAAGGAAAACAGGACATTCTTACCTGACCTATCCAACTTGGGCTGACCACCTTGGTGGTTTTCAAATGTGTCATTTTCCTTTCTGTGAGAAGGGAAGGCCCCCTTCCAGGTTGCAAATGGAAAAGGCAGTTGAGGCCTCTCCCAAGCCACCAGTCTTTCTACCCTGCTCTGGGAGCAGCCACTCCCCACAGCCCATCTGTAGATACTTTCTGGCCAGGTTGCAAACAGAAAAGGAGGATTTTCTCTCTTATTAACACCTTGAAGGTGCTACTGTGACCCAGCCCTTGTGACCTCTGTAGAAGGAGGTTTGATTTCCATTTGCAAAAGGCAACAGGGAAGGCGGCACCTGTGGCTCAAAAGAGTAGGGCCCCAGCCCCAGCCAAAAACTGCAAAAAAAAAAAAAACGGCAACAGGGATGTAATGAGAACTTTTCCTGTGTGGAAACATTTCCTGCCATTGCCCAGTCAGATTGGCACCTTGTTTAAATAGCCATAACAATATGTCCCAAATTGGGGAAGGGAAATGGAAAACAATACTCCTTCATGTTGAAAAGAATATAATGGCCAGAATTGAATGTGAGCTCTGCCTCATTAGGATTTGAGTGTAGCAAACCAGGAATTAGAAGCCTGCTCTCTAATCTAATCAGCAACTTCTCCCACACACCTAGGCTTCTGGGCCATTTCTCCTGAAGTGAGGGCCCCATCCTCTCTCACTAGATTCTTGTGGTAGTCTACTGACCAGTTTGCCTGCCTCCAATCTCTCTCCCTCCAATCTTCTCCATTCTGAGGATAGAACCCTCAGTGGCTCCTTTGGGACAGTTTCTCAAAACAGTGGAACCTCCACCGAACTAATTAGAAGTGACTTCAAGACATACAGATGAACTTTTCGTTTGAATGCTTACATATTTATCTTTTCATACATTAGAAGAAAGTATAAGCATATATGTATTTCACAGTGTATCTGTGAAATATGCTGAAGATGAGGCTGAAGTTCAGAATCATAGACTGGCATAGGTAAAACGGGCCTGAGAGATCCTCCTTCCACGCACATGTCTTCGCCTTCACTTCTAATTCTCCTGCCCTCTCTGACTAGATCTCTGCCTAGTCAACTCCTATTCAACCTTCAAAGCCCATCTTAAAAGTTGCTTCTTTCACAAGTTACATATTATCTCCCTCAATAGACCGGGAGCTTGTTGTAATAAGTTCCTCATTTGAGAGTCCACTCTTCTACCCCTGTCTCATTCCCAGCACATAATAGGTCTCTTAATAGTCCCACCACATACAGCAACACTGAATAGGTCTGCTTCCATTTCCCAGAACCTGAGCTTGGGATAGACAATCACAATGAGCTTCTGGCAAGATCTCTGAAAGAAGGTAGGTGAGTTCCTGGAAGTCTGCTTAGTAGCAGGGACTCCACCTAAGGACTTGGCCATCATGAAGAGAACCTGACAGACTTTTCAGTAAGGCCTCACCAAGTACCTGCTTATTCTGGGCCAGTTCTGCTCTAAGTTCTGGGAATACTCCATAGCCCTTTCCTCAAGGAAATGCTGCAACATGTTTTCTCCCATACTCCTCTCTGCCCTGTATGAGAAACAGAGCTCTCGTGCATGCACATGTCAATGACAGGTTCCAGTACCATTTTGACAGGTTGTTCTAAAGTGATTGCTTTTAGATTGGTGGAATAAGCTTTAGGAGACACCACCCCGACCCCTCCCCACCCTACACACATACATACTCATCTCCCCACTGCAATAAGCAGAACATCTTCAAACTATCTCCTCCCTGGGCCACTTTTGTTGTTGTCTGAGCTGATCTACATTCTGTGATTCTTAATAGCTTCCCTTTCAGAGAATGACATGTTCTTCTGGTCTCTTCCCTCTCTTCTGAAATAGAGTTTTTTTTTTTTCTGATTAGAAAAATAAAACATGTGTGCCTTTTTACTTATTGATAAAGTTCTTTAAATGGTAAAGTCATTAACCCTTTCCTGTGCCACAAATATCTTTTTCTTTCCCAGTTGGCTATTTTGTCTTTGATTTTTGTTTATCAGTTGCTTTGGGATGTGCTAACATTCCTTTAATGATGCTTCCAAATATGTTGACATTTTCCTTTGTGATTTTAATGCTTAGAGAAAGTCTTTCCTCATCCCAGATCAGACAAATACTCATCTATATCCTCCCTGAGTGATGAGGGTGGCATTCATCCACCTTGCCCCCATTCCAGTTCTTTTGGGTTCCCTTTTTGCAGCCTCCATGCAGCCCCTCCCCCTGCAGTTAACACAGCCTTTCTTTAATGGAGGCAATCAGTCTGGAGCCTTATATATGCTAATGAGGTCAACCTTTCCTCCTGTCATTCTTTAAGCCACTTTGAAAAAGGACAGCTTAGAGTCATCCCTTCCCCAGATGTCCTATCTCCTATTTCTTTTTTTTTTTTTTTTTTTTATTGTTGGGGATTCATTTATCTCCTATTTCTTAACCTCCTTCCTTAGCTGAGAGGAGAGAAAGGAGGGAAGGAAAGTACTAACTTCAAGTATTGGAGGCTACCTATTGGAGGTTACCCCATTTCCAGTGTCCACTTTTCACCTCTCCTCAGCAACTACATTTTTCCTTAGGTCCAAATCCAGAGCTCCCAGTTAATGGAAAGTCCCCAAGTATTTAAATGCCCAGACTTGAACGAAGTCACGCGGCCAGCAGCCCGAGTTCCCCCAGCAACCGCCAGGCCAGGCTCGCTGCATCTTCTCCATCACCGGCATGGTTGCCATGGAGACACAAGCACTAAATTGCTTTGCGTGTTTGGAAGCTGAAGACCTCAGCTTTGACGCACGTAGCCTAGAAATCGATTGACCTCCAATTAGGTTTGTGTTGTTTCCTTGAGGCATCTTTCTGGTTATATCTTGCCTATATACTCTTGAGGACTGCGTTGGAGAGATATTTGAGTATTTGGCTCAATTTTTGTAAAAAAATTTTTCTACCTTGACTTAATCCAAAAAAAGACTTAAGGTGGCTTAGGAAGATACACTCAATACTTGAAGAGAGCCTATACGGATGTAAGGGAGAAAGATGAAGCAACAGAAAAATAAGGGTAACTGGTGAAGAAGTAGTAACAGCCAATAGCAGGAAATCACCTCTTGATAAATGCTGGTCTCAAATTTGGCTTTAACCTTTCATGGCAAATAAAAGGGAGACATGATCAGTTAAAAGACTCACAGATAAAAGTAAAGTGCTTAATAGAAGCACGAATACTTTAAACCTTGAGGCTAAAAGTCCTTTTTTTCCCCTGGAAAAACTCATTAAAAAGATATCATATTTTTATTTCTATCACCTAGCATATTACTTGAAGTGGTATTCTAACCTCAGTAGGTGGTGTTTTTTTCTCAAAACCTTTACACTTCTGTTATTGTTACATAAAAAATACACTTTTTTTTTTTTTTTTTTTGCAGTTTTTGGCCGGGGCTAGGTTTGAACCCACCACCTCTGGCATATGGGGCTGATGCCCTACTCCTTTGAGCCATGGGCGCCGCCCAGTAATACACTTTTTTACAATGACAAAAGAGTACAAAAAGATTAAATAATCACAGAATACTAATGACGCCTTTAAATGAAAAATGTAAGGTATAGAACAATGTGTAAAGTATGATGCTACCATTGCATTTCTTGTATACCCAAGAAACAAGGCCAAGGGCCAAGGAGATTCTTCTCTGAAGTCTCTTTTGTCCTCTCGGAATATTGTGTATATGTAATAACTATTCAAAAAATTTTAAATGAATGACACACACATGCTACAGTGGTTAGGATAGAAAAATTAAGTATAGAAAAAATTTTAAAAAAATGTATGATCTAGATCTGACCACCTTTAACCTCTTTTTGAAAGTTTACTTTTGCCGGTGTAAATCAGTATAACTTTTCTGCAAGGCAGTTTGACAGTATGTTTCAAAAGACTTAAAATGTATAATATGTGCTTTGATCTGGCAATTCTACTTTTAGAAATGAACACTAAGGAAATAATAAAATGAGTGCCCAAAGATGCATGAACAAAGATGTATGTCAACACATTGGTTATGATGTTAAGAGAAAGGAAGAAAATTCTACATGCCCTGCAGTAGAGGACTGCCTAAGTAAATTATAAAACATCCATGTAGTGGGGCACTATGCAGCTGTTGAAAAGGAGGATGGAAATTTCTTTTTACCAAAATAGGCCCACAAGACTATTTCAAGCCTCACCAGTATACTCTCTCAGCACCCTATACCCTTTCTTCATTGCAGTTATTATGACTTAATTACATACATGTTAGTGTACTTATTTGACATCTACCTCTGCCCCAACACACACACACACACACACACACACATACACACACCCCAGATGGCCAGGCCCATGAAGATGAAAACTAAGCCTCTTTTACTCCTTATGGTATCCCAAGTACCTTGGCACATGATAGGTATTCAATAAATATTTATTGATTAATAGACTAACTGAATAAATGAATGAAAAATCAAGGCCAACAGGTCATTCCTTTAATTTCCCTCCTGTTCATCTCAAACTTCTCTGAATTTAAAGCTGAGCCTTCAAAACTTCCTGCAAATACTTCAACTTCTCTCTGGTCTCTATGGTAGCTACTTCACACCTTCCTGGTCCTTCAGGCCTGGACTGCAAGCCATCCCTACTTCTAGATGACGATATCATCTCTTACTTCCCAAAGAAAGTGGGAGCCAGCAAGTGTGAGGTCCTTCAGTGCTCTCCCCTACCTTTCTGGGCCTTACTATGTGAACTTCAGGCACCAGGAGAACATTGGGAACCCAAGCTACAGCGTGTTGGGTAGATTGATAGGAGGCAAAAACCAGAAATCTCACTCCTTTCTTTGAAACACCCTTTCTTTTTGTCATCAGATCTCTTGAAATGGTAGATTATTTTCTGCCTCCCATTCAGTCTGTCCTTGTTTGCGCTCAAGGGCACAGTTAAATATACTGCTCTACACACTTTTACCCATGCAAGGTCCTTTAATTTTTTTTTTCTTATTTTCCCTTTCACCTTCAATCTCCACTCTCATTCCTCTTTAATGATATGTGCTCTTGGAAATATAAGTTCTTTGAAAAATATGTAGTATTTAATGTATCCACGTACTTTTAATTTACATAAATGGTATTGATCCATTAACCATATTGTTTCTTTTTTCCATTGACACTGTTTTGAGGCTTATCCATGCTGCTATGTGCACATCTTTTTGATCACTTCTGTTTGACTTGGCACTCATATGCCACATTTTACTTCTCTGTTCCACTAGCTCTTTATGACCATAAATAATGTCACAATGAACTTCCTTTAACTTCCCCCTATGGATCTGGGCAAGAATTTCTCTAAACCAGCAGTTTCCAAAGTATGATGGTCACAAACCCTAGAGTTATTGAAACCCTTTCAGAGAATGCTCAATGTCAGAGCTGTTTCCAAGACATTATTTGTCTTTTTCATGAGGTTGATGTTTGTACCAATTGCAAAACTGCTGCTACCTTAGCATAAATCAACGTACTAGTAGTCATTGTGTTTTTCACCATCACACACCCTCAGAAGAAAAAAAAAAGCCACCAGTCTTATGGAACCGTGGCTTTGATAAAGCAGTAAAAAATATTAATTTTATTAAACCTCAACCCTGGAGTCATGTCTTTTTCATATCCTGTATGATGCAATGGAAAGAACACATAAAGCACTTCTGCTCCATGCTGAGTGTGATGGCTACCTAAAGAAGAGCACTGTGTGATTGTTTGAGGTATGAGTTCAACAGGCCTCCTTTTTCATGCAGCATTATTTTTAGTTGAAAGAACAACTGACAGCTAAACTATGGTTAGTTATATTTGGGTATTTATTTAGTGGACATTTTTCTCAAAGATGAGAGAAGTGAGCCCGTCGCTTCAAGGAAAACAGCTGACAGTATTTGTCGCCAAAGATAAAATTTGAACTTCCAAGTGAAAATCAGAATTTTAGAAAACTTGTTTTTGCCACCAGGGGCTCAACAGCTTCCCAATTCCTAGAGGCTTTCCCTTCCACTTCTTAATTCTTTTTGACTTGTTAGGATTTTCCAGTCCTTCCTGAAAATCCTCGTATCTTGTATGTTAGGATTGCTACCTGGCCTAGCCTGCTAAGGCCTCATGCATGACAGCGTGCATCGCCTTTGTCTGCCATGTTGCAGGAACGCTTTGGTCTGCCTGTCAGGGAACTGCACAAATGCCGGACTAGTGCATCAGGAAGGCTGCCATTGCAGAGCAAGGCAGAGATGCAAAAAGTCATGACACAAAACTTCACCATCAGTGCTCCCTGTTCTTCCCCATCCTCTCTATTCAAACTGGACCATCTCATCTGTTCTTTGGCTTCATATACTCTTGACAGCTAGTGACTGTTCCATTTATATATCCATCCCTGCTCCAGATACTGTATCTCCACCACCTCCCAGACACAAATACTGAGTCCAAGCTGAGCTCTCTCCTCTTTGTCACTATACCTGCCCATCTTGGAGGGCTCCCTAGCTCAGGAAATGGCATCATTCTTTCTATCTCCACATCACCACTGCAGTCTGTCGTCCCTCTCCAGCCCCACTGCTCTACCCCAGGGAAGGTCCTCATCCAGATCCCTTCCCTGGCCTCCTGACTGGTCAGCCTTCCACATTGCAGCCACCACACTGATCTTCAGGTCACTTCTTACCTAAAAGCTTCCATGGCTCTATCACCTTCAAGATATAATCCACACCTCTTCCATAACATTTAAGGCCTCTATGGTCCAGTTCCAACTACCTCATCTTCTACCTGACTGCACCAGATCACTTCTTTTTTTTCCCCCAAACACCAGGAATTTTCATACCATTATGCTCTTGCTCAAAATGTCCTCTTTGCATAGAATATCCTCTCCCCAGCTCTCAATTTACTGGCAAATGTTGCTTCATTCTTTAGGAACTAGTTGAGTATCACCTTTTCTTGACATCCTGCCTTTCTTCTGTTAGAAAGAATTCAACTCTGGTTGCTGGCCAGCAATGAATGGATGACTAGAGAATGAAACTGAATTCCATCCAATGAGGGCTGGAACCATTGAGTTCCCAGAATTCAAGCTGATGCCTAAAGGGAATAATCTTAGCAATAGTTAACATTTATTGAGCACTTACCATGCCCCAGACCTTGCTTTATGTACTTTATATGCATTCTCATTTCAGTCCTCAGGCAACCCCAAACTAGCAGTATCCTCATTTTAGAGATGAAGAAACCAAGGCCCAGAGTCATATCAATGATTGTTGGTCTTCAGTGAGTGGCAGATTGTTGATCTGCTTCAGAACACTTTCTTGCCACAAATGGCAGAGTAAAGACAGAATCTAGAATCAGTGGCAATTGTGTCTCTCCCTCAGACAGAGGGGAAAAATGTGCATTTGACATCAGAAGTATGAGGCCATGTGATGAAGGGCAGAGGCCAGTCTTTGAAGTCCCTCTAGCTATGTGATGTTAAGCCAGTTCCCTAACCTCTTTGAGCTTCAGTTTCCCAATGTGTGAATTGGGGTTAAAAACTAATAATAATAATAATAGGCTTCCTTGTAGGTTTGTAGTACAGATGAACTATGAGGAATGCAGAAGCAAGGTGTCAGGTACATGGGCTCCATCAATGTCAATTCACTTCCTTCCCTCCCCAGCACCCAAGGAAAAAAATATAGTATGGCAAAACTCATACTACATCAGGAATCAGGGGAGTTGTGCTCTGACCCTGATACTGCTAAGGCTGTGCAACCTTCAACAAGCCACTTTCCCTCTCTGGGCTTTGATTTCTTACTACATTTACAACATAAGGAAGTTTTATTTTACAACTGTTGGATGTTTCCATTTTACTTCCTTATCCAGCCACTCAAAAATGAAAAGAGAAAAAAAAAAAAAAACACCAGGAGAGAACTGGGGGAAAGGTCAGGTCATGCCAACATGGAGTGCTGTGTCTTATGGAACTTAGGCATATGTGACAGCAGAAAATATTTCCTAAAGACACAGCCTTTGGACCCTGGTGACCTGGAAGGAAGATCAGGGCTCCTCATCAACAGTTATAAAACCAGCTCCTTGCCCCCACCCAAAACTTCAAGGAGATGCTCCCACAGGCATGGACCTCTCTGCCAAGGGCAGGCAGGTCTTGAGTTGATTCAGGGGCCCATCTGCCTGTTGCCGTGGCAACATTCCAGCACGCTTTGCATAGTGACAGGGATGCTAGGCTTTGCTAACCAAGTGCTATGTAAAGGACTTCATGTCTTTGGCAGAGACAATTCTGCCTTCTTTTTCACACAAATAACTCTGGGGGCTGTGAGGAGGGATTTGGCAAGTCACTTCCTCTGTCTTGGCCTGCACCCTTGGGCTTTCCTTGAAGGCACAAGTTGGCAGCATTTTATTTGTCTATTTCCAAATATACCATTACTACCCTCCTCTTGTCCCCCCCCAAAGGAAAGAATGGTTTTCCCCTTACTTAGAGCTCTGGTGAACTAAGCATGTTTATGAAAACAGAGAGGAATGGTCTGTTTTAATCACTCACATACTTTTGGCTGATTGCTGGGTCAAATAGTCCTTAATCCCTCTTTCTTTGTTCAGAATGCCCAGTGATTTTCAGGATTGAAATGGGAAGACCCTATATTGTCTTGATGAATGATTCCTTGGAGCAGAAAACATAATTAGAATTCTGAGTAGGCTGGGAAGGAAACCAGGCCGACTTGGATGAATCCTGCTTTCATCCCTTACAAGCAGCTGTATTATCTTGGGCTAGTTATTTAACTTCCCCTGGCCTCAGTTTCCTCACATGTGCAATGGAAATGATGATACTGGCCTTACATGGGCATTATGATGGGATTGTTATGAGGTTTAAATGTGTCTTATGCTTGCCTGCTTCTCTGTTTCCATCACCCTGCTCCTGGTCCAACATCTCTTGCCTAGGCCAGTACAATGACCTCCTGATTTCCCTGTTTCTACTGAAACTCCTCCAGCCCATTGTCCACATAGCAGACTTGGTGGTCTCTTAAGCATTGAAATCATATCCTGTCATTTCCTTGCTTAAAACTCTCTAACGGCAGCTCAGGCCCATAGCTCATTGGTTAGGGTGCCAGCCACATACACCCGGACTGGAGGGTTCGAACCCTGCCCGGGCCTGCTAAACAACAATGACAACTACAACAAAAAAATAGCCAGGTGTTGTGGCAGGCACCTGTAGTCCCAGCTACTTGGGAGGCTGAGGCAAGAGAATTGCTTAGTTCAAGAGTTTGAGGTTGCTGTGAGCTGTGATGCCATGGCATTCTACCAGGGGCAACATAGACTGTCTCAAAAAAAAATTCTCTAATGGCTTTGCATTGCACTTCAAATAAAATTCACCCCCTTCCCCTCACCTCCTCCACTCTAGACACGCTGATCCCCTTTCCATTTCTCAAAGACATCAAGGTCCCTCTCACCTCATGGAGTTGGCACTTTCTCTTCCCTCTGCTGGCTCCTTCTAATGCTCAGCTCTTAACTCAGAGAGACCTTCTCCAACCACTCGTCCAAACTAGCTCCCCATATCTGCCCCACCCCTTGCTCTTGTATCACCATACTAATTTCCTTCGTGGAACCTCTCACAAGTTATCTCGACTGTGGTTGACTGGGTATTTGGTTATTGTCTGTTTCTTTTGCCTGGATTGTAATCTCCTTGCATCTAAATTGTTCATCTCTCTATCCCTCAGTGCCCAGCACAGTGCCTAGATATAACAGGCTCAATAAATCTGTAAAATGAATGAACGGCTGAGGCAGGCAGAGCATTGAAAACAGAGCTTGAAAGATAATAGAGGACAATAAATGTTCCATCGGGTTTGCTAGACCTGTGGACTCCATGTCATCTTTTGAGATACAGGAAGAAAATAGTATTTCTACTGACACTCATCTTCATCACATTTTAATCTCCCTGTTTTATAATTTATAAAATTGATCAGCATAGTTGTACATGTTTATACATAAATATACACATATGGGGGTATAAGCTCAAAAATACTTGGAGACCACAGCTGGTGGGAATAAAACTGGCAGACTGTTAGCAGAATGTGAACTACCAATAGGTTGGGTTAGGCCAGTAGAGAGATTTATCAGATTGGAGGCTGACTGGTTTGGGGACTGGGGTGAGGGTAGGTAGCATGTATGCTCCAGGTCTCCACCACACCCTATCACTTCCTCGAGCCTACTTCACAAATGCCCTTGACCTTCTTGACCTTTGGAGACATGTGAATTTCCAACCCCAGTGAAGTTGCAAGTCGCTAGAGAACCTTCTACTGTGGAACTTGGTGCTGGTTGATCCCCAGGGGCAAGTACATGAGAAAGACTGAGGCTCAGGAGCCTCCTGAGGGCATTGGTTGGGGCTTCCCATTTCTGTGTCCTCTGTAAGCAGAAGGATGCCTGCAACAGAGTGGGTGCTCCAATCATTCATGACCACACAGTGCATAGAATAAGTCCCTCCAAGTGTCTGAGATGAGAGGACCCTTAGGGAGCAATTAGACTCATATGTTTCACTGCTCAGGTAGAAACTAAACAGGGTTGAGAGTAGCCAGGGCCTGCTTAAGGTCCCAGAGCTTCTAGCCAGCACTCTTACCCCTGTACTTCCCTCTCTGCTTAGCTTCTGGGATGTATACTCATTTATGATCCGGGCCTTGGCTCTTTCTACTCCCTTGGCCTTGGCCTACTACTCATAGCACAAGCTCTCAGAAGGCACTGTGGATTTCTCACTGGGACAGGAGCCAAAAAAGCAAAAATATCCCAAATCACAATTCTATATCCTCACACCTTCCTTAAACCCACTTTTTATATACCTGCAACCCCTTCCTTTTATATTAAAGACTTGTCTGCCCTCCAGTCACATTGGCCCAAAATACAAAGTGTTCAAATTCTCTTGAGTGGGGGCTACTATGAGTCAGGAATTTTTAAAAAAATAAACTTTTGTGGCTCAGGCCTGTAATCCTAGCACTTTGGGAGGCCAAGATGGGTGGCTCACTTGAGCTCATGAGTTCAAGACCAGCCTAAGCAAATGCGAGACTCCATCTCTAAAAAATAGCCGGGCGTTGTGGTGAGTGCCTGTCTCTAAATAAATAAATATAAAAATAAAAATAAACTTTTAATGAGCAGCTAACATACACAAAAGGTCCCAGAGCTTCTAGCCAGCACTCTTACCCCTGTACTTCCCTCTCAAAAAGTGTACACAAAAAGTGTACACATTGATGAATATTCACAAACTCTATACACCCATGTACACACTTCCCCAGTCAAGAAGTTGATGGTGGCCAGGACTACAGAAGGCCTCCTCAAGATGGTTGTGAACCACTGCAGATCTTCCCTCCAATAGCCCTCTGAGGAAGATATAAGTAGTTCAATCCAATTTACAGATAACAAATTATTTTTCCTTAAACTCATTGAATTCTGCCCAGAATATTCAAGAAATTACACTTTTCATGAACTTGGTTTCCACCCCTACAATTATTATTAGATTCTAATATACATTTGAATAAATGCATGCCTTTTAAACTTAGAAAGATAATGTATGTATTTCTAAAATTCTCCTTCATACAATCAGCTCACATACCACTAGCAAACATGTATCACATTTCAGGGAACATTATACTGTGGAAATTAACACAAGGGGAAGGCTTTTACATTTGGGAAGATCAGAAAAGCTGTCATGCAGGACCAGGAGGCATATGCAATGGACCTGAAATCTATGGAGAAGATACGGCCATGCAGAGGTGAGTTAGATTCTGGCTACGAGGCTCAGAGAAAGCTTCAAGGAGGAGGAGACATTTGAATTGGGCCTTGAGAAATGAGTATGATTTTCACAAGCAGAGGTGGAAGTGGAAGGAAAAGCTTTCCAGGCAGAAGGAATAGAATATAGAGAATACTTCGTTGGTGCTGGAAGAGAAGTTCATGCTTCAGACTTGAGAGGCCATGATCAAAATGCAGTTGGAAAGTGTCTCCAGGCCCAAGACAGAGGGAGTTTGCTTTCTTGGGTGCACAACACATGAGTACTACCAAAGGAGGCTGCTGGCAGGCTATGGCCTGCTGGAGTCAGAGCTGGAGCTGTGCATTAGAATTCACTTCTCCTTATGGAACATGACCCCAAAATGCACACCAAGATAGAGTACATGCAAGTCATGGCAGATGGGGCTGGCAGAGTGAAAAAGAGTCAGGCTTAGAATCAGCCTAACTTGGGTTTAAGTCCCAGCTATGTCACTTTCTAGCTCCATCTTCTTCCCTTACTTCTGTTTCCTCATCTTCACCATGAAGCCTAACAATCCACATCTGACAGGGTGGTTGTGAGGCATATGTGAGAACATGTCCCAAGGCTTAGGTCTGGGGATCTGTTTGGAGATAACACTCTCTACCCCACTTCGCTGTCCACTCACTTCCCTATTCCTGAGAATAGAGGGATACAACAATAACAGTGAACATTTAGCGCTTTTACTTTGGGCCCCAAAGTTTCTTCTTTCAGGCCTCGGACATCTCCGTCTCCTCTCCTGCTGTATCTAAGGCACCAAGCAGGGTAAAGGGTCAGCCCAATAGTGGGGCCTGGCTCTCTCTGCCCTATAGGCAGGGCTGCTCCTGGCTGGGCTCAACTTGCACGTATGCCAGAAAGAAGCCATTTCCTCCCCAGACAGCATGTGAAGACATCACAGGGTGTCTATCCTTCTTAAAGCCACCGTACCTCCCTCCCTGAGCATAGTACTCAGTGAAAAGGGTAGGTAACGTTTCCAGCACCTTTCCACAGACAGTGATCTTACATCAACGGACTCTCCAGAACAGCTTCCACCAGCATCCCACCCACCCTGGATGTCTTCCCTGATGAATAATGAGTGAAAAAATTTTGAAAAGACTATTGGATTGGTTGGGTCACATGAATCAAGAGTGTGGAGCTTTCAGGGGATCACCAGGGAGCAAAGGAGAGGTGGGAGGAAGAAAAGGGGGGGAAATCTGCATGAGCAGGGTAGCTTGGCCCATACCCCTTCATCAGCAAACACTAACTGATCCATCTTCTTTCCCAGGCCCATGGCAAGGCATAGCTTCAAACACCAAAACTGGTAAAGAATAAAATGAGTGAGTAGCCCAGACTGAGCAGAAAGGTTTCTTTCAGGGAATAAGAAGAGAGAAGGTGATGCAGTCAGATGGGGCTGGTTCTGATATAAAAGCTTCGAGAGCTCGCTCTGGCTGTTGTGTGATGAGCAGATTATAGGATGCAGGTAGCACAGTGAAGAGGATATTCCAAGGGAGAAATGACAGCAGCTAGGACCAGGGTATGGGAAGTGCTCAGATCTGACACCTTCTAAGGAATAACTTACAGAACTCAGTGAATGCATAGAGGAGAGAGAGGAAAGTGGTAAAGACATTTAAAAGCAATTCCCCGTCCACTTTAGATGATAAAGAGGGACAGGGTGGAGAAAGTACTGAATTTGGAGATAGACAGGGGTCCAAATCCTGGCTGCCATGTGTATTAGTTGGGCTCGTTTAGCCCAAAGGAATACGTGATCCCAGCAGATGTTAAAGTATGCACTGGCTGTGGCCACGAGGACACAACTGCCTGGGTGAGGGAAGCTTAGGAGACTGCAGTGGGCCTTACAGAGAAGAGGCGGTGAGGACATGGGACATGGTGTATGGACTCCATGGATGACAAGAGGAGGGAGAGGAATGATGAAGTAGAGGGGACACAGGGAGAAAGGAGGGGTTCTGTGTCTACTGTTCTCTACTGTTGCTTTTTCTCCTATGGGAACAAGTTCAGCATAAGGGTAGGCTCAGTGGAAGAAGCAATAGGGACCTTGGCCAAGTTGTCTTCCCTCTTCTAGCCTCCCTTTTAGGTATCTATAGAGTGGATTGAACTAATAGTATCTACCTGACAGGGTTGTTGTGAGGAAGGTCTGGATGATGTTTAAAAAAAAAAAAAAAAAACATTTTGAGGAGGGCTTTTGTAGTCCTGGTCACGGTCAACTTCTTGACCTGAGTAGTGGGTACACAGATGTGTCCAGTTTGTGATCATGCTCATTCCTCAGCCCCATACTCCCGAAATACTTCCAAAATGTGCCTGTTCCTATTCAAGTTTCCTCATCTATAGTCCCTAGGACTATAATCTCGGGTCCCAGGCTGACAACCCAGTTGAATTCAATTCTCTTGACTTTCAGAATCTCCCATGAGTTTTAGAATCATTTCAAGAGGTCACAGTTCTGTCTTTTACAGCATCTCTAAGCATTTTTTAGTCCTAACAAGACTTACTCCTAGGACCTATCACAAGTAGATAGAAGGACGGGGACTAAATGTTTCCCAAGCTTTAGTTATTCACTTACCACCTTCAAGAACATTCAAGAATATTTTACCATGTTCATAAATCTGCATTATTTATACCACATTCATAAATCTATTTTCCCAAGATGTTTCACTTCTAATTCTTCATACTTGATCCCGGACCTCTATTTCCTAAGCCTTCTTTTCTGGTCTCAGGTAGGTCCCCTTGGAGGCCTCCTTCTACATTCCACAGTGAGTAGCAATGCCGGGTCACACCATCCTGAGATTCCTCTGTATAATTATGTGTTGTCCCCACTAGGCTGAGAGATTCTGAGAGTCAGTAGCTTGAGGAATATTTGTGGAACTGTTGAAGAAAACAGAACAGACTGTTGAAAGCTGGGGCCCCAGCAGGAGAGGTTCCTAGTAGGGGTAATATTCCAAAATAGTTAATGGTACATCCTTCTCCTGTTTTTTTTTTTTCATCCTTCCCCTTTCTGTGTATAGCCAGGTCTTCATCCTTTACGACCCAGTTCAAGCATAACCTCCTCTGGGGAGGTATCTCTAGCTCTTTCAGACTGAAGAAGTTTCTCTTGGATAGTCCCACAACATTATTGATCCTTCCCTGTATTGTCTTGGTCTGTGGATGTGTCAATCTCATCTCCTTAGACAGTGACTTACACTTCTGTGTCCCCAACACTAGCCCAAGGCCAGGCCAGAGCAGATCCCTGGGAACTGTTTAAAGAATGACTGAATGACAGGGTGGGTGAGTGATGGATGGATCCCGCTTTAGATCTCTTGCCCCAAAGTCAGAAAGTTCTGCTTTTTGGGTGCCCCAAGTCTGCCACACTGAAGCTCTACCTGTACCTTACACCCACAGTGCTCCATGGCCATGACTGTGACAGCCAGGCCCCTTGTCCCAGTGAACATGAGTCTGATGACATCAGTGCTGAACAGTGCCATGACTCGCTTAAGTAAGGGAAGCTGTCTAGCTCAGGAGAGTTGATTCCAAAAGCCATGGCCCTTCCTCGCTGCCAGGCTGCTGGGGCTGGAATGGGCTGCTGAGCCAGCATCACCTGCCCCGTGTCACTTATCCCACAGGGCTGCAGCAGTCACAGCGAGCAGCTGCGTATGTGTGTCTGTGTGTGTGAGGAAGCGCACTCGTGGATTTGCTGTGGGACTTCATGAGAGGAGCCCTCTCATTGGCTGCCGAGGGTCCCAGTTCCAGTGCGGAAATCTCTGGGCGGCCAGCTCTGCCCTCACCTGGGAAGGCAAAGCAAGAGAGGGAGAGAAGAGTGGAGTGAAGCTTCAGGTGTGTCTGAGAAGACAACAGGTACACCTGGTGGCCACATTGGGCATTCCAGAGGCATCTGGTTGTGCCAGCTCCAAGTCTGCAGCCTGGCAGCCTCATTTTCTGCCCAGATTTTCCCAGATTTCTGTCAGAACTGAGCCCAGAGCCCATTGGCAGCTGTCACTTACAGAGCTGGATCTGTCCCCCAGTGGAGCAGGGAGCTATGTCACTTAGAATTCCTGGGTAGCACATTCCTTCACTAGTCCCTGTCACACTCCCAGATTAGGCTCTGTTATTGGCCCCTCGCTCCTGCAAGCTTCTGCAGACAGAGCGAGTGAGAGAGCGAGAGAGCGAGCAGCAGCAGGAATGACAGCGCTGAGAGCAGAGGCAGCCAGGGACAGTGAGGGTGGGCGAGTCGGGTCCTGGAGGGTGCCTGTGCCAGCCCCGTCTGCACAGGCAGATGAGCTAGGGGCCACACTCAGGGCTCAGTAGGGTTCCTCTTGGAACCTGGGTTGCTCAACCTGAGTGGAACACTGAGAAAAGGGGAGGAGGAAGGGAGGAGGGGGAGAAGGAGAAAAGGGAGAGAGAGAGAGGGAGGGAGGGAGGGAGAGAGAGAAAGACTGAGAGAAGCTTGTAGCAGGCTCTAGTCCAAGTGAGAGGGTCAGATCTGTAAAATTCTGTGCTAGGGGCACAAGTGGGATTTGGAAGAGCCATGTGTGTGAGAAGCGAAGCTGAGGTGATGTAAGCACCTGGGGAGGAGCACAAGCGGAGGAGGAGGAGGAGAGGAGGAGGAGGAGGAGGCAGCAGCAGCCGTGGTGGCTGCCAGTCCAGAACAGAATGATGGGCAACTCTCACCACAAGCAACTGAGGAGTAAGAGCCAAAGCAGGATGCATACAGCAACAGGTACTCTCTTCCCTTCCCTCCCTTTTCTGGGGGCTCCTACAGCCAGGGCCTCCCCACTGCTGTTGTGCAGCGCCCTTGACCCTTGGTGTGACTTGCAGGGGCTGGCAGGGGGTGGGGAGAGAGCCAGAGAGGGATGTGGGTGAACTCTCCCAGCTCGCCTGCTCCCATACCAGGCTGAATTGCATAAGTCAGAGCTCTCTGAGCTGGGAGGGGCTGGCCCCTTCACCAGCAACCCCGGGTAGCCTCTGGGGGGTGGCTGGAGTGTCAGGGAAGTGAGCAACGTGCCAATGACTGAAGTTTATTGCTAGGACTGTGCTTTCTCCCTGGAACCAGTAGGCAGAGTCTTGGAACCATGCATGGCTTATCTTTTACAAGCCTCCTTTGTTATTCAAACCTTTGTCTCCCCCCAGCTCGCATCCCCACCCTGAACATGTACACCTACACCTCTCCTGGCTCTACCTCATATGCTGCATGCACAAAATGATCCAGACAGATCAGCTTCTTGCTGTGTAATGCCCTCCCCCCACCTCTCTGCCCCAGCCCTGACTGAGAGCTCGCCTCACTGTATGGGGTGAGAGGAGCATTTGCCGGCCTTGAATGTGTTGCCGCCCTACCCCTGGTGTGCACTGCTTTTGCCCCTTCCTTGCCTCTCTCCAGATGTGAACTCAAGGGTGCTGACATAGTTTCCCCCAACAACTCCTTCCTGGATACTGACATGGAAATCAGGGTCTGGAAACTTTTCCTAGGTTGCCTTCCCAGGCAGTGCAAGAGCAATGTGGAAGCAACTTCTCTTGTCCTATCCACCCTCCTCCCACCAACTCTTTGCCTCCTGCCTAGCCCTTGGCCACTCAGAAGCACCTTCCGCTACTGCTCAGATAAGGCTTCACGCACAAGGGCTGGGACATTTTCTCTCTGTGTCCTCCTCCCACTGTCTAGATGGTGCCCCTCTTCTCCCTTGTCAGCACTCCTTGTCACAGAGTCTGGGTGTTCCCTTTGTGCCTTTTTGGGAGGCTTTTCATCCACCATTCAAGCCAGTGGGAAGGTATGGAAAGTTTTTTGGCCAGGTTTAACTCAAGTTTACCATAAGAAAGCAATAAATGGATTCGTGTGTTGCTAAAAGTATGCCATGCTCAGGCCTAAGAGGGTTACCCCTGCCACTTTCTGGGGACTCAGCTGGCCACACAATTGAGGTTAGTTGTCCAGGACCAACCAGTCCCAGAGGCAGCCCTAGAACAGAGGTCTCACATAGTATGGTAGAGAGGGAAGCTATAGGAAATCAACTTGGGATGTGCTGGCAGGCAGGGACACACTTACTGGGGCCCACCTGTCAGAGTAGGACTTTGGCCTCTGGGGTGGGCTGAATTTGGGCCTCTGGTGGAGTGAGCCAATGACAAAGATTCTGGGCATTGAAGTTTCTTCTAGGGACACTCTTTTCTAAGGGCACCATTAGGTGAATGGCCCAACCACCACCTCATAGCATCCTGCTTTTCTGCCATGGACCTGGAAGCTCAGGACCTGCTAGTGTTACCTTTGAGATGCTCTGTGTAGCCCAGTATAGGAACTTGAGGATAATTTTCCACACAATTACTAGTGGAACAGCTTGGGCAGTTACTGGCTACTGTCTCATTTCTTAGAACTTGCTTTGTGTCTTTAATTACAGCTCCAATCCAGAGTCATCCTGGAGGCAGTAGCCATGGGAGCAGCCTCTGGCAGCATGAGGAGGGGGCCTCATAACCGCTTCTCCCTCCCTCTCCCTTCCACCTCCTGTCCCTCACCTTCCCTCAGAACCACATCTGCTCACTTATTGTCCCTGGGTGGTCCCTGAGGCGCTGATTGAACACTAACTCTCACTGGGCTAAAATGGAAAAAGGGTAGTTAGCCTCCCGCCCAGGGGCTGCTCAAGGCTGGCCAAGGAGAAGAGACAAGCACAACAGACAACCATCTCTCAGAAATTATATTTTCCTTAATACAACTTAGAGACCTTCCATGTTGGGCCTTACCTTCTTCTGCAGCCTTACCTGTGTTACTTTCTCACTTTGAACTTGATGATCCAGCCATCTTCAATGACATGTTTCTCCAAATTCACCCATTCAGCATTTCCGTGCTTTCACAAATGTACTTTCCTCTGCCTAGAAAAACTCCTCCACCCAACCTCCATCTTCTGGCAATTTTCTGTTCATCTTTCAAAACCCAGATCCAGTGTCACCTCTTCTCTAAAACCTTCTTTGACTGACCTCCTTCCTTCATCCAAAATTAATTAACAGAGTCCCTCACTCTCTCCTCTGTACTAATTTGGTAGCTTTTACATAATTTTATCATTGCTGGTTTTTTATTTTTGTAGTTGTTAATTGAATGTTTATCTCTCCAAGTAAAAGATGAACATTTCAAGGACAAGGGCTATAATTTGTTTACCAAGAGATGGGAAACACTCTGGTGCCTCTTATCAAGAGGCGGGAAAGAGCCATCAACCAGGACTTAGAAGGCTTAGGTTCTGGTCTCTCTTGCCTGTGGACCTGTGGGGTGATCTTGGGCAAGTCATTTCCTTCTGCTACCTCCATCCTTCAGCTACGAAAAGCTAAGGATCCTTAGGGGAATCCTTAGCACCTTCCCAGAGTGGTTTGAGAAGATGCAGTGTGAGATAGGTAGGAAAGGTTTTAGAAAGTTGGAATGGCTTTTTGAAAAAAGCTGAATATGATTACTGAAGGGGGAAACAATATGTATGTATGGGCCTTTACCTGGAGGCCAGAACCAGAAATGAGGCCAGCATGTCTAGGGAACTATGAGGACAGTCCTGTGCAAGAGAGAAGGAAGGAAAGAACAAGCCGCAAAGTGGTCTGGGGTGGGGCGGGACAGTCACAGCATGTGGAAGCCCAACAGGATCTTAGAGCATAGCTTGCTTTAAGATTGGAAACTGTGTCTGGCAATCTCATAAGTTAGGATTGATTTCTCACTAACTCTGGCAGCTAACTCTTGAGTAAGTACAGCCCTGCCTCCTGTAAATCGGTATGTGCCAGGGAGGAGGATATGTGCTGGTGCCTCTACTTCATAACATGTGCGTAGCTGTGCACATATGAACCATCTATTTCAACTAGTGTCCCACAGAGAAGGGAAAGAGAATCAATATTCATCACACACCTATTATATGCCAACACTTTTCATCCACAACTTTACTTAATCCTCAGAACCACCACCAGATAGGGATTATTGATACCATTTTACTGATAAGAAAACCTGAGACTCAGAGAGAGACCTGTCCCATGTCTTCACAAGAAAGTTGTGAAGCCAAAATTTGGACCCACATCTGCTGAGTCTCAAGTTGGCCTGTTGCACCATGCCATGTGCTTCTCTGCATCTTTGCATCTGTGGCAGGAGTTAGTAACCCTGGAGACCAGGTCTATGGCTCCTTTCAGGTAGGGCTAGAAAATTTCTATGGCAACAAGGGCTGCAGTGCCCAGACTGTTTGATTGTATGTTTGTATTCTTGGAATAATGGAACTCACTGGAGGCTCCGTGTTGGGTCCAGAAGCTAGAGCTAGGGATTCCTGAGCTAGTGAAGAAGTGGAAAATTCTTGAATTTAAGCCTAAGCCATGCCTTGAGAGAGGCTGCAGATCCAGAGAACTGGTACCTTGCTGGTTTCAAATAGCTCCCTTCTCCCAAGCAGCTGCACCAGCACTGGGAGCAAGGTGACCTGCACTTCAGGATGAAAATGCATCCACCATTCTCTTCTCTGTACCTAAACAAAATGAGGAAATCATCTCATTATGTTTACAAAGCATTTTTTATAGTTGACCTGGCCTTTTCATCTTCACAAGTTTATTGAATTCTCACAATTCTTGGTTTCAGTGTGATAGAAGCTAAAGTGTCAGAGACTTATAAGGGAGTCGCTTGGCCCCTATCCCCCCTGGGACCTATTTCCTAGCCAGACTCAATGAGCCCTTTGGAAGGTATGAAAGAAGTTAAAATTCTAGGCTACCTAGCAAATATTTCCTGGTGCTCCTTAGGCATCTCACAACTGGGAGCTATATTGGAGGCAGCAGTTCCTAGGGGTTAGGGGCAATTGTGATGCTCCAATATTTCCTGGCCAGGACTAAAGAAAAGCAAAAAACAGGTGAAAAAAAAAATTACCATGCTAAAACCAAACGACAGGGGAATGGCTAAATAAATATGGTGCATCCTACCTCACTGAAATATGGTGGAGTCACAAAAGAGCTAATTATGAAGATTATTGAGCAACATGGATGATATTTATAATGAAGTATAACATACAAAAGGCATAACACAAAACTATTTATTTGCTAAGCATTATAAACCCTGTCAAAAGTATGTCTGCACATGGTCAAGAATTGGAAAAGAACTGTGGACAAATCAAAACTTGATTTATTGTGAGTAGCAGGCTTGGTGAATTTTTCTTTCCCTTAGATTTCCATTAATGTTGTTATAATGTTGTTGTGCAAAGAATGACAAAACTATTAACATATAGAAAAATTGCACTGGCAGACCATTCTGTCAAGCTGAGAGACCAAATCATATCATTTCCCTGAGCCAGCAAACACACTTGAAAAACATGAATACTGGCTTGGCGCCTGTAGCACAGTGGTTACAGTGCCAGCCACATGCACAGAGGGTGGTGGGTTCGAACCCGGCCAGGGACTGCTAAACAACAATGACAACTGAAACAAACAAACAAAAAAATAGCCAGGCATTGTGGCGGGCGCCTGTAGTCTCAGCTATTTGGGAGGCTGAGGCAAGAGAATCACTTAAGCCCAAGAGTTGGAGGTTGCTGTGAAATGTGATGCCACAGCACTCTACCAAGGGTGACATAATGAGACTCTGTCTCAAAAAAAAAAAAACATGAATACAAAATTAGGTGTCTTTATGGAAAGAAGCAGCCACAAGGAATGGGGAGATGTATGAGAAGCCCCACATTTGAACTCAAACTCAGACTCTTATGTTGGGTCTTTAGAGGAAGTTATTTCACTCTTTGTATCCTCAGTTTCTTTATTGGCATTGCAGGGATAATAATAATAGCTGCCACCTCCTCACAGGGCTGTGGTGAGGAGCAAATGATCTGGGATGTTTTAAAGGGCCTTGTGAGGTGTAAAGTGCAACACAGAGTAAAGGCTTGTTGTAGTATGTATACAAATACTTTGAAACAAAGGTGTTAGGTACTGCTGTTCTCCACTGTCTCACCTCAGCTGACAGCAAAGAGAGCCTGGGTCTGTGCTATTGATTGGCTTCAGGTGGCACCCACCTTGTCGTCTCTGAGTTACTCGGTGCCTTTAAAATTTGATTAAGCAAGTGAAGTTTTCTGATTTTAGCTTTGGGTAGGGAATAATCAGGATACTATAAGGTTTTTTCTTCATCTAAAATGCTTAAACTCCAAACATGATGAAGACTTCCACAGCTCTTGGGTTCTCAACCAGTCTTGGCCAATTACAAGCTTTGTGTCTTTGAGCAAGCAACCTAGACTCTCAGAGCCTCCATTGTCTCCTCTGTCAGGTGGGATTAACAGGGCCTATCTCACAGGGTGGGCTTGAGGATGAAATTGGATGCTGCATATAAAGCGCCTGCTATGTAGTAATCAAGGAGCATGTGTGAGCTGCCATTGTTAGCAAGTAAGACTGTCAGAGGAGGAAGAGCCTCTAAGGATCACCTGTTCTAGGGGCTCTCAACTGGGTGTGAGAAGGGCATGGAGGGAGTCTTGGGGGAGCACAGTATGTATATATGGCCATGACGATCATTATTTTTGTATGTCAACATTGAAAAGTCTTCTGTGGGCTCAGCACCCGTAGATCAGTGAGTAGGGTGCCAGCCATATACACCAAGACTGGCAGGTTCAAGCCTGGCCTGGGCCTGCTAACACAGTGACAGCTGCAACCAAAAAATAACCAGGCATTGTGGTGGGTGCCTGTAGTCCCAGCTACTTGAGAGGCTGAGGCAAGAGAATCGCTTAAGCCCAAGATATTGGGGTTGCTGTGAGCTGTGACGTCATGGCACTCTACCCAGGGCCACATAGTGAGACTGTCTCAAAAAAAAAAAAAAAAAAGAAAAGAAAGAAAGAAAGAAAAGTCTTCTGTGGAAAAAGCAGACTTTTTGTCTTGATTATGGTAGGACTGAAGTATTTTAATAAGGGCAAGATGTACACTTACAAACCACTTATCCTCCACAAACCTTTCATTATATAAAAAAGATGTACAGAGGTGAGGTGACATTCCCAAGGTCACCCAGCTACAGAGATTAATGTGGGCAACAGTCTAACTTCTCCCTCCACCACTGCCACCATCACTGCCCAAGAGTTGTCCTGGTGACCTCTGGAATTTCCTCATTACTATAGTAGAGACACCCTGGGCCACATGGCCATGGTCATTTAACCATCATTAAGCTGGAAGGAACCAGACAAGGCTCTGGCATTGAAAAAAGACAATTGATACTTGAGACAACAAGGAAATATGTCCCTGGTAGAGGACCCTGCATACTGATGGATCAGCTCCTCATCATCCCTGGGCTGTACCTCCAAATAGTCTGGGCAAATGTGACTCCCTAAATGCCATCAGCATTCCTGTGGAGTGAATGGTGTTTGATAAAACCCTCATTTCAACAACTGATTTTCTCTTTTAAAAGCCAATCTCAGCCAGGCACAGTGGCTCACACCTGTAATCCTAGCAGTTTATAGGCTGAGGCAGAAGGATCACTTGAGGCCAGTAGTTTAAGACCATCTTGGGCAACATAGAAAGACCCCATCTCTAAAATAAAAAATAGAAAACTTAGCCAGGTGGGGTGATATGTGATTGTAGTCCCAGCTGCTCAGGAGGCTGGGGCAAGAGGATTGCTTGAGCCCAGGAGTTTGAGTGAGCTATGTAGTGAGCTATGATGACAGCACTGCCCTCTAACCTGGGCAACAGAGCAAGACCCTGTCACAAAAAAAAAAAATAAATAAAGTCGATCTCCTACCAAATTCTCATTCTACCAGAGCATGGATAAAGGAGTGTGGCATCCCAGGAGCAGCACAATGCTCCTGATTGCTCCCCGCCGTTTGGGTGGAGTGTGTTCTCTGAGTCCTATTCCTGGCATTGGAAAGGGTGGCACAGTGCCACCTCAGTGAATGCCTTTTGTGGAATTCACCCACCATGCCACACAAAAGATAAAAGGTACACACTGCCACTTTGAAATATTCTGACCTGCCTAGTAGCCTAGGCTTTGGGGATTTCTGACTTCTTGGGCTTAGCTCCCCACACTTGTGTCCACCCTGTTGCCAAATATAGCTGCTTCTACCCCCTCCCCAGCTAGACTCAGGCTCTTGACTACTCCACCCATGCATCATGACTATCTTCCTGGACATGTGCTTCAAACATTAGTTCCATTACCTGTCCCTTCTCTTCCTGGGGTGCTTCAGGGCCCAGCTTGGGGGACGAGAGCTGTCTGCTCAGAGAAAAGAGCAAAACTGAAAAAGTTGAAATCTCTTTTGATGGCCACCCAAGTGAGAGTCATGATCCACAGAGCCAAAGGTCACATTGCTAGGGCTGAGGATGAAGATGGCTCCCCACCCCCACAATCATCAGGCATCCAGGCTCCCAAACATAAAGTCTATATGCTGAAAACTTCTACACACCAGCCATTTCCCCTACCTGGGAGCAATAGTTTACCTTGACTCCAGCCAAAATAAATCCCAAAACCTGAGTTGGGGGAACAAAAGACAGATGGGACAACTGGGACTCTAAGTTATGGAGTCTTTTCATCTCAAGCCATGTGGCTCTGGCCATGTACTATGACAGTTCTTATAGCAAAAGCAGCCAACTCCAGCCCAGAGGGACCCTGGCTGTAGAGTGGATGACAAACTCAAGCCATGCAAGGCAGGCCAGTGGGAGAGCCAAACTCAAGGGTAGGGCCAGCAACATTTTAGAAGAGAGCCTGAGTCTTAGGGGGAAGCCCAGGATATCAGAGAGGCAATTAGGAGGGCTACTAGAAAATTCAGGCCAGCTCCTGCAGAGCTTCTGTGAGCCTGATAGTAGCCTGAGCACTTTGCAGGTATTGATTCATTTGGTCTATACAACTTTATGGTATAGGATAGATCCTTAAATTATCTGCTAAAAGAGATATATAGATTAGAAACTGTAGATTATATAACAGATCCATAGATTAGAAACTGAAACTCAGAGAGGTTAAGTAATTTACATAAGAACACATAGGCAGTAAATGGCAAGGCTGGGATTTAAGCCCAGGCAGCAGGGCTCCCAAGTCTGTCTTCTTAGCCCCTATGCTAATCTGCCTGCATGAGGGAAGTAAGATCGTCAGGCTGTCTTTGCCCTCTGCCCACTACCTGGGTTTTAAGACCGGACTTCAGTCTTCCCCAAGAATTAGTGTGATTGTTCTTTACCCAGGGAAATTGAAAACAGTATCAATGCCTGGATTCCACCCCTCAGAAGTTCTAATTTAAATGGTCCAAATGAAGTTCAGCCTTCAGTGAGTTCACAGCACAGGCTATAATGGCAGTTTTTGCAGAAGTTTCTCCACTTAAAAACACATGGCTTCTCTCCCATCCTGACAAACATCTAACTCCCATCCGTAGCTCTGCCTCTCCCTCTAGCTATGGCTCTATCTCTTTCCTCTCTAACCATAGCCAGACTTCCTGAAAGGTGTCTCTACTCCCCTCCCATTTCCCTCCTTAACCTGCTGCAGCCTGGCCTCTGTGAAGCCACCCTTGCCAAGGTCACCCTCTCAGTGTTGCTAAGGTGAACACTGACCACTGAGGCCTCAGCCTACTTAAATTTTTTAATGTAATTGATGATGTTAACCATTCCTTGCTCCTAGAAACTAGCCCTCTCCCTGTCTGGGGGACACAATGCATTCTCCTTGTCCAGATGTTTTTGCCTCAGTCTTTTTCAATGGCTTTCATACCATGCTGTACAAATACGTTTTGAAGGTTTTGACCCACGCATGAGCCCTAGCCTTGCACTCAAAGAGTTGAAGATCTCCTCAATACCAGTGGTTCTTGTCAGGAGAGACCTCCAACTCCTTCCCTCAAGCTATTCTCTTATCTTTCTGTACCCCTGGCAAAGGCAGAAAAGAGAATAAAACTCATGCTAGATCTCTTTCCACTCTGTGAACGAGAACCAGTGATGCCTCCCTTCCAATTAGAAAACGGACACTTGGACATGGGCTTGGTCCATCACCTGTGCTCATCCTGCCAGTATAGTCAGTTAGTACCCAGTAACAAAGAAGTCCCTTTATAATGAGCTTCTGCCACTTGCAACTTGTTTCCTGGGTCCTTGTCTTTCTAAACACATAGAAACAAATTTGAACAAGATATGTTTTCAAGGTTTTAAAGCCAGTGAGTCTCTCATGCTTTGTGCCCTGGGAAATAGGTGTTGCTAAAATATGTAATCTGCTGGCTGGGGTGGAGATAGAAGAAGAAGTGAGGAAGGTCGGAGGAATTCTCTTGATGCCATGACAAGCAAGCTCGGGCTCCTGTTCTCATTACTCTCTAGCTGATGGGCCTTTGGGAAGCCTCTTTCCTCTCTGAGCCTCAGCCTCCTCCCCTGTTAAATTAGACTGGTCATCTTTAGCTCCTCTGTTGTGGTGAGGATGATGTGAGATGACCTCTGCATGGTGTAGAATAGGTCCTTGCTAGAAGTTGGGGGAAATGAATTGAATTGTATCCAGCCATAGTTCACAGACTTGTTCCAGACCAAGAGAGAAAGTGTGTGTGTGCAAGAGAGACTTGCAAAAAACAAGGCCTATCTCTGTGTACGTCTCTCCTCTGGGAAGGAAGGGGCTTGCACAGTGACAATAGACCAGGGGCGCTGACTCAGACAGCCAGTTCCTGTTCATTTCCCTTCACCACAGGATAGCAGCTGAGTGGGAGGTCAGCCCTCTATGGGGCTCTGACTCGCCCTTTGGCTGAGAACCTTACTTAGAGAAGGACAAGCTCAGTTCACAAATAACTCCCCTCACTAGTCCACTGTGACTGGGTGATGGGACCAGGGTGGCTATGGGTGCTGGGAGTGGGAAAAGACAGAGAAACTTGCTTTTTGAATTCTGAGTTGCTTTCCCTGGGCTCGTCTGCCTGGTAACAACATTACCAGGCAAAGGAGTATAGATTAATGGGACCAAACTGATCCAGGCAAGGTGCTGAGAAACAGGGTTCAGGAAAGTCCCTGGGCACTCACTGAGGAGCCTAGGGATGGGGTTTGGAGCAGTGTGGAGCCCTTCAGTTACCTGCCCCCAGCGTGAGCCCAGCACACGCTTCTCTCTTGTATGAGGATTTGCTTGGATGTGGATTCTTGGTTGTCCACACTTGTAGGATGGAAAGAGCCGAGTCTATCACCCTCTTCTGGAGCCGAGGAGGTAAGTCACTGGGAAGGGTTGTGTGCTCAGCAGAGGGGAGAAGGGAAGGAATTGGGGCTCCAGGAGAAGGAGGAGGAACTTTCTATACTCAGAGCTATGCTGAGGCGGCCTGGACTGGCTTGGGAGGGAGTGGGGTCTCATACTAGAGGTATTCAAGGAGGGCCAGATGGCCACTTGGCAGAGATGCTATGAAGGGAATTTACTACTTGGTCACTCTGGAGGAGGAGAGGGTAGATATGATCACCTTCCAACCCTGGTATTCTGAAATTCTAAAGGGATGATATAAGTGATTGAGGAATTGTGTGTGTGTGTGTGTGTGTGTGTGTGTGTGTGTGTGTAAGAGATAACTGCATTCCTTATTTTTTTTTTTTTGAGACAGAGTTTCACTCTGTGCCCTGGGGTTGAGTGCCATGGCGGCTCACAGCAATGGGCTCAAGTGATCCCCTTGCCTCAGCCTCCCGAGTAGCTGGGACTACAGGTGCCTGCCACAACATCCAGCTATTTTTTGGAGACAGGGTCTCATTCTTGCTCAGGCTGGTCTCCAACTCCTGAGCTCAGAAGATCCACCCGCCTTGGCCTCCCAAAGTCCTGGGATTACAGACATGAGCCACCATGCCTGGCCTTTCTTACTTTCTATAAATCAACTTAACATGGATTCTGAGGCCTTGTTCCTTGTATGGTAGAAAAATTCCATCTCAGGCCAGGTATGGTGGCTCACGCCTGTAATCCTAGCACTTTGGGAGGCAGAGGCCAGTGGATTTAGGAGTTTGAGACCAGCCTGAGCAAAAGCGAGACCTCATTTCTTCTAAAAATACAAAAACTAGCTGGGCACGGTGGCACAAGCCTCTAGTCCCAGCTACTTGGGAGGCTGAAGCAGAAGGATTACTGGAGCACAGGAGTTTGAGATTGCTGTGAGCTATGATGATGCCACTGAACTCTACCCAGGGCAACAGAGTGAGACTTTGTTCTCCACCAAAAAAAAGAAAAAAGAAAATCCTATCTCAGTCAGTGTTAAGGCTTGACTGGACTCCGGCTAAAAGGCTGAATTTGTTTTTGCAATACTAATGCATGAAAGTAGGGAAAGACAAGGAAGGGCGGCTGTCACTGGTCGTCTATGTATATAGGTTATTACCAAGGGATCAAGTGCTTTCTAATCACAGTTTCAGTCAAACCTCTTGGCAGTAAGGCAAAATCAAGTTCAGGGTCCTATACTACATCAGGAACCCTTCTCTGGCTTCTGTGAAAAGGATAAGCCAGGTAGGGGAAGGTGATACCATAGTTACATGCCCTTGAAAATGTATGGAAGCAACTACTATGGTTGTGGAGCTGGCAGGACAGACTGTGAGTTCATGCTGTGTCTCAGGCATTCTAGTTGGTCCTTTGTAGCAGTAATATGCTCAAAAGGAGTTTATGAGCTAAAGTGATTTGTAAGGCAGAGTCCTGTAGGACCACGTGCTGTTTTGCATGGGAAAGAATCAGAGGAAAGTGGTCTTTGGTCTTCGAGGGGCTGTCACAGGGTGATGGGAACAGATGGGGTCTAAGTGGAGTCTCAGGTGGCAGAACTGAGGCCTGTGGACTAGGAGGAACTTTCTTTTCTTTCTTTTTTTTTTGAGACAGTCTCACTGTGTTGCCTTCGGTAGAGTGCCATGGCGTCACAGCTCATAGCAACCTCAAACTCTTGGGCTTAAGTGATTCTCTTGCCTCAGCCTCCCAAGTACCTGGGACTATAGGCGCCTGCCACAACACCCAGCTATTTTTTGGTTGCAGTTGTCATTGTTGTTTAGCAGGCCCGAGGCAGGCTTGAATCCGCCACGTTCGGTGTATGTGGCCAGCACTCTACTCACTGAGCTACGGGTGCCAAGCCAAGGAGGAATTTTCTGGCAGACTTTCCATAGGTGCAATGGGCTGCCTTGAAGAGGAGAGAAAGGCGTGGGTACCTTTGGGCAGGTTGCCTTTTCCCCAGAGGTATGGGATGAGACCTTGAGAAGATAAGGGCATATGGGGGTTGGCCTTTGTCTTTCAAGGGATGGAGGGAAGGAGAGTGGGAACTGAGGGTCCACCCTTGCCTGAGTTGAGGGTGTGACCCTACCCAGAAGTCACCTACCCACCCACTTCACAGCTGTTCCGTAGTCCCAACTCCTTCATCTCTCTTCCTTCTACGGTGCTCCCTGCTCCCACTCTCCAGCCCATTCTCCACTATGCAGCCCCAATGAGCCTTTAAAGAGTAGACCCAGCTGCTCTGAACCTTCCAGTGGCCTCCCATCACCCACTGGTGAAAGTCCAGGTTTATTTCTCGTCTCTGTTGCCTTCTTTCTACTCTCTAAAAACAGAGCAGAGATAAGATCATTTCTCATTCTAACACAGCTCTGACATTTCATAAATCGTTGTCCGAGACAACTGGAAAGGGCTATATTTAACCTTCCATCTTGTAGCTTTTAATGGAGGGACTTGCTTCAGGCATTGCCTTCTATTGCCACAGGAGACCAGAGTCTTTTCTTTGTTCTCTGCCAGCCGAGGTTCAACCTTGAGAGGCAGAGGCCACAGCCAGCCTCTTCCTCCAGTGAGACATGCAGGCTGCTGGGCCAGCTCTCTGCCCTACAGTGTACCCCTTCCCCTCTGTGTCTAGTTGAAGGATGTCCTCCTCACACCCTTGGATTGTGCCCCCTCAGCTTTCTTATTTGAAAATACTTGAAAGACTCCTTAACCCCATAGCTGAGATAAGTGGGAAGGCCAGGTAAGCATATGCCTAGGACAGACAGGGCCTGGAGGTATAGGCTGGGAGTCTGAGCTTAGGGGAGGGAGCCAGGAGAGAGAAAATATATAGTCAGGGTTTGGCTATGCCATGGTGTGTGGGGAGGGGAGCCATGCTAAGTAACATACCAAGCTATGCACTAGAAGCTTTACACACATTGCCCTGCGTGATCCTCACAACAATCCTGAGGTAGGTACCATCATTACTCGCATTGCGCTGCAGTGAGTTAAGTGACTTATCCAAAGTCATACACAGCTAGGAAGTGGCAGAATAGAGATTGAATCCAGGCCTGTCAACCTTCAAACTCTAGTTGTTTTACCCAGTCCCAGGATGTTTCTACTAAGTTCACACTGCCCTTTGGGGCAGTTCTGATGTCCTGGGTTTCCTCACTTCGTTGAGTTTCATTGGTAAACACTTGAGTCCCTGGCACACTCTTTCTTCTCAAACTACCCATCAGCCAGACCCTGGGCTTACCTCAGTCTCTGCTCCTAGCTGAGGAGCCTCGCAGTTTGGAGTTTCTGATGGTGTCCCGGTGCTCTCAGGCCTGATGGGCTGGCTTCCCTCACACTCTGTTCTCCTCTGCCTTGCAGATAACAGCTACTGGAATGAGTAGCCTAAAGCAAAAAGCTATAGTGTTAATTTTTTTTTCCATTTCTGTTCCCTAGAATGTTGACACTAACTGCTTCTGTGTCTTTGAACAAATTGTGTCCCTCCTATGATCCCACTTTCCTCAGCTGTAAAGTGGGAAGATAGAACACTCTCTAAGGGCCCTTCTAATTTAAGAGTCTGGGATTCCCAGGGTCCTGCCCCTCTCCACAGCCACACCCCTGCTGCCTGTCTTCCACAGTAGAGGGGAGAGGGTCACCACAGGCCCTGATTGAGAAACCTTCCCTAAGACAAATGATTACTCCAAACCAATGGACAAAGCAACATAGTGGTAATAACATCCATATCTGTATGTCACTTTATTGTTTACCAACTGTTTTCACAGTCAGCAGAGTGGTAGGGAGGGGACTCCAAGGTGATTTTAATGGTACATGGTACAGCTTTAAAGAACATTGAATTACATAGTGTGAAAATGATTCTCATTTCCTTCTCTTACCAGCTTTCTGATTACATCAAAGAGAAAGTCTCAGTGTGGTGCTGTTCTTCAGTGTCCATAAAGCTTGCTAATCTTCTTTCGTAACAAAGCTAGAGCAGGCTTCAAACTCAAAGACATTGACAGGCTATAATACCTACACAGAATTTAATTACTCTCTTCTGTTTCCACTGCATTTATTTTTACAGCTACGTTGTATTTATGGCAAATGATAATCCCTTTTGTTTTGATTTTTGGTTGCCATATAAAATTTCTCTTTTAATGTAAATATAGTTAAGCAAAAAAAAAAATCCATTTAGAGAAAAAGATTAAGACAAGTGGTGACTAGATATGGCAAAGCTTGTTAAAAGTGGTACCAAAATGGCTAAAGCTTGGACAACACTGGAATGTGTATCCAGCAGGTGTTTCCTGAGCACTGAGTTCCTGTGGTGTAGAAGGCCCTGCATGATCTGCCTTTACTATTGTCTCCTGGTCCCCCCACCACACTCTTTTGTGCCTTCTAGTATGCTGCACCCTTTGTCTGAAATGTCTCCCCCATATCCTTTACCCACCCATCAAACCTCAGCTCCTAACTTCAATACTCAGTTTAAGTAGCACCTCCTCCAGGAAGCCTTCCTTCAAATCCCCAGGTCAAATTCAGCTTAGCAGCAAATTCATGTCTTTATAGTAGCATCTCTCACATTGCTGTAATCATTTGTTTACAGGCCTAAATCTTCCACCCTTTTGGTTCCAAATTTCTTTTTTACACCTATCATGCCATGAATTTATAGGGCAATTCATGAAGTAGCAACGAAAATAATTTTATGGTTGGGGGTCACCACAACATGAAGAACTGTATTAAAGGGTCACGGAATTAAGGAGGTTGACACCACTGCTGTAGACTCTTCCAGTTTTGCCATGGTAATATCCGTATGGCATGCCTTTTTGAACAGTACCCATTCCCTTGATGTCTACAGTATCACCTTTCTTGTAGATTTGCATGTATGTGGCCAAAGAAGCAACTCCATGTTTTCTAAAAAGTCTAGAGAACATGTATCGGATGCCTCTCCTCTTTCCCTTTGTGTTCACAATTTTTGTGAATTACTGGACAATGTCATCTCCAGCCAAAAGGCTCAAATGCATTTTATAAGTAAACCTTGAGTGGGGGAGGAAGGAAAGGAGAGAGAGAAATGTGACTGCGAATGAGACCTGTTACAATGACTGGGCCCTGGATAGTGCTGCAGCACTTGGAATCCCACAGAATTGCGGCTTCTCAGATGCCAAGCCAAAGCCTGCATAAGCCACAAACACAGGCTAGAGACTGCAAGCCCTATGTAGAAAGTGTATCAAGGGTACCTTTGGGACTACCATCTGGGATCTCAGGGAAAGATGCAGGATTGCTTTGAGGGAGAAGTTGGGTTGTGACACCATTCTAATGACAGCCTCAGTTGATACCTTGGAGAGCTCTGAAGGTAGGTTGGCCCTTCAGAGTTGTTCCAGTCAGGATGAGAGGACCAGTCTATAGACGCAGCCTGCCCCCAGGGAAGGAACATAGCCTTGGGCAAGGCAGCTGGGCACTTCCCAAAGAGGGCTGTCAGCTAGCAGCACTCTCAGCAGTTAAGACATCAGGCCTTCAGTCCTGAAAGAGAATCTAGACACATGCCACAGCATCCACCACGGGGTCTGATCAGAGCTCTTGGAGCTTCAGGGCTGGAGGGGCAGCAAGAAGGGAACGGTGATTTGGAGGGTAGAATGTGACTATCAAGAGTTGCTGACTAGAAGAGCCTAATAAATGTTTGTCAGAAGAAATAATGACTGGGTCTGATGTTCCAGGCATTGTGCTTAGAGGCAAAGAGGACACAGAGGTGATTAAGTCACAGGGAACTTCTGGTAAAACTAGGGCAACAGATATGTAAAGAGACTATTCCTCCAGAACAATGTGGTGAGTGCTACACCTGTGACGTGTACCAAAGACCATGCTTCCATAGCACTTGGTTTTTGCTTTTCTTTGAGGCCTTATTATATGACCCTACAGCTCTCTAAGGCACAAATTATTGTCCTCTCTCTATGCATGTGAAAATTGAGATCAGGGATTTGCTTTAGACCTCACTATAATCAGCACCACCACCCCCAGGCCAGGACACCCCCCAGCACAGTCTGATTTCTCCCCTATACCACCCAGTCCCTCTCAAAGACAAATGTAGTCCTTTGCAGTTTGCAAAGTGTTTATGACATGTATTTCATTTTGGCCCAGCCCTGCTAGATAGCAAACTAAGAGTGTCAGAATAAAGTAGGCTTTTATTTTTATTTTCTTAACCTGCCTGGTATGCTTTCAGAAATAGATATATTTGGATTATATTTATAACAGTGACATTCTTTTTTATTCTGGTTTCTTTTTTCCTAGACCTTCTTAACCACCTGTGAAATTTTTCCATTGCACACACTCATCTGTTCTCCCATAGTTTGTCCCAAAGTGAGAAAATTGTAATCAAAATCCACTTAGTTCCTTTTGAACTGTGAGAGGAGGGAAATATAGGTTTTTAAATGTTTTCAGCTTTATTCAAGCCAAGACTTTCTTTGTTTAAAACATTAAACATGTATGAGGTTTATTGGAGGGTGGGTGGTATAGTCTAAACAAAGGGCCATTCAGAGGCAACTAAAAATCCCCTTTGAGGATCTCAAGCAGGGCAGCTGCTCCCTGTTCCCTCCCCACTGCCCCTAGACTGTGCCTTCTCTCTCACCTTTGAGCCCTCCTCAAACTCCAGACCAAGCCTCTTTTTTCTCTTCCTTTCCTGACTAAAAGATTCCTCAGGGCCTCCATTCCTGTCAGATGCAATGAAGGAAATTTTTGAGGTTGAATTAAAAAAAAAATTTAGCATCTTTCCCAATGGGTTTCAATATGGTCTGCCTGGTCTCAGAGTGCACCTAAAACAAAGCTTTTCTGTAAGAGTTTTCCTAGTAGAAGCTATAATACTGTAGAGAACCAACATTTGTTCTATGAAGACAGGAGAAAAGTTTTCATAAAGTTTCCAAAGAAAACAAAGGTGCACATACTTTATGGCCATGCCTGCCACTCATATGACCTCACTTCCCATCACTGGCACAGGACCCTAATTAAAATTTACTCTGGGTGGCACCTGTGGCTCAAGGAGTAGGGTGCCGGTCCCTTATGCCAGAGGTGGTGGGTTCAAACCCAGCCCTGGCCAAAAACCAAAAACCACAAAAAAAAAAAAATAAATAAAATAAAATAAAAATAAAGGCTCTAAAATTTACTCTGTCTTTGAAACTACCAAAGTACCAGGCTCATCAGTTAATCAAGGGGGCCCTAATTTCTACTCATTTCCTTTACTTCTTTGTAGGGAGTGTATAATAAGTAATGGGGTCCAGAGTGGGGTGCAAGGTCAATTTTATGCTTTAAAAATTAGCAAGGTAGGGCGGCGCCTGTAGTTCAGTGAGTAGGGTGCCGGCCCCATATACCGAGGGTGGTGGGTTCAAACCCAGCCCCGGCCAAACTGCAATAGCAACAACAAAAATAGCCAGGCATTGTGGCCGGCGCCTGTAGTCCCATCTACTCGGGAGGCTGAGGCAAGAGAATCGCCTAAGCCCAGGAGCTGGAGGTTGCTGTGAGCTGTGTGATGCCACGGCACTCTACTGAGGGCAACAAAGTGAGACTCTTTCTTTACAAAAAAAAAAAAAAAATTAGCAAGGTAAATAATTAATCACCCTATCAAAGTATAATTTTTGAAAGGTTAAAAACATAACTCTCATTCAAATATATAGTGATCACATGTTGAAGATTTATTTAACTCATTGATGATGGAACCAGCATTATGGTAAAGCTGGTTTTTAAAATTATATTAGTTTCATGCCTTAAGTTTAAGTCCTTTATCCATCTTGAATCAATTTTTGTGAGTGGGAAAAGGTGTGAGTCCAGTTTCAGTCTTTTACATGTAGACATCCAGTTCTCCCAACACCATTTATTGAATAGGGAGTCTTTTCCCCAAGGTATGTTCTTGTTTGGTTTATCAAAGATTAGGTGGTTGTAAAATGTTAGTTTCATTTCTTGGTTTTCAATTCGATTCCAAGTGTCTATGTCTCTGTTTTTGTGCCAGTACCAATTTACAATCGCCAAAATGTGGAAACAGCCTAAATGCCCACCAACCCAGGAATGGATTAACAAGCTGTGGTATATGTATACCATGGAATACTATTCAGCCATTAAAAAAAATGGAGACTTTACATCCTTCGTATTAACCTGGGTGGACATGGAAGACATTATTCTTAGTAAAGCATCACAAGAATGGAGAAGCATGAATCCTATGTACTCAATTTTGATATGAGGACAATTAATGACAATTATGGTTATGGGGGGGAAACAGAAAGAGGGAAGGAGGGAGGTGGGTGGGGCCTTGGTGTGTGTCACACTTCATGGGGGCAAGACATGATTGCAAGAGGGACTTTACCTAACAATTGCAATCAGTGTAACCTGGCTTATTGTACCCTCAATGAATCCCCAACAATAAAATAAATAAATAAATAAATAAAATTATATTAAAGTTAAACATAGATTACCTCAAAAAGTTAAACACAGAATTGCCATATAACTCATCAATTCCACTTCTAGGTATATATCCAAGGGAGAATAGAAGGGAGGGGAAAAAAGAGAAAGATTTTAACAGAACAGAATTGAAAACAAGAACTCAAACAGATATATGTGCATAAATGTTCATATTCAGTTATTCAGAATAACTGAAAGGTAGAAACAACCCAAAGTCCATCAACAGATGAATAGATAAATAAAATGTGGTATATACATACGGTGGAACATTATTCAGCTGTAAAAGGAATAAAGTTCTGACATGTGTTACAATATGGATGTGTCTTGAAGACATTACGCTAACTACAAGAGGCCAGACACAGAGGAACAATTAGTGTATGATTCCACTCATATGAAATATCTATAATAGGCAAATTCATAGGGGCAGAAAGTAGATTAGAAGTTACCAGGAGCTAGGAGGAAGGAGAAATAAGAAGTTGCTGCTTGTTGGGTACAGAGTTTCTATTTGGTATGATAAATAATTTTGAAAATTAAGACTGGTGATGGTTGTATAACACTGTGACTATAATTAATGTCATTGCATTGTACACTTAAAAATAATTAAAATGGGCTGGGTATGGTGTGGGTTATGCCTAGTAATCCTAGCACTTTGGGAGGCTAAGGTAGGAGGATTGCTTGAGGCCAGGAGTTCAAGACCAGCCTAAGCAACATAGCAAGATCTCTTTCTACAAAAAGTAGAAAAATTAGCCAGGTGTGATGGTACACTTCTGTAGGCCCCATTATTTGGGAGACTGAGGCAAGAGGATAACTTGAGCCCAGGAGTATGAGGTTGCAGTGAGTCACTGCATTCTAGCTTGGGTGACAGAGCAAAACCCTGTCTCAAAAAAAAAAAAATGCTTAAAGTGGCAAATTTCATCTGATATATATTTTACGGCAACAAAAAAAATAGTAAGAAAAAGATATGAGAGGCTTCAAAGGAATAATAAAATAAGATTAAAAAATTGGATGCAAAACTGTAACATTCTGCAGGATTAACGTAACTATAACCTTTGGGGGCTGCCTTTCCTGCTGCACAGAATAAGTTTTTATTTCTACCAGACAAAAATCATTTGCAATTAGGAATTTTCTGTAAGTTAACTATTAACTTTAAATCTGGGACTTAATCAATAGTGAATAGTTAAGTCAAGCAGTCGCATGGGGAGGATGCTTCTGAAAGGATATTCAGTGATATTTTTTTACCTTGTCAAATTCTAGGTAATTTTTCTTGACACCTTAAATAACACATGACAAAGCACACCTGCCATGTGAGTCTCCATGAAAGAGTCTTGACTTTAGCTTCAAGGCCTGACTCTCCTGGACATTAGCAACTTGGTGACATCTTCTAGGGCTGTTTTCAGGCTCGCTTCGGTCCATCCTGCACATCACTGCCAGAATGACTTTTCAAAGTGCCACTTTCATTTTGTTCCTCCTACACACAAGAATTGGAATGACTCCTGATCTAGCCCACGCTTCCCAGACTGGCTCTCAAAAGCCTCTGGAATCTAGCCTGGCTAGAGATTTGGAAAGGAGCTTTCAAGTTTTCTCCCGCTTGGTCCCAGCCAGGTTGGTGTTTCCCTCCTCCTTGCGGTACCTCCCCTGCCTCAGGCAGACACTCCTACTTTGAATGCCAGAGGCCCAGCTCTTAGCCTGACTGGCCTGTGGCAGTGTTTCCCAAATTTTAGTCATCCGTATACCACTGTCACAAATGTTGTTTATTCTCTGTACTATTTTCTAATTTTTTTAAAAATATCCTCCCTTTTTGAAGTCTCTACTTGCCCAAGCTGCAGGGTAAATATCTAATTTAAGAAAAAAAGCTTATCTTAGTACCACCTCAAATCACCTCCATTTCACACTTGTTCATGTTCTCATTGTTTGGTGCATTTGGCCTCCCCTGACGATGGCCTTCTTCCAGCAAGCAGCCCTGACCTAAACACTTGGCAAGTCCTACTGTAAACCCTTTGGTTTGTCTGTCTTCTTCATAAGTGTCCTGTTCAAATGCTGATGACTTTCTCTTTGTCCCTTTAGTGTGTGCAGAATCATTGAAAACACAGTTCCTATCCTCTACGGATCAAAGCAGGTGTTCTAGATGAGCCAGGAGGAACTAGGTCCATCCCTCTTGGCCACTTTGTACTGTGTCACCTTGAACAAGAAACTGCTCTACCCCTCAGTTTGCTCATCAATAAAATAAGAAGAATGCCTGCCTTATCACGTGGAAGGGAGGCTCAGATGGAGCCATAGTTGTGGAAGTGCTTTCTAAATGAGAAAGTGATATCTACATTTTAGTTAAATGATTCCATGAAAATTAACTAACAATACAAAATGACCAAATAAAGAAATGTCGCAAGGCAGTTTCCCAAGCTCTGGATGAGTCCCTGCAGTACTCACTCATAGGCAGGAGGATTTACAAGGGCTTGTTTGAGGTGGCTGGGTCAGGAGGCATAAGCAGAAGGAAGTTCAAAAAGCCAGTGTGGGGGGGATGTTGAGGGGGTAGTATCTAACTATAGGACATGAGGAAAGCAAGTTGAATAAAGGAAGAAAGGTGAATATCTGCTTGAGGCTGGTGAGGCAGCCAAGTGGACTTTGCAAAGGAAAGTGTGAAAGGAGAGTAGAAGAAAAGGTGAGGGGCACCCAAAGTGTCACAGCCTCTGTGCTGTGAGAAGCCACTGGGGGCTCTGAGATGGAAGAGTGGGGAGGCAACCAAGCTTTAGAATGCAGATTCCTCTAAAACAGGGCTGGTCTTCTCCATAACTTATTTATCATTTATATGTTTTATTGTAAAATAAAATATAGACTCATTATACAAAAGAAAGTAAATCAACAAGTCATTAGAGTTAAACAATGGAAGTCTGCCTTTAACTCCACTGTTGCCCCTCCCTGCAAACAATTCTGGTTCTAGCTTCTTTCAAAAACTACACACTATTAACAGCAGGGTGTATATCATTCCAGGCCTTTTCCTATGAATATATCTGCATACATCTATGTATTCCTAAATTTTTATGTAAATGAGATTCTATCATACATTTTATTCTTTTTATTTTTTTACTTAATTTTTATTAAATCATAACTGTATTTATGGGGTATAATGTAATGATTTGACATACAATATGGAATGCTTAAATCAACCTAATTAATGTAACATCACTTACTACTTCACTTACTTAGTTTTGTGGTACAACATTTATAACATACTCTTAGTTGTTTTGAAATGTACCCTTGCATTGTGTACATTAGGTGAGGCCCCGCCGAATACCCTCCCTTCACTCACCCTCCTCCCTCCCCTCTGCTCTCCCTCCTCTCCCCTCTTTCTTTCTGGATGATCTTTGTATTTTATCATTTGTATGAATGTGTAAGTGTTTATATATTTGGTTTCATACACTTTGAGATATCACCTAACTCCAGTAAGATTAGCCCACATCACAAAATCTCAAAACTCCAGATGTTGGTGTGAATGTGGAGAGAAAGGAACACTTCTAGACTGCTGGTGGGACTGTAAACTAATACAGCCTTTTTGGAAGAAGTATGGAGAATTCTCAAGGCACTAAAAGTTGACATACCATTTGATCCTGCAATTACATTACTAGGTATCTACCCCAATGAACAAAAATCATTTTAAAACAAAAACATTTGCACCAGAATGTTTATTGCAGCCCAATTCACAATAGCCAAGTCGTGGAAGTAGCCTAAATGCCCATCTACCCATGGATAGATAAACAAATTGTGGTATATGTATACCATGGCGTACTATGCAGCCATAAAAAAGAGGGAGACTTTACATCTTTTATGCTTACCTGGATGGAGCTAGAACATATTCTTCTGGTAGAGTATCTCAAGAACGTTAAACATTTTATACAGAGCTTGATTTTTTAAACTTAGTATGTCTCTGGACATTTTTCTATGGCAAAATATATCTGCTTTTCTATGGCTGTAGAGTTTTCATTAGTACAGATAGGTTGCTATTTATTTACTCCCCTATTAATGAAGACTTCTGCAATTAATGTTGCTGTTGATTTTGACTTTTACTTTTTTTTTTTTTCTTTTTGGAGACAGGGTTTCACTCTGTTGCCTGGGTTAAAGTGCAGTGGCATGATCATAGCTCACAGCAACCTCAGACTCCTGGGCTCAGGAACATACCAGTATACCCAGCTATTTTTTCTATATTTTGTAGAGACAGGGCCTTGCTATGTTGCTCAAGCTGGTCTTGAACTCCTAGTCCCAAGCAATCCTCTTGCCTTGGCCTCTCAGAATGCTAGGACTACAGGCATGAGCCACCACGCCCAGCCCTTACTCTTACATTTTTGAATGCAAAATGTAATCTTTGCATGTGATAAGAGAAATTCAACAGTGTATAAGAGTATTTAGTGAAAAAAGGAATTCTCCTACCACCCCTAACCACCCACGCCCCCACTTAAACAGCTTCCCTCTCAAGAGGTGTCCTTCAATAAATGACCTATGCATATACTAGTATGTGTGAGTAGGTGTGTATGTGTGTGTGTGAAGGGAAAGGGAGGAAGGAAGGGAGAAGAGGAAGGAGGGGAAAAAAGAGAAAGATTTTAACAGAACTGATAGCATAATACATACAGCATTCTGCACCTTGTTCTTTTCACTTAATGCTATATCTTGGAGAACATTCCATATCATCAAATGTCTTAGCCACATAATTCTTCTTAATGGCTGTAGAATATTCCATCATGTAGCTGAACCACAATTTATCTGACCTGCCTTCTATTGAAAAGGGTTTTGCCAGTATTTTACTGTTACACATAGTACTCCAATGTATATCTTTGTTCATGTATCATCATGTGCATTATATCTGTAGTGTAAATCTCTAGAAGTGGAATTATTGAGTAAACAGGAATATGATTTAAATTATTTTTATTGAGACAGAGTCTCACTTTGTTACCCTTGATAGAGTACTGTGGCATCATAACTCACAGCAACCTCAAACTCTTGGGCTCACACGATTCTCTTGCCTCAGCCTCCCTAGTAGCTGGGACTACAGGCACCCGCCACAACGCCCAGCTTTTTTTTTTTTTTCTTGGTTTAGCAGGCCCAGGCCAGATTGGAACCCACCAGCCCCATAACATGTGGCCAGCTCCCTAACCACTGAGCTTATGGGCGCCCAGCCATGATTTAAATTTTTGACAGATAATAATAGTAAACTATTCTCCAAGGAAGTTGTTCCATTTGACACTCTTACCAGTTATGGGTGGGAATGCCTGTTCTCCCATATCCTTTCCCCCCATTGCAACACGTGATAAACCTTTTAACTCTAGGCTTGGTGAACAAGATGAGAACCTGAGGTGGTGGGCATGGGATTGTAGCCAGGGAGGGCAGAGATTGTCTGGTTGTTCCCGTGGGTCTGGTTTACAATCTCATAACAGCCTGATGATGGATGTAGCCCACAAGCATTGTGTCCCCAAGACCTTAAGTATCTAGCAGCACCCAGCATACCCATGATTCACTAACACACATGGTGCAGGTCCTTGATTACTAAAAGAAATTCTTTTGATCCTTGTGACCCTCTTTCAGCTTCATGAAGAACCATTTCTGATTCTCCTTATGTGCATCACAAACCAGACCAGGAAGCCTACATGGCATTCCTCTGGCAGACTTGGAACTCCCACAAAATGTATTTTCATTCCTTGTCCCCACATTGACACGCACACACCAAGAGGACCAAACATAGAACTCAAGTCCCAGGGTCCGAGTGCAAGCCTGTGCCTTGTGCACCATCACTCTATGTGGTCTAGATTCCCAGGAGTGTAGATTAGATAGCCTCTTTCAGGTTGCAAGAACAAGAGTATGCTGTAGTTTCCTTGAGTGGTGGGACATGAATATAAGGATTTGTACATAAGTGAAGGAAAGGAAGCTGTTCCCAGCAACCACTACTCTTCACAACTGATGCTTCAAGAGAACTGTACAAAACAAGCAAAGCATCTGCTGCTTCCACCACTCAGCTTCTCTCTGTCACAGCCTTGTCTGCCCATTATCTTCCTTTCCCCCACTCCATGTGACTCTGCTTACTTCCGTCTCCCTGGGCATCGCCTGGATTCTGGGCCACTGGGCCACTTCACTGCACATATCTGTCCTCTGTATATATCTTTCATATCTGCATTCCCCAAGAGAGGGGCTCTCATTGGGTCAACTAGTCACTCTGATGTCTGGAACATCCCTGTCTGAGTCCTTTCAGCACAGAGCACCTCAGAGGTCACTGAGCACCTCCAGACCCAACTGAAAGATGGCTACCCTTGGCTCAACATAGGCTTTTTGGTCTGTCTGTTCATTTGTGACCTAAAGGACAGTGCCTGGGGCCTGGCATGGTGGCTCTTGCTAGTAATCCCAACACTTTGGGAGGCTGAGGCAGAGGATTCCTTGAGGCCAGCACAAGTGAAACCCTGTCTCTACAAAAATAATAATAAGAAGAAGAAGAAAGAAAGAAAGAAAAATTAGCCAGGCATGATGATGGGCATCTCTAGTCCCAGCTGCTCGGGAGGCTGAGGCAGGAGAACTGGAGACCAGGAGTTTGAGGTTGCAGTGAGCTATGATGATACCATTGCACTCTAGCCTGGTGACAAGGTGAGACCCTGTTTTGCAAAAAAAAAAAAAATGCAGAATTGAGGAATCATTTCTGTCCACTTTGTTCAGAATGGGGGGCTATGGCTGAGGGAAGCATGAAAAGCATGATAGGATTCCCCTCTGACACATTAGGCTTAAAGCCAAGTTCAGCAAATTAAGTAACTAGGTTTAAACCTAGCAAATTAACTAGGTTTCTGTAGTACTTCTGTCTCCAAATGGGGAGGTACAGTGTTGAGAAGATTGCAGCCTTTGTCACCAGACAGATCTGAGTTCAAATCCTGTCACTAACTATGCAGCCTTGGGCAAGTTCCTTGACTTCTCCATTTCCTTACCAATAAAATGGAGTTTATAATATCTCCCTTGAAGTATTATTGCAAAAACTAGTCTAGATGAAGAATGCAAATGCCTATCACAGTGCCTAATACATCAAGACATTCAAGAGATGTTTACATGGATGGAGCTGGAACATATTCTTCGTAGTAAAGTATCTTAAGAATGGAAGAAAAAGTATCCAATATACTCAGCCCTACTATGAAACTAATTTATGGCTTTCATATGAAAGCTATAACCCAGTTATAACCTAAGCATATGGGGAAGAGGGAAGGGAGGGGGGAGGATGGGCGGAGGGAGGGTGATTGGTGCGATTACACCTACGGTGCATCTTACAAGGGTATGTGTGCAACTTAGTAAATGTAGAATATAAATGTCTTAACACAATAACTAAGAAAATGCCAGGAAGGCTATGTTAACCAGTGTGATGATAATGTGTCAAATGGTATACAAAACCAATGTATGGTGCCCCATGATCACATTAATGTACACAGCTATGATTTAATAATAAAAAATATGTATGCACAAATCTTCAACAACAACAACAAAAAAGACATGCAAGAGGTATTATCTACTGTGGTTATTAAAGTCATTTTTTAAGTTAAGCCTCCTAGCTTGTGTTTGTTACGCTCCTAGTCAGTAAGTCTATATTTCTCAAGTCAACACATAGACAGGCACCACAAACATTCTCACTTCTTAATGTTCACAACTAAAGGAAAAACCTTTTCCTTTCTGTTGATTGATTAGCTTTGAGACAAGGCAAGCCATCTCATCAATTTTCAAATACTTATGAATTCTGTCTCCTTCTGATAGTTCCACAACCTGAGTTCAAATCTATTCTCTAGACTATTTCCACAGATATATTGGAATTGATTGCCAGGAAAGGCACCTTCCCTGCAGATGTGGGACTCTGGCCAGGTCCCCACATGGCAGTAATTAGGGTGTCTCCATCTAATACATGGACAGTTACAAGTCATCTCTTTGGGTACCTTGCTCTGTGCTGTAACATTTCTTCCGTCTAGGAGTCAAGGAGGTGGGTGAGCCTGCTTAACACTGCTTGCTTCCAAAGTCCAAGGTACTCTATAGGGGTGGCCCACTGGTTATTCATCTGTCCAACCTACCATTGATGGACATGGAGGATGTTTCCAGTTTCATCCTCTTACTAACAATGGGGCAGTGAACATTCTTGGACATATATCTGAGTGCATGTGCATGAATATTCCCCTAGTATAGCTTTATGAAAATATAGTTACTAGATCAAATAGTGTTTGAATAGTTACTTAAATGAGTACCAGAGGCTGAGCAAAGATAGCAAGTTGCAGAATATATACAGTTTTATGCAATTTATTATCATTTAAGAACATAAAAACCAATACTACACAGTTTATTGTTTATGGGCATGCACATAGCAAATTTAAAACATGTTAACAGATCAGAAATGCCCTGTTCAGGAAAATGCTACCTGTGTATGTGGTGGAGAGGAATGGAGTTGGGGAGGAACACAGGGGCTTTAACTTAACTTGTAATATGTTATTTCTTTAGGGAAAAGGTTCTGGGGCAAATATGGGGAAATGTATTTGTTCCTAATACCTTTCTTCTATATGCTAGAAATAGTTCATCAGCTAAAAAAAAAGAATAGAAAAAAGTAGGGCAGAGATTACTGCTGTTCTTTCTTGCAGGTGAGGAAACTGAGGCTCAGATAAGTTCACAGTCCCTCCAGAGCTCATACTTTTGTTCAGAGGCACCTAATATATTAGAGAGATAGATAACCTCCATGGGAACAGACTTTGTACCCTAATTCACTGAGAGTCTCTTCTCTCCCAGACACCAGTATAAATCCTGAGGGTGTATTGCTTGGGTAACATGATTCTTGGCTTCTACGCCCAAGAGGATGACAACTGAAAAAAAAATTTTTTTACTAACCAATTTGTTTGTAATGATTATGAAAAAATCATTTATTCACATCATTGCCATTTTATAGATGTGAAAATATACATTAGATAAAGGAATGTTAATAGAGCTTTTAAAATGAATATTTAAATTTTTCAAAAAGCATTAGGAACAACTTCATTTTAATATTTTTGCTAGAACTTCAATACTTTCTTTCCACATTGCTCATCAAAACTTTATTCATCTTTCTAAAATTATTATTTTATTTCTTTTTTTAAATTCAGATTAATATGAGGGTATAAATATTAGTTTACATTATTTGTGTTTCTAAGGTAAAGTTCAAGTTGTAGTTGAGGAAGTTGAGCCTTTCATCTAGGGGATGTGGTGTACACCATCACAATGTATTATTTAGGTGAGAGCTTACCAATCCTCCTTCCTCTACTTTCCCCTTTCCCTCTTCCTCCCCCCACTTGAATATACTTGTATATGGCATGTAGTTGTTTTTTTATTACCTTCATATTAATATTGAGTATGTTGGATACTTGCATTTCCATTCTTGTGATACTTTACTAAGAAGAATATGTTTCAGCCCCATCCAGGTAAATACAAAAGACATAAAGTCATCATCTTTTTTATAGCTGAAAGTACTCCGTGATATACATATACCACAGTTTTTTGATCCATTCATGAGTTGATAAGCACTTGGGTTGCTTCCACATCTTGGCAACTGTGAATGTAGCTGAAATAAACATTCTAATGCAAATGTCCTTGTGATAAAATGATTATTTTCTTCTGGGTAGATTCCTAGTAATGAAATTACAGGATCAAATGGAAGGTGTACATTTAGTTCTTTGAGGATTCTCCATACTTCTTTCCATAGAGGCTGTATTAGTTTACAGTCCCACCAACAGTATAAGAGTGTTCCCTTCTCCCCATATCCACAACCAACATTTGCAGTTTTGAGATTTTGTGATGTGGGCTATTCTCACTGAGGTTAGGTGTTATCTCAGGGAGGTTTTGATTTGCATTTCTCTAATGATTAGGGATGATGAACATTTTTTCATGTGTTTACTGGCCATTCACCTGTGTTTTTCAGAGAAAGTTCTGTTCATGTCTCTTGCCCAGTGATAGATGGGATTGTTTGCTTTTTTGTTGATTAGTTTGAATTCTCTGTAGAATCTAGTTATCAATCCTTTGTCAGATTCATAACATGCTAATATATTTCCCCATTCTGAAGGTTGTCTGTTTGCTTTGATTATTGTGTCCTTTGCTGTGCAGAAGTGTTTTAGCTTAATTAAGTACCATTTATTTATTTTTTGTTGTCATTACAATTGCCAAAGAGTCTTCTTCATAAAATCTTTCCCTAAGCCGATATCATCTAGAGTTTTTCACATGATTTCCTCTAGAATTTTTATCATCTCATGTCTTAGATTTAAATCTTTTATCCATCATGAGTCAATTTGTGTAAGTGGTGAAAGGTGCAGGTCCAGTTTCAGTCTTTTACATGTGGCTAACCAGTTCTCCCAGCACCATTTACTGAATAGGGGTTCTTTTCCCCAATGTATACTTTTGTTTGGTTTATCAAAGATCAGATAACAGTAAGAAGTTGGTTTCATCTCTGGATTTTCGGTTCTGTTCCTTAGATCTATGTCTCTATTTTTGTGCCAATACCATGGTGGCAACTGAAATTTTGCTCTTTTCACTCTAATACCAGAAACTACTACTCAGGGAGCTCTGGGTATACTTGAACCAAATGTGAAGAGTGCCTGGGGCACATGTTAAATCCAACCCTGGATTTGGCGATTGCGTTTAACCATGAGCCCACCATTGTAGCACTGGGATGAAACAATAGCAATGCAAAGCTCTTTCTGGAACCAGTATTTTGCCACAATGTCTCCTCCAAACAGTGTTGCCTGATTAGGTGACACAATGGGACTATGAGGCCTTACCAGTACCACTTGGTCTAAAACAGAATCCAGGAGGGGTGAGAAAGGCTGTCAGTGGTTGGCCCCTATTGCCCTAGCCCCTTTTGCCATGGTCCCCAAGCATTTTTGCTTATGATTTCTCTCAATCCCTTGTAGCATCCATCAGCAAGCAGGACCTAGAAGCTCTATTAGGCAGACCAGGGAGAAAGCTGTTAACAGGAAAGATAAGAGCAAGCAAAGGAAGTAATTAAACAAACAAATAAAATGAGTAGGTGGAAAGAATTTGATGTGAGGCTCAGAAAACAGCTTTTGTTTTTTTATAGAATCTTCTTGAGATGCAATGGGCTGAGGTGGCTGGGTCAGAATTCATTGAGAAGTGCCCATTATGTAGCTGCCATGTGGTATGGGTACAGCAACTCTGTGCCCTGAATTTTCTAGAAAAGTCCCAGTTTCAAGTGTCTTACTCTTTTTGTCAGACCAAGAATCCTGATTTGAGATTCAGAAAATAAGGTCACTGTAGCTAGAATATCTCTCTAAGCCATCCAGGAAAACCTGATTTAGAATTTACTCCCCAGTCACAGATTGACAAGGAATTCCCACAAGGCCTGCCCCTGGGCCCCAAAGGCATGAGTAAAGTGGCCAAAAAATATCAAAGTGCCTCTGTACTCTGTGCCTCCTCCACACTCTCCTACACCTCCCCCTTTACCTCTCTAGGGGAAAAGCATGGGGTTTTGGCCCCCATGGACCCAGATTTCAATATGCCCTGCATTAACTCTATCAACTTGAGCAATACTCTGAGCCTCAATTTGTTCATCTGCAAAATGATAGCAGTAAAACTTATAATACACGGTTATTCAAGGCACCAAATGAAATGTTTGTTAAAACACTGTACAGATGTTAGCTGTTAAAATTCTTTCTTTCATTCAAAAATAAGTGTGAACTACATGCCAGGCACGAGGCCAGGCCCGCCTAGGAGTACAGAGGTGAGCAAAACAGACAGGATACCAGCTGGCACAGAGCTTTCAGCAGAGAGATAGTCAGACATTAGCCAAAGATTGCCCCATCTGAGCCAGGTCCAAGAAGATCCCCTCTGTGATAGGATTGCTCTTTTAAAAAGTTGACTGTGCTGCCATATAGAGCCAGAGAGGGCAGGGAAAAGGTTCTGGAAGGTCACTTAGGAGGTTTCTGCCAGTGACAGTAGCTTGGACTAGGCTGATGGCAGTGCTGGTGGTTAAGATAGCTTTGAGAGGCAGAAGCGATGGAATATGGTGATGGATTTAGGGTAGTGAGGAGGATGCAGAGAGTATCATAGCTGACTGTGTGCCCAGGACTTGAGCCACTGGGAGTCACAAAGTCAGTCCCAAGGCTGCTGTGTCGAGAAATGATTTTCATTGCCGTGAGAGTATCTTAGGTGTGCTGCAAAACTTTTTAAAGATCATTAATTAAATTATTTTCAAAGGAAGCTCAAAGCAATAAGTATATTCTTTTTTTTTTACTCTTTTTTTGATCAGCATAATTTGAGTGTGCCACGGAAGTATAACTATAGGTTCAAATGTGCTGTGAGATAAAAAAAGATTGAAAACACTGATATAGAATCCATTTCTCTTCTTCTCCCTTCTGTAGAGCAGTACAATGTCAGCCCTTCAGTCTGTAAATCAACTTGCTAGACTTGATCTGAAATAAGCATTTAGTATTTAAAAATTTACTTTTGTGTAGGATATAAAGCCAAATATATGGCATTACAGCTTTTGTTGAATGGAGATTTCTCTTTAAAGGTAAATCCAAATTTTGAATGGGAAGTTACTTTAAAAATAAGAGAGTTTACATTTACATAGGATGCTGAAAACATTCTTTAGAAAACAGTCTAGGTGATCTCCTCGGAGACCAGTGTATGTTCTTTGAATTGGATTCCTTTCAAACCTTGGGCCTAGTAGCTTTTGTTCTAAGAGGCTAGAAGAGAAGAGGGCCTGAAAGGGGAGGAGGAGATGGGAAGGGTCAAAGGCAAGCTTGAGTTTCGTAACAATTAACCACATAACCCCAATTAACCATGCTTTGTATGTATATTTTCACGCAGATTACTTATTATTATATTTTGCAAATTAAGAACTAGAGCTGTCCTGAGTCTCAGTTCAGTGATCTTGCTACTTACTGCACTGCTGAGTCCTTAACTTTTGGGGCAGAAGGGAGTTGGGCAGATCTCTCTGATAAAAAAAAAAAAAAGTTCCAATAGATATTCAAGTCCCTTTTTTATTTGAAACAACTTATTCTATTTGCATTGAGAACCAGTGTAAAAGAAAATTTGGTATTTTCCCACACCACTTGTCCCTCACACACATCAACAAGGCTTTCATTTCTCAGTCCTCACAGGCCCACCCTTCAGAAGCTATTATCTCCTTGACAATTGCTGAGACCTCTTGTCTTTTTTTCCTCTCTCAATTAAACTCTAAGGACTGAGGTTCCCATCTGCCCTGGAGCAAACACATCTCTTGTTATACCTGTTTCCCAGAAGCTGGAGAGCTCTATTCCTTTCTCCAGTCTCTATAGTTCTCTTTTCAAAACACTTGACCCTCTTAGTGATTTTTAACTGCAGGTGGCAATTAAATTGGTTTCTGAAACTTAGACCAAGCCTTCTCTTCAATACCCTCTGCATTTACCCTGCCTCCACATACCCCTGAACCAGGGGGAAAAAATCTCTCAATCTTTCTTTCTCTCTCTCTCTCTCACACACACACACACACACACACACTTTTCTGAGTTATTTTTCTCTCTCTAATCAGCTCCCTCTCAATGTGAATGTGGCAGAATTGCTAGAGAGAAATGGTAGGGTGTATTTTCACTAGGTAGGTCTCTTTCTCCACAGCTGATGAGGCTGACATGGCCATCTTTGGTCATGGTGTCTGTAATGGAACAGTGTCCAACGTGGGTCCTTCCTCAAGTTCTTCCTCCATGGGAAAACAGAGGTTGCAGGAAATGCCAAAGCTTTGGGCTTGAGCTGAGAAGGGACCAATAGAAGTGAAATGGCTCTCCATTCTCAGACCCTTGTGGGTTTTGAAGGTGAAAAGAAAGAGAAGGTAAGGAAAGAAGAGGGCAGAAAGTGAGGAGTAAGAAAGGAAGCTGAGTGGGATGTTTGCAAGTAGAGGAATAGACATAAAGCTATGAAAATAATGAACTCTGAATTTTTAAATTTTATTTTATTTTTATTTTAATAGTTTTATATTACATAAACTATTATAGTATGTTATATTTTATATAAAATATTAATATACTCAATGGTTTTGTTATTGTAAAATGTTTCATTTGCTATTAAAACTTCAAATAGTCCTGAAGGGTCTTAAGTGAAAAGTACATGTTAAAGTCCTTCCCCATTCCCCTCAAAGCCCTCCTCATACTCCCCTGGGGCCATCAATGGTAACAGTAATTTGTGTGTCCTTGCAGACTTGATCTGGACTTATATAAGTATCTGTGCACTTTTGATGCACAAATGAGATCATATGATACATGTCGACCCATTCCTTGCCTGTTTTTTTAAAAAACTTACTAATAACTCTCTACAGTTTTCCCATCTCTACGTATAGAGATCTCCTACTTAATGCCTGCATATCTTCCCATTGTGTGGCTGCAGCATGTTGTATGGAACTCATCCCTTGTTAGTGGACATTTAGGTAAACTAGAAAGTCTTATACTCTACTATCCATACACATACTATAATGTGACCCACAAATGCCAGCCACATATGGAATTTTGTAGTAGTAACCGCATTTCCCCCATTGTTTTGAAATGTTTTATTATACTCTAAATGCCCATATATCCGTGAGTTTGTTTTGCTGTGACTGTTTTATTTCATTTATTGATTTGCCAATTTGGGAACCAGTATCCCCCATTTCTAGTGGTCACATTAAAGTAAAAAAAGGTGAAATTAATTTTAATAATGTTTTACTTAATATGCACTTAACATACTCAATACATCAAAAATAGGATCTCACAATATAATTGATAATAAAAATTATTGATGAAATATTTTGCATTCTTTGTTTCATATTAAATCTTTGAAATCTCATATATATTTTACACATCCAGCACGTTTCAATTCAGACTAGCCAATTTCAAGAGCTTGAGAGCCACACATGGCTGGTGGCTATTGTATTGGATAGCAGAGGTTGAGCAGGCAGAAAGCTTCAAAATGTTACCTGAGCTGTGTGTCTCTGTAGTTAGTAGGAATAGATTAGAAGATTAAACATGTAGGTAAAAATCCTCAACTTCACCACTTGGGGAAACTCCTGGGGCTTCTCTGGGCGTGATTTTGTGGACTCCAGTAAACTTACTACATGCTGTTTGGGTGCAACCAGAACAGCTGAGCCAAATGTGCACATGCCTCACATAATGACGGGATATGTTCTAAGAAATGCACTATTATGTAATCTGTGAACATCACAGAGTATATGTACTCAAACCTAGATAATACAGCCTAAACACCTAGGCTGTATGGTATAGCCTATTGCTTCTAGGCCACGAACCTGTACAGCATGTTACTATACTAGAAGCTGTGGGCAATTGGAACATCATGTTAAGTGTTTGTGTATCTAAACACAGAAAAGGTACAGTAACAATATGGAATTACAATCTTAAGAGACCACTGTCATATATGCAGTCCATCATTGACCAAAAGTTCATTATGTGGCTCATGATTGTACAAAAGGACCAAGGTCTCTTCACCGGCTCTGGCTCTGCTGGCCACGAAGATAAGGAAAGGGCCTGGGTGCTCAGGAAGTGATTATGTGAGACTTGTCACAGGTTCCCCTTTCTTGCCTTCAGAGGTGCCTCTGTTCACAGCTTCTCAATGTACTTTGTGCTCAAAACCCGATGCCCATTTCCTTTCTTTCAAAAGCAGAGTGTGTAGCAATGAGGCTCCGAGGAAAGACCTGGCTCTGGGGTTGGGGAGGGTGTGGTGAGAGAAGCTCACATTGTGACTTACTCAACTGTGAGATCTTAACTTGGTGGCCCCAGAGCCACTGTGCTCCTGGGCGGCAGTGGTGACAGGCATGGCGGCACAGCCTAGAGCCAGGAATGGTAAGTACAGGCACAGCTGAATACTGCCAAGAGATTTGCAGAAAGGTGTGAACTCAGGGTTTGGTGCCTGGCTAGGTGGGTGTGCCAGACAGCACCGGGGATGGGGCAACCAGCTTTGGCCTGGCCTGAGCCAGGTCAGGTTTGGGAAGCATTTGGACTCCACATCAGGCTTGAGGGCTTGGTCCCAGGGTTAGCAGGAAACTGAGAAATGTGATTATCCCCTGCATGGTAACATGCTATCCCTAGGCAAAGGCTGTGCTTGACTGATTTCCAAACCAGCCCTCACCAAACCACACGTCCACTGCTTGACTGATTTCCAAACCAGCCCTCTCCCATTCTGGGCTCTCCCGGCTGGCCAGCTACAAGACCTTGGCTGAGCCAAGCATTCAGAGAAGCTCTGCTGCAGGAGAAAGGAATCCTGTGGCAGCCTGGGAGGGAGTTCTTTTTCATCAGATCCACCTCCAACTTTCCCATTGCTGAGCCTAGGGGTGGGGCACCAGCATTTCTTTTTTATTCCTATAGCTGCCTTTCCCAACCCTGTAAGCCTAGAAACTCTCAGTGGTGCAGACTCCTGAAGCATTAAGCAATACACCAGCTTATTTCTGTCTGTTCACACAAGCTATGGCCTCCCAAGAAATCAGGCCTGGACTTAGAGGACAGAGTAGTGTCACTGCAAATCAAAGTCTCATGCACTTTGAGACCACTGCAGCCCCCTCCCTGGCTGGCTAAAGCATAGAAATCCTGCTGATTAAAACTCTTTCCTGAATGTTGGCATCTCAGCACCTAGTGAAGAGCCTGGCACATACACAGGAGCTACCCAGTAGAGTTCTCTTGAATGGATGCATGGATGGATAGATATGTAGATGCGTGGATGGAGATATGGATGGATTAACATGCTCTGGATATTGTCTTGCTCTTGCTCCCAAAGCCCTAAAACTTATCAACTTATCACTTTAGAACTTTTTAAAAGCAGGCACTTATGTACCCACTGATCTCCCCAAAACTAAGAAAAGATGATGAGAAAAACCAACCAGGGCTTTCCTGAGGGTAGGGTAGGAGACTGGTCTCAGAGCCTTGCCTTGGTTTTCAGGGATGAATCATCTTACCTCTGAGGTAATCATCTTACCAACATGAGGGTTGACATCAGACAGACTTATTTCAAGTTTCAACCTGCTATTTCTTACCTGTACAACCTTAGTCAAAAGTCACTTCACCTCTCCAAGATTTAGTACTCTACTCTTTAAAATGGGGCTAAAAATATCTATTCAGTAATGTGGTAAGGAATAAATGAGAAAATGTATTAGGTTGAACCTAATGAAATTGCCCAAAGCATTTGAATACCAGCAATTTTGTATGCTTAAACTTAATATAGTTTTATGAAGTATAAAGTGCTGTAATAAGTAGCCTTATATAAGTATTCATTATTCTTAAAAGATGTAATTTAAAAGTCACAGAATATTGTTTTTGCAATGAGTGACTAATCTCTTTCATCAGAATAGAAGTCCAACTAACAGAAGAAGCCAATTCTCTGCTGATCATGGGCTCCAGGCATTTCCTTGAGCATTTTAGCTTGGGAATTGGGGACCAGGTACTTTTAGGAGACTAGACTGGTTCACAGAAAGTGATGGAAATGAGCAGCAGGATGACTCATGACAGCTCCTACCTGGAAATGGTTCACTCACAAATGCACAGTAGGAGTTGGCACATTGTCCTGCCCTGGGTGGTAGTGCTCACTCCCTAGCTCCATTTGCAAAGAAGATGCTGCCTACAATGGGCCTTCCTTCCCAGGGGACAGAGCCACAAGGGTCCCAGGCCACCAGCACCTTGAGGAAGTAGCTGCCACCCAGCTCTTCCCTCCATAGTGGCAGCTGTCAGTCCTAGACTCCTGACCTAGGAAAGGCCTGAAAAAGCTTGGATTTGGAACTGATGGCTGCAGTGGCCATAGTTGGGAGGATCCTATCACTATTCTATACATCTTCTGCTCAATTCCAATCCTAGCTGTAAAGGTCCTTGGGATTTCAGGTCAAAGGGGACTAGGAAGAGTCAAAAGAAATGCTCATCAATTGGCTGTGATGCTGGCATCCCAGGCCAACAAGGACCACTGAGGCACTATACAGACAGCTAGAGTATGCCTACTCTCTAGTTCCCGTCAAAGGCACAATGATAATTTGGTGTAGGACAATTCTTCATTGTACAGGACTATCCTGTGCATTGCAAGACATTTTGTATCTGGTAGCAAAATAAGAGTAGAGAGCACCCTGTAAGCTCTAGAGCCAGACACTTCCCAGCTGCCAGGCTCAGGAGACGGGCCCCAGCAGGGTAGTGGCTTCTCCACAGCCCCAAATGACACTGTGAAGGTAACTTCTTCAACTAGATGCTCCATAACCAACCTGATGGCTATAAGCTAACCCATCAGTAATCTTGGTTGGGCTAATGGAGACATGTAAAGTTGCTCTGACAGAGCCTGGGACCTGAGGGGAGAAAAGCCAGGGAAGACATCCTCCAGGAGCTACCCATAGGCAGACAGTGATCCATGCTGCTCTGGGCCCCAAACCAGACCAACCTGTAGCAGAGGATGTACACGGAGAGTGAGGCCAACTCGGCCCACAGCCTGAGTGCCAGTTTCCCAGCATCAGCCAGGGTGGACATAGGATGCATGAAATTTGTTCAGAAAAGTTTGAATATCCAATGTTAGCTACTGTATAGACTCCACATAGCATAGAGGCACTTGGCCAGGAGTTCATATACTTAGAAGGGAAAAAAATTACAACTTTATCTTCTCTCACCCCTAATTGAAATTTAGCTTTCCTTACATTATGAACACAGGCAGCGCACTACAGTAGCATTAGCAGTACCTGTGACTTTGTCTGCAGTAGGAACCACAGATATTTTTCTATCTCTTTGCTGCTGAAATTATCTCAAATTACCATTCCACTCACAACTACTTCACAGTCATGACAGTTATTGGACCTGCCAAATATCATGTTACTTAATGGGTTAATAATGAAATGTATATTACTATATTTCAAATTTTAAAACATACATACTGATAACTCTCAATACAATTGACTTCCTTTGTAATCCTATGTACTTTATGTTATCCTCATAAAAATACTCCAAGAAGGAGCCCATAAGTTTCATCAGACTCCCAAAGGAATCTAAGCTATAACAATTTTAAGAAACTCTGGATTAGAGAGGTGACAGGAAGTCAGACTGGTTGGGGTCAACAGGGAAGGCCTTGAACGCAAGGAGATGGAGCTCAGGCTTGTGTTCTGGGGTCAACAAGGGGATGCCCAAGGTTTCTAAGCAAGAAGCTTCCCAGGATGATGCTGAGGTCTCCAGCTTGGGATTCATTAACAGAAATAGAGAAGCTGGGGTTCGGCGCCCGTAGCACAGTGGTTACAGTGCCACCCACATACAGCGTGGGTGGTGGGTTCAAACCCAGCCTGGACCAGCTAAACAACAATGACAACTGCAACAACAACAGAAAAATAGCTGGGCGTTGTGGCAGATACCTGTAGTCCAAGCTACTTGGGAGGCTGAGGCAAGAGAATAGCTTAAGCCCAAGAGTTTGAGGTTACTGTGAGCTGTGACACCAGGGCACTCTACGAAGGGTGACATAGTGAGACTCTGTCTCAAAAAAAAAAAAGGAAAGAAAGAAAGAAATAGAGAAGTCGGGAAGAAGAGGGATTAGGGTAGTGAGAGAGAGTTCTGTTTTTATATTAAAGTTGAGGCCAAGAAAAATGTGGACAACCAGGTGAAGATGTCCACTGGGCTCTGGAAAATACAAGTGGGCAGACTGGGAGAGTGGCCATGTCCACAGAAAGATTTGGAGGTCATTCTCCTATGTGATCATGGAAGCTTTTGCAGTAATCATGGTCACCAAGGGAGAAAGGACAGTGAGACAAAAGGGGCCAAGGCAGGGGACTGTCATAGGCTGACTTCTCCAGGTAACATTTGGAGATAGAGATTTGCATGCAAGAAGTTTGTGGGAGGCTGCCTGCTCAAACAGCACAGCACCTGTGAGGGATTAAGAAAAGAAAGACTGGTCAGAGGCAGGAGTTGAACTGTGACGTAGTCTCATAGAAGAAATCAGGCCTTCCCATGAGGAGCTCTGGAGATAGGATGACCCCAATTGAGGACAGGCAGCTGGGCCTTTCTGGGGAGGCCCTTCCACAAGTCTCCTGACTAGATTTTGGATTCAGGTTGCCCCCCAGAAAAGAGCATTACCTTGGAGAAGGACCTATCTGAAAACCATCAACCAGCACTCCCAGCAGCTGGGGGAACGAGTGCCTGAGTCCTGAATGGGGCATTGATCAGCTCAAGTCTACTGTCCCAGCCCTGTAGGAAGTGCATCCACCCCCACTCTGCAGCTGATTATAGGAATCCCAGAGACAGGGAGCGAGGGCCTAAAAGGGATTTGAGTCCTTGATGCCTATAATTGAGTATCACCTCCAACCTCTCCCATTGGGGCTAAGCTGGGTGGGATGGGGTATAGGGCAGTTGGCAAGAATGGAGCTGGTGTTATCCCTGCACAGTTTGTTTACAAGAAGTTACCAAACTAGAGGGTGGAGACAAGATGGCTGACTGAAGCCAGCTTTCCGCAGAGGCTCCCATCCAGAAGGAGAGTTAAAGGACAGACATTTAGCAAGTAACCTGGTGGATTTGAGCTGCACCAAGAGAAAAGGTTGAAGAACCCACATCAACCCTGCTGAGGTGAGCTGCAACCCCAAGGATACAAACAAAGGGTACAAAATCCATCACCAAGCAGACAGGAGTCCCCTCCCCCATGAGAATGGCTTGGAGTGCCCCACAAACAAACGAGCAGAGTTCAAAGGTCCTCTCACTACACTCCACGGGAGAGACCCTCTAAAAAATGGACCTACCTCCCCTACCAGGGTGCCACGGCATTCTCCTGCCAGGCATAAAAATGTATATATTCTCTACCTGCAACTCTGAGCTCCCAGTGCTCCCCTCCACTCTCACTCTGAGGTCTGGAGGCCTGTCCCCCAGGAGTCCAGATTCTTGGGTGATTTCTCGAGGGGTGTGGACAGGGCCTACACTGCAGCTGGTCAGTGCTGACTCTGGGGCACAGGAGTGAGGAGAGGACGGTCAGCTGAGAGGGAACCACACCAGAGCGACAGTTCCCCAAGGCGCAGAGCAGCAGCCATCTTTTAGCAACAATAGGGCTCACTCCCAGATATCCTGAAGCAACACCCCGCCTCCCTGGACAACCAGAGGAGGCCAGGCATCTACTCAGGTGGCAAACACCACGGAACAGATCTGGGACAGAAAGGCAGGCCCCTTGAGACTTCAACCCAGAGTAACGGTTTCACTAGGGTTGAACAGAGACCAGCTGAAAACAACACAGAACCACTTAGCCCCACCACACCAAACAGGTCCCCAGTTTCTCAGGCCATAACACTGTATGGGTCCTCGACAAAGCTCCAGGGGAAAAAATCAAATGGTGTAAAACAATCATGGGGCAAAATCAGCAGAAAAACTCTGGTAACATGAATATCCATAATAGAGCAACCCCCCTAAGGAAAGATATGGCAGATGTAACTGAAGATCCCATTCATAAACAGCTGGCCGAGATGTCAGAAATCAAATTCAGAATTTGGATTGGAAACAATATTAATAAAATGGAGGAAAATTTGGAATTAGAAATTCAAGCAGCAATTCAAAAGGCTGAATTAGAAATTTGAGGAGAAATTCAAAAGTTGTCTCAAGAATTTAACGAATTTAAAGACAAAACCATCAAAGATTTTGATGCACTGAAGCAAGAAATTGCAGCCCTCAAAGACTTGAAAAATACAGTAGAATCCCTGAGTAACAGAGTGGAACAAGCAGAAGAAAGGATTTCTGACATTGAAGACAAAGCCTTTCAATGCTCCCAAACTCTCAAAGAGGAAGAGAAATGGAGAGCAAAAACGGATCATTCTCTCAGAGAACTCTGGGATAATTCGAAAAAAGGCTAATATCCGCCTCACTGGAATCCCTGAAAGTGATGAAGTGGCCTCGCTAGGCACAGAGGCCCTTCTCCATGAAATTATGAAAGAGAATTTTCCAAACATGCCAAGAGATTCTGAAGTTCAGATAGCAGACAGTTTCAGAACCCCAGAACAACTCAATCCGAATAAGACATCCCCTGGGCATATCATAATTAACTTCACTAAAGTTAATATGAGGGAGAAAATTCTGAAAGCAGCCAGACATAAGAAATCCATTAACAACAAAGGGAAGAACATTAGAATGACTGCAGATCTCTCTGCTGAAACTTTTCAAGCCAGAAGCGGGTGGTCATCGACTTTTAATCTCATAAAGCAAAATAACTTTCAACCCCGGATCCTGTATCCAGCTAAACCGAGTTTCATTTATGATGGAGAAATTAAATATTTTAATGATATTCATATGTTGAAGAAATTTGCCATGACCAAACCAAAACTTCAGGATATTCTCAGACCTATCCTCCATAATGACCAGCCCAATCCTCTACGACAAAAGTAAACTCACTCAGATACTTTTGATCAAACTCCAACTTCCACAGTGGCGAAAGGATTAAAAATATCCACTGGACTTTCAAAAAACTGGATACCCAAAATTTTAGCAGACTTATCAATATTCTCCATTAATGTGAACGGCTTAAACTGTCGTCTAAAGAGGCACAGGTTAGCTGACTGGATACAAAAACTCAGGCCAGATATTTGCTGCATACAAGAGTCATATCTTACCTTAAAAGACAAATATAGACTCAGGGTGAAAGGATGGTCATCTATATTTCAGGCAAATGGTAATCAGAAAAAAGCAGGTGTTGCAATTTTATTTGCAGATACAATAGGCTTTAAACCAACAAAATTAAGGAAGGATAAGAATGGTCACTTCATATTTGTTAAGGGTAATACTCAATATGATGAGATTTCAATTATTAATATCTATGCACCCAACCAGAATGCACCTCAATTTATAAGAGAAACTCTAACAGACATGAGCAACTTGATTTCCTCCAGCTCCATAATCGTTGGAGATTTCAACACTCCTTTGGCAGTGTTGGATCAATCCTTCAATAAGAAGCTGAGCAAAGAAATTTTAGATTTAAACCTAACCATCCAACATTTGGATTTAGCAGACATCTACAGAACATTTCATCCCAAGAAAACTGAATACACATACTTCTCATCAGCCCACAGAACATACTCCATAATCGATCACATCTTAGGTCACAAGTCTAACCTCAGTAAATTTAAAGGAATAGAAATTATTCCTTACATCTTATTGGATCACCATGGAATAAAAGTTGAGCTCAGTAAGTTGAGCTCAGTAACAAATAGAATCTGCATACTCACACAAAAACATGGAAGTTAAATAACCTTATGCTGAATGATACCTGGGTCAGAGATGAGATTAAGAAGGAAATTGCCAAATTTTTGGAACAAAACGACAATGAAGACACGAATTATCAGAACCTCTGGGATACCGCAAAGGCAGTTCTAAGAGGGAAATTTATAGCACTGCAAGCCTTCCTCAAGAGAATGGCAAGAGAGGAAGTTAACAACTTAATGGGATATCTCAAGCATCTGGAAAAGGAAGAACATTCCAACCCCAAACCCAGTAGAAGAAAAGAAATAACCAAAATTAGAGCAGAATTAAATGAAATTGAAAACAAAAGAATTATACAACAGATCAATAAATCAAAAAGTTGGTTTTCTGAAAAGGTCAATAAAATAGACAAACCTTTGGCCAACCTAATCAGGAAAAAAAGAGTAAAATCTCTAATCTCATCAATCAGAAACGACAAAGACGAAATAACAACAGACTCCTCAGAAATTCAAAAACCCCTTAATGAATATTACAAGAAACTTTATTCTCATAAATATGAAAATCTGAAGGAAATTGACCAATACTTGGAAGTACATCACCTTCCAAGACTTAGCCAGAATCAAGTGGAAATGTTGAACAGGCCCAAATCAAGTTCTGAAATAGCATCAACCATACAAAACCTCCCTAAAAAGAAAAGCCTGGGACCAGATGGCTTGACGTCAGAATTCTAACAAACCTTTAAAGAGGAACTAGTACCTATATTACTCAACCTGTTCCAAAAGGTAGAAAAAGAAGGAAGACTACCCAACACGTTCTATGAAGCAAACATCACCCTGATCCCCAAACCAGGAAAGGACCCAACAAGAAAAGAAAATTATAGACCAATATCACTAATGAATATAGATGCAAAAACATTCAACAAGATCCTAACAAACGGAATCCAGCAACACATCAAACAAATTATACATCATGACCAAGTTGGTTTTATCCCAGGGTCTCAAGGCTGGTTCAATATACGTAAATCTGTAAGTATAATTCAGCACATAAACAAATTAAAAAACAAAGACCATATGATTCTCTCAATTGATGCAGAAAAAGCTTTTGATAATATCCAGCATCCCTTCATGATCAGAATACTTAAGAAAATTGATATAGAAGGGACATTTCTTAAACTGATAGAGGCCATCTACAGCAAACCCACAGCAATATCGTATTGAATGGAGTTAAATTGAAATCTTTACCACTCAGATCAGGAACCAGACAAGGCTGCCCATTGTCTCCACTGCTCTTTAACATTATAATGGAAGTTTTAGCCACCACAATTAGGGAAGAAAAGGCGATCAAGGGTATCCATATAGGGTCAGAAGAGATCAAACTTTCGCTCTTCGCAGATGATATGATTGTATATCCGGAAAACACCAGGGATTCTATTACAAAACTCTCAGAAGTGATCAAGGAATACAGCAGCATCTCAGGTTACAAAATCAACATTCATAAATCGGTAGCCTTTACATAGACCAACAATAGTCAAGCTGAAAAAACAGTTAAGGACTCTATTCCATTCACAGTAGTGCCAAAGAAGATGAAATATTTGGGAGTTTATCTAACAAAGGATGTGAAAGATCTCTATAAAGAGAACTATGAAACTCTAAGAAAAGAAATAGCTGAAAATGTTAACAAATGGAAAAACATACCATGCTCCTGGCTGGGAAGAATCAACATCATTAAAATGTCTGTACTACCCAAAGCAATATATAATTTTAATGCAATCCCTATTAAAGCTCCACTGTCATACTTTAAAGATCCTGAAAAAATAATACTTTGTTTTATATGGAATCATAGAAAACCTTGAATAGCCAAGACATTACTCAGAAATAAAAACAAAGCAGGAGGAATCACGCTACCAGTCCTCAGACTATACTATAAATCGATAGTGATAAAAACAGCATGGTACTGGCACAAAAGCAGAGAAGTAGATGTCTGGAACAGAATAGAGAACCAAGAGATGAATTCAGCCACTTACCGTTATTTGATCTTTGACAAGCCAATTAAAAACATTCAGTGGGGAAAAGATTCCCTATTTAACAAATGGTGCTGGGTGAACTGGCTGGCAACCTGTAGAAGACTGAAACTGGACCCACATCTTTCACCATTAACTAAGATAGACTCTCACTGTATTAAAGATTTAAACTTAAGACATGAAACTATAAAAATACTAGAGGAGAGTGCAGGGAAAACCCTTGAAGAAATCAGTGTGGGCGAATATTTTATGAGGAGGACCTCCTGGGCAATTGAAGCAGCTTCAAAAATACACTACTGGGACCTGATCAAACTAAAAAGCTTCTGCACAGCCAAGAACACAATAAGTAAAGCAAGCAAACAGCCATCAGAATGGGAGAAGATATTTGCAGGTTATGTTTCTGACAAAGGTTAAATAACCAGAATCCACAGAGAACTCAAACGTATAAGCAAGAAAAGAACAAGTGATCCCATTGCAGGCTGGGCAAGGGACTTGAAGAGAAACTTCTCTGAAGAAGACAGGCGCGCAGCCTACAGACATATGAAAAAATGCTCTTCGTCTTTAATCATCAGAGAAATGCAAATCAAAACTACTTTGACATATCATCTAACTCCCCAGTAAGATTAGCCTATATCACAAAATCCCAAGACCAGAGATGTTGGTGTGGATGTGGAGAAAAGGGAACACTTCTACACTGCTGGTGGGAATGCAAATTAATACATTCCTTTTGGAAAGATGTTTGGAGAACACTTAGAGATCTAAAAATAGATCTGCCATTCAATCCTATAATTCCTCTACTAGGCATATACCCAGAAGACCAAAAATCACATCTTAACAAAGATATTTGTACCAGAATGTTTATTGCAGCCCAATTCATAATTGCTAAGTCATGGAAAAAGCCCAAGTGCCCATCAATCCATGAATGGATTAATAAATTTTGGTATATGTACACCATGAAATATTACGCAGCCTTAAAGAAAGATGGAGATTTTACCTCTTTCATGTTTACATGGATGGAGCTGGAACATATTCTTTGTAGTAAAGTATCTCAAGAATGGAAGAAAAAGTATCCAATGTACTCAGCTCTACTGTGAAACTAATTTATGGCTTTCACATGAAAGCTATAACCCAGTTATAACCTAAGAATAGGGGGAAGGGGGAAAAGGAGGGGAGGGAGGGGGGAGGTGGGCGGAGGGAGTGTGATTGGTGGGATTACACCTGCGGTGCATCTTACAAGGGTATATGTGAAACTTAGTAAATGTAGAATGTAAATGTCTTAACACAATAACTAAGAAAATGCCAGGAAGGCTATGTTAACCAGTGTGATGAAAATGTGTCAAACGGTCTATAAAACCAGTGTATGGTGCCCCATGATCGCGTTAATGTACACAGATATGATTTAAAAAAAAAGGTTACCAAACTAAGCTAGTCAACCACTGCAAAAAAAAGTTTTATGGCTTCCGCGTCCCTCCCTTCCTTTTGGGGTGACCCACATCTTAAAGAGGGAATGTCACCACAATTGAGGTTAGAACCCTGCTCACAAGGCCTGTGGGCTGCCCAGGAAATGTGATACTGTTAGAGCTGCCAAGTGCAAAAAGTTGGGCTTCATTCTGAGAGAGAAGTAAAAACTTAACTTTTGATGTTGACTTTCATGTCCTTACACCAAAAAAAGCAAACCACATAGCAACTGAACTGACTAGGCATAAACTCCCCCAACCTTTGAAATTTAGAGTAGCTGTAGGAAACTCAAATCCAGAAAAAGTCATTCATTCATTCATTCATTCCACACAGAAACTAAGTTCTGAGTTTGTAAAATAGTAGGCTGAAAGATTAAGCGTGGCCTAAAAGCCACATTTTTTGTTCTGCACTGTTTTTTTTTGTTGTTGTTGTTTTTTGTTTTTTGTTTTTTTTGAGATAGAGTCTCAAGCTGTCACCCTGGATAGAGTACTGTGGCGTCATAGCTCACAGCAACCTCAAACCCTTGGGCTTAAGCAATTCTCTTGCCTCAGCCTCCCAAGTACCTGGGACTACAGGCGCCCACCACAACACCCAGCTATTTTTTTGTTGTTGTTGCAGTTGTCATTGTTGTTTTAGCTGGCCCAGGTCAGGTTCGAACCCACCAACCTTGGTGTATGTGGCTGGTGCCCTACCCACTGAGCAACAGACAGCACCTATTCTGCACTGTTTTAAAAATAATTTAAGTTAGCTGCCAATGCATTTTTTAATTTCAGATTCATATGAGTGTACAAATGATTAGGCTACGTTGTTTGCATTTGCTAGGTAAAGTTCAAGTTGTAGTTGAGACCGTCACCTAGGTGATTGTGCTGTATACCCTTCCTTTGAGCCCTTAAGGTAAGAGCTTGCCAATCACTCTTCCTCCTCCCCCTCCCCTTTCCTCCTTATCCCCCCCACTTGAATGTAATTGTGTTTTTTTCACGTATGGGCCTGTAATTGTTTATCTATTAGTCTCATATTACTATTGAGTACATTGGATATTTGCTTTGCCATTTTTGTGATTTATTTATTTATTTATATTCTTTTTTTATTGTTGGGGATTCTTTGAGGGTACAATAAACTAGATTATTTTTGTGATATTTTACTAAAAAGAATGTTCTTCAACTCTATCCAGGTAAATACAAAAGTTGTAAAGTCTTTATCTTTTTTATGACTGAATAGTACTCCATGGTATACATATACCACAGTTTATTGATCCACTCATGGGTTGATCAGCACTTGGGTTGCTTCTATGTCTTGGCAATTGTGAATTGAACTGTGATGAACATTATAGCGCATATGTTCTTATGGTAAAATGATTTTTTTTTCTTTTGGGTAAATGCCTAGTAATGGGATTTCAGGATCAAATGGAAAGTCTACTTTTAGTTCTTTGAGAATTCTCCATACTTCTTTCCATAGAGGCTGTATTTGTTTGCAATCCCGCCAGCAGTAAAAGCCCTTCTCTTCACATCCATTCCAGCATCTGCAGCTTAGGGACTTTGTGATGTGGGCTTTTCTCATCAGAGTTAGGTGATATCTCAGGATGGTTTTAATTTGCATTTCTCTGATAACTAGGGACGATGAGCATTTTTCATGTGTTTGTTGGCCATTTGTCTTCTTCAGAGAATATTCTGCTCATGTCTCTTGCCCAGGGATAGATGGGATTGTTAGCTCTTTTTTTGTTGATTGAGTTCTTTACAGATCCTAGTTATCTAGCCTTTGTCAGGTTCATAATATGCAAATATTTTTTCCCAGTGTAAGGCTATCTGTTAGCTTTAGTTGTTGTACCCTTAGCTGTGCAGAATCTTTTTAGCCTGATCATATCCCATTCATTCATTTTTTTGGTGTTGCTGCAATTGGTGTGGGGGTCTCCTGCATAACGTCTTTTCCCAGGCTGATATCAACATGAGCTTTCCCCACACTTTCTTGTAGAATTTTTATCGTTTCGTGTCTTAAATTTAAACCTTTTATCCATCATGAGTCAATTTTTATAAGTGGTGAGAGGTGCAGGTCCAGTTTCAGTTTTCTACAGTTTTCTAACCATAGGGATTCTTTTACCCACTATATGCCTTTATTTGGTTTATCAAAGATCAGATGGCGAAACATGGCTGATTTCATCTCTTAGTTCTCCATTCTATTCCATAGATCTATGTCTCTATTTTTATACCAGGACCATGCTATTTTGATCACTGTAGACTCTTAGTATAACCTGAAGTCTGATAACATGATGTGATGCTTCCAGATTTGTTTTCATTTCTTAGAATTGCCTTAGCTATTCGAGGTTTTCTTTCTGGTTCCATATCAAATGAAGAACTATTTTTTCAAGTTCTTCAAAGTATGACGTCGGTACTTTGATGGGGCCAATGCACCTTTTATAAAATAAAATCTGGCCCAAATAAACACATCAGCTAAAACTGAGGAGTTTTTCCCCCTTGTGGGTGGGCATGGAGCTCCCCGGTTCACCACAGGCGCCATCCTGACTGCTTCTCTCCTTAGTGTTACCTGACTGGGCTCTGCCAGCATTTATGTTCATGGGGCTACGATGATGGATGATGTTGCTCTGCTCACAGGGCTGTCTCCTCTGCCCTTAGAGGGCTCACCATCTAGTAGGGAGGAAGACCCATGTGCACCAACAGACAGAAGACAGAGTCCGGGGATGGGGGGCTTGGACAAAGGAGTGACCCATTTAGTCAAGTGAAATTGGGAAAATGTGGCAGAGATTCTAGGAGCACAGATACACCTCCACTAGGTGGAAAGGAGGATGGGGTGGGGGAAGGAGGCATTCCAGAGCAAAGAAACAGGTGAATGGTGCTTCTAAAGGCAGTGGCATGGGTGAAATGGAGAGGAGGCTGGGGCCAGATCAGGGAGTCCTTGTTTGCCAAGCTGAGAAACTGGCATTTTATCCTGGCAGTTTGAGGCAGAGGGTGAGCTGATCTGACTTGTGTATCTAGAAGATGACTCTGGTGACCCTGTGGAGGCTGGATTGCAAGGGAGCAAGATCCGAGGGAGGAAAAGCAGCAGGTAGGAGGTACTTATAATTGTTTAGGTGAGAAGAATAGGGCTTTGATTTGGAAAGTGCCAGTGAGTGGAGGAAGGAACAGATTTGAGAAGGATTTAGGAGGTCAGATTGACAGGTCTTGGCAATTCCTCAAGGCAGAGGGAAGAACCTGCATACACTGGCTCACTGGTGTGCACTGTGATCCTGGCATGCACTGTGATCATGGCCACAGCAACAGCCGTTCTGTGTTCAGGGTTCTGTGACGTATGTAGCACTTGTTCATCCGTTAACTCGCCCCAGTCTCAAAGTCAAAGACACTAGCCTGCCACTTATCTACAAGGCTTCATGCAGTGCTCACTAAGTGCCAGGTGGAGGGCTGAACTATTGCCTTCGAATTCACTGTCTGAATCATCACAGCTGCCCTAGGAGGTATACGTATATTATTCTTAACACCTTTTCACAGTTGAGGAAACTGAGGCTAATAGAGGTGACATGAGTTTCCCAGGGTCACACAGCTAATAAGTGACAGTGTAAGGATTTGAACACATGTAGTCTCCTCCAGAGCCTATGCTCTGCTGCCTGTGCAGGCCAGAAGAGTCAATTAAGCACATCCACCTTGTGCAGACCAGCCTGAGTGGACTGCATTGGACCAGTAACATGTGCAACCCATGCACTGCTCCATGAACATCTACACTTGAAGCCTGAAGGGCTTTCAAGTTCTGGGAACTTGAGGAGATGCAGGCCAGGCAGGGAGGAGGGAAACACTGAGCCCATGTTGCCAGCACTAAATGAAGGAGAGCAGTCAGGTGACACTGCATCCTGTCCCTATCCCAAACCATAGACTCCCCAGTAGATTTCAGTTGTGCTGAGCATCAAATCTCCATTCCTGACTGCAGCCTACAAGACCCTGAAGTATCTTGGTTCCTGCCCACCTCTGTGATGACATCTTTTCTTGCTACACACCCCCTCACTTACCCCTCACAGATGCACTGGCTCCTTTTAGTCATTATTTTCTACCCCAGGGCCTTTGCACTTGCTGTTTCCTCTGCCATCATGCTCTTATTTCTCTCTTTGCACAGCTGGTTCCTTCTTATTCAGATCTCCTCTGCTTCATTGTGAACTCCGTGAGGACAGGGACTGTGTCTGTCCTATATGTTGTATTTCCTGGTACACAGAAAGGACTTAATAAGTATTTGTTGAATGAATTAAGTAATTTTTTTTGTACCTGCTATGTGTCAGGCACTTTGCAAATGTTAATTCATTTAATCTTCAATACATCCCTGTGAGTTAAGTGTAATTGTTATCCTCATTTTGTAGATGAGGCACAAGGAGGCAACGTGAATTACCCGAGATCATGGAGCTTAGGAAGAGACAGAGCTGGGACTCAACTCTTGACTTATGCTGGCTCCTCTCTGACATAAAGCTCCAAAGTGCACTTAAGCAGGCTCCTAACTGAGAAGGTCCAGGACCGTATCCATCCATATCCTTTGGATGGCTGACATGGACTTCCCCAGGAAGGAATTGAAGCAATTCTGGCGACCTCTCAGCTTGGGTTGTTAACTACTCTGGTTGTTCCACCTTTTCATTCTTGTTTATTATTAAAAACTCCACAGATTTGGCCAGGCACAGTGGCTCATCCCTATAATCCCTGCACTTTAGGAGGCTGAAGCAGGAGGATCACTTGAGGCCAGGAGATTGAGACCAGCCTGGGCAACATAATGAGACCCCATCTTTATGAAAAATAGAAAAATTAGCCAGACATAGTGGTGCACACCTGTAGTCCCAGCTACTCATAAGGTTGAGCAAGGAGAATCGCTTGAGCCCATGAGTTCAAGGTTGCAGTGAGCTATGTATGATCATACCACTGTACTCCAGCCTGAGTGACAGAGTGAGACCTTGTCTCTTATAAAAAAAAAAAAGAAAGAAAGAAAAACCCATAGATTAGGAGAAGAACCTCAGAAAGCAAAGAGGGTGCTCTACTCAGTGAGAAATTTTCCTCATTCCAGTGGGAGATGCTGCCAAACCCCAGAGGAGTGAGCACCCCTGGGAAGAAGCCAGGAATAGAGGGGCAGAATGCCTCCCTCTGGCCACAATGTCTTTTTGCTACCAGACTCTAATTTGCCTAGATCCTTGCTACTCAAAGTGAGGTGTGAGGACCAGCAGGAGCAGCATCACTTGGGATGCAGAATCTCAGCACACACAACTCCTCCACCTGCTGAATCAGAACCTACGTTGTAACAAGATCCCCAGGGAATTCGATGATTTGTGTGCAGAAAAAAAGGTCAAGAAGCACTGGCCTAGAGGGCAGCCTCCAAGAACAACCTCCTCATCCTCAGACTGAGAGCTCCATAAGGGCCAGGGCTTTATCCTATGGTTGTGTCCTCAGGGTCCCTGCCACAGTATTGGACAACTGGTAGGTACTCTAATGTTTGTTGAATGAACAAATTTGTGAAGGAATCACTTACTATGCACATTGCACAGCCCTGCCCCCTCCTGTGGCCCCTTTCTTCAAGCTATCCAGCAAAGAGGCCACCCCTAGCTCCACGAATCCCTTCCTGCCTGTGATCCCTTGAGGGAGGCTCAGCACAGGGAGTTTGTTTATCTAGGCCCTAGACTCTGGACGAGACTCTGAACAGGCTTGGCCTCTCCCTGTTCCTTCCATCCTTCCACTCCAAAAGTCCCAAGGAGAAACTTCTGAGGTGTCCACGCTGTTTGTTGCTCTCTTCACTGAGGACACGGACTCCTTAGCACATGCGGCCACCACAGTTGCTGGAAATACAAGTCCCTCCCAAAGTGCATCTCCTCCAAAGTGCAAAAGGTGCTGCCAGGTGCTGGCTATCAAGCCCTTACTGCCTGTGGAACCAAAATAAACCCGTGTTGATATGGAAACGGGTCGAATTATTTTAAGAAAAAAATTACTTCTTCATTAAATCGTGTTGTTATGGCAACCAGAATTAGGAAAGAAACTTGGCCATGGAGGTTACGTGCAATGTTTTGGGACTGAGAGTTTTCAGAATAGTGGAAAACCATTTGAAAGCATATCTCCCCAGCCCCTGGCTCTGCCCAGAGAAGGAGGATGAAGGCCAGTATTCAGCTGCCCCACCTAGGGTGGGCTTGGTCACTGGGGGGCCTGCCTGCGGTGGTGCAGCCTGAGGCCATAAAGGATTTCATGGGAAAAGAAACTAGTTGAGGGGGAGGTCCAGACCATAGGTCCAGCACTGTTTGGTGTGCAAGTAGGCCCTCCACTCTTCGCTGGAGGAGTGGCCCAACTTCCTGCAATTCAGGGAAGGCAGAAGGGTTAAATAAAAATAACAATTGCTTTTTTTTTTTTTTTTTTGAGACAGAGCCTCAGCTGTCTCCCTGGGTGGAGCGCTATGGTGTCACAGCTCACAGCAACCTCCAATTCCTGGGTTTAAGCAATTCTCTTGCCTCTTGTAGTCCCAAGTAGCTGGGACTACAGGCGCCCGCCACAACACCTGGCTATTTTTTGGTTGTAATTGTCATTGTTGTTTGGCAGGCCCGGGCTGGATTCTAACCCTCCAGCTCTGGTGTATGTGGCTGGCACCTTAGCCGCTTGAGCTACAGGTGCTGAGTCTACAATGGCTACTTTTTATCTGGTCTTTACTGTGAGCCAGGCACTGACTGAGCTGAATACTTGGCACACTCACCTTTAATCCTTGAAGCAACCGCACGAAGCATTGTTATTATCTTTTTTTTTTTTTTTTGGAGACAGTCTCACTATGTCGCCCTTGGTAGAGTGCTGTGACGTCACAGCTCACAGCAACCTCAAACTCTTGGGCTTAAGCGATTCTCTTGCCTCAGCCTCCTGGGACTACAGGTGCCCTCCACAACTCCTGGCTATTTTTGGTTGCAATTGTCATTTTTGTTTGGCAGGACCAAGCCGGGTTCGAACCTGCCAGCCCCAGTATATGTGGCTGGCGACCTAGCCACTAAACTACAGGTGCCAACATTATTATTATCTTGATTTTGCAAATATGGAGACTGAGTCTTAACTTAGTGAGGTGACTTATCCAAGTTCACACATTAAGTGCAGACTGGAATCTCATGCTCCACTTGTAGCCTCTGCGGCCAAGTCAAGGAGCTATTAAGCTCAAACACAGAACCAGACTGTTACCTTATGCCACATTCATTCATTCATTTAAAAATCCTTTAGCAAGCACCCACTCTGTGCCAGACCCTGAAGAAAACCCAGGCACTTCCTTTTTGCCTTCAAGGAGTACAAGGACCCTTCTGAGGGAGTGGGTGAACCTTGCACTGAGGTGAGTATGGATACAAGGTGACCCAGACAGGCTGCTGGGCAACCGGAGAACCAAGTATCCAGACCTTACTAGTGAGTGAACCAAACACCCGCTGCTCCTCAGAGGGGCCCTTCCCTTCTTTCTGATCTCCCTCTTCCAGATATTCCAAAAGGCTCCTCAGACACAAGAAATACTGGCCTTTAGAGTAGCAGAGAAGTTAAGGGGCACAAGATAACAGAGGAAAGGGGTGATAGCACCTGAAACTCCAAAGGTTAGGAAGTTGCTTTGGAGGAAAGGAGAAGAGTCAGAAGGGCCAACCTAAATTGAGTTTTCTGCTTTCTGCTCTACAGCCCTGAGAAGTGCATCACGAACTTAGGTAGTTGCAGAGTTTAAGAGGCTGCTCTGAGGTGTTCCAGACACTCTAAAAAGAGAGTGCTCTTTCCCACTAAGTCTGGCCATGTGTGCCAAGTTCTAGGCATTTTTTATTTTTTTTTAAGGTTATATATTTATTTATTTATTTTTCATTTTTTTATTGTTAAATCATAGCTGTGTACATTAGTGCAATCTCCTGTACCCATTCTAAGATGCACCATAGATGTGGCCCCACCCATTACCCTCCCTCCACCAAAACCTCCCCCCTCCCTTCCCCTTCCTTGGCCCTTTCCCCATAGTCTTGTGCTATAGTTGGGTTATAGCCTTCATGTGAAAGCTATAATTTAGCTTCATAGTAGGGCTGAGTACATTGGATACTTTTTCTTCCATTCCTGAGATACTTTGCTAACAAGAATATGTTCCAGCTCCATCCTTGTAAACATGAAAGAGGCAAAGTCTCCATCTTTCTTTAAGGCTGCATAGTATTCCATGGTATACATGTACCACAATTTGCTAGTCCATTCGTGGGTCGATGGGCACTTGGGCTTCTTCCATGACTTAGCAATTATGAATTGGGCTGCAATAAACATTCTGGTACAGATGTCTTTGTTATACTGTGACTTTTGGTCTTCTGGGTATAAACCCAGTAAGGGAATTATAGGATCGAATGGCAGGTCTATTTTTAGGTCTCTAAGTATTCTCCAAACATCCTTTCAGAAGGAACGTATTAGTGGGCATTCCCACCAGCAGTGTAGATGTGTGCCCTTTCCTCCACATCCACGCCAACATTTCTGGTTTGGGGATTTTGTTATGCGGGCCACTCTTACTGGGGTTAGGTGATATCTCAAAGTAGTTTTGATTTGCATTTCTCTGATGATTAAGGATGGTGAGCTTTTTTTTGTGTATTTGTAGATTTTGCATCTGTCTTCTTTAGAGCAGTTTCTCCTTAAGTCCCTTGCCCACCCTGAAATGGGGTCACGTGTTCTTTTCTTGCTAATAAATTTGAGTTCTCTGTGGATTCTGGTTATTAGACCTTTATCGGAGGTATAACCTGCAAATATTTTCTCCCATTCTGAGGGCTGTCTGCTTGCTTTACTCACTATGTTCTTGGCTGTGCGGAAGCTTTTTAGTTTGATCAGGTCCCAGTAGTGTATTTTTGATACTGCTTCAATTGCCTGGGGAGTCCTCCTCATAAAATATTCACCCAGGACAATTCCTTCAAGAGTTTTCTCTGCACTTTCTTCAAGTATTTTTATAGTTTCATATATTAAGTTTAAATCTTTTATCCAGTGAGAGTCTATCTTAGTTAATGGTGAAAGGTGTGGGTCCAGTTTCAGTCTTCTACAGGTTGCCAGCCAGTTTACCCAGCACCATTTGTTAAATAGGGAATCTTTTCCCCACTGAATGTTTTTAATTAGCTTGTCAAAGATCAAATAACGGTAAGTAGCTGGATCCATCTTTTGGTTCTCTATTCTGTTCCAGACATCTACTTCTCTGCTTTTGTGCCAGTACCATGCTGTTTTGATCACTATGGATTTACAGTACAGTCTCAGGTCTGGTAGCGTGATTCCTCCTGCTTTGTTTTTATTGCTGAGTAATGTTTTGGCTATTCGAGGTTTTTTCTGATTCCATATAAAATGAAGTATTATTTTTTCAAGATCTTTAAACTATGACAATGGAGTTTTAATAGGAATTGCATTAAAATTATATATTGCTTTGGGCAGTATGGACATTTTAACAATGTTGATTCTTCCCAGTCATGGTATGTTTTTCCATCTGTTAACATCTTTGGCTATTTCTTTTCTTAGAGTTTCATAGTTCTCTTTGTAGAGATCTTTCACGCCCTTTGTTAGGTATACTCCCAAATATTTCATCTTGTTTGGCACTACTGTGAAAGGAATAGAGTCCTTGACTGTTTTTTTCGGCTTGGTTATTGTTGGTATATATAAAGGCTACAGATTTATGGGTGTTGATTTTGTAGCCTGAGACATTGCTATATTCCTTGATCACTTCTAAAAGTTTTGTAGTAGAATCCCTAGTGTTTTCCAGATATACAATCATATCATCTGCAAAGAGTGAAAGTTTGATCCCTTCTGACCCTATGTGGATACCCTTGATCGCCTTTTCTTCCCTAATTGCAATGGCTAAAACTTCCACTACAATGTTAAAGAGCAATGGAGACAATGGGCAACCTTGCCTGGTTCCTGATCTAAGTGGAAATGATTTCAATTTAACTCCATTCAATACAATATTGGCTGTGGGTTTGCTGTAGATGGCCTCTATTAGTTTAAGAAATGTCCCTTCTATACCTATTTTCTTAAGTGTTCTGATCATGAAGGGATGCTGGATATTATCAAAAGCTTTTTCTGCATCAATTGAAAGAATCATATGATCCTTATTTTTTAGTTTGTTTATGTGTTGGATTACATTTATAGACTTACATATACTGAACCAGCCTTGAGACCCTGGGATAAATCCGACTTGGTCATGATGTATAATTTTTTTGATGTGTTGTTGGATTCTGTTTGTTAGGATCTTATTGAGTATTTTAGCATCTATATTCATTAGTGATATTGGTCTATAATTTTCTTTTCTTGTTGGGTCTTTCCCTGGTTTGGGGATCAAGGTGATGTTTGCTTCATAGAATATTTTGGGTAATATTCCTTCTTTTTCTATATTTCGGAAGAGTTTTAGTAGTATAGGTACTAGTTCTTCTTTAAATGTTTGGTAGAATTCTGACGTAAAGCCATCTGGTCCTGGGCTTTTCTGTTTAGGGAGATTTTGTATAGTTGGTGCTATTTCAGAACTTGATATAGGCCTGTTCAACATTTTCACTTAGTTCTGGCTACGTCTTGGTAGGTGGCGTGCTTCCAGGTATTGGTCGATTTCTTTCAGATTTTCATATTTGTGAGAGTAGAGTTTCTTGTAGTAGTCGTTAAGGATTTTTTGAATTTCTGAGGGGTCTGTTGTTATTTCATCATTACCATTTCTGATTGATGAAATTAGAGATTTTACTCTTTTTTTCCTGGTTAGGTTGGCCAAAGGTTTATCTATTTTATTGAGTTTTTCAAAAAACCAACTTTTAGATTTATTGATCTTTTGTATAATTCTTTTGTTTTCAATTTCATTTAAATCTGCTCTGATTTTGGTTATTTCTTTTCTTCTGCTGCGTTTGGGGTTGAAGTATTCTTCTTTCTCCAGTTGCTTGAGATGTTCCATTAAGTTATTGACTTCCTCTCTTTCCGTTTTCTTGAAGAAGGCTTGCCATGCTATAAATTTCCCTCTTAGGACTGCCTTTGCAGTATCCCAGAGGTTCTGGTAATTTGTGTCTTGATTGTTGTTTTTTCCAAAAATTTGATGATTCCCTTCTTAATCTCGTCTATAACCCATGTACCCTTCAGCATAAGGTTGTTTAGCTTCCATGTTTTTGTATGGGTATGTAGGCTCCTGTTGTTATTGAGTTCAACTTTTATTCCATGATGGTCTGAGAAGATGCAAGGAATAATTTCTATTTTTTTAAATTTGCTGAGGTTAGATTTGTGGCCTAGGATGTGGTCGATTTTGGAGTATGTTCCGTGGGCTGATGAGAAGAATGTGTATTCAGTTTTGTTGGGATGAAATGTTCTGTAGATGTCTGTTAAGTCCAGATGTTGAATGGTTGAGTTTAAATCTAAAATTTCTTTGCTTAGCTTCTTTTTGGAGGATCTATCTAGGACTGCTAAAGGGGTGTTAAAATCTCCAACTACTATGGAAGTGGAGGAAATCGAGCTGCTCATGTCAGAGTTTCTCTTATAAATTGAGGTGCATTGTGGTTGGGTGCATAAATATTAATAATTGAGATCTCATCATATTGAGTATTACCTTTAACAAATATGAAGTGTCCATCCTTATCCTTAATTATTTTGGTTCGTTTAAAGCCTATTGCATCTGCGAACAGGATTGGAATGCCTGCTTTTTTCTGCTTTCCATTCACCTGGAATATAGATGACCATCCCTTCACCTTGAGTCTATATTTGTCTTTTAATGTAAGATGCGATTCTTGGATGCAGCAGATATCTGGCTTGAGTTTTTGTATCCAGTCAGCCAACCTGTGCCTCTTTAGAGGACAATTTAAATCATTCACATTAATTGAGAGTATTGATAAGCCTTTTGAGAGTCCAGTGGACATTTTTAATCCTTTTGTGATGGGGGAAGTTGGAATTTGATCAAAAATTTTTTGGGTGGGTTTACTTTTGTGGTGGAGAATTACGCTGGTCTTTATGGAGGCTAGGTCTAAGAATGTCCTGGAGAGCTGGTTTAGTTGTGGCAAATTTCTTCAACATGTGAATGTTGTTGAAGTATTTAATTTCTCTGTCATAAATGAAGCTCAGTTTAGCTGGGTACAGGAAACTGGGTTGAAAGTTATTTTGTTTTAGGAGATTGAAAGTCAGTGACCATCCTCTTCTAGCTTGAAAGGTTTCAGCAGAGAGATCTGCAGTTATTCTGATATTCTTCCCCTTGTAGGTAATGTTTTTTTTCCGTCTGGCAGCTTTCAGAATTTTTTCCTTCATATTAACTTTAGTGAAATTGATTATGATGTGTCTAGGGGATGTCTTATTCGGGTTGAGTTGTGCTGGAGTTCTGAAACTGTCTGCTATCTGAATTTCGGAATCTCTTGGCATGTCTGGAAAGTTCTCCTTCATGATCTCATGGAGAAGAGACTCTGTGCCTTGTGAAGCCACTTCGTGACTTTCGGGGATCCCTATAAGACGAATATTGGTTTTCTTCAAATTATCCGAGAGCTCTCTGAGAGAGCGGTCTGTTTTTGCTCTCCATTTCTCTTCTTCTTTGAGTGTTTGGGAGCGTTCGAAAGCTTTGTCTTCAATGTCAGAAATCCTTTCTTCTGCTTGCTCCATTCTGTTACTGAGGGATTCTACTGTGTTTCTCAGATCTTTGAGGGATGCAACTTCTTGTCTCAATGTGTCGAAATCTTTGGTCACTTGGTCTTTGAATCCATTGAATTCTTGAGATAACTTTTGGAATTCTAATTCGATCTTATTTGCTACCCAGATCCTGAATTCAATTTCTGACATCTCAGCTATTTGTTTGTGCATGGGGTCTTGTGTTGTTTCTGCCCCCATTGATCCTTGGGGGAGTTGATCTACTCTGATTATTCATATTGCCAGAGTTTTTCTGTTGATTTCGCCTCATGACTGTTTTTCACCATTGCCTCCGGCTGTCCTCAGAGTTGGGGAGGTGTCTCTCCAAGATTAGACCCCAGTGGGATCACTCTATTGTTGCTGGATCTTTGTAGGGAGTGACCCTGTGTAATTTCTCTGGGGCTGTTCTAGCTAGGGAGTTCTGGTTGTGGAAGCAGCTCCGGTATGTGACACACCCGGATCCAGCAACAGGGCTGGGGGTAGTGCACACGTTTCTGGGAGTGCCAGGCGCCCAGTGACTTTGGCACAGAGAGCCCAAGGCTCCAGCATTCTCTGGCCAGGAGAAGGGCTCTGCACAGAGGCAGGGAGGGCTCCAAAGGGCACGCAGCTACCAGAGTCCCTGTCCAGATGAACGGGCTAGTGTGGAAGCTTGGAGGACACAGGAGGGAGGACGCAGGGTTGCGTGGCTCCCGCAGTTCCTGGTCAGGGAATGCGGAGGCCCGGTGGGTGCAGGTCACGGGTCGGGGGTCGCTGCACAGCTCTTATGGAGGTCTGGGCTGCTCCAAGCCCAGGAGTTTGAGGTTACTATGAGCTGTGACATCACAGCACTCTACCCAGGGCAACAGCCCAAGGCTCCAGTGTGCCAAAACCGTCTCACTCTGCCCCTAAGGATTAAGGCTGTAAGGCAGCTCAGTCCCCGCCCTTAGGCTGCTCAGTCACTAGGTTACTTTGTCCTGCCCGATCCTTGCTCTGAGACCCTGAGGACGGAGCTTGCCAGGGAAATTCTTTCACAATGGCTTCCTGCGCCCAGCTCAGTGGCTCAGTCTGGGGCCCCAGACAATGCCCAAAGTTTTCCACACTCCTGCTCACGCTCTCCCCAAGGCATTTCAACTGACTGCCAAGTCCAAGAACACCAAAAAAGTTCACAGGTAAGGCCTTTCTGGTTTGCAGTCTCACTGCTGCTTGTACTTACGGTTGCTGGCGTGATTAGGTTGATTGAACATGCAACCACTTGCCAATTTTCCACTGTTTTTGTCCTCCTCTTGGGGTCCAGAAGTCCCTTGCTGGCTCCCTGTATCCTCAAAGGGATGATTATAGGCAGATCCCACTGGCCAGAGATGCCTGGAGTCTTGTCTCCCCAGACTCACTGTGCCCAGTTGCAGGGAAGCTGTTACTTGGCCGCCATCTTTAATCTCTCTCCCGGCATTTTTTAAACCATAGCAAAATCTATTGCTTCTTTTGACATTTTCATTTAGTTTTAAGTAAATAGCACTGAAGCCTCTGCCCCCTTCTCTTTCTGGCCTTGAATAGGCTATTTTTTTTTAATTTTTTTATTAAATCATAACTGTATACAATGATATGATTATGGGGCATCATACACTCACTTCATAAACCATTTGACACATTTTTATCACAGTGGTTAACATAGCCTTTCCGGCGTTATCTCAGTTACTGTGCCAAAACATTTACATTCTACATTTACCAAGTTTCGCAAATACCCCTGTAATATGCACCACAGGTGTGATCCCACCGATTCCCCTCCCTCTACCCCCCCCTTTCCCACTTCCCCCTATTGTTAAGTTGTAACTGTGTTATAGCTTTCATGTGAGAGTCCCAAATTAGTTTCATAGTAGGGCTGTGTACATTGGGTATTTTTTCTTCCATTCTTGGGATACTTTACTAAGAAGAATATGTTCCAGCTCCATCCATGTAAACATGAAAGAGGTAAAGTCTCCATCTTTCTTTAAGGCTGCATAATATTCCATGGTATACATATACCACAATTTATTAATCCATTCGTGGATCGATGGGCACTTGGGCTTTTTCCATGACATAGCTATTATGAATTGGGCTGCAATAAACATTCTGGTACAAATATCTTTGTTATGTTGTGATTTTTGGTCTTCTGGGTATATGCCCAGCAGAGGAATTACAGGATTGAATGGCAGATCTATTTTTAGATCTCTGAGTGTTCTCCATATATCTTTCCAAAAGGAATGTATTAATTTGCATTCCCACCAGCAGTGCAGAAGTGTTCCCTTTTCTCCGCATCCACGCCAACATCTCTGGTCTTGAGATTTTGTGATATAGGCTAGTCTCACTGGAGTTAGATGATATCTCAAAGTAGTTTTGATTTGCATTTCTCTGATGATTAAAGATGATGAGCATTTTTTCATATGTCTGAAGGCCGTGCGCCTGTCTTCTTCAGAGAAGTTTCTCTTCAAATCCCTTGCCCAGCCTGCGATGGGATCCCTTGTTTTTTTCTTGCTGATGCGTTTGAGTTCTCTGTGGATTCTGGTTATTAAACCTTTGTCAGAGTTATACCCTGCAAATATCTTCTCCCATTCTGAGGGCTGTCTGCTTGCTCTGCTTACTGTGTTCTTAGCTGTGCAGAAGCTTTTTAGTTTGATCAAGTCCCAGTAGTGTATTTTTGAAGCTGCTTCAATTGCCCGGGGGGTTCTCCTCATGAAATACTCACCCAGACCAATTTCTTCAAGGGTTTTCCCTGCATTCTCCTCTAGTATTTTTATAGTTTCATGTCTTAAGTTTAAATCTTTAATCCAATGAGAGTCTATCTTAGTTAATGGTGAAAGGTGTGGGTCCAATTTCAGTCTTCTGCAGGTTGCCAGCCAGTTCACCCAGCACCATTTGTTAAATAGGGAATCTTTTCCCCACTGAATGTTTTTAATTGGCTTGTCAAAAATCAAATAGCGGTAAGTAGCCGGATTCATCTCTTGGTTCTCTATTCTATTCCAGATATCTACTTCTCTGTTTTTGTGCCAATACCATGCTGTTTTGATCACTATCGATTTGTAGTAAAGTCTGAGGTCTGGTAGTGTGATTCCTCCTGTTTTGTTTTTATTTCTGAGTAATGTCTTGGCTATTCGAGGTTTTTTCTGATTCCATATAAAACGAAGTAATGTTTTTTCAAGATCTTTAAAATATGACAGTGGAGCTTTAATAGGGAGTGCGTTGAAATTATATATTGCTTTGGGTAGTATGGACATTTTGATAATGTTGATTCTTCCTAGCCATGAGCATGGTATGTTTTTCCATTTGTTAACATTTTCAGCTATTTCTTTTCTTAGAGTTTCATAGTTCTCTTTATAGAGATCTTTCACGTCTTTTGTTAGGTAAATTCCCAAATATTTCATCTTCTTTGGCACTACTGTGAATGGGATAGAGTCCTTAACTGCTTTTTCAATTTGACTGTTGTTGGTGTATATAAAGGCTACCGATTTATGAATGTTGATTTTGTAACCTGAGACGCTGCTGTATTCCTTGATCACTTCTAGGAGTTTTGTAGTAGAGTCCCTAGTGTTTTCCAGATACACAATCATATCATCTGCGAAGAGCGAGAGTTTGAGCTCTTCTGACCCTATATGGATACCCTTGATCGCCTTTTCTTCCCTAATTGCGGTGGCTAAAACTTCCATTACAATGTTGAAAAGCAATGGAGACAATGGGCAGCCTTGTCTGGTTCCTGATCTGAGTGGAAATGATTCCAATTTAACTCCATTCAATATGATATTGGCTGTGGGTTTGCTGTAGATAGCCTCTATCAGTTTAAGAAAAGTCCCTTCTAGGCCAATTTTCTTGAGTGTTCTGATCATGAAGGGATGCTGGATATTATCAAAAGCTTTTTCTGCATCAATTGAGAGAATCATATGGTCTTTGTTTTTTAATTTGTTTATGTGCTGAATTACATTTATAGATTTACGTATATTGAACCAGCCTTGAGACCCTGGGATAAAACCAACTTGGTCATGATGTATAATTTGTTTGATGTGTTGTTGGATTCTGTTTGTTAGGATCTTGTTGAATATTTTTGCATCTATATTCATTAGTGATATTGGTCTATAATTTTCTTTTCTTGTTGGGTCTTTTCCTGGTTTGGGGATCAGGGTGATATTTGCTTCATAGAACGTGTTGGGTAGTCTTCCTTCTTTTTCTACATTTTGGAACAGGTTGAGTAATGTAGGTACTAATTCCTCTTTAAAGGTTTGGTAGAATTCTGACGTGAAACCATCTGGTCCCGGGCTTTTCTTTTTAGGGAGGTTTTGTATAGTTGATGCTATTTCTGAACTTGATATGGGTCTGTTCAACATTTCCACTTGATTCTGGTTAAGTCTTGGAAGGTGGCGTGCTTCCAAGTATCGGTCTATTTCCTTCAGATTTTCATATTTCTGAGAATAAAGTTTCTTGTAATATTCATTAAGGATTTTTTGGATTTCTGATGAGTCTGTGGTTATTTCGTCTTTGTTGTTTCTGATTGATGATATTAGAGATTTTACTCTTTTTTTCCTGATTAGGTTGGCCAGAGGTTTATCTATTTTATTGACCTTTTCAAAAAACCAGCTTTTTGATTTATTGATCTGTTGTATTATTCTTTTGTTTTCAATTTCATTTAATTCTGCTCTAATTTTGGTTATTTCTTTTCTTCTACTGGGTTTGGGGTTGGAATGTTCTTCCTTTTCCAGTTGCGTGAGATGTCCCATTAAGTTGTTAACTTCCTCTCTTTCCGTTCTCTTGAGGAAGGCTTGCAGTGCTATAAATTTCCCTCTTAGAACTGCCTTTGCAGTGTCCCAGAGGTTCTGATAGCTTGTGTATTCATTGTCATTTTGTTCCAAAAAATTGGTGATTTCTTTCTTAATCTCATCTCTGACCCAGCTATCATTCAGCATAAGGTTATTTAACTTCCATGTTTTTGTATGGGTATGCAGATTCCTGTTGTTACTCAATTCAAGTTTTATTCCATGATGGTCCGAGAAGATGCATGGAATAATTTCTATTCCTTTAAATTTACTGAGGTTAGACTTGTGACCTAAAATGTGATCAATTTTGGAGTAAGTTCCGTGGGCTGATGAGAAGTATGTGTATTCAGTTTTGTTGGGATGAAATGTTCTGTAGATGTCTGCTAAATCTAAATATTGGATGGTTAGGTTTAAATCTAAGATTTCTTTGCTCAGCTTCTTTCTGGAGGATCGATCCAACACTGCCAAGGGAGTGTTGAAATCTCCAACGATTATGGAGCTGGAGGAAATCAAGTTACTCATGTCTGTTAGAGTTTCTCTTATAAATTGAGGTGCATTCTGGTTGGGTGCATAGATATTAATAATTGAGATCTCGTCATATTGAGTATTACCCTTAACAAATATGAAGTGACCATTCTTGTCCTTCCTTACTTTTGATGGTTTAAAGCCTACTGTATCTGCAAATAAAATTGCAACACCTGCTTTTTTCTGATTACCATTTGCCTGAAATATGGATGACCATCCTTTCACCCTGAGTCTGTATTTGTCTTTTAAGTTGAGATGTGACTCTTGTATGCAACAAATATCTGGCTTGAGTTTTTGTATCCAGTCAGCTAACCTATGCCTCTTTAGAGGACAGTTTAAGCCATTCACATTGATGGAGAGTATTGATAAGTCTGGTGGAATTTTGGGTATCGAGTTTTTCAAAGGTCCAGTGGACATTTTTAATCCTTTCGCCAGTGTGGAAGTTGGAGTTTGATCCGAAGTTTCTGAGTGAGTTTACTTTTGTGGTATAGGATTGGGTTGGTCATTGTGGAGGATAGGTCTGAGAACATCCTGAAGAGCTGGTTTACTTATGGCAAATTTTTTCAACATATGAATGTCATTGAAGTATTTAATTTCTCCATCATAGATGAAACTCAGTTTAGCTGGATACAAGATCCTGGGTTGAAAGTTTTTTTGCTTTAGGAGATTAAAAGTTGATGACCAGCCTCTTCTTGCTTGAAAAGTTTCAGCAGAGAGATCTGCAGTTATTCTAATATTCTTACCTTTGTACGTTATAGTTTTCTTTCGCCAGGCTGCTTTGAGAATCTTCTCTTTCATGTTAACTTTAGTGAAGCTAATTATGATATGTCTGGGAGATGGCTTATTGGGGTTGAATCGTGCTGGGGTTCTGAAGCTGTCTGCTATCTGAATTTCAGATTCTCTAGGCATGTCTGGAAAATTTTCTTTCATAATTTCATGTAGAAGGGCCTCTGTGTCCTTGGCAGCCACTTCATCATTGAATAGGCTATTGTTGTGAGATTATCACCATCCTGTTGTGTGCTGGTGTGCTGGTTTGCTCAGTGTTATGCAGCTGTCACCTGAGATGAGGCCTGCTGAATGGGGGCCTAAGAAGGAGCCCCACTCCCACCCCAAGACAAAGCCTTCAGGGTCAGCAACCTGGGACTCCAACAGGGCAGGCCTGTGGCCCACTTGGAGGCACCCTCACCCCAGCAGACTCCAGTCAGTGCTCATCACAGAGCACAAAGGGGGTATAGTCAGGACCACCCACACATATTCTGTGTCTTGTACAGTTTTCAATAGGGGTGTAAAGTTTACCACTGATTGTCCATTCTCATTTAATCCTCACTGTGAAGTAGATACTATTTTTCCCACCTTTGAGAATCTAAAAGAGTGGCTTTCACAGGGGTAGTAACATACCCAAGGTCACACAGCGTGGAAGTCACAGAGCTGAGATTAAGAACTACAGAGTTTCTCATCCCTCGCTGCTTACTGGGCCAGAAGAACCACCTAGAAAACTGCATTATGACTCTGGCAACAGCCTCAGCAGCACCTACCAAGCACTTACCAAGCACTATTTGCATTTAGCCCAGTGTTACTGAACACACTACCTATTGGAATGAGATGTGTGATTAGGAAACCATAACTGTTTTTGCAGGAAATTAATTGTAAAATTAAGTGGGTTGGAAAATTAACTGCTAGATAGACCTGAATTTAAGTGTAGGCCTATTGTTTACTAACCTTATGGCCTAGACAATTTACAGAGCCTCTCTCAGTCTGTTTTGAAATGAAAAATTATTGTAGGAACTAGAGATAATGTGTGTACAGGGCTTGCCTGATGTCTAATGTATAAGAGGGACTCTATAAATGTTTTTTTAAGAATCTAAGAAGTTATAACTAATCGATGGGCACATACGGGCACAGAGAGAAGTAAAAGCTAATTAGAAATCAGGAAGGGGTTCAGGGACGGTTAAAAACCCACAGAACAGGTACAAAAATGAACACTATGCAGGTGATAGGCACACTAATAGCCCTGACTTAAGCCTTATAAAAGCTATCTATCTATGTAACAAAAATATTTGTATACCCTTAATATTTTAAAATTTTAAAATAAAAAATAAACAGAATCATCTAGGGAGGCTTTTAAAACAGCCTTTGCTGAAACCCCACTCAGACCAACTCAATCAAAATTCCTAAGAGTGGAGTCCAGGTATGATTATTTATATGACCCCCACTTGGTTTTAAGGTGAAGGCAGGAGTTAAGATTCCCTGTCCACCTACAGGCCCATGCCCACCCTAAGTCCACATTTGGGAAGAAAGACAAATTCGCTTGTGGATGAAATGATATTGTGTATTCAAGCACACAATAGTCGTTTCCTGGGCACCTCCCTAGATTAGGCTGTGGGGTTCCAGAAATGAAGGCCATGGTCCCTCCCCTCAAGGAGGTCCCAACCAGTGGAAAAACAGAAGTCATTAGGCAGCCACAGCCCGCAATAGTCAAGGCTCCAGCTGGGGTGCTGGGTTTAAGATCAGGCCGCAGCTGACAGGTGTAAACTCCATCAAAAACTAAAGTTAACTGTAGTGGCAGCAGTTTCACGGTAGCATCTTAGCAGCAGGGAGGAGCTCCACAGACCCTCCATATACTCTCACTCAGTCCCCCTCAGAATTCGGAGCAGGTATTTGCAAAGACAATTGGCTGAAGTCAGCTTCACTCATTTATCCACTCAACATGCATTTGTAGAGCACCTACTATATGCCAAGCACTGTGGATATGCTGGCAACCAAGACAGGCAAGGTCCCTGACTTCAGAGAGTTTACAGTCCATTATAGGGTAAACAGACAGCCAACAATGAAACTGATAAACAAGGAAAAGTTTCAAATGGTTGTAAGTGCTATGTATGAAAATCAAGCAGAGTGATGTGGCTAGCTAAGATGACACAGATTGGGATACCATAGAAGGATCAGAGAAGGTCTATCTGAGGAGGTGATCTGAGCAGAGATCCAAATGAAGGAAGGAAGCAAGCCATGTGACAATCTGGTAGAAGAGTGTTCCAGGCAGAGGAAACAGCCAGGACAAAGGTCTTGAGATGGACCTGGCATGTCTGAAGAGCATCAAGAAGACCCCTGCGATGGGAAAAGGGCCAGCAAGGAGAGTGGTGGGTGATGAAGCCAGATGAGAGAACCAGAGGCCAGATCATTCAGGCCGTATAGATCATGGTAAGGACTTTGTGCTTTAGTGCAGTGTGATGAAAACCAATGAGAAGATGTGCTAGGGAGCAACAGGATGTGATTTACTTCTTTCTTACTATAGCTGTATTGAGATATAATTCACAAACCATACAATTCACCCATTTAAAGCATACAAATCAATGGTTCTTCAAATATTTCCAGGTATATACAGCCATTACCACTATCTAATTTCAGAATGTTGTCATTATCCCAAAAAGGAAACCCTTTATTCATTAGCAGTCACTTTCCACTTCCACCAACCCCACCCCTCACTGGCTGCTAGTAACCACTAATCAACTTTCTGTCATAATGGATCTGCCTATTCTGTACATATCACAGAAATGGAATCATAAAATGTGTGACCTTTTATGACAGGCATCTTTCACTTAACATACAGTTTTCAAGATTCATCCACGATGTGGTCTGAATCATACCTCCATCCCCTATTTATTGCCAAATAATGTTCCATTGTATACTGACCACATGTTGTTTATCCGTTCATTTATTGATGGACATTTGGATTGTTACCAATTATGCATAATATTGCTATAAACATTCATGTACAAGTTGTTTTTTTTTTATTTCAGGTTAATGTGAGGGTACAAACAAAGTCACAATATTTGAATTTGTTAGGTAGAGTCTCTCTTATAGTTATGTCCTGCACCCAAAAGGTGTGCCATACACACCCACATAGTGCCCATTCAATGAAAGTACCCCAAAGCCCCGTTCCCCTGTTTCCCCTCTCTCATTCCCCTTCCTCCCAACTTGAATTGAAGTGAGTTTTTCTCCTATGTGGTCATGAATTAGATCATCTACTGGTTTCATATTAGTATTGAGCACACTGGATATTTGCTTTTCCATTCTTGTGACACTTTACTGAGAAGCATGTGTTTCAACTCCATCCAGGTTAATACAAAAAATGTGAAGTCACCATCTTTTTATGGCTGAATAGTATTCCATGGTATACATATATCACAGTTTGTTAATCCATTCTTGAGTTGTTTCCCCATCTTGGTGATCGTAAATTGAGCTGCAATAAACAATCTGGTGCAAATGTCTTTATGACAAAATGATTTTTTTTTTTTTTTTTTTTTGGTTTTTGGCCGGGGCTAGGTTTGAACCTGCCACCTCCGGCATATGGGACCGGCGCCCTACTCCTTGAGCCACAGGCGCCACCCGAAAATGATTTTTTTTTTCTTCTGGATAGCTGCCAATTAGTGAGATTGTGGAATCCAATGGGAGATCTAATTTGAGCTCTTTGAGAATTCTCCATATTTCTTTCCAAAGAGTTTGTATTAGTTTGTAGTCCCACCAACAGTGTAAAAGTGTTCCCCTCTCTCCACATCCACACCAGCATCTGCAACTTTGGGATTTTGTGATGTGGGCTAATCTTACTGGGGTCAGGTCCTATCTCAGGGTGGTTTTGATTTGCATTTCTCTGATGATTAGCGATGATGATCATTTTTTTCATACCTTTGTTAGCCATTCACCTGTCTCCCTCAGAAGGTTCTGTTCATGTCTTTTGCCCAATGATAGATGACATGTACAAGTCTTTGTGTGGACATCTGTTTTCAAACCTCTTGGGTAGATACTAAGGAGTGTAATTGCTGGGTCCTCTTGTAACTCTATGTGTAAACTCTATGTTTAATCATTTGGGGAACTTCCAGCCTGTTTTCCATAGTGGCCGTACCATTTCACATACCTCCAGCAGTGTACAAGGGCTCCAACTTCTTCATGCCCTCGTCAACACTTGGTATTGTCTAATTTCTGATTCTCGCTATCCTAATGGGATGAGGTGGCATCTCATTGTGGTTTGGTCTGCATTTCTGTGATAGCTAATGATTTTGAGCATCCTTTGTTGTGCTTATTTGCCATGGGTTTATGTTCTATGGAGAAGTATCTATTCAGATGCTTTACTTATTTTTAATTAGGTTATGTATCTTTTTATTACTGAGTTGTAAGAGATCTTTATTATAGTCTAGACACAAGATTTTTATCAGATATATGATTTGCAAATATTTTCTCCATTTGTGTGAGTTGCCTTTTCATTTTCTACATGGTTGCCTTTGAAGCACAAAAGTTTTTAACTTTGATGAAGCCCAGTTTATCTATTTTTTTATTTTGTAATTTGTGCTTTTGGCATCATATCTAAGGTTGCCTCAGTCCTCAGTGACTTCTGAGAATGGTTTCTCTGGCTACTGTGTGGGTAATGGGTAGGAGGGGGAGCTGCAGAGTACCAAGCAAGAGGGGGGATGCCACCTGCAGTCTGGGGAGCTTCGTGAACAGCTTGTCCACACCCCTGAGGACCAAATGCAGGACCCTGAAAAGTAGCCTGGACTCAGGCACAAACACTAATGTGCTGGCTTCATTTTCTTGCATTTCTTTTATGTCAATCCCATTTCCTGCTCTTCTGCTGGTTTGATCCATGCTGAGCAATTCAGACATATGGAAAGACAGGCTCAACACCACGTCAGAAGGTGATCTGGATGGCCTCAGGGTAGCTGAGGAAGAGCTCGTGTCACATGAACTCAGCATGGGACCTGAAATCAGGTCCTTTCTCTTTCTGAGCCTCAGTTTCCACCTTCCTGGTATGTGAAGGGGCTAGACTAGGGTTCTGGCTGTCCACAGGCTTCTGAGTCTTCACTTCCCCATTTTCAAAGTGTGGCTGATGTAGCTGGCGGAAAATATTTATTGTGCTAGCAAGAGAGAATTTAAGCATACCACAAAACGGTATTTATAGTTTTATCCCATCTTTGTTTGGCATAGGAAAATTTCTGGAAAGATATGCCCAAGGTATCAGCAGTGGTTGTCTTTGGTATGTAGAATAATGAATGTTATTTTTTCTTTCAGTCTGTGTTCTGATTTTTAACTATGATAATTATGTTTTGCTTTTGTAATAAGAACAAAAAAGCATAACAGAAAAAAATTAAAGCTGACCATAAAGGGAAAAATTGCCTAGAAGCCACTAGCTGCAATGCGAACTGAGCTGGAAAAGTAGCAGCCAGCCAGCCCTCCAGGGCAGGCCTCTGAGTTATGCAGAGCCCATGAAAGAGGGTGTGCCAATGGGCCTTGCAAACTGCAAAGGGCCCTCCCTGCCAAGGGAGATTGAAAGCCCCAGAAAGCCAACTCTGAGGTGAAGATTAGTGTGCAGGAAGTTTGTTAGGGAGGTTCTTGGGATCTACAGCTGTGGAAAGTGGGTGAGGAAGCAGGATTGTGCAGAGGAGGTAACATAAACTGCAAAAAAATCCTCAGTCAATAGAGTTCACAGCTCTGGAGCTGTGATGGCCCTTCAGAATTGCCCTGAGTTCACATTCCAGATGTCCTGGAAAGGAGGTGTGATATTGAACAAAGCAATCCCCAAAGAGGGCTGACAACAAAATGGCAGGTCTGCCCACAGGAGAACAAGTCATTTAGCCCTGAGGTGGAATCTGAGTGGCACATCACACTGTCCCCTATAAGGGTACTACCTTATACCTTTCTGAAGGGCAAGGCCCTAGGCAGATATAAGGGGGATTTGGGAAGAGGAAAAGCTCATTTTTGAACTTGGAGACCTGGCTGCATCTGCCATTCTGAGCTCTGATCTCCATTCCTGATTTGTCTCCTCAGGCAATAACCTTTGAGGGCCATCGATGGGCCAGCCTCTAATTTAGGTACTTCCTAAGATCCAAAACATTGTTCCAGGATTTGCCTCCTATAATCCTGTAATTGCTCTGGAATGTAGAACCCATGGAAGTCTTATTGGCCCCATTTTATCAATAAAGAAACCTCAGTTCAGACAGGAAACACAGTGAGGTCATGATGAGGTAGAATCTCAAAGCCACGTCTATCCAACTCCAGGTCCAACCTTCTTTCCCAAACTTTGAAGCAATTTTTTTGTGGTCAAGTGGACAAATTTGTTCTTCCTAGTTAATGCTGACTCAGTTCGTTCCCATGTCCAACAATCAATTTTCAAATGAACCACCCTCAAGTCCAAAGATCACAAAGTCATATTTGACTTAGCTGATACAATAGAAAGGGGCTGTTACTATCCTACAAGCCTGTTCTCTTCGGAGGCAGGTAGAGCTATCTTCCACCAAGGACAAGCTTGAACTTCCCGAAGTTTGGGGGAACATGAGAGGCTGCAGGCAGTCTGGCTGAGTTAACCCTGAGTTAATCTTATTAACTTGTGAGATCAATTGACTATGGGCTCCAGGCAAATGACAGCACAGGCATTAATTCAGCAGCCGGGAGGCCCACCTGACAGCCAGGGACTGATTTATCAGGCCTTTTAATGGATGAGATTGCATTCAGCTAATTGAGTCTGGGGCTGGCATGAATAAAACAACCCTCTTGTGATGTGGAGCTGCTCAGTGGAAGCCCTGCCAGTGCCAGGAAAAAGGATAGGGGAAGGAGACAAGAAAGCAGAAGACAAGTAGTGCCCCATTCCTGGCTGCTGTAAGGACTGGTGTTGGGTTCTAGGTATCTCTAACCTGTGTGCTACTAGTGCCATGTAAGGCAGTGGTTCTCAAAATGTGATCATTGCACCAGCAGCATCAGCCTTCCTTCTGAACTTATTAGAAATGCAGATTTCCTGGGCCCTACTCCAGACCTTCTCAATTAGAGTCTCTGAGAATGACTAGAGTAGATCTGTGTTTTAACAGCCCAGGCAATCTGTGTTTTAACAGCCCCCCCCGCCAGGGAATTCTGATGCACACTCAAGTTTGAGACCCCCTGGAGAAGTTATGACTACACACTCTGGCACCAAGCAGCCTGGGTTACTTCCTATGACCCTGGATGAGCCATCTAACCTCTCAGTATCTCAGTTTCCTCATCTGTACAATAAGGAAATAATGGTGCCTGCTTCATAGGACTGTTGTGAAGATTAAATTTGTAGAGTGCCTCAGCATGACAGTGATTCTAACTGGATCATAAAGTTCCTATGATTCGATATGTAAAAAATATGGAACTAAATTATATCTTTATTGTGGTTGTTCTTATGCAAATATGTATGGGTATTGACAAGGTGACATTCTAGGTGATATTTTTTCTAATCACAAACTTTTCAAATGTGGTTAAATATGTATATCTTTGGAATCCAAATATTAAATAAATTCAATTGGACAAGAGAAACATATTGGATCATGGATAAGCAATGGGTAGAGTTGAAGATTGCTGTGGAAGACTCATGATAAAAGACTGTCATCGTGAGTCCCCGCCCCATTCAGAGGCAAGAGAGTGATTCTGGACTCATCGGGTCACATTGAAAGAGAATCAAGCTCAAGTTAGAAGGGAAGAGATGTGAGCCAGGGTCTGGTTCATCTGAGGAAACTTAATAACAGCCACATGGCTGGCCCCAGTGAAGACAGCTGTGAGGTGAGCCTGGGGGCTGGACAATGGACTCATCATCAAAGAGAAAGAGAAAAAGTTCAGCTGAGAACCAGGGTTGGTATTGCAAGCTGAGAGCCTTGGCTGGTGGTGTGGAAAATTATTAACCATTTGGTGAGAGCTCCAATTAGACCTCTATCTGTAAAGGTATATATAAGTACAGCTAGCCAGCAGGGCCTATTTTGCCACCTGCATTTCTATAGGTACCAGGGTCCTGATTGAGCTGTGAAATCCTGACAAAGGACCAGGAGAGCTAATTTCAAAATCAAGATATGAGTGAGATGATTGGGGTGGGTGTGTGGTGATCTTGAACACCAACTATGTATACTACTCTTGGCCCCATTTTCCCCTTATACTACAATAATGACACTCAAGTAAGAGTTTACTAAGGCCCAAGTATGGTGCTAGTTTCTTTGCACCCTAGTTAACGGTTTGCTTTCAAATCAGTGGTTCTCAACCTTGGCTATGGAACAGTCATGTACAGTTTTTGTGTAGACATGTGTTTTTAATTCTCTTGGGTACATACCTAGGAGTAGAAGTTCTGGGTCATATGATAACTCTGTGTTTAACATTTTGAGGAACTGCCAGACTGTTTTCCAAAGTGGTTGTACCCTATTATATTCCCACCAGTGACATATGAAAGTACTAATTTCTCCATATCCCTATTAACACTTGTGATTATCTGACTTTTTGCTTATAATCATTTTAGTGGGTGTAAAATGGGATCTCATTATGGTTTTTATTGCTATTTCCCTAATAACTAATGATGTTGAGTATCTTTTCATGTGCTTGTTGGCCATCCATATATAGTACTATCTTCTTTGGAGAAATATCTGTTCAGATCCTTTGCCCATTTTTTGATTTGAGTTGTCTTTCTATTATTGTTTTGTGAGAGATGTTTTGATGTTCTGGATACAAGTCTCTTATTGGATGTATGATTTGCAAATATTTTCTCACATTCTGTATATAAGCTGTCTTTTCACTTTCTTGATGGCATTCTTTTGACACAAAAGATTTTAACTTTGACAAAGTCAAATATGTCTGTATTTTTCTTTTGTTGTTTGGGCTATTGTCTAATCTAAGGTCTTGAATATTTCCTTCTAAATTTTACAATTTTAGCCATTACATGTAGGTCTTTAATCCATATCAAGTTTAATTTTGTATGAGTGAGAGAATGAATTTCAACTTCATTCTTTTGTATTTGGGTATTCAATTGTCCCAGCACCACTTGTTGAAATCACTATTCTCTCCCCCCATTGAATTTAATTGGCACCCTTGTCAAAAATCAATTGGGCACAGATGTGTGTGTTTATTTCTAGACTCTCATTTCTGTTCCATTGGTATACATGTCTATCTTTATGTTAGTTACATACACTATTTTGATTACTATATTCTTGTGTAAAGTTTTGAAATCTGGAAGTGTGAGGTCTTCAACTTTGTTCTTTTTCAAGATTGTTTTGGCAATTCTGGGTCTCCTGAATTTCCATGTGGATTTTAGGATGAGCTTGTCAATTTGTACAAAGAAATTGGGATTCTGATGGGGATTACAGTAAGTGAATCCCTACCAGTACATCAATTTGAGGAATATTGCCATCTTAACAATATTAAGTATTGTGATCCACGAACCGCGAATGTCTTTCCATTTGTTTCCATCTTTAATTTTTCATTAATTCTTTTTATTTTTCAGCAAGCAGGTTTTGTACCACTTTTGTTAAATTTATTCCTATATATTTTATTCTTTTGAGGATATTGTAAATGGAATTATTTTCTGGATTTCATTGCAGATTGCTCATTGCAAGTGTATAGAAATAAAATTTTTTATATTGATCTTATGGCCTGCAACCTTTTTGAGCACATTTATTAGTTTTAATATTTTTTTTAGTGGATTCTTTAGGATTTTCTATGTACAAGCTCATGTGGTCTCTGCAAATATAGTTTATTTATTTATTTTATTTATTTATTTTTTTTTTTATTTCTCCCTTTCTAATCTACATGCCTTTTGTTCCTCTTTCTTATCTGATTGATCTGGCTAAAGCCTTCAGCATAATGTTCATTAGAAGTGGTGGAAGTGGATACCCTTGTCTTATTCCTGATCTTAGGGAGAAAGTACCTTATGTTTCACCCTTAAGTGTGATGTTATTGTGGGTTTTTCATAGATGCCCTTTATCAGATTGAGGAAGTTCTGTTCTATTCCTAGTTCATGGAATATCTTTATCATGAAAGGGTGTTGGAGTTTACCAAATCCTTTTTTTGTATATTGAGATGATTGTATTGTTTCTATTTTCTGGTTTTTGTTCTATTAATATAGTGTATTACATTAATTCATTTTCAGATGTTAAAACAACTTTTCATCCCTGAGATAATCCTACTTGGTGATGGTGTATGATTCTTTTTATATGTCTCCTGCATTTGATTTGCTAGTAGTTCGGTGAGAATTTTTGCAGCCATATTCATAAAATATATTAGTCTGTAGTTTACCTGTGATAGTTTTGTCAGTTTTTGGTATCAGGGTAATCCTGGCCACATAGACTAAGCTGAGAAGTGTTACCTCCTATTCTATATTTTGAAAGAGTTTGTGAAGAATTGGCATTGATTTTTTTTTTTTTTTTGCAGTTTTTTTTTTTTTGGCCAGGGCTGGGTTTGAACCTGCCACCTCTGGCATATGGGGCCAGTGCCCCACTCCTTTGAGCCACAGGTGCGGCCCTCACATTGATTTTTTTTTATACTGTGACTTGGATGCAAACCAAGGTTTCTGTGGCCACAATAATTCTTGAAATGTTTGGTAGAATTCACCAGTTAAGCCTTCTGTGTCTAGGCTTTATTTTGTAGAGTGTTTTGATTACTAATTCAATCTCTATGTTTATTTGGAGGTGCTACTTCTTCAATGATTTTCAATAGTTTATGTCTTTCTAGGAATTTAGGCATTTCATCTAAGTTGTCTAATTTATTGTCATACAGGTATTCATAGTATACCTTTACAACTTTGTTTCAGTAAGGTTGATTATAATGTCCTTTTATCCATTTTCATTTAGTAATTGGGGTTTTCTCTTTTTTATTCTTGGTCAGTCTAACTAACCAAGGTTCTTTTGAATTCCCATTTGGACCTCAGCCTCCTTCTGCCTATGTTTAGGAGCCTTGGCCAACATATTTGTCTTATATAGTCAAGAAAAGAAGTCTCCTCTACATTCCTATGTGTGAAGCTGTCGGCCTGAACACCTAAGCATACTTTACTCTTCCCTCAGCTAACTGAGGCAGCTTCATTCTGCACTAGCAAATGGCTATGGTGCATAATCCCATACACTCACTGTGGAAATTAAGCGGTAGCCTGTTTAGTACACAGACACCAGCTAAGTGTTACTAATTTCTGACTAAATATGAAGGCCTAGGAAAGAGCAAAAGGCAGTGGGCCCTGACCAACTGAGACCCCCAAATATTGTGGGTGAGCCTGGGGCCCAGTCTTCATGAGCATTGCTCACATTTAGTCTTGAATGGGAATAGAGGGAAGTTAGAAAAGCAGAGACCTACTGCTGTTCCCACCATATGTCTCCTTGGTCACAGTGCCCAGGACTGTGCTGTGGTTGGCAGGGTCTAAGATGACAGGTGGTAAAGCCAGGAAGTCAGGAAAAAAGCATTTGGGGTTTTTGCTGTGACACTGATTCTGGCTGGTAGCCTAGGGTCCCTGACTCAGTTGGTTGTCTTTCCTCTTTCCTCTGCAAGCCCTAAGCCTGGCTGGTTAGAGCCAAATGTCCACTTAAAGATTATTAGCCTCAGACTAATGGAAAATCTGTCTGTGCAAGCAGATTCCCATTTTAAAATGGAGCAAAACCCGCCAACATTTCCCTGGTAAGGAAGTGGCAATAAATCAACTCTTAGGGATGGTTGTGTGGTGAGCTTGAAACTCAAACCAAGTGTGACAGCCTTAGCCCCACACTGGGCTGCTGACTCAGGACCAAGAGGAAGAGGGAACTGCCAAATTTCACAATTTCTATAAACAGTTCTTGAAAGAGAAACCACATACTTGTCTTTCTGTCAGCCCTCAAATTGTCCCCTTAGCTGACAGGGCAGCCATTGTCTTTTCTCAGACATGCTAAGGCGGGACTCCTTGACTTGAGCTCTGTGTACCTCCAACACGTATGTGGAAAGAATTTATGAGGGGTCTGTGAACTTGGAAGGGAACATTATTTGATCTTTTCTCTACTAACCACAAACAGAAATTTAGGATTTTCTCAGATCTAGAATGTAGACAACAAACTATAGTGATATTTACAGTATCTGTGATGTTAGCACCAACAGAAATCACAAATGTTTGCATATCATGTTACAGTGGTTATAAGTATCTCAAAAAAAACTCTTATGCTCATCACTACTTCAAAATTTCTCATCTGTAGGCTCAGCACCCATAGCATAGTGGTTAAGGTGCCAGCCACATACACCAAGGCTGGTGGGTTCGAACTCGGCCCTGGCCAGCTTAACAACAATGACAACTGCAATAAAAAAAATAGCAGGGCATTGTGGCAGGTGCCTGTAGTCCCAACTACTTGGGAGGCTGAGACAGGAGAATTGCTTGAGCCCGAGAGTTTGAGGTTGCTGTGAGCTGTGATGCCATGGCACTCTATCAAGAGCAACATAGTGAGACTGTGTCTCAAAAAAAAAAAATCTCATCTGTAGACTTGCCACTAAATCCTATGATTTGATGCATTAAGTAGTAATACAATTAGATTACAATTTTTTTTTGTACGAAAGATTTTTTTTGGCGAGGGAGGGATGCTACAGAACAGCACCAAGGAGGAGAGAAAAGGAGGGGGGAGAGAAAAGAGAGAGAGGAAAGAGAGAGGGGGGAGAGAGGAGAGACAGAGAGAGAGAGAGAGAGAGAAAGAGAAGAGAGAGGAGGAGACAGGAGGGAGAGAGAGAGAGAGCTACAATTTGTTTTTTTGAGACAGAGTCTTACTATGTCACCCTTGGTAGAATACCATGGCATTGCAGCTCACAGCAACATCCAACTCTTGGGTTTAAGCAATTCTCTTGCCTCAGCCTCCCAAGTAGCTGGGACTAAAGGCACCTGCCACAACACCCAACTATTTTTTGGTTGCAATTATCATTGTTGTTTAGCTGGCCCAGGCCGGGCTCAAACCTGCCAGCCTCAGTGTATGTGGCTGACGCCCTACTCACTGAGTTACAGGCACCAAGCCAAGATTACAATTTTTTAAAAAATATTTTTCTTTCTTTCTTTTTTTCAGTTTTTGGCTGAGGCTGGGTTGGAACCCACCGCCTCCAGCATGTGGGGCCATTGTCCTACTCCTTGAGCCACAGGCGCCACCCCTAATATGGGATTTTGTTTTGTTTTGTTTTGTTTTGTTTTCAGTTTTTGGCTGAGGCTGGGTTGGAACCCACCACCTCCAGCATTAAAAAATATTTTTCTAACTAGTTCAGTATAATTGGTTTCCTTTGAGATTCTACGTATGTATTTTATGTTACATACATGAAAATAATATTCTGAGAAGGGGTCTAGAGGTTTCATCAAACTGCCAGAGGGGTTCATGTCCTAAAGATTGAGACCCTACCCTGCATCTTAGAGATCTCCTGTTCTTTGGACCTCATTTCAGATCCCCAGAACTTGGCCTATCTTACAAGAGGGTTCAAAAGCGTTTGCATGTTAGTGCTGACACCGAGCAGGTTAAACTTTCTGTGCCCAGTTTCTTTTTCTTTTTCTGTTCTTTTCTTTCTTTCTTCTTCTTCTTTTTTTTTTTTTTTTGAGACAGAGTCTCACTATGTCACCCTCAGTAGAGTGCTGCAGAGTCACAGCTCATAGCAACCTCAAACTCTTGGGCTTAAGCGATTCTCTTGCCTCAGCCTCCCGAGTAGCTGGGACTACAGGCTCCTGCCACAGTGCCCAGCTATTTTTTTTTTTTTTGTAGTTGTCATTGTTGTTAACAGGCCCAGGCAGTGCTCAAACCTGCCAGCCTTGGTGTATATGGCTGGCACCGTAACCCCTGAGCTACAGGGGTGCCGAGCTGAGTGCCCAGTTTCTTAATCTGCAAAAGGGAAAATAAAAATATTTCCAACCTTTTAAGGTAGTTGTTATGATTCAATGAGTTGAAAAAAGTAAAACACTTAGTGCCCAACATACAGTAAGCACTAACAAGTATTAGTTACTTTTATTGTTGTTGCTGGTTCATGTCAACTATCTCATCAATAAATACAATTATTATCTTCATTTTTTTTTCCTTCTTTTTTTTTTATTGTTGGGGATTCATTGAGGGTACAATAAGCCAGTTACACTGATTGCAATTGTTAGGTAAAGTCCCTCTTGCAATCATGTCTTGCCCCCATAAAGTGTGACACACACTAAGGCCCCACCCCCTCCCTCCATCCCTCTTTCTGCTTCCCCCCCCCCATAACCTTAATTGTCATTAATTGTCCACATATCAAGATTGAGTACATAGGATTCATGCTTCTCCATTCTTGTGATGCTTTACTAAGAATAATGTCTTCCACTTCCATCCAGGTTAATACGAAGGATGTAAAGTCTCCATTTTTTTTAATGGCTGAATAGTATTCCATGGTATACATATACCACAGCTTGTTAATCCATTCCTGGTTTGGTGGGCATTTAGGCTCTTTCCACATTTTGGCGATTGTAAATTGAGCTGCAATAAACAGTCTAGTACAAGTGTCCTTATGATAAAAGGATTTTTTTCCTTCTGGGTAGATGCCCAGTAATGGGATTGCAGGATCAAATGGGAGGTCTAGGTTGAGTGCTTTGAGGTTTCTCCATACTTCCTTCCAGAAAGGTTGTACTAGTTTGCAGTCCCACCAGCAGTGTAAAAGTGTTCCCTTCTCTCCACATCCACGCCAGCATCTGCAGTTTTGAGATTTTGTGATGTGGGCCATTCTCACTGGGGTTAGATGATATCTCAGGGATGTTTTGATTTGCATTTCTCTAATATATAGAGATGATGAACAGTTTTTCATGTGTTTGTTAGCCATTCATCTGTCGTCTTTAGAGAAAGTTCTATTCATGTCTCTTGCCCATTGATATATGGGATTGTTGGCTTTTTTCATGTGGATTAATTTGAGTTCTCTATAGATCCTGGTTATCAAACTTTTGTCTGATTGAAAATATGCAAATATCCTTTCCCATTGTGTGGGTTGTCTCTTTGCTTTGGTTATTGTCTCAGCTGTACAGAAGCTTTTCAGTTTAATGAAGTCCCATTTGTTTATTTTTGTTGTTGTTGCAATTGCCATGGCAGTCTTCTTCATGAAGTCTTCCCCCAGGCCAATATCTTCCAGTGTTTTTCCTATGCTTTCTTTGAGGATTTTTATTGTTTCATGCCTTAAATTTAAGTCCTTTATCCATCTTGAATCAATTTTTGTGAGTGGGGAAAGGTGTGGGTCCAGTTTCAGTCTTTTACATGTAGACATCCAATTCTCCCAACACCATTTATTGAATAGGGAGTCTTTCCCCCAAGGTAAGTTCTTGTTTGGTTTATCGAAGATTAGGTGGTTGTAAGATGTTAGTTTCATTTCTTGGTGTTCAATTCGATTCCAAGTCTCTATGTCTCTGTTTTTGTGCCAGTACCATGCTGTCTTGACCACTATGGCTTTGTAGTACAGACTAAAATCTGGTATGCTGATGCCCCCAGCTTTATTTTTGTTACTAAGAACTGCCTTAGCTATACTTCCCAAAGCAATCTACCTATTCAGTGCCATTCCTATCAAAGTACCTACATCGTACTTTCAAGATTTGGAAAAAATGATTCTGCGTTTTGTATGGAACCAGAAAAAACCCTGTATTATCTTCATTTTTAGAGAAAGGAAATGGGGCTTAGAAGTGAAATAACCAACTGCAAAGTACACAGCAAGGGTGTGGCAGAGCCAGGTTTCAAAGCCAAGTCTGTGTGACTTTCAAGCCCAGTGGAGGTCACTTTCCACACACCACTGAGAAGAGATGATGGCCTCCAAAGAGAAGGAATCCCTCAACAGAATGCCCTCAGCTGGGAAGGAACAACCAGCTTGTGAGCTCTAGCTTTTCTTCCCCACTTGTCTCATTTTCCACACCTCCAACTTTATGTGGGGGACTTCCAGCTCCACTTGCATACCATCAGCCTTCAGCCAGGTCTTAGGGGACCAGTCCTCCTCCAAAGGCCACTGCCAAAGCAGCCTTCATCTGTAAAGGGGACAAGTCCATGCTTTCACACAGAGCCATGGCCTTGCAGCAATCAACTCACTTTGGAGTCATGAACCAGCCTGTGCTCCCATATGGCACTCAAGCCTTACAGACCATGGGGGTGGGAGTAAGAGGTCTGAGTGATAACTCAGAAGGGTAGGGGCTTATCTGGGGAGTGGAGGCAGTTGCATGGAGGAAGTGGTCTTGTTGCTGAGAAGAAAATTGCCTGCTAGAGTGAGGCAGGGAGTTTCCATGAATTCTTAAGACAGAGGGAATGGGATGTACGAAGGCCCAGAGGCATGAAAGGGTCTGGTATGTAAGAAAAAGAAGGATGTAATTCAGCATATCCGGAATTTGAACTGAATAGAAGAGGGAAGAAGGACAGCATGGACAAGCATAGGTAGTTTATGAGCAAGATGGTGAAGAATGCCGCAATTGGGCAAGTCTTCCTACGAGGAAGGAGAGCCATTGAAAGGTTTCTGTTACAGGATCAAAAAGAGCAGATCTGTAAGTTCAAAGGCACATGGCCCCCAGCCCAGGGCGTGTGGAAGGTGGACTGAAGAGAAGGGGTAGAGACTAGAGGCTGGGTAGACCAGCAGGGGGGCTACTTCAGTGTTCTAGTGAGATCTATGAGAAGGGGCTGAACTGGGAGGAAGAAGTCTGGATCTTCTGGATATTCTCTCTGGCCTGACCCATACCCAACAGGCCTCATCTCTAAGTGATAAGAGGTTAGCAGCACTGTAATTGCTGGGGACACTTGCCCTTCTCAAATTTGGTTGGGGTAAGGTTCCTACAAGTCAAGGCTTCCTGGGGCCAGAGGGCCAGTGCCATGGAACCATTCTGGTCTCTTTCTCACACTAACAGCCCAAGGCTAGAGCAGAATAAAAAATGCCCTACTTTTTGGCACATCTACCTCATCCCCATTAGGAGAGTTGCTGAAGTGAAGGGTCCTAGCTCTACCTTTGAGTGCAGACAAGAAGGGGAGACAAGAACGGAGAAAAGCAAGTCGGGGCCTGCTCTCTCTGTCGAAGGAAATATCTACCCTCCTAAGCCTTTAAGAGACTTTTTTCGAAAAAAAAAAAAAAAAAAAAAGAGACTTTTTTCGTCCGGGTAGGTCCTGCTATTACCAGGACAACCAAGACCCCCTGATCAGGATGCAAGAAGTGCTGGCTGGAGGTGAGGCCCACCCCATCTCCACCCTGGGAGCCAGTTCTGGTGGTCAAAGGTAAAAAGGCTATGGCTCCAATGGACCTGGTTTCTCAGGGCCAGACTTCTGCATGCACCCTGTGGCATATCTATGTCAGGAGGGTGTCAGCAGCTGTTTTGAGGCAGGTGTCCAGGAGGGATAGCTCACACTAGACCATAGTACATGCTGGGGGATCATTGCACATACTGTGTTTCTTGATCACTTACTGTGTGGAACTGGATCTCTGGGCCAGTTCCTGCTCCAGGGAGCTCTTTGGGAAAGCTCAGAACCAAATTGGCCATTAAATATCACCTGGGCTCTATTCTGCAGTGGGCTGGACTGGTTTGGGCATTAGAATTGCCTAGGGACCTTTTTAGAAATAGAAATTCCTGGAGCTTCTGACTCTATCAGTGTGGGTGCAAGTTGGGGGGGCTGTTAAGAGCATGTTTTCTGCATGTCAGACCGCAGGGTCCATAGTCAACTCAGCAAATGGGGTGAGTGACCTTGAGCCACCTGCTCGACCTCTCAGACACCAGTTTCCTTACTTACAGAGTGAATGAGGAGAACAGTTGAGTCTCTTCACAGACAACAATATTTTCTCTGCCTTCCTCCATCCCTTGGGGAGAGGATTTTTAGGATTCTCACCATCTTTGTCACCCTTCTCTTACTCCTACCCCTTTCATTCCTTCTTCCTTTCTTTCTGATGTCTTCTTACTCCTGACATGCAAAAGTGCTTCTGTGAGTTACAATTTGGTCCCCTTCTGCTGGACAGCCAGGACCCCAGGTGGAGCCTGCCCATCTCCAGGATTCTCCACTACCCTTGCAGCAGCCCAGGACAGCACTGCTGATTCAGACCCAGCCGCCATCAACTCAACATTCTCAGATTTTTGTTTTCACAAGCTTTCAAGCCAGGCTTTTGCAGTTGGCTTTCTGAACCTGACTGCAAAATCTCACACATGCCACTAATAAAGGTCTTTTCAGTATATCCTTCCTGGTTAGGAAGTCTTTTTTTTTTTTTTTTTTTTTTTTGGCTTCTGATTCTATTTTGGAATGGGGATCCTCTAGTCCTCCGAGCTTCATGCCATCTGCAGATTCCCTTAGCAGGCTGCCTCTATGTCTCTAGCCAGCAGCCTACTTATTCACTCACCTCATTTATGTATCTAACTAGGGTTTAGATCCTACTGTGTACCAAGTATGTGCTGTAACTAGACAGATAAAGAAGCCATGGTCTGGGAGGGGATAGGACTTGTCCAGGATTCCACATAGGGTTAGCGGCAGGGCTGGATTGGAATCCAGGGCTCTTTTCCCTATCTCCACAGTTCCTATCCCCACAGTGCCTTCAGCTTCGGGGTTGAAGCAAGGCTGACCCTATTTTTCTTACTTTTCCCCACATTTTCTGCTTGGCCATACACAATCTGGGCTCACCTCACTACCTGTGACATCATGTGAAATCCCAAGGGTGGCCGGGTATGGTGGCTCATGTCTGTAATCCTAGCACTCTGGGAGGCCAAGGTGAGAGGATCACTTGAGCTCAGGAGTTCAAGACCAGCCTGAGCAAAAGCGAGACCCCATCTCTACTAAAAATAGAAAAATTAGCCAAGCATCATGGCAGACACTTATAGTTCCAGCTACTCGGGAGGCTAAGGCAGGATGATTGCTTGAGCCCAGAAGTTTCAGTTTGCTGTGAGCTATGATGACACCATGGGACTCTAGCCTGAGTAATAGAGTAAGACTTTGTCTCAAAAAAAAAGGAATAAGAAAAGAAATCCCAGGGTTTCCAGAGGCCTTCTCTGACCCCCCTGAAATATAAGAGGGGCCCTAGTGTTCACTGATGAAGCTTATAGATACATAACCTTGTCCCTCTCTAGAAGGGGCAGTTAGCCACATACTTGGTTGCTTTGGCAAAGACCAGGCATCCACTCTGGTTTAGGCTCGAGCTTGTCAGGGCCCTCTCCTGGGAGACAGGGCGTACAGTGTTGAGAGAGTATGGGTTTAGGGGTCACGAAGACCCAGAATACCCCATGGAACCAGTATCTCTGAAATTCATGTCCCTCCACTTTAAAAGGAGACACTGTGGCCTGCCTGGCTGAATTGTTGTGCCAATGAGATAAGATGATATTGGTGAAAGTGCCTGGAACATGGTCAGAAACTCACTGGTTTCTTCCCTTCCTCCCTTCCTCCCTTCCTTTCTCTTAAAGGAACAAAGCAAATGTGCCTCTGAATCTAGGGTTATTTTCCCACTAGAATCCTGAAAACTTGTGGAGAGAGGATAGGGCAGAACCAGGAGACCAGCCTGACCTACAAGATAGTAGATTCAGTGGAATGGGAAGGGGACAGAGAGGAGCTGTGTCCTTGGAGCTAATGGGCAACTGTGAGGCACTCATTAGCTGTCAACCTTGGGCAAGTTACTTCTCTCTCAGCCTCTTTAAGATGAAGGGAAGGACAGTGCCTGCCTCCGCCCTCCCCCCCCAGGATTATTATCAGGATGAAATACAATAAGGGATGAGGAGAACCAGGCACAGCACTCATAACTAGTAAGGGCTCAGTGAGTGTTCCCACCCACTTCCCCAAGGAAAATGTCCAATTCATGCTGGGAAACTTGGGCAAATCCCAGAATGGGATTCAGTTTCTCCTACCCTCTCAGTTTGTGAGGAGCAGTGAGATCTTGCTGGGAGGGCCTCTAAGCAGACTGCATAGCACACCGGCATCCCATAGCGCCACCTAGTGCCAAAAAGTGGCACCATCTTGCCTGACCTCTTTCCAAAGTGTGTGTGTGTGTGTGTGTGTGTGTGTGTGTGTGTGTGTGAGAGAGAGAGAGATGCGGGGGTGCTTTCACCGGAAGGGAGGAAGGGATAGGCCACTCAATATTCCCAGTAAGCTATTTTTCAAGATGTCCAGTGCTTCTACTTTCTTCCCAATAATTTTTCCCATCCCAAATATCGGCAGGTCCCTTGAGCCTTGCTGGGCCTTAGTTTCCTCATCCGAGGATTTCAAGACTCAGATTTCAAGACTGAGGTTGCTTCAGGCAGGAGGGCTTGGAAATACCAGATGCCTACTGGGTACCCATCTATACTTGTTAAATAACCAAGACAGATTCAATCTTTACACACCCTTTATATTTTTATTGAGGAAAGAAAGCTTTAGCATACAGAGCAATTTCTTATTTTCACAACACAGTAATGCAACAATAACACAATAACTTTATATGTGAGTTACCTCCAGAGCCTCTGGGAGTCCTTGGGCTGCCTTCATGCCCTTGCATGCATCCCCTCCCCCCACCCCTTTCAACCCAAGAAAGTTTGCCCAAAGCCCATAGTTCCTCTTACAGCTCTTACATTACAACAAATATTTAAGATCTTGGAAAAGGGGGAAGAGGGTCAAAGGGAAACCCAAGCCCCTTCTGCCCCCAGAGGGCCAGAAACCAGCTCACTGCTCATCTTCTGTGTCCCTGGCTGAGGCTCCAAGGTGTTCAGGGTGAGAAGCACCATGGGAACAGGCATGAGGACTCCCTGGAAGTAGGGGTGCAAGGCACCCATCCTTCATACTCTTCCACAGGGATGTGAGACAGCAGGGACAGTGTGTTGGCCATCAGTAAACAGGGTCCACAGCCTTGAAGAATAGCAACTCCTCTTCTGGAATGCTCTTCTGGGAAAATAAAGCTGGAAAACAGACAAAATTTTCTTTACAAGGTTATTTACTCTTGCCCTGGTGGGGATGGGGGAAACCAGACAATTGAAATGTCCAACAAATAGGAGAATGCTTAAAAAAATTATTCAGTATGCATGACTGCACAGGTGGCAGCCATTTTAAATCCTGGTGGTCAAGAGCAAAGCAGGATGATCTCAGCTTTGAGAAAACACAGCAAGAACACTCTAGAAAGAAAGGCAGCAAGGTGTTAAATAGTGCTTGCATCTGTGTGGTGGGATTCTGAATGTTTTGGTTTTCTCTTTTGGCCTTATACTTTTCTCTATTTTCCGAATTTTCTGTAATGATTATGCATTACTTTTCTCTTTGGTGAGGAGGGACCTTTTTAAAAAGGTAGCAACAGATTAAAAGAACCCAATTCCACTGATCCCTAGGTAGAGAAACAAAAGTAGTCAACAAAAGGGCATCTTACCTCCCAATGATGAATAGAGACCTCACCAGAAACCAGTCAGAGGACTGGGTTTCTCTGTGACTCCTCTTCCTCCAACTCCTTCCTCTTGCCATCAGGCCCAAATCCTAAGGCTGGCTGAAGTTATCTATCACATTCCAGTGAGGAACAGAGGTTTGATATATTTCCTTCCCTCTAGCCAGACACTTTGGCCGCACCTGCCCAGCTGCCAGGCACTGTGCAGAAAGTTCAGTGTCCAGGGGCAATTCAGACCTAGTGGATTTGGCTGGCATTTTGTGGCCAGAGCTGACATAGCAAATGTGTATTTTTCACTGTAGAAGCAATGTTTTCATTGTAGAAGTAGTGTTTTCTGGACCCAAAGGCAAGCAGCAGATCTCTTTTAAAAGGCACCCGGGTTTATACCTAGAAGTTCTAGGAACTCCCAGGAGGCAGTCACCGTCTTATGCCTCACTGTTTAATCAAAGCACAGAAGAAGGCCAGGGGTTGACTCCTCTGTGAGACACACGAGGATATCCCAGCTATGAGGCTGCAGTGGGTGCAGTCTCTTCAAAGCCAACCTTTCTCTCTCCTCTCAGAACTATGGAATCCTTTAAGTGAAAGGGAGTTAAAGAACAGGCTGTAGGCCCTCCCTCTTTGGCTGTCCCAGAAGGAAAGGCCAGTTAGGCCCCCTCTGCCACTCTAAGGATGGAAAGTCTCCTTTGACTAGGGGCTAAAGTCCAAGCCTTGGCTGGGGAAGGAGACCACCAGGAAAGAGTTACTTCTTACAATGGTAAACTGAGTTGTTGCAACTTCTTTCTTCTTCTTCCTTAGCCCACAACTGCCTACCCTTTAGACAACATCAAGGAAAGGGGTAGAGCCTGCAATGTTGGACACTGTCCACCAGGGATTCAGTGTGGCGAGAGGAGAGGGCCCCAGGTTTGGCAAGCTGGTCCCAAGAGCCCTAATACAAGAGTCTGTGCAAAGGTAAACTCAAGTGCCGGAAGTGGAACCAGCTTCCACAATTAGTCAAGGACAAATCTCAGTCAAGTTGTCCACTTGACATGTGGCTTTTCACATTCTCACTGGACTAGATGTAGGGTCCTCTTCCAGGCCCTTCTGCTAGAGGTGCGACATAAAATGACTGAAGGCTTCTAGGTACATTTCTTAATACCATCCTGCTCACTGTCCATTACATCTAGTGTTACTGGCCTCAGTGGCTTTAGAAGTTCAGTGCAGCCTGTCCTTTGGATCACTGGAGCAGATCAGTGAGGCATTGGGTGAAGTCCTGGTAAGCCAGTCAGAGGATAAAACTGTAGAACATAGAGCAAATAAACATAGGAGAGGTGAGGGTTAGGAACAATTAGAGGGGAAATATAAGAGGGTGACCAGTTTATTTATGGGAACAGGCCCAGAAACCTGCTCTCTAGCTGTGGCAGGACTGAACAGAGTACATGCCAACAAGGGAGCTATTGCTGATCCCTCCTTTCCCAAGTAGCCCTGGTTGGGCACATGTCACTCTCTGGTCTTGGTTGCAAGATGGTCTAGAGTCTAGGTCTTCTTCCGGTTCTGCAGGTCTAGAACTCAAGGCCTTAAGTACTGGTCAGCAGATGGGGCAGGTGTGGCAGCAACAGCAGGGGCAGGGGACACAGAAGAAGGGTGTGTTCTAAGTGGCCATCTTGCCACACCACTCACACTCGAATTCGGCCACGGGCAGCTCGGTGACCCCCCTGTCTTGGAGTAAGGCGGAATAGCACCGGGGGGCGTCTTTGAATTTGGCGTTGCCCCAAACGACCAGCCCGGCGAATCAGCGGTGGTGAGCTGTAGAATGGTGAATTAGTGCCTGGAAGGCCTTCCAGAAGTGGGACTCGATTCTGGTTCCTCCATCTGCTAGCATGTATTATGGGAGGTGATGCACCCAGGAAATTTTCGGCATAATTGCCACTTATGAGGCCAGAAGTCTGGGATGATGCGTGGGCAAAGGTTGGCTCCATTTCCATCAGGTCATCTACATCATCATCTTGGGCCTCATCCAGGTGCTCCTCCTCCTCACCATAGGTCACCATCTCTGGCTCCTGCTCTGGTTTCTGGCCCCCATCCTCAACTTCATCTTCCTCCTCATCCTCCTCTTCATCTTCATTCATCTTCCTCATATCCTCCTCCTCCACTTTCTGTTTCATTTCCTCCTGTTCCTCCTCCTTCTTCCTGGTGTCTTCCTCCTTCATCTCCTCTTCCTCTTTCTCTCTCATCTCTTGCTGAAAAGCCCTCATGCGCCTCCGCTGGTCCTTGGGATGAAGCCTGTGCCTTTGTGCCTGTTGATCTTCATCCTCACTGTAGTACTCTTCATCTTCACTTTCATCCTCATTATGGCTCGTATCAAAAGGGAAGAGGATATTGCGAACCCCAGGGAGTGGAATTGGCTTGGGGGCGCGTACCTTTCTCTCTATCTCCACACATTCAAGAATCAGTTCATCCAGGTCCGCCATTTCAGTTGACCATAGCAGCTCCTTGCGGAAGAATTCTGACAGGCCTTTGAGGAATTGATTTTGGAGGCGGCAGTCATCCCAAGACAAGAATTGAGCCAGGAACTGAAAAGCATCTGCATAGCTGCCGATGGTACAGTCTCCCTGCTTGAGCTTGCGGATGGCCTTCTTAGCCACACGTGGGGGGATGGGGCCACAGAATTTTTTACGGATTTCATCCAGGAAGGCCGGGAGGTTGGCATGCAGGGGGCTTCCTTCCTGGGTGACCGAGATGGCCCAGTCCTTGGCTTCACCAGTGAAAAAGGAGATCAGAAAGGCCACCTGCTCGGCACCCTCGGGGAAATGATCCTCATGGTCAGCTATGAAGGTCTCTAGCTGCATCAAGAATTCAGCCAGGTAGACTGGGTCACCTGAAAACGGCTCTAACTCAGGCCGCTCCAGCAGCTGCAGAGGGGCCTGCGGGGGCGGCTCCTTTGACGCGGGCTGGGGCACTGCCGGAAGGGGTGTGATGGGCCCCTCAGGGATGCTGCTGTCCTGGATCACGTTAATCAAAAGATCATCCGAGACACACTCGGGGTCAACGCGTGGGGGAGGCCAACACAAGAAGGGCAGTTCTCCCTGGGGAATGGTGTCGATCTCACTGAGCGGGAACTCAAAGTTCTCCTCCGCAAGGACGGGCACAATGGGCACCGGCCAGCGGATGTAGCTCGAGACATTGCCTCGCAAGGAATTAACCTCGGCCAGGGCTCTTCCGAGCTGAAGGCCCAAACTGGCATTCTCCCCGCGCAGGGCATTTAACTCTTCTCGCAGGGCTACATTGGCCATGCGGAGGCTATTGAGGTTTCCTGCCGCCTCGGACATCTTGACCAGCTTGGGGACCCGGGATCTCGGGGCAGGGACGGAGAGCTACTGGCAGCTTAAGGAGGTCAAAATGCGGCGAATGGTGCAGGAGAGACCGGGCCACACCCACCGGGGCGAACACAGAGGGCGGCGCTCCGGAGCGAGGGCCCGAAGGCTCTGCCCAGGGCGTGTTACCTCGTTGCAGGGGCCGTAGAGGGCGGGCGGCGGCGCTGGGCCGGGAGGCACCAAGCGGAGGGTAAGGTCGACTCGGCGGCGGCGGCGGTGGCTGGGCGGCTAGGCGGCCGGGTGGGCAGAGGCTGGCAGAGCTGGAGGGAGCCGACTGCAGCAGGATCTGTCGAGGAAAAGTCCGGCAGAAGGCGATACCTCGCCTTTTAAGCGCAGCCTCTCACTCCCTCTCCACCCGCAGGGGCGGGTCTTAGGGAATCGCGGGCGCCCACTGGCCGCTTGCCTCTCCCCCCACCTCCGTAGCGCCTCTCACTGACTCTCTCCTTCCCTAACTGCAGCTAACTCGGGTCGGGAAAATGCGACAGCGACTGCCCACTCGAGGTCGTCATGGCGACAGCCAGTGAACGTGTTCCTCTCCTCGGGCAGGCCCCCGAGTGTAGAAGAGCTGCTTCGCGAGGCGCAGCTCAATCTCCAGAGCCTGTTGCAAGGTACTGAGAGGGAGGGGGGCAGCGGCCAGAGCCCAGAGGCAAAATGCGCAGCGACAAGAAAGAGGACAGGGACCAGCAAGAGAAAAAGAGAACAGTTTAAAACCTATCGACAAACAACACAGTTTCATCTTTCGCTTTTCAGGCTAATAATTCTAAAGGAGTCTATTTCCAGCAACCCCCCTCCATTTTTCAGCTCTGAAGTCCATGGGGGAAAACAAGGACAGAGGCAGAGGCCAGACAATGGGTCAAGCTATTCACAGGGAACTGGGTGGGAAACTCCCACATTCCCTCCAACCCTCCTCTTGCTACATTGCCCATGCCTTTGGAATCCTAGCACCGGAAAACAAAGGGGCCATCTGCAGAGTCTCTCACTCTGGGCTTTACTCACTCTGCTCTTACAGTAACCTTGTCCACGTGCCTCCTGGGTAGCTACTGCCTCACCAAAGTAAGTCCAATACACAGCACCCAGGGGTCACCTATTTTCCTCCTAAGGAGGCTGAGCTTCTTGATGTAAAGACTCATCCAAGTGCTGGGTTTCCAGAAGCACTTGGCCCAGGACTGTATCCCCCAAGAGGTGCTCAGTGGATGTTAAATGCAAAAAGAGGTCTTGTCAGCTCTAATTCACCTATACCAATGAAGGTTAACCATAATGGAGAATATAAAACTGCTGGTGGGCCACCAACTGGACTACAGCCCTAACTCCCACCTTCCCACCAGGGTAGTGATGACCTTAGAGAAGCAAGATGCCAGGGACAACATAAGCCTTGTGTTCAGATAACAGAGGAGCTGCCATGCAGAAAAAAGACTCCAGGCTCAGGCCTGTAATCCTAGCACTCTGGGAGGCCAAGGCAGGTGGATTGCCTGAGCTCAGGAATTTGAGACCAGCCTGAGCAAGAGTGAGACTCCTATCTCTAAAAATAGCCAGGTGTTGTGCGGGGGGGCCTGTAGTCCCAGCTAGTTGGGAGGCTGAAGCAAGAGAATCGCTTAAGCCCAAGAGTTTAAGGTTGCTGTGAGTTGTAACGCCACCGCACTCTATCAAGGGTAACATAGTGAGACTCTGTCTCAAAAAAAGAGAGAGAGAGAGAGAGAAAAGAAAGAGATAGAAAGACGGTGGGCTCCACGTTGTTACCACAGCAGAATTAAAACCAGTGGGTGGAAATCCAGAGAGGCAGATTTCACCTCCAGATAAGGAAGAACCTCTCTAACACACCTGACAGCCCCAACTGTCCCTAGAAGGAATGAGCTGCCTTGGGAGGGAGGGAGCTCCCTTTCCCTACAGATGTGTGCTCTGGGAATGAAGAAGCACCTGGAAGGGCTACTGAGGAGGGAGTCTGGGCAGAAGACGGGATGTTGGACCAGAGAACACTGAGAGCAACCCTGAGTTTCTACAATTCTAAGAGAGTCTTTGCTTAATTGTACATAGAGCGCAGGTGTTCATTCTTTACTCTTGCTTTCCTTGTTTATTAATCTGATTCATCCCTTCAGTCAAACCCATTCAAATCTTATGCATCCTTCTTATTACCTGACAGTGCCCCTGAACTTCTTCCTCTTCTATGCCACTACTTCCTCCTTTCGTCTCTTCCACATTAGCCCTCCTAGACCTGACCCCACCCTTAGTGGGACTGAGGCTCAGGGAAGCAGGCCCATAAATGCTCAAGTAAGACTTCTTGGCATTCAAGAGAAAACTCCAGACTGGACTTCCTGTGCAAATCTCCTCTTGCTGCACACAGGTCATTCCCTTGGCAGGCTTGCAGAAAACTGGAAGAGCTGTAGGGCTTCAAAGAGAAGACCTTGCAATCAAAGGAGCTAAAGGTGTCTGCATCCTGAGTCTCTTCTTCAAGTTGAGCACTTAGGGTAGGGGCTGTTGAGATAAGGGCTTGGTCCCTAAACCAGCACAGCTTGAAATTTATTGACTTTCTTTTCTCTTCGGCCCTCATAGTCCTGGGAAGCAGGCACTTTTCCATTTCTGAATCTAGTGGCTCAGGTGCCAGGAAATAGGCTTTATTATAGAAACTGTGCAGTCAAGCCTGGTGGCCAATGCAGAGGCCGCAGCTCATGGTTCTTCCCCAGTCCAGTGCTCAGCCAGGACCCCCTAGAGTGTGTCTCCACTCTGCTATTTTTCAGAAGAATTTGAGGAACAGTACTCGGAGGCCAGACTTCTGGGGCAGACCTTCCGCTCTTCAGATGAGGCCCCCAGGCCCACCCCCAGCCCAAGGCCCCAGTCTGCCAGGCGTGTGGAGTTTGTATTGATGGTGAGTTGCCTCTTCCCCTTTCTGGGAAAGCCAGCATGCACCCAGTGACAGGAGATCTCAGGCTGCTTACCTACTGGAAGTTGCTGCTCACCTTCGCTGACTAGCAGAGCTACCTTGAGGCCCCCCTGGGATGGGCCCTGCACAGCAGGTGTCTGGCCTGGCATCCTCTCCACATTCTCCTGCCTCCCAGATGAAGCCTCCGCCACCCTACCTAAGAAGGCATCCTGTGAGCAGTGGCTCATCGCCAGGCGGGAGCACACCCTTTTCACCTTCTTTCCCAACAGCCTACAAAACAGCAGCTGAGTGAGAATGAGACCATCACCCAGGGTGTGAGGGCCCCTGAGGCCTTGCTGGGCCTGCCTACCACAGCCGTCAAGCAAACTACCTGGAATAGCCCCTTCCCTCTGCCCATCCTTGAGGACAAGCGGTGGCCTCAGCCTTGCTCCACACAGTCTGACATTGTGCCCATCAACGTCTCTGGTAGAGTTGCTTAGCACCACCTCTGTCTGCTTCCCTCTATGCTACTACAGACCATCCTCTCCGATGCACTGGGTGCTGGGGGAGGGAGTGAGACTTTCTTTGCTACTGGCTTACCCTGTGCTGTCACGGTTATGGCTCTTACCAGGGAATGGAGGCATACAGAAGAGGGGGCTCTGGCTGCTTTCTTCACTCCCTACTGGCACTGCCACGCTGAGACAATTTGATAGCAAACTGTTTTCTTAACTGAAAGCTCCAAAATTTTCTAAAAACTTGGGTGCAATTCAGAGCATACATAGAAACCTAGAAATTTGTAAGTGAGTTCTGTTTGGGTCGGGGAGAGACAACTTCTTGTACCCAAATCCAGGTTTGGAGTACACCAATGGGAGCCAGAGAGGGATAAAGGGGTTCAGAATGCTGGTGGTAAAAAGGAGGTCACTCCCAGGCACAGACCAGAGGACTTGTGGCACTTGCACTAGATGCTAGTCTTCTAGCCAGGTGGCCTCCTCAACTTGTTTGGCAAGTTTTTTAAGAATAGAATAGCAGAAAGATACTAAGGCCAAAAAGACCAAAAGGGGACCCAGTACAGCCTCGAGAGTGGGGAAAATGAGCTGGGCTGGGGTGTACATAGCCCAGCTGGCTGTGGCTCTGGGGCCACGTGGCACACTGTACCATGTGCATTGTTAATTCATGCTCTGCACTCCATTGGCTGTAAGGGAAAGAAAAGGAGGCCAGTCATTTTTTCTTTTTTTTTTTTTCCAGATTAATATGAGGGTACAAACAATTAGGTTACACTGTTTGCATTTGTTAGATAAAGTCCCTGTTGTAGTTGTGCCCCTCACCGAGGCCAGTCATTTTCAAAAGAAGATAGGGCCAGTGACCTGATGAAACCAGGTCAAGACCTCAGTAAGCCAAAGGGACCAGAAGGACCTTGCAAGCACCAGTCCTTGCTATGCTGGAAAATGTTAATGAAGACAATGAGGACAGCTCTGGTCACATTTGGCATTGCTTCCCGGATATGGGGTCATCCACTACCACTACTGTCATATCAGGAAATCAGAGGCAGGAAATAGAGCGCACAGCTTAGGGAGATGGACTGATAAGGAGAGATTCATAATGTGATGCTGGGTGCTCTCTTTCTGAATGTCTATCTTAATTTCAAGGAGGCTAGCTCTGAGTTTTGCCCAGAGAGCCTCTTGCTGGTGCATGTGTACATATGTGGCCATGTGGTCAAGGTGAAGTGTCTGGTTAGCCAGCTGCTGGATGAGAGACAGGGAAGGGAACCACATACCTCAAACCTATGGCCCTACCTCACCCTGACTCTGCCCCAGTCATTTCCCAGGAGCCAAAGACTGGCCTGGCACTTTAAGAGAAACAGAGCTCATTTACCATGCTGAGGCCAACTTTGGTAAAATGTGACCAAGTGGCTATAGGACAGAATATCAGGCATTTTCCTGGATGATGGAGCACAGTAGGGCAGCTTGTTGGAGACACTTGCTTCACCTGGTCTATATAAAGGCTTTCTCTGAAAAATGATCACAGTCAAGCAACGTCTAGTCTCAGCCCCTTGCTCCTCATTGATGGCTCTCACCCCTGGCTCTCACCTGTGGCTGTACATGTGAATAATCACCTGAGGACTTCTAGAAAATGATTCTACCTGAATTCTACTCCCAGAGATTTAAGTGTTCTGGGGTGGGGTCTACGTAATTGAGATTCAAAAGCTCCCAGTTTGTTTTAATACGTAGCCAGGGTTGAAAACCGTTTCCCCAGCCCACCCAAGACTTACAGGTGACCTGGATGCAGCCTATGAAACCCAGCATGTATGCCAGATCCAAACTGGGAGGGATGGGGAAGAAATGCTGCGTGCTTTGGACACTATTCATGCTCATCGCTACTGCCATCATCCATTCTCTCTACCTCAGTCCAGTTTCCACTGTACTTTAAACAGAAACCAGGATGCACCCAAGTGTCTTTATTTTGGCTACAGGGCAGCAGTTTGATAAACATGCAAGTTTGCGACACTCCTTGTTTAACACAGAAACAGCCGTGAACCCTAAGTCCACCCTGAGGCGGAGGCGGACCATTATTGGATTCTCTAACTTTTCCCAGCGAGACCAAGGTGACCCCACCACAGCTGATCCCCTAGATCCCTCCCCATGCCCACTCCCACCACTCTGCCACCCAGGTGGTACTGTCATGATGGGGAACAAGAATAATTCGGGGACCAGGAGGAGGACTGTGGATGTCCTGAAAAAGCCGATGTAGTCCTTAAGTAGTCCCCAGGGGGGCCGGGCACAGTGGCTCATGCCTGTAATCCTAGCACTCTGGGAGGCCAAGGCAGGTGGATTGCTTGAGCTCACAAGTTCAAGACCAGCCTGAACAAGAGTGAGACCCCATCTCTACTAAAAATAGAGGCAAGAGGATTGCTTGAGCCCAAGAGTTGGAGGTTGCTGTGAGCTATGATGACGCCATGGCATTCTACCCATGGCAACAAAGTAAGATTCTATCTCAAAAAAAAAAAAAAAGAATAGCCAAGAGCAGCAACTGATTATGGAGAATAGATCTCCTGAGCTAATGTTGATTGCATTATTTTTTTTCCATTATAAATGTAATATAACCATATTGCCAGATTTAGGCAAATAGATAAGGAGGAAGGAACCATTGTTAAAACCACCATCTTGGCTCAGTGCCTGTGGCTCAAGCAGCTAAGGCGCCAGCCACATACACCTGAGCTGGCGGGTTTGAATCCGGCCCTGGGCCTGCCAAACAATGATGGCTGCAACCAAAAAATAGCCGGGCGTTGTGGTGGGCACCTGTAGTCCCAGCTACTTGGGAGGCTGAGGCAGGAGAATCACTTGAGCCCAGAAGTTGGAGGTTGCTGTGAGCTGTGATGCCATAGCACTCTACCCAGGGCAACAGCTTGAGACTGTATCAAAAAAAAAATCATCTTAACAGAACCTTACTACCATTAAATGAATGCCATCCAAAGAGCACAGAGCAGGGAGATACCAGAGGATGTGAGTCCAGGCCTCTCTGCTTACTAACCATGAGGCCTTGGCCAAGTTTCATAATGTCTCTGAGCCTCAGCTTCTTCACCTATAACTGGGAAGAATAATACCAACTCAGTAGAATTACTATGAGGATTACAGTTACTGTATGTAATTTGCCTAACATGTGCCTGGTATATAGTCCATATTCAACAAATGGTGACTGTTATTATAAATTATCATAACAGCAGCAGTAGTAATAATAATGACATAGCAGTAATAGTTGTTTGAATATATGAGAAAACTTTTGGGGATTTGGAACATCTGAATGGCTTGTTCATATCTGTAGATTATAAGGATACAATCTAAGGAGTATCTTATGTTGCAAAGCCTAAAATTGAAAGGTACCAAAAATGCAACCAGACTCTTAACTTTCCAGCTTGGACATACTCCAGAGTCACTACTGGAGCTGAAAGTCACACAGTGCTGTCCCTAGTTCGGAAGCCTCTGCTCTCATCTCTGGATGGATGAATGCTGAGGTCTGTGATGATTTCATGAGTCTGGGGTGAAAGTATGAGAAAAACCCAACGTAGTCCCATGTGACACATCAGCTCTAAAAGGAATAACCAAAGCTGGAAAGCCTTTGGCAGCCATCTGGACAATTCAAGGGCACTCTATGACTCACGGTGGGGTGATGGACAAGGACCCAACTTTCCCAGCATCCATCATCCATGGAAAGGAAGAACCAAGGAATTCTGACCACACTGTTGACATATGCTTCTTGGCAAAATGTTGGTGCTCCTGTCTCGAAACAGCTGATAAGGGGTCCCTTGCTTCACCACTAACATTCTGTGTTTACTTCTTCCAGGTCACAGCAAAGGCCCAGCAGGCAGTGTGGCTCACCCTACCACCTCCAACATCAGACCCAGTCACTTGGTTTTGGAAGGTGTTCATGGAAGAGTTGCAGTTGGTCAGGAAGCTCGGTTCCCAAGTCTCACATCACCAGTACTGAGAAATCCTTCAAGTGAGCCAGAAGAACCTCCCCAGGCACGGAGTGGTCCAAACCCTCCTGGCATGGATAGCATGGGAATGGTGTACAGTGTCCCAAATTCTTGCAATGGACCAACAGAATCAACGTTCTCCACTTCCTGGAAGGGAGATGCTTTTACCTACATGACTCCATGTGCCCCCAGCCAGAGAAATCAAGTCAATGAAGATGGAAAAAATCCTTCCTCTGGGAATTCTTGGGTCTCTCTGAACACACTCCCACCTCTGGTTACTAAGGAGGCTGCTACCCTCTTCGTCACTCGTGATAGTCCAATAGGATGCAGTGGGTTAACTGGCTATTCTGAGCACCCTACTCAACGAAGGCAAATACAGGAAAGACCCTCCAAGATTGGCCTTTTGACTGGTGCTACCTCGAAGCTGGAGACAGGTCCATGTGGGGCCAGCAGATTCCGAGAGCGGTCGCTGTCTGTGCCTACAGACACAGGTACCACAGATGTGGACAACGATGAGGAGCAGAAGACCAATGAGGCCTGTGCCCTGCCTTACGCCAGTACAAGTTCTGAGGGCAGCAACAGTGCTGACAACATTGCCTCCCTTAGTGCCCAACAGGAGTCCCAGCCCAGAAGGCAGAGGTCCAAGAGTATCTCACTTAAGAAGGCAAAAAAGAAGCCTTCTCCACCAACACGTAGTGTCTCACTGGTCAAAGATGAGCCAGTCCTCTTGCCAGAAGGGGGATCCATGCTACCCAAGGACCAGAGGCCCAGGAGCCTTTGCCTCTCCTTGGAATACCAAGAACATCACTCATGCCACCTAGATGCTCAGGGTCACCCAGCTGTGCCAACCCTCAAAGATTCAGAAGGTACACAATTCTCCCACCACTGGTATCTAACTGACTGGAAGTCTGGTGACACCTACCAATCTTTGTCCAGCTCCAGCACTGCTACTGGCACCACAGTCATTGAGTGCACCCAAGTTCAGGGCAGCTCAGAGTCTCTTGCCTCCCCTTCTACCTCCAGAGCCACTACACCTTCCCAACTGTCCATTGAGGTGGAGGCCAGGGAGGTATCCTCCCCAGGAAGGCCCACTGGACTGATGTCACCCTCCAGTGGCTACTCCAGCCAGTCAGAGACACCAACTCCCACTGTCTCCATGTCCTTGACCCTGGGCCACTTACCCCCTTCAAGCAGCAGTGTCCGAGTACGTCCAGTGGTACCTGAGAGGAAGTCATCACTGCCCCCAACATCACCAATGGAGAAAATTCCCAAGTCACAGCTATCATTTGACCTACCGTTGACCCCTTCAACCAACCTGGATCTATCTGGGATGAATATCTCCATTAGAAACAAAACCAAGGTGAGCAGGCATCACTCAGATACAAATTTTGGAGCTAAGCTGGCCCAGAAAACTAGTCCCAACCAGCCAATCATGCCCATGGTTACTCAGTCCGACCTACGTTCTGTTCGCCTGAGGTCAGTCAGCAAGTCAGAGCCAGAAGATGACATTGAGAGCCCTGACTATACTGAGGACTCCAAAACAGAAGTCCTCACCTTACCAGAGAGAAAGATGAAACCTCCCATAGCTGAGAAGCCTCCACTTGCCCGAAGACCTCCAAGCTTGGTCCACAAGCCACCATCTGTCCCCGAGGAATACCCACTAACTTCACCTACTTTGACTATGACCCCCAAGAGCTCAATTCAACATGGGAGACCACTCTCTCAAGACAGCTACACAGTAGTGCGGAAACTAAAGTCCTCCAGCTTCCCCAATGGCAGAAACCCAAGCGAGTCGACAACACCCTCAACTCTTGTTTTTACACCTTTTGCCAGTTCCTCTGGTGCTTTCTTCTCGGGAACCCAGCAACCTCCCCAAGGAAATATGGAGGATGAGGGCCCCAAAGTGAGACCCTTGCCTGAAAGAATTAGCCTCCAGAGTCAGGAAGAAGCTGAGAAAAGGAAAGGCAAGATTCCACCTCCTGTACCAAAAAAGCCCAGTGTGCTGTACCTGCCTCTTACCTCCCCCACAGCCCAAATGGAGGCCTACATAGCAGAACCAAGGCTGCATGTCAGCCCCATCATCACCCTCGAGGAAGATGCCAAGTGTCTCCACACTGAGGATGGCCTGCAGTCACTTGGTGAAAGGATGACTTCAACTCCACAGATTGACAGTGAAAAGAAGGCAAGCCCTCTGGGTTAGTAAACTGTCCCTGGCTTTTTCTTCAATCACAAGAGAGATGAGGGTGAGAATGGAGTGCCAGAAACAGAAGCAGATGCCCCAGAATATTTATCCTGATCACAGGAGGACCAAAGTCAGTAAGGGGCACCTCTTGAGGTTTGAGTTACTCTATATAAGAACCATGGGTTGGCCTTGTTGCCCTTGGGATCAGGACTGACCTGGGACAGATCTCCAAAGCCCAGTTTGGGCCAATCTACTTTTGAAGCCCTAGTGATGAGTTAATGAAATCAAACTAAGTCCTAGCACCCTATGACCTCAGGATCCCATCTACCTAACCAGGCATACATCCTGGGCCCCAGGAGCTACAGGAATTTTTGTTAGCTGCTCTGAATTTAGTTTCCTGGGGACTAAATACTGCTCTGAATTTAGTTTCATGGGGACTAAATACCTCCTAGACTGAGTTCAAGTGCTGTGGGAGGCTGGGGTGGGATGTGTTCTGAAACAATGGAATATGTTACCACCAGCAGCCTTTCTTCCTGCGTTCCAGAGGAAAAGGAGCTCACTTTTCAGGGTGGTTTGAGGCTACCTCTTCCAAGAACCATAAAACCAGGCTCATTAGTGTTCCTCATCCTTTCTTTTCCTGTCTCTTTCTGTTTTAACTGTGGTAAAATACACATAGTAACTTTTACCATCTTAGCCATTTTTAATGACACTAATGCGTGTCATTAGTGTTAAGTACATTCACATAGTTGAGCAACCAACCTCCAGAAACCCTGTCATCTTGCAAAACTGAAACTCTATACCCAGTAAACAGCAACTCCCCTTTCTTCCTCACCCTGGATTCCTCCCTGACAACCACCATTCTACTTTCTGACTCTATGAATTTGACTACTTTAGATGCCTCATGTAACTGGAATCGTGTAGTATTTGTCTTTTTGTGACTTATCTCACTTGGCTTAATGTTCCCAAAATTCATCTATGTGTCTCATCCTTCTTTGAACCCATAACACCAAACATCAAAATCTCGGGTGACTAAAACAAGAATATACTTCCTCAGACCCCACAGACCACTCAGGGTCCCACTCACCCCCACTTTAGATCACTGTCAGATCCTTGCTTTTATTTATTTATTTATTTATTATCTCCTTGCTTTAGATCACTCTTAGCTCCTTGATTTTATTTATTTATTTATTTACTTTTGACACAGAGTCTCACTTTGTTGCCCCTGGTAGAGTGCTATGATGTCACAGCTCACAGCAACCTCAAACTTTTGGGCTCAAGTAATTCTCTTGTTTCAGCCTCCCAAGTAGCTGGGACTACAGACACTCTACACAACACCTGGCTATTTTTAGAGACAGGGATCTCGCTGTGGTTCAGGCTGGTCTCAAACTCGTGAGCTCAGGCAGTCCACCCACCTCACCCTCCCAGAGTGATAGGATTACAGACGTGAGCCACTGCACCAGCCTTAAAAATGATAGACCTTTTTGTTTTTTTTTTTGAGACAGAGTCTCAAGCTGTCGCCCTGTGTAGAGTGCTATGGCGTCACAGCTCACAGCAACCTCAAACTCTTAGGCTTTAGAGATTCTCTTGCCTCAGTCTCCCAAATAGCTGGGACTACTGGTGTCTGCCACAACACCCAGCTATTTTTTTGTTGCAGTTGCCACTGTTGTTTTAGCTGGCCCAGGCTGGGTTTGAACCCACCAGCCTCAGTGTATGTGGCTGGCACCCTACCCACTGAGCTATGGGCACCACCAATATACCATATTTAGAACAAGAAAATGCAGCAGCGCCCGTAGATCAGTGGGTAGGGCGCGGGCCACATACACCCAAGCTGGCGGGTTCGAACACAGCCTGGGCCGGGTAAACAGCAATGACAACTGCAACAATAACAACAACAACAAAAAATAGCCAGGTGTTGTGGCAGGCGCCTGTAGTCCCAGCTACTGGGGAGGCTGAGACAAGAGAATCGTTTAAGCCCAAGAGTTTGAGGTTGCTGTGAGCAGTAACGCCACGGCACTCTACCAAGGGCAATATAGTGAGACTCTGTCTCAAAAAAATAAATTAAATAAATAAAAATAACAAATAAAACAAGAAAATGCTCAGGCTGCCTGTTGTAGTGAAAAAGGCATGAGAGAACAGGGACCCAAGCCAATCTTCACTGCTCACTCAACCTTGGGCAAATCATTAAACTCCTGAACTTCATGTTCCTCCTCTGCAAAATGGAAACATTAAAAATCCCTGCCCCCCTGCTGCCTGTCCAGAGTTGCTTTGAACATGGAATGAAATAACATCTGAGATGTGCTTTGTATTTTGTGATCAAAGTCATTCCTTTTGTTCTTATGCCTAGGGAGTTCTGTGGAACCAATCATGGAAGAAAAAAGTTTAATCAGTGATAAAACAGCCGAATGGATTGCAGAGGATGATGATGACGTGTTTGTGGCTTCACGCACAACTGAAGATTTATTTACTGTGATACACAGGTCTGGACCACTTTCATTAATTCTAATTACAATTGCCTTCCCTTTTTCTGCTTAAAGAAAAACTCCTACCTCTAAGCAGCCATTAGAATTACAGCTGGAGACTAAGTTCAGATACCCACATATATGAGTGCAATCCAGGGCCTCATGTTTCAAATTCACTGACGTCACTGGGTGAAGTGGAGGAGGGGAAAGGAGGGAAAGACCAGGTGCTGAGTGAGAGGCCCCTCATCTCCTAGCAACCATTTGGCCTATTGTGGCTCCAACTGCTCTCTCACAGCTGTCTACAGTCAAAGACATTTAACACTTCACAGAATTCCTTGTACCAAAACATATTATCAAGAGATGAAGTGGGGCACCAGGCAGTATATCAAAGCAAGAACTTAAGCAGAGATAGGGACCCAGTTATTGAGCAAGGGCACAAGTGAGGAGCTCGGTGACAAGAAATCTGGAAAGAGTCCAGTTATTTGAACTAGAGCACCAGTTTAGAACAGGATCCCAACTCAAGAGTCACTGAGCTGCTAGGCTTGACTCCTGAAATTCGTCCTTGGTCCTAGAACCTGGGCAGAACTGAGCCTGCAGACACAGGCCACGTGACTCCAGCTATGGGCACTGAAAGGAATGTGGGGACAGAAACACTGAGGACTTAGACGGGAAAGAGAAAGCCAGTCAATACAACTGCTTGCAAGACTGCTGTATGGCCATTCTCAGATCACATCACTAGCACACAGAGGCCTGTGAAGCACTGGAAGCATCTGTTGTGTGAGCTTACTCATACCAAACTTTCTCTTACTTAGGTCCAAAAGAAAGCTGCTTGGCTGGAAGGAGCCTGGTGAGGCCTTTGCCTACAGCAGACCAAGCTCGCATTCACCAATAAAGAACACAGCTGAGTCTCCGATCAGTGAGTCAGCTGCCACCTTGGGGTCAGGTGGCAGTGCCAACCTAGATGCTGGCAGAAATGATGATTTCAAGGCCTTGCTACAGAAAAAGGGAAGCAAGGCAACTCTCAAGTCCCGCCCCTCAGCAGCTGAACTGCTGAAGACCACTAACCCACTAGCTCGGAGAATTATTGCACAATTTTCGAAAGACTATGAAACCACCGATAACCCCAGTACCTAAGCCCTGGGTTCAACAAGCAGGATTTACTTACTAAACTTGATTAGAGGAGGAGTTTTAAAAAGGAACCTTGGGAATAACAACAGAGCCTACATTTCTATTACATTAACCCACACTCTGGATGGCAGGAGAGAGACCACTTCATCTAGAGCTAAAGTCAACAGGCACTTAATTATCTTCAGACGCTTTACATTTTCATACTTATAGTCTTGCCTTGACTGACTCCCGAGTTTCTTCTTATTCTCCCCCAGAGGTGCACACTAAGAAGAAGTTCTCAGATGTGAGGGCACATGTGCCACGTTTTCAATCAATGACCCAGCTGCTCCATCCCTGGCTCCTGTCACTGAGGGGTGCAATGGGAGAGCAGATTTGGGGCTGCCAAATCTGGGGGGATATGGTGCCATTGCGGATAAGTCATTATCCTGGGGAGGTCCTGATGGCCCTGTGTGGAGATACAGAAAGACTCTAACGTCTCCTCAGCCATACTTTAACTTTCCTCTGTGTGCCCGAGGTTTGCAGGTGTGCACTTATTTCGGCATGGGGTTGATTAGATGGCTTTTGTGGTGCAAAGTATGAATGTGACTCTGTCCTGAAACTTCATGCCTTTTTCAGCTTGATTGTCTACACGGAGATCAGGGTGATAAGCCTCAATAAATATATAGACCCCCCCCCCATTAGTTAGAAAAGGCCAGGACCATGTTGTTTTGGATGAACCAGGCTCAGCCAACAAATGAGACAGCCATTTGTTCACTCAGATCTACCCACAATAACTCGCAAGTGCACCCCCAGATCTTTCAAAAAATCTGTTGACAGCAGTAGCCAGGATCTGTGTCCAGCTCATGCTGCATTCAAAGAACTCTCTTTCATTCGCATGTAACACTCATTACAAGAAGTAATTATCTGAAGTAATAGCATTATCAAAGACACAAAGAGGATAGAAAGTAAATGCACCTTGCCCCCCACCATTCAATTCAGATCATGGTTTGTTTTTCTTTAAAGGAAGTCTGACTCTGTTATGAAAACCAAGAACATGTAAACTAAAAAGGTCTATCAAAAATCTACAAGGCAGCCTTGCAAGTTGTTATGGCCCATAACACACAAAAAAAGGGCTACTTTTTGCCATTTAGGTTCTGCTGTTTGACTAACTTTCAATTAACCATGCTGGGGGAGAGTATAAGAACTTCAGTAAATGGGATGCTGAAAAAGCTCCAGAAAAGTCATTGTGATTGTTTTGTCTCCGAAGCTTACAGGCAGTAACTATTCTTGTCAGCTCAATTCCTAAGCAGAGCAAGAGTAGTGGTTCATTTGATTTTTGTATGCCTGATTTCTGAGAGGTTGGAGGGTGGGGGAAAAACAGACAAATCATTGAACAAAGAAAACTTTCTGACCAGTGATGGAAAGTTAGTTGTCTACTATCCCCAAAAGGCAAAAAGAAAAGTCAAATGAAATTGTAGTCTGCCTCACAAAGAGAGTTCCCTAATACCTTCCTACTCCACCAACCCCCAACCAACAGATTCATTGGTCAACCTTCTGGAGGATGCAGTAAGAGTTCCAGAGATAAGCAGATCTCAATTTTGATAGGTCTTGTTGTTCACCAAGGAGAAGCAAGCTCTTGGCTCAACTGCCCACCCTCCAGCTCAACAGAACAGCCAAGAAACCATACTGAGTACTGAGAAGATCGAGGCCTCTCACACAGAGAAACTCTAGACCTAGGTCCTTGGTTGGTACAGTTCTGAATTCTGAGCACAGGCAAGGCATACTAACTCTTGCAATCAGCACTTCCCCTGATTTAGAAAGAAGCCACTTAAAATAATAAACAGCCAGTGAAAGCCCAGTTGCTTTTGAAAGTATTAGAACTACTTTGTTTGAAGGTCTTAAACAAATTTCAGGGATTTTAGTGTGAAATAAAACAGATTCATCCCCAGGCCTTAGTTTATGTATGAATGCTACGCTTGTCTGCCCCAGACTCAGAATTCCAAAAGACAGAAACATTTTCCTCTGTAGGGAAATGAAGGAGTGTCTGTGCTTTTGCTTAACAAAAGTGAAAGGCTGCCAGAGCCTGCTCCTTGGGAACCATTACTATGACTAGCTGAACTCTAAAGCCAAGTATGGGATTCACACAGTATAGGACTTGTTACTTTTGCTAATTTTTCTGGAAGCTTCTTGTTTACTACGAGTGGGTTGTACCTCTCCCCTCACCTTGCTACCTCTGGAAGTTTCCCCAGATATTCTAAAGCTGTATGCCCACTTTGTTTTTTAGTTACCTCGAGTCTTGCTTTCCTCTATGATACTCTGTATGCCCCAAATCTTCAGAACATCTTCCACATCATCACTATGGCCCTCAAATGCCTCGTGTCCCATTAGCACAGAGGATTTGGGGCAGAGATTGTATGGTCAGAGATAATACTTAGGATTGGATATATTCATTTAGTATTTTGCAACAGGTGGACCTTGTCCCAAAAAATCAAACTGTGAAACTTCTTGTTAGTCACTGATTAACAGAACCCCAAGCACCTTTCTTACCCCTAATACTACACCTCTCTTCTACTCTTAATTATTGTAACACCAACCCTCGCTCCCACCCAGGCACTTACCATAATATTTGCTGCCTTCTCTATCTACTCTGCCAAGACTGGAGAAGAGAGACTGAAAGCTTTGCCAGAAGCCTTGTAGAGAACCTACTGCTATGATTAGTACCGTATGAAGAATAATGATAATACTTTTGGGGGGAGGAGGGAGACAGAGTCTCACTCTGTCACCGTGAGTGTTGTGCATCATAGCTCACAGCAACCTCAAACTCTTGGGCTCAAATGATACTCTTGCCTCAGTCTCCTGAGTAACTGGGACTATAGGCACCCACCACCATGCCTGGCTAGTTTTTCTATTTTTAGTAGAGATGGGGTCTCACTCTTGCTCAGGCTGGTCTAGAACTCCTGTGCTCAAGCAATCCACCCTCCTTGGCCTCCCAGAGTGTTGGGATTATAGGAGTGAGCCACCACACCCAGCCATGATAATACTTTTTAAAGGTAGAATAGAGAAGAAGTTTGAAGGAAATGAAGTTGGGTCCCTGAAGGTCAGCTTCCACTTCAAGTTGGTCCCATCTCCTTCTTTCTCTCTGATTCCATCAAATAATAGCAGGTGGCCCAGCTAGACTGACTTCCATTTGCTCAGAAATAGAGGGAGCCAGCCCCAGGAGAGGAGGTTAGTTGGTAACTAAAGGTGGTTTGCACTTGGTAGGTATTCACTACATGTTTGTGGTTCAGATATTGAGGGGAGAGAGTAAGTTATTCTCAGTACAGGAGTAAGTTTTGCTGGTGTCTCCTTTCCTCTGCTTGTACAATTTTGCCTGCCTCAGCCTCACTCCAGGGCCTCCCACCTGACCCCAACTTGTCCCTCAGCCCCATTTCCCAGGAACCATATCCCTAGCCAACCCATAAAGGAGGTGAGATGACAGGCAGCAAAATAGTTCCCATTAGACTAATCACCACAAATTGACCAGCTGATCTGGAGAAATTACCTTTTTTTGGCAGTTTTTGGCCAGGGCCGGGTTTGAACCCGCCAGCACTGGCATATGGGGCCAGCGCCCTACTCCTTGAGCCACAGGGGCCACCCAGGAGAAGTTACCTTGAATGTATGAAGACAGAGGAGATCCTACCAAGCTCTTCTAATGAGCATTTCACTACGTAGTAACCATGTCAACTGTCTAGATAACAGATCCAATTAGAGCCTGAGTAGATCTATCCATGCACCTGCCCTCTTCCTCATAAATGAACTAGTCAGGAAAAAGCCAAGTTCGTGCTTAGTGCTCTGCTCCTCACTCATTCAGCCTTCTGTTCTCATCAAGTCTGTGACATGATGGTGAGCTTTCGCTTTCATATGATTTGCCAGGGCCAGGAGTAGGGTGAGGTGAGCGAGGCTCTTAGCATGCATAAGTCAAAGAGGTGCCCACTCTCAGGGCCATGCAAGTGCCTTACCCTCATCCCAGCCCTGTGATTTGCACTTTGTAGAGTAATATCAGTTTTGCTTCTCTTCCTATGAAAACATATATTCTTTCTGATATGGGGGGTAACTCCCTATCTGTTGCACCAAAACTTTTATTGCTATTTTTCCATTGCTATAAGCTTTTGTATGCCTATACATTAAAGAATCGTCAATAGGGCGGCGCCTGTGGCTCAGTGAGTAGGGCGCCGGCCCCATATGCCGAGGGTGGCGGGTTCAAACCCAGCCCCGGCCAAACTGCAACAAAAAATAGCCGGGCGTTGTGGCGGGCGCCTGTAGTCCCAGCTGCTCGGGAGGCTGAGGCAAGAGAATCGCGGAAGCCCAAGAGTTAGAGGTTGCTGTGAGCCGTGTGACGCCACGGCACTCTATCCGAGGGTGGTACAGTGAGACTCTGTCTCTACAAAAAAAAAAAAAAAGAATCGTCAATAGTATCAGAAAACAGTTGATTTCTAAGTCACCTGCTCCAAGTGGCAAGTTAGCACCCATTTCAGTAGGAGTGCCCACAGGAACAGCCCTCCAGCAAAATAGTGAATGAGTGAGAGGTCTGTCACAGTGGTCCTCTGTCTCCTCTTTCTGCTCCATTCTTCTCAGACCACATTTCCCAGAACCAACTCTTCTCAGTACCTCCCACTTTGTTCTCCTTCTCTCTAAGAAAAACATGCTCTCAGGAAGGAAAATTCATTTACTATAAGATTATGGCTTATGCTTAATGCTACCTCTTTTGAGGGCCACTTGTATTTTAACAGGGGAAAAGCCTTAAGCCAAAGGAATGAAGTTGTACGTGCAGAATATTAGGCATCAACTTGTTGTAGAAATGTATTTTTCACCATAGACAGGCCAGATTCCCTGCCAGCTATCTCCAGAACATAGAAAATACCTTAATCTCCTAGAATCATTTTAGTTAATAGCTGATGGTCAGTTAAATTGTCCTGATAGCCAGTGTTATTCAATGTGATTACTACCAAGGGACTGTACTGAAAGCCACTGAGAAGGCCTAGATCATTCATATTGTACATTACCATTTTTACATAAGGGGAATTAATTCTACTTACCATTTGAGTGAAAGAACATAAGGATTTAAAGAGTTTGTGAAAATGTGTTCTGTTTATGAAAGGTGAAACTGTCTAATCCATGTCCAGTCAATATCAGTCATCCAGTATTGGTGGTAATTATTAAACTTGTTGGAGGTACAGCTTTCTTAAACACAAGCCTGTGCTCCCCCCCCCACTTTATCTCTGTTATGGGCTGTCACTTGAGCTCAGTGTGAGAAGGGGACCATATCTATACCAGGGCCCCCAGGCCTTTCAAAGCATTTGTAAGTATGCCAGCTGTGAGCGACAAAGATCTTAGAGATTTAAAAGGACAAAAGAGTGGGAAAGAGGAACAAAGGGCAACAAAAAGTGTAATGATTTAAACAATGATATGAAATAAGCAAAGTTTTAGAGTACTTTGAAACAGATTTATAGAAGAATACAGTAGCAAATGGTTATAGACACATATTCAGGGCATTTTTAATAAGTTTAGCAAAAAGAAATTTGCATGAGTAATGGGTAAAATGAATAGGCGTATACTTGTGTTCAATAAAGTCCAAAATCTAGGCCAGTGATTCTCAAAGTGTGGTTTCAGAACCAGCAATGGCAGCATCCCTGGAGTGTGTGAGCACACACATGTGTGCTCATTCTGGTGACATTACTCTTCAAGCTACTGAATCACTGTAGTCACAACTTCCCAAATGATTCCAACCTTACCCATTGTTTTGGCTGTCTTTACAGTGATCAATCTCTGGCCACGAGGTATATATTGTCATCTTCATCAGGCGTACATTCGTTTGGTTTTAAGAAATTGTCAGATTGAATCAACCACTTGCCCAGCCTGCAAAACCTTTGATTGGACTTAACCAGCACATCTGGCCTGGTTTGGGTTAATTTGCTTTTAACTCACAAATAGAAAAAAAAGGAAACGTGTTAGGTTTGTCTGGTATTGCTAACTCTTAAATGCTTACCTTCACCATGGTAGCTGTTCTCTAGGAGGACTCTGGCAGAAGTATATTTGATTTTAAGATTTTGCCTATGTGGTAGGATTTGGTAACAACAGACTCAAAAACAAAATCTGAATCGAACAGCCAATTAACCCTCTTAGCTTCTTTGTAATGCCAAACTTTATAGAAATTTATTACTTACATGGTCTTGCTTTTTTAATGTCCAATTTTATAAAATGTTATGCATGCAGATGCAGCGTTGTGTACAAGTCACCTCAAACTCATTCCTTCCTCCATACGTATGATGGTGAAGAAATATCAAATATGTATGTTCTGAAGTCTCATGAGAAATTGTAAATTACAAAACTTTTCATTAATTTTTAAATGAGATGTATTTACTCCAGCTAGCAGTTAAAATTTTATTCTTTTTATTATATTTCATTGCTACTTTTTTCTACTGACTCAAAGCTTACTTTGGGGAATATTTCTTATTTCTAGATTGTTGTATTTATCTTATTTCTATATTTATCTGTAGCCACAGAATGTTAGAGCTGAAAGGGACCAACCTCTCTTGTTTCACAGATAAGGAAACTGAGGCCCAGAAATGTCAAATGACTTGTATAATGTCATACGACAAGCCAGTGGCAGGGCCCAACCTCAACTCCAGGTCTTCTGCCTCTGGGCCCAGTGTGTTATCATTTAAAATACTACATTTATAGAACACCCACAGCTGACTTATACATTTATGACACATGAATTTCCTGGTTATTTCAGTGAACTTTAAGGAAAAATGTTCAAGAGTTCTTTCATGAAACCAAAAACGAATATGATTTTCAGTTTAGAAACATGTGTTTCCCTCCAAATTCAAAATATGTGCCCTAGTTTGTACAATGGATATTTTCCCTAAAACTTGTGGGGGAAAAATGGATCTTTATAGGTCAAATTCCATTTTTCATTCAAGAAGCTTCCTATGCAAGGGGATCTTCTAGTAACTTCTTTTTGAAAAACCAAGATTCCTCTTGCCATTGTCCCTTAATGTCTCTACTATTTTTTTAATGTGAATTTTTGTATTTGGTGTTTCTTTAAAGTAGGACAAAACAATATTAGCTTTTCTAGAATCTACTTTAACCTTCTCTTCTTAATCTTTATTACAAATTTTTCAGACTGTTAGACACTCGTAAGCTATTCAATTATGATATTTTGTCAATCCCTGGGCTCAAACTCTATCTCCATCTCATTAAACAGTAACAGAATTCCCTAATCAGTACTAAGCTCTGCATGCAGTCCCTTTTCCAGAACATTCTTTGCCTAATGTTTCTTAGTGTGGCTCTTTCTTTAGCTACTCTTACATACATCACCATGGATTTTGTGGAGTTGCAGGCAGTGCACCTTTAGGGTTGTACTAGTCCTACTGAGTGGCATTTCCATTGTTCCCTGTTTCTCCCAGATGTCCTCTGGTTTCCCTTTTCAGGCATGCTCAGAGGCTTCTGACCAGAGAGTGGTAGGATTCTCTCCATTATCTAGACAAAGGATTGGCAAACTCTGTAAAGAGCCAGATAATAACTATTTTAGGCTTTGGGGCTACATATGGTCTCTGTAGCATATTCTTTGTTGTTGCTGTTTATTCATTCATTTGTTTTACAACACTTGGATAATGTAAAAAACCATTCTTAGCTCATAGGCCATGCAAAGCCTTAGGCTGAGCCCCAGTCCAGGCTGTCTTCTGGGACAGGCATTTCTGTGACCTGCCCCATGTGATGACTGGGTTGTGTACTAGATGATGTGGCTCACTGTCTTCCCGTCTACTGTGCTGTCAGACCAATCTGACTATGCGGGGGGAAGGAGGGAGGGGCTGCATATGCCAACCATTGCTCTTCAATGAAGTGTCCATTCTCTCTTTCTCATTATTGACCACCTTGGTGGAGAAACCTTCATTCTTTTCTCCAGACCTGTTCTTGTTATCCAATGTGTGTCTGCTTCCCTAGGTTTGGGGGTAAGCTGGTAGGAAAGAATGGATTTCTGAGTTTTCTTATTTCTTTTGTCCCATCATTGCTCCCCCAAAACTGTGGTTAGGGACCCCTGCCCCAGTCCACCCTGCCTTGTCCCATACTACTATCATGAGTGTAGGTCTGTCATTGGAAAGTCTGGTGGCCCAAGCCATAAGATTCCAGTCCAAGCCTATGATTTCTTAGGGAAATCACCAGCTCTTTTGGTTCCAAGGGCTGACTTTAAAACCCAGAATATCCATATATCCATTTCCTAATGCAGCTTGGACTTGTAGACACAGCAATCACCCTGACAAGAAAATCAATGTGGTGTGCCTGCAATGTTTCCCTGCTCCTGGGAGGGGCTCCTTAGACTTCCCCTTGCAATACCACAGCCAAGGGGCATTCAGCATACCATCTCCTCCTATTTCCTGAACTTCTTAAAGGATTCCCTAAAGCTTTTTCACATCTGTCTCCATCTTGCTCCCATCTACACCCCTCATGCTACTCGTGAGTCTAAAGCTCACATTCATATTTTCACATTCGCTCATATAAACTTTGGGGATATGAGTGGTGGTTGAGAAGCTGTGTCTGTGTGTGTTTGGGTTCTCCTTTTGGACTGTGAGGGCCACGGTCACTAATGAATCACATACACAGAGCACCCAGTTCCCTCACGGCTTCTCTAGTCTGAATCCGGATCTGGTGGGGCTCCCAAGGCCTTTCTCCTCTCTTGTCTTTTGAGACCTTCTTTCCACTGGCTTGGCTTGTGCTGCCTCCTCCTCAGGGAGCCATTTGAAGAAATTCCTCTTGGCAGTTCTGGACAGGCCAACATACAGAAAGCTAGGACTCTAATTCAATGTGGATTCAGTCGCTCAGACACAGCTCTCAGGCTGCAGCTTTTCCTAGCTCAGCACATTGCTTCATAGGACCTTTCATTTGATTTCTGTCATTTGAGCCCAGGGATATACTTCCTCACTGAAATTTTAGAAAGTCAGAGACACAACTAACTTTCAGGATTTCCCTATTAAAAGCATCCATGAAACAGTTCCTTTCTGCCTTCTGTTTAGGATTTCCACAATTAGATTTGGAAAACAGGCTTGTGCCTTGAATCCAAAACAGAAAAAATACTCCACTTGCCAAAAGCAAACAGGAATGAGCATTGGCTAGTCCTAGTGTGCAGAATTAGGAGATGGACTTCTGTTAAATTAGCAGTTACCATTCAGCATTTACTGATTGCCAACAATGCATTTAAGAATAATAAGGGAGATAGGAATTTACAGACCAATATCTTAAATGGAAGGCAATATCCCCAGTGATGAGAATGGGTCCCCGGAAAAAATGTCAAGAAGCAGAAGAAACGAGGAGAGAACACAATCCCAATCTCTTTAGAATTCCAACACAAAATGGAAAGGAGCCCTCCATGGGGTGATGTTAGAAAGGGTTTTTCTTGTCTTTCTTTGAATAAAAAAAAAAGCATTCCTTATTGGCTTGCTACCAGCAATTGAACTGTTTTCTTTATATAGCTAGAGCTGTTTGTGTCTTCTTAAAATAAACTTTTTTTCTTTTAAAATAGTTTTCTGTTTCACCCTCTGGTTTTCATTGTAGCAATGGTGTCTTTATTCAGACACTAAGCCCAATTTGTGAGCATGTTTTACTGACCACACAGCCCTCACACATTAGATTTGATGCTCACAAACTCCTGAGAGCCCAGACAGATACGTGTGGTACACAGTGCCTTGTAGAAATGTGGCCTGCTGCACCATGACCTTGAAACATTGGGGCAGGCAGCCCATGTTCAGGGATTTCATTTCAGGGATTCGAGTTTTGCTGTTCATGGCGTCTGCAGTTTGGCTGCAGACATTGAGAGACCTGGGGACATGGGTAGTTGGACAGTCTTCTCTAGGCTCCTGAGGGGACAGGTGGCTTTAGCAACTGTCCTCAGGGCACATACTCCCTCTTTGTTCTTTGGCTCAATAAAGCTTCCCAGCAGGGCAGACCAGAGTAAGTTTGGACTAGAAACAAAAAAAACCCAGACCAGGTGTGGCTCAGATCACTTCCATCATTCAAAAAGTGTATGGTCCCACCATGCAGATGGTGACAGCCATAATTGAGGGTCAGCCCTCATTTATAAGGAGCTTCGTTCTTTGTTCCAAACCAGCTTGGGCCTCTTAAGTCTGAAACCCTCGCAGCCAGTATCCTTGTCTCCCCAGGCCCCAGTGCTAAATCACATCCTCTGACACCACCAGGCTCCTCTTCCAAAATGATACACCAGAATTAGAAACAGCCTAAAATATTAGGAGGAAAGACAAGGGCTAAGGTTACTGTCAGACAATAGCAGATGTTAAACTTGAATCTAAAGGTCAGAGAAGGAGGATGGCTTGATTTGGGCCTCATGGTAAGCAGTGGGATCCTGCAATTCAGAGACTGGTGTTCACCCCAGCATATTCAGAATCTCCTTTGCACCTGTCTTAGTCCCTTTTCCATTACTATACCAGAATACCATAGATTGATTAATTTAAAAAGAAAAAATAATTATTTATTTCTTAACATTCTGGCAGTTGAGACATCCAAGAACATTGTGCTGGCATCTGGTGAAGGCCTTCTTACTGCATTATAACACGACAGAGCATATCACATGTACAAGAACAAGAGCATGCCAGTTCAGGGCCCTCTTCCCCTTCTTATAAATCCACCAGTCCCATCATGGGAGATCCACCCCATGACCTTATTTAATCCTAATGGCCTCCCAAAGGCACCAACATCAACATACGAATTTGAGGATTAAGTTTCCACACATGAAATTGGGGGATACATTCAAACCATAGCAGTACCACTGTGCCATAAGTTGGGGGAGATTTTAGGGATTGACTTGCACTAACCAAACTCACAAAAGACATATAAATGGCAGGTCCTGGTACATTAGTTAACTGAAGAGAGAGTACACTTTTCAAACAAAGGTCCTAAATGGGAGGCCTACAGGCTGAGTTGAACTTGCACACATCATCTAGAGTACACAATGTTGTTTGTCATTTTTTTTAAATTCCAATGAGGCACAATCTTTCCAATTTACCTAGTTCCTCACCACTCTCTGTTGCATTATACTCAACCAGCTACATTCCCTTATGTTTACATGTCAGGCTCCTGCTGAAGGTATTTGAGTTCATGACTCTTGCATTATGGTCTTGTCACAGGTTACTGTGTGGGATGTTTACCAGTGCCCTAGGGGTCAACACCTGCAGGAGAGAAGGGAAGAAAACAAGACCAGACAGGAGGAGAACAGCAATGCAGGCACTTCAAAGCTTTGGTTCACTAGATGGTGGGCTCTGGCATTCAAATGACCTATCAGTTGTCGTGCACTGGGCCCAAGAGCAGGCCCTCATATCCCTGCTTCAATCAGTCACTGGCTCTGAGCACCCCAAGGGCATGAGGCTGAGTGAGGTATCTCTCCCCAGCTAAGGCAATCTCTGAAGGCGCTGACAGCTGAAGAGGGCTCTTTACTGACAGCACACCCAGCAGCTGGGCAATAAGTCTTCCCTTGAAGGGGGACCCAGGGAATGCAGGTCTGTGTCCATAACAGGTGTCTCTCTCCATGAACAATGCAAGCTAAATACCTACACATTTTTATCCCAATTGCCCCCTCCCTTTTTTGCTTGAGACAGAGTCTCACTCTGTTGCTCAAGCTGGAGTGCCATGGCATCAGTTTAGTTCACAACAACCTCTAACTCCTGGGTTCAAGCCATCTTCCTGCCTCAGAGTTCCAGGTAGCTGGCACTACAGGTGCCTGCCACAACACCTGACTAATTTTCTCAATTTTTAGTAGAGACAGGGTCTTGCTCTTGCTCAGGCTGGTCTCGAACTTCCTGAGTGCAGGTGATCCACCCACCTCAGCTTCCCAGAGTGCTAGGATTATAGGTGTGAGCCACTGCACCCAAACTCCAATCCCCCTTTTTATAGACCTCTCGCAGTCCTTACTTCAGACCAATCACCGTTCACTTGATTAGGTTTATAGCTTTCTTAAATCGTAGTCACCATCCTGGGACACATGCTACTAACTTTTTTATTGGACTTCAGTGTTTCCCAAACCTTATTAGTGCCCATTAACAAACCCTCTCGAAAGATATGTCATGTTGCATATGCAAATGGCTAAATCAATCCATCATAAAATACCATGAAGAAATGTCACCAGCATCTACCAGACACCTACAATGGACCAGGCATCATGTGCTCCTCCCTCCACTTGTCTTATTCTTCCATCCAACAAGTATGTAATGAGCTCCTGTATACTGGGTGAAGCACTAGGTGTTGCAGGTAGACTAGTGACTGTCAGAGACACCACACCTGCCCTCTTAGAGCTTACCATCCAGAAGGGCCACTGCTGAGTCTAGCTCACTTGGCAGCCCATGGGCCTCATGCTCCTGCTATCTAGGAGTCATCACCCTGGCTACAAACTCCTCTGGTCATCTCTTCTCTCTCAGCATTTACTCCACACTGCTCTAAGCTCCCCAACCTTCCACTGCTCCTCTCCCTCCCATCCTTTACAACTGCGCCCCCTAGAACCCAAATTCCAGGGTGTTTTAGTTTGTTTTGTGTTGCTATAAAAGAACCCCGGAGACTGGGTAATTTATAAAGAAAAGGGGTTTATTTATCTCACAGTTCTGCAGGCTGGGAAGTTCAAGGGAGTGGCCCAGATTTTTGGTGAGGGCCTTCATGCTGTGTCACAACATGGCAAAGAGGCTCAAAGGGGAAGCGGACACATGCAAAGAGGAAAAAACCTGAGGGATGTCTTGGCTTCATGACAACCCACTCTCACAGGAACTAAGACATTCCAGAGGGAACTAATCAAGTCTCAACACAGTGAGAACTCACTACTATAAGAACAGCACCAAGCTGTTCATGAGGAATCCTTCCTCAGGACCCCAAAACTTCCCACTAGGCCCACCTCCCAACATGTGAGCATCAAATTTCAGTACAGAGTTTTGATAGAGATCAAAAAAAATATGCAAACCATAGAATTCTGCTTCTGGGCCCCCAAAACTCATGCCCTCCTCACATGCAATATATACAATCATTCTATCCTAATAGACCCAAAAGTCTTAACTTGTTCCAGCACCAACTTAAAAGTCCAAAGTGTCATCTGAGACTCCATCCATCTATATGAAAAATAAAAAATAAGTTATTAATACTTATTTCCAAGATGTAATGACTGTATAAACATTGGGTAAACATTCATTCATATCCCAAAAGGGAGAAATTGGCACATTTCGGCACACACACAAGTTCAAAACCCAACAGGGCTGACATTAAATCTTAAAGCTCCAAACCAATCTTTTACTCTCATGTTCCACTTTGACATGAGGGGTGGGCTCCCAAGGCCTCTAGCAGCTCCACCCCATGGCTTTGCTGGCACCACCGACAAGGCACTTCTCCTGGGTTGGAATCCAATGCTGTGGCTTTTCCAGGCTGAGGCTGCATGCTGTTGGTGGCTCTACAATTCTGGGTCCCCAAAGCAGCCCCACTCACATGGCTCTACAAGATCTTCCCCTGGTGAGGACTCTGTGGCAGCTGTGCCTCTGAAGCTGGTTTCTGCCTGGGCCCCAGGCTTTCCTACACATCCTCTGAGACCTAGAAGCTGCCAAACCTCCATGGCTCTTGCATTCTGGAGGCCTGCAGACTTAACAATGTATGGAAGCCACCAAAGCTTTCTGCTTGTACCGTCTTGAGTGGCAGCCCAAGCAGTATCTTGGGCCATTTAAGCCACAGCTGGAGCCATAGCTGTATGCAGCCTGGGTGTGATAGTCAGGGATAGAAGGAGCAGCCTCCAAGGTGGAACGGTAGTGTCCTGGACTCATTCTCAGAAATCATTCTGTGCTCCTAAGCCTCTGGGCCTAACATGGGAGAGGTGGTCTTAAAGATTTCTGAAATGTGTTCAGGGCATTTGCCCCATTGCTCGGACTATTAGTGCCCTTTTAGCCATGCTAATCCCTCTAGCAAGGGTGGCCCCACAGCACCCTTGGATTCCTCTTCTGAAAACAGCTCTTTCATTCTCGCCCACATGGCCAGGCTGTGAATTTTCCAAAATGTTCTGCTATTTCCCTTTTCTCTAGCAGTTCACCATAAGCAGTTAGATGTAACCATGCAGCAGCCTGAGTACTTTGCTGCCTAGAAATTTCTTCCACCAGATATGCTATTCCATAACTCTTACATTTGGCCTTCCACAGAGCTCTTGGGCATGGGTACAGTTCAGCCAAGTTCTTTGCCAATTTATAACAAGGACAACCTTTGCTCCCGTTCCCAATACCTTATTCCTCATTTCCACCTGAAACCTCATCAGAATGGGTTTTACTGTCCATATTTCTTTTTCTTTTCTTTTTCATTGAGACAGAGTCTCGCTATGTCACCCTGAGTAGAGTGCTGTGGTGCCACAGCTCACAACAACCTCAAACTCTTGGGCTCAAGCGATTCTCTTGCCTTAGCCTCCCAAGTAGCTGAGACTAAAGGCACCCGCCACAACACCCAGCTATTTTTTGCTTTATTTTTTTTGGCAGTTTTTGGCCGGGGCGGGTTTGAACCCACCACCTCTGGTATACGGGGCTGGTGCCCTACTCTTTGAGCCACAGGTGCCGCCCATTGCCTGGCTAGTTTTTGGTTGGAGTTGTCATTGTTGTTTGGCAGGCCTGGGCTGGATTTGAATCCGCCAGCTCCAGTGTATATGGCTGGCGCCCTAGCTGCTGAGCTACAGGCGCTGGGCTCCTATTTCTTTCTTTCAGCATTCAGGCCCCAAACCACTTAACTAATCTCTAAGAAGTCCCAAACTTTCCCTAGTCATCCTGTCTTCAAAACCCTCATGAGAATCTAGACCAGTGGTTCTCAATTTGTGGGTCGTGACTCCTTTGGACTGTATTAAAGGTTCACGTTGAACCTTACTTTCAACCTTAGGAAGGTTGAAAACCACTGATCTAGACTTTTTCTATCTTGCTCCCCTATATTCTTCCAGCCTCTACCCATTACCCAGTTCCAAAGCCATTCCCACATTTTTAGGTATTCATTATCAGCAACACCCTACTTCTTGGTACCAACTTTCTGTCTTAGTATTATAGCCTTACCAGGTTTGTTGCCTGCTGCTCAAAAGGAAGCCAATACACTGAGACAGCAGGGGTTATAGCAGAGAAAGAGTTTAATATTGCAGGCACCATGTGAGGAGACAAAAGGAAGTTCTCAAATCCATCTCCCTGAGAATTTGGGAGAAAGGGTATTTGAAGATAGTTTGGTAGGCAAAGGGCTGGGCAACTGGGTCTGTTAATTAGCTGGGTTGGGAGCAGAACCATAGGGGTATAGAAATTGTCTTCTTTGCTGAGTCCATTCTTGGATGGGGATCACAAGACCAGGTGAGTCAGATACATGGTATGGGCCACTGGTCAGCCATTCCACCGGAATGCAGTTTTGGAAGATATCTCAAAAACTAGCCTTAGGTTTCATAAGGGTGATGTTATCTATGAGGGCAAAGAATAAGGCTAAGAATCTTCATAAGCATCAGCTATGTGACTCCTGAGTAGTAAACAATTATAGGAAAGCAAGCTAAGGAACAATGGCTGGTTATATCTATATTTCACCTACCATAGTTCCCACCTTGTGGCCCTTTTTTTTTTGAGACAGAGCCTCAAGCTATCACCCTGGTAGAGTGCTATGGCATCACAGCTCACAGCAACTTCCAACTCCTGAGCTTAAGCGATTCTCTTGCCTCAGCCTCTCAAGTAGCTGGGACTACAGGTGCCCAAGCCACAATGCTCTGCTATTTTTTGGTTGTAGTTGTCATTGTTGTTTGGCAGGTCCAGGCTGGATTCGAACCCGCCAGTTCTGGTGTATGTGGCTGGCACCTTAGCTGCTTGAGCTACAGGCACCACGCCAGTGGCCCTTTATTAATTTTATAAAGGGCAATTTCATTAGTCTGTTTTGTGTTGCTATAAAAGAATACCTGAGACTGAGTAATTCATAAAGAAAGGAGGTTTATCTAGCTCATAAGTCTGCAAGCTGGGAAGTGTAAGGGAGTGGCCCTGGCTTCTGGTGAGAGCTTTTGCGCTGTGTCATAATGTGGTGGAGAAAGTAGAAGTGGAAGCAGACACATGCAAAGAGAGAGGGGCACCCTGGCTCCATAACCACCCACTCTCACAGGAAGTAATTCATTCCCCCCCAAACGAATTCCGTCTTACACAAGGACTCATTCACTACTGCAAGAACAGCACCAAGCCATTCACCCCATGACCCAACACCTCACTCTAGGCCCCACCACCCAACACCACCAAATTGGGGCTCAAATCTCAACATGAGTTTTGGTGGGGACAAACACACCACATCCAAACCATAGTACATATTTTTTTTTTTTTTTCCAGAAAGAGTCTCGCTTTGTTGTCCTCAGTAGAATGTCATGGCGTTACAGCTCATAGCAACCTCAAACTCTTGGGCTTAAGCAATTCTCTTCCCTCAGCTTCCCAAGTAGTTGGGACTATAGGCACTTGCCACAATGCCTGGCTATTTTTTTGTTGTAGTTGTCATTGTTTTTTTAACAGGCCCGGGCTGGGTTTGAACCCACCTCCCCTGGTTGTATGTGGCCGGTGCCCTAACCACTGAGCTATGGGTGCAAAGCCGTAGCACAGATATTGATAAATATGTCTACAACCCAAACAGAAAGCTCCCCTCAATATCTTCCTTAGCTGAGTCTTGGATATCTCCTGAGAACCCCATTTATCCCATGGACTTCTCCTCAGAGATTCTTCCTCTCCCTAAATCCTACTGCGTCTGGAATTGTAGCAGACCCCTTCCTTCCTCTACACCAGCGGCTCTCAATCTGTGGGTCATGACCCCTTTGGGGGTCGAATGACCCTTTCACAGGGGTCGCCTAAGACCATCCTGCATATCAATTATTACAATTATTATTACAATTCATAACAGTAGCAAAATTACAGTTATGAAGTAGCAACGAAAATAATTTTATGGTTGGGGTCACCACAACATGAGGAACTGTATTAAAGGAAGGTTGAGAACCACTGCTCTACATCTTCCACACCATGATTACTCCACCTCTCAGGCACTCCCTTCCATTCAATCTTGCCACCCTATGGGCTTGCCCAAATCCAGGTTACTTCAACCTTCATGTGGAAAATCTATCCCATGTCCCTGGCTTCTCATTTCTTTGGACTACTTCTGATGACATCCCATTCTGCTCCAGCTACCCATTCAAGGGCCTTGAGTGGACCTTGTGATGGTCCAAAACTGTACCATGGAAATCTTAACTTCAGTCCCCCACAACCTCACATCTTTCTGACTTTCTTATTCAATTACTTCATGACACTGTTCAACTTCATTGAGCCTTGTATGAGCTCATCACAAAAGAAAAACTCAAATGTTCAATAAAAGTGAAAAGGTGCTTAACCTCATCTATCAGAAATGAGGAGTGAGAGATGATGGGGCATAAGAAATGGGCATTAGAAAACTTTCTGGGTAAAGGATATGTTCATTATCTTGATTGTGGTTCTGGTTTCATGAATGTTTACTCGTCATATTGTCACTTATAACATGTATAGTTTGTTGTGTATCAATAACACTGTAAAACACACACATAACAAACACACCATTTCACATCCATCAGACTGGTAAATTTTTTAAAGCCTAATAATAACTAGTGTTGAGGAAGATGTAAAGGAACGGAAACTCTCATATACCTGCTAGTGAAGCTTTTGATTGGTTCAACCCCTCAGGAGAACTGTTTGTCATGATTTATTAAAATTGAAGGTACAAATCCCCCAAGACCCAGAAATTACACTCATAGATTTATATCCTAGAGAAATGTGTACATAGCTTACTGAAAGATATATAACACAGGGCTGTACACAATAGCCCTAACTGGAAACAACCCAAAAGTCCATCAAGAGTAGAATGGATAAATGGTAGAATACTGTAAGAGATGACACTTAAATCACAGCCACACACAACATGTATGAATCATGCAAATATGAAGTTAAATAAAAGAAGCAAGACACAAAGGAATACATACAATGTGATTACGTTTATATAAAGTTCAAAAACAAGCAAAACTAAATTGTTTAGGAATGCATACATTGAAAATAAAACTAAAGAAAAGAAAGTAAACCATTAGCATAAAAATTAAGAGAAGCTGGTACAGTATCTCATGCCTGTAATCCCAGCACTTTGGGAGGCCAAGGCTGGAGGGATTGCTTTAGGCTAGGAGACCAGAATGAGCAACATAGCATGACCACATCTGTACAAAAAACAATTTTTTAAAAAAATCAGCCAAGTGTGTGGATGTGCACCTGTAATCTTAGCCTCTCAGGAGGTTGAGGTGGGAGGATCTTTTGAGCCCAGGAATTCAAGGTTACAGTGAGCTATGATCGTGCCACTGCCTATACTGCACTCCAGCCTGGGCAATTGAGTGAGACCCTGTCTCTAAAAAAAAAAAGTGGGCTCCGCACCTCTAGCTCAGCGGCTGGGGAGCCAGCCACATACACTGGAGCTGGCAGGTTTGAACCCAGCCCGGGCCTGCCAAACAACGACGACAACAAAAATAGCCAGGCGTCGTGTTGGGTGCCTGTACTCCCAGCTACTTGGGAGGCTGAGGCAAGAGAATCGCTTAAGCCCAAGAGTTGGAGGTTGCTGTGAGCTGTAATGCCACAGCACTCTACCAAGGGCAACATAGTGAGACTCTGTCTCAAAAAAAATAAAAGTAGGGCGGCGCCTGTGGCTCAGTGAGCAGGGCGCCGGCCCCATATACTGAGGGTGGCGGGTTCAAACCCAGCCCCGGCCAAACTGCAACAACAACAAAAAAAAAAATAGCCAGGCGTTGTGACAGGCGCCTGTAGTCCCAGCTACTCGGGAGGCTGAGGCAGGAGAATCGCCTAAGCCCAGGAGTTGGAGGTTGCTGTGAGCTGTGTGAGGCCACGGCACTCTACCGAGGGCAATAAAGTGAAACTCTGTCTCTACAAAAAAAATAAATAAATAAAAGTAAATTGTAATTCACAAGGACACATGGGAAATTTTAGGAATTCAGGGATACTGGCAAAGTTTTATTTTCTGACCTACAAGGTGGTCTTCATACTGATGGTCTGGTGGCCATTTGTAACTAATTATGCCAGTGTATGAACTATCTATTTGTTTTAAGCACTTTTCTGTGTGCATGTATATAGGGGTTTTGTTTGTTTGTTTGTTTGTTTGTTTGTTTGAAGTTTTGGGCTGGGGCTGGGTTTGAACCCACCACCTCCAGTATATGGGGCCGGCACCCTACTCCTTGAGCCATAGGCACTGCCCTGTGTGCATGTATATATGTATGTATGTTATATTTTTCAATAAGAAATTTTTTTAAAGACCCAAGATACAATTCTGAGGTATGTGAAATTGAAAGGAAGGCTGGAGGCAAAGGAGTTTCCTTAGGAAAGAGACCAGGAAGGGGCAGCCAGAGTCATGCAGCACACCTGAAGGACAGAGTGGTAAGGAAGCTCAGGAAAGAAGCTTCCAAATTTCCATTAACAAAGCAGACAACAGTGTCAACCCTTATCCACTCCTGCTCTGCAGGATACACCAGAGCAGAGCCAAGAGTCACCCACCTGTATCCTTGCAACCGTGACAAGGATTCTCTTGCACGATGTAAAAATGAGCAAATGCACATGCAGACTTTGAAATAGTGTTAGGAAGCAAACATATGGAAACATGTCTACTCTTCCTAATGAGCAAAGACATACTAAATTCTAAAAACTGAATAGCCAATTATAGTAGCAAAAATTAAGGGAAGGTGGAAGAAACCACAATATGTCAGGCTGGAAAGAGTACCAAACTGAAGCATGGTTGCTGGCTGCTAACACTATGAATAAGTACCGCCCCTTTGAAATAAAATCTGGCAATATACATCAGGAAATTTTAAATGCTCATACCATTTTACTCAGTAATCCTACTTCTGGGAATCTGTACTAGGAAAATTATGTAAAGGAAAGAAAAGGCTATGTGAATGAGTCTGGAAGTGACTCCTAAATCTTTTTTTCTAGCCCCAACCACTGCCCCAGGCTGCTGGTCTATGTACCCAGCAGGGCACCTGGCATCACCACTCAGATGTCTAGTGTGCAATTCTCAGGAGATATATATATATATATGTATGCTATATATACATAGCATAACACTAATTCCTGTCTCTCTCTAATCTGCTCTTTCTCAAATCTTCACTGCCCTAATAAATGACTGCCATCCATGCAGCTGCTGAAGCCTAAAACTTGGTTCTTCCCTTTCACTCATCACCCACTTGCAACTCATTAGCCAATCTGATTAGCTCAATATTCAAATTATAACCAAAAGCATTCCACATCTCCCCATCTCCATGGTCACCACCTGTGGTGGTTAATTTTAGCTAACTAATTAGCTAGCTAATTCGGCTAGATTAAGGAATACCTAGAAGATTGGTAATGTTACTTCTGGGCATGTCTATGAGGATATTTCCAGAGAGACTGGCATGGAAGTCTGTGCACTGAGCAGGAAATATCCGCCCTGAATGTGTATAGGCACCATCCAGTCGGCTGGGGGCCCAGATAACAATAGCAGAGGAAAGGTGACTCATTCTCGTTTTCTCTCTCTCTCTCCCCCCACCCTCTCTCTCTCTCTCAAGGAGACAGTTTTCTTCCATCCTTGGACACGAGAACTCCAAGCTCTCTTGGTTCTGAACTCCAGGGTTTACACCAATGGCCCCTGAGTTCTAAGGCCTTTGGTTTCAGACTGAGAATTACACCATTGGCTTCTCTGGTTGTGAGGCCTTCGGACCTGTACTGAGGCATGCTACCAGCATCCCAGGATCATCAGCTTGCAGATGGCCTGTTGTGCCACTTCTGAGCCTCCAGAATCACTTGAGCCCATTCCCCTAATAAATCCCCTCTCTATCTATCTATCTATCTATCTATCTATCTATCTATCTATCTATCTATCTCCCACTGGTTCTGTCTCTCTGGAGAACCCTGAATAATACACCACCCTATCCCAAGCCACTGTCCACTCTGCCTGGATTATTGCAAAAGTGTCCTAACTGCTCTCCTGCCTTCATCCTTGTTTCACTTCAATCTGTTCCCCATGCAGCAGCTAGAATAGTTCTTAAAAAAAGTCAAGTCATGGCTGTGCAAGGTGACCCACACCTGTAATCCTAGCACCCTGAAGGCCAAGACAGGCAGACTGCTTGAGTTCAGGAGTTCGAGACCAGGCTGAGCAAGAGTGGGACACCATCTTTACTAAAAATAGAAAAAGTAGACGGGTGTTGTAGTGGGAGCCTATAGTCTCAGCTACTCGAGAGGCTGAGGCAAGGGGATGATCTCTTAAGCCTAAGAGTTTGAGGTTGCTGTCAGCTACGATGATGTCATGGCACTCTACTCAGGGTGGCAGAATGAGACTCTGTTTCAGAAAAAATCAAGTCATTGGCTCAGTGCCCATAGCTCAGTGAGTAGGGCGCTGGCCACATACACGGAAGCTGGCAGGTTTGAGCCCGGCCTGGGCCTACTAAACAGCAATGACAACCGCAACCAAAAAATAGCTGGGCGTTGTGGTGGGCACCTGTAGTCCCAGCTACTCGGAAGGCTAAGGCAAGAGAATTGCTCAAGCCCAAGAGTTTGAGGTTTCTGTGAGCTATGATGTCACGACACTCTACCGAAGGCAACATTGTGAGACTCTGTCTCAAAATGGTATATGTATACCATGGAATACTATTCAGCTATGAAAAAAGATGGAGACTTTACATCCTTCGTATTAACCTGGAAGGAAGTGGAAGACATTATTCTTAGTAAAGCATCACAAGAATGGAGAAGCATGAATCCTATGTACTCAATTTTGATGTGAGGACAATTAATGACAATTAAGGTTATGGGGGGAGGAAAAGCAGAAAGAGGGATGGAGGGAGGGGGTGGGGCATTGGTGTGTGTCACACTTTACGGGGGCAAGACATGATTGCAAGAGGGACTTTGCCTAACAATTGCAATCAATGTAACCTGGCTTATTGTACCCTCAATGAATCCTCAACAATAAAAAAAAAAAAATTCAAGTCATGTAAGTGCCCCCACCTAAAACCCTCCAGTGGTTTTTCTTTGTTCACAGAATAGAGTCCAAACTCCTTACCATGGTCACTCTACTTCACTTCATTTCTTTCTATGAAAACAACAAGCTTTCTCCCTCCTTGGGAGTCTTTGCACTTGCTATCCCCCCGCCTGGCTCCTTTAGGTCTTGGCCTGAAAGTCACCCCAGGGGAAGCTCCTGTGATCAATCCATCTAACATAGCTTCCCTCTCCTACCCTGTTTCCCTGAAAATAAGACAGTGTCTTATTTTAAGGTGTGCTCCCAAAGATGCACTAGGTCTTATTTTCAGGGGACGTCTTATCTTTCCTGTAAGTAGGTCTTATTTTCGGAGGATGTCTTATTTTCAGGGAAACAGGGTAGCTCCTGTCTAGCATACCAACACTTTGACTCCTTGAACAGCACTTACTGCAATCCGAAGAAATTTGCAGTCTTTATTTACATAGTACCTTGTTTTCTGTCTCTTATAAACTTCATGTGAGACAGAATCTTGTGTCTCTGGTTTACTATTATATCCCCAATACCTAAGTGTCTGATGCACCAAATAAATATTTGTGGTATGAATGAATGTACAATAAAAGCATTTAAGTTAGCAGAAAAGAAACCTTTTTAGTCTGGTATTTTTGAAACCTGCTAATAATGTCCTAATTTGGGGAAAAAATACTTTAGGAAATGCTAGCAGAAGTATTCTTTCAAGTTGCAGTATAATGGAATGAAAATAACAGAGGTTTCATGTTCAGACAGTTATGTAGTACTAGAATCTTGGTTCTACCCTTCACTAGCTGTGTAATCTTTGGCAAGTTATTTTGCTTCTCTGAGTATGGAAGTAAGACTTTAGAAGTGGTTCCATTAAATTACATAAACTGGCTTCGCGCCTGTGGCTCAAGCGGCTAAGGTGCCAGTTACATACAACTGAGCTGGCTGGTTCGAATCCAGCCTGGGCCTGCCAAACAATGACGACCACAACCAAAACATAGCTGGGTGTTGTGGCTGGCACCTGCAGTCAAAGTGGAGGTAGGAAAATCGCTTGAGCCTAGGAGTTGGAGGTTGCTGTGAGCTGTAATGCCACGGCACTCTACCCAGGGCGACAGCTTGAGGATCTGTCTCAAAATAAATAAATAAATTACATAAACTAATGCACTTAGTATAATAGATGTCACAAAGCATCACTCAATAACCATTGAAAGTTTAAGGGTAGATGGGTTCACCTGAGGAGTGAGTATAAATAGACAAGAGAAGAGAGCCCAGGGTGGGCCCTGGGGATGTGCAATGTTTAGACATCAGGTAGAGAAAGACCACCCAAGAAAAGAAATAGAGTTTTTTTTTGTTTTTTTGAGACAGAGTCTCAAGCTGTCACCCTGGGTAGAGTGCCATGGCATCATCATAGCTCACAGCAACCTCCAACTCCAACTCTCAAGGCAAGGCTATCCTCTTGCCTTAGTTTTTTCTATTCTATTTTTGCTCAGGCTAGTCTCGAACTTGTGAGCTCAAACAATCCACCCGCCTCGCAGCCTCTGAGAGTGCTAGTGCTAGGATTACAGGCGTGAACCACCATGCCTGGCCTGGAAACAGATTCATTAATTGCCATGAGGAAGGCTCTAAGCAGCAGTTCCCAAGCTCCCCTCCCTTCCCTTCCCTTCCCTTCCCTTCCCTCCCCTCCCCTCCCCTCCCCTCCCTTCCCTTCTCTCTCACTTTGTCACCCTCGGTAGAGTGCCATGGTGTCACAGCTAGGATTACAGGTGTGAGCCACCCACCCGGCCTGGAAACAGATTTGTTAATTGCCATGAGGAAGGCTCTAAAATGCAGTTTCCAAGCCTTCTTTTCTTTTCTTTTCTTTCTTCGTGGCAGTCTCACTTTGTCACCCTTGGTAGAGTGCCATGGTGTCATAGTTCACAGCAACCACAAACTCCTGAGCCTAAGTGATTCTCTTGCCTCAGTCTCCCAAGTAGTTGGGACTATAGGTGCCCACCACAACACCCGGCTATTTTTAGAGACGAGATCTCACTCTGGCTCAGGCTGGTCTTGAACGTGTGAGCTCAGGCAGTACACATGCCTCAGCCTCCTAAGTGCATACAGGCGTGAGCCAGGGTGCCCAGCCCCAGGCCTTCTTGATTATGGAATATTTTTGTCAAGGGGAGCTCGTGCTCAGCAAAGCACGGAAGGAAATTCTGGCTTATGCTACAGTAAATGGGAAAGAAGGCTACAAAATGGTATGCAGATGATTACTGCAACTGTGTGCCACTGTGTGCAGAGTGTGCCTGGCACATGTGCTCAGCAAATAGCTGTTGAATGAATTAATGAATGAAAAGTAATACACATATGGCTTGGTGCCTGTAGCTCAAGCAGCTAAGGCGCCAGGCACATACACCAGAGCTGGCGAGTTTGAATCCAGCCCAGGCCTGCCAAACAACCATGACAACTATAACCAAAAAATAGTTGGGCGTTGTGGAGATCGCCTATAGTCCCAGATACTTGGGAGGCTGAGGCAAAAGAATCGCTTAAGCCCAAGAGTTGGAGGTTGCTGTGAGCTATGATGCCACAGCACTCTACCGAGGGTGACATGGTGAGGCTCTGTCTCAAAAAAAAAAAAAAAAGCAATACACATATGGACAATTACTACAAGGGAATAAACAAAAGTAACAGTAGTTTTTAAGAGTGAGGTATGATTAGAGATAGTTTATCCAATTTTTCTGTAATGTTTTGTTATCTGTCTTTTTGTAATGGGGTTCTGTCAAACTTATGCATCCACCTGTCTCTGTTGCATTCAGGGATACTGTTCCCAGATTCCCTGTAGGAATCCACTCTGCCTGTTCTCTCCTGCTGATTTTGAAATCCTTGACACCAATTCCTGGGCTAACTTTAGTTCCATTAAATCTTATCACAAATATTTATTGAGTCATCTCTTACCTCCAGAGGCTAGAGAGATGATTACTGTATAATGCCCTTGCTCTCAAGTTGCTCATAGTCTAAAGGGAGATAGATGTGTGAAACTCATACAAAATTCACTTCCTCTCTAGTCCCTCTTATTCCCACTATTCCTGCCCAGACTTTGACACTTGTTTGTCTACACTTTCATGGTTCTGTTACGTTCCCTCCAGTGTCCAGCTTCCAGCTGTGGCCCTATCTCTGCCTCTCCATTCAGGCGTCTAGTTAGGGTAAATAAGCTCCACTAACAAATATCCAGAATAAAAGGTCACAGCGAAGTCTCTACCATGGAGGTGATTTCTCTGAGTCCCTATATAAAATGACTTTATGGACATTTTTTCTTTGTTTTTTTAATTTTTTTATTTTTTGAGACAGGGTCTCACTATGTTGCCCTTGGTAGAGTGCTATGAAGCCGTAGCTCACAGCAACCTCCAATCCTAGGTTCAAGTGATCCTCTTGTCTTAGCCTCCTGAATGGCTGGGACTATAGGCGCCTGCCGCAATGCACAGCTAATTTTTAGAGATAGGGTCTCTCTCTTGCTCAAGCTGGTCGAGCAATCCACTTGTCTCGGCCTCCCAGAATGCTAGGATTACAGGCATGAGCCACAGTTCCTGACCTAACATTTGTTCTTTGATGTTAAACGTGTTTGTGTGTGTTTGTGTGTGAGAGAGAGATTGTTGTTTCTCTTTGTTTATTGGAATAGCTCCTTGAGGTCTTCAAAGGTTTTGCTAGGAATAGACCCCTTACACGGTTACACACCCTACTATCTACCAGGATCAAAGCTCATGGAGCTTTGATTATTTTAATCAATATGTTCTGTTAAAAGGGAAAAAACACTGGCTCATCCAAACACGATCATTACTGTTTACATTTGTTGAGAGCATACCAAGTGCTTTATTTCAACTAATTCATTTAATCCTCTCAACAAACCTATAAGTAAGATACTAGTATTATCCCTGATTTTCAGATAAGGCCCAGAAATGTTAAGTAACTTACCTCTGGTGTTAATACTGGTAGATGACAAAAATAGGATTCATACCAGACAGTGGAGTCCAATGCCATCCTCACTATACTCACTGTAAATTTACTCACATATACAAATACATCATAGACTACTTTTTATATTGCTTTAAGTCAGTTAACATTGATTACCACCTGAATCATACTATCCTCCCAAAACAGGCCTAGCACACTTTCACATCATTAAGTTAGAAAAGGCAAAACTTTGAGACACCAAAATAAACCATTAGACCGGTGCATCTTACAAGGGTACATGTGAAACTTGGTAAATGTAGAATATAAATGTCTTAACACAATAACTAAGAAAATGCCAGGAAGGCTATGTTAATCAGTGTGATGAAAATGTGTCAAACGGTCTATAAAACCAGTGTATGGTGCCCCATGATCACATTAATGTACACAGCTATGATTTAATAATAAAAAAATAAATAAAATAAAAATAAATAAACCATTAGACCATATGAACTTCATATTGCTTTGGAGAAAGCATTTTGTTAAAATTACAGAAGAGTGACATGTATAATATTGCTAGAAAGTTGCTATCTTGAAACATTTCAGGTATAAACCTAGTCCTCAATGAGATTAGGAATGCTTGCAGATTTCTAATCTGGACCAACCCTCCTAAAGGCCTATAATTAATTGACTGCTTCAGAATGTCATTTAGTGGAGCAAATACTACAACTTTGACACCTTTCCATGGCACTATTCCCTATGAAGCCAATTCAGTATCAGGCCACAAGCCTTGGATGGCAGCCAGAGAAGGTTCATTTCTGAAGTAATCACATATCCTCGCTGGCTGGCAACTTCTCCTCTGAGGCAATTCCACAGCCTGGATACAAAGAAAAGCCCCTATAGGATGATCTCATTACACTGTTAGCTAATTACATAACCAATGTAGCTCCTTTGAGAATAGAAAGTTCATAGAGAAACAGGCACCTTCATACATGGTCAGTAGGAGTGTTGGCTGGTCCTTTCTTTGGAGGAAAATTTGACAATTACCATCAAAATTCAAAATGCACGGCCGGGCACAGTGGCTCATACCTGTAAATCCCAGCAGTCTGGGAGGCCAAGGCAGGTAGATTGCCTGAGCTCACACGTTTGAGACCAGCCTGAACCAGAGCCAGATGTTGTCTCTAAAAATAGCTGGATGTTATTTTGGGCACCTGTAGTCCCAGCTACTTGGGAGGCTGAGGCAAGAGAATTGCTTGAGCCCAAGAGTTTGAGGTTGCTATAAGCTATGATGCCATGGCACTCTACCGAGGGTGACAAAGTGAGACTCTGTCTCAAAAAATAAATAAAAAAAAATTCAAAAAGCACAGATCTTTTGCTCCAACTATTTCATATGTAGGAATCTATCCTAAAGATATCTGACTCCTGTGCAATGTGCATTCAAGATGTTCACTGCAGCCCGACATGGTGGCATATGCCTGTCTGCCCCAGCTACTCGGAAGGCTGAGGCAGCAAAATTGTTTGTACCCAGGAGCTCAATGCCAGCCTGGGAAATAAAGCGAGACTTTACCTCTTTAACAAAAAAATGTTTATAGCAAGAAATCAGGAAAAAATCTCTAAATGTAAATCAATATAAATCAGTTAGATCAGCGGTTCTCAACCTGTGGGTCATGACCCCTTTGGACTGTATTAAAGGTTTGCAACATTAGGAAGATTGAAAACCACTGAGTTAGATAAATTATGGTATACCCATATGATGGAATTCTATACAGCCATTTAAAATGAGAAAATATTCATACAATAAAATGTTATCAGTAACTTAAAAATGAACCAACTGCTGTGTTTCAGTCCACTTTGTGCTACTATAACAAAATACCTGAGACTGGGTAAATTATAAAGAACAGAAATATATTTCCTCATAGTTATGGAGGTTAGGAAGTCAAGGATCAGGTCTCTGTCACCTGGAATAGAAGTGAATGTCCTCAACTTGAACAGCTATAGAAACCCTCGATACCTAATGGTGGTTAAGAGAACAAGGCCAGGATGTCTGCTCTCACCAGTCTTATTTAACATAGTATTGGAGGTTTCAGTCAGTACTATAGAACAAGAAAAAGAAATGAAGGGCATACAGATTGGAAATAAATAAATAAATAAATAAAATTATCCCTCATTGTCTGTGTGTGGTGGCTCATTCCTGTAATCCAAACATTTTTGGCAGGCTGAGGCAGGGAGATAGCTTAATGTCAGAAGTTGGAGACCAGGCTGGGCAACACAGCAAGATCCCATCTCTACGTAGAAACATTATCACTATCTGGAGATTGTATAATAGTCTATATAGAAAAATCATGAGGAATCTACAAAAAAACAGAACTGATAAATGAGTTCAGCAAGGTCACAGGATACAAGATAATGAACATGGAATAACCAAAATTAAAACTACACTTAAAACTCAAAGAAAATACGTAGGTATAAATCCAACAAAACATGTGCAGGGTTTGTGCACTGAATCTACAAAACATTGACGAAGAAAATCAAAAGATATCTAACAACATGGAGAGACAAACTGTATTCATGGATTAAAAGACTCAACATCGTAATGATGTTAACTCTCCTCAAAGTGTTTTACAGGCTTAACACCATTTCAATCAGAACCCCAGCAACATTTTTTGTAGATACAAAAGATTATTCTAAAATGTATATAGAAAGATAAAAGGAACTAGAATAGCTAACACGAGTTCAAAAACAAAACGAAGATGTAGGAATTGCTCTATCCAATTTTAAGACTCAGTATATAGCTACAGTAATCAAGAATGTATGCTGTTTTGTGATATTAGTGGAGGGATAGACACATAGATCAGGGGTGAAAATTAGAGAATCCATAACAGATTCACACAAATAGAGCCAATTGATTTTTATCAAAGGTAGAAAAGCAATTCAAAGGATAGCTTTTTCAACAAATGATATTGGACCAATTGTACATCTATAGACAAAAATAAATAAACATTGATATGCACCTATTGACTTAAATGGATCATAGATTTAAACATAAAATGTAAAAAAATAAACATTTGATTTTTTTTTATGCAGTTTTTGGCCAGGGCTGGGTTTGAACCCACTACCTCTGGCATATGGGGCTGGCACCCTACTCCTTTGAGCCACAGGAGCCACCCCCAAAAATAAATATTTTAGATGAAAATATAGGAGAAAAATCTTCAGACCTATGCCTTGATAAAGAGTTCTTAGACATGACACCATAAGCATGATTGATAAAAGAAAAATATTAAAGACTTTTGCTCTGCAAAAGACTTTCCTTAGAGGATGAAAAGACAAGCTTAGAGATTGGGAGAAAATATTTGTAAACCACATATCTGACAAAGAACTCACATCCAGACATATAAAGAGCTCTTGAAACTCGACAATAATAAAATACCACAATTCAATCAGAGAATGGACTAAAGACATTTATTTCACTGAAGAGGATATACACATGGGAAATAAACACATGAAAAAATATTCAACATCATTAACCATTAGGGAAATGAAAATTAAAATTACATTGAGGGCAGTGCCTGTGGCTTGGTGGGTAGGGCACCGGCCCTATATATCGAGGGTGGTGGGCTCGAACCCGCCCCTGGCCAAACAGCAACAAAAAATAGCTGGGTGTTGTGGTGGGCGCCTATAGTCCCAGCTACTCAGGAGACTGAGGCAGGAAAATCACCTAAGCCCAGGAGTTGGAGGTTGCTGTGAGCTGTGATGCCACAGCACTCTACCTTGGGCGATAAAGTGAGACTCTGTCTCTAAAAAAAAATTACATTGAAATATCACCACAGACCTATCCAAAAGGCTAAAATAAAAAACTGTAATAACACAAACCACAAGCAAGTAGGTAGAGAAACTGGGTCATTTATAAATTGCCAATGGGAAGGTGAAATTGCATGATAACTCTGGAAAAGAGCATGGCAGTTTCTTACAAAAGTAAACATGCAATTACCATACAACCCAGTAATTGCACTCTTTGCGAATTAACCCAAAGTAATGAAAACTGGGTGGCACCTGTGGCTCAAAGGAGTGGGGTGCCGGCCCCATATGTCAGAGGTGGCAGGTTCAAACCCAGCCCAGCCCGCCAAACAACAATGACAACTACAAAAAAAATACACACACACACACACACACACACACACACACACACACACACACACACACACACACATATATATATATATATGGCCGGGCATTGTGGCGAGCACCTGTAGTCCCAGCTACTTGGGAGGCTGAGGCAAGAGAATCACTTAAGCCCAAGAGTTGGGGGGTTGCTGTGAGCTGTGACACCATAGTACTCTACCCAGGGCGACAGCTTAAGACTCTGTCTCAAAAAAAAAGAAAAGAAAAGAAAAGAAAAATCAACCATAAAAATACTCAATCCAAAGGAAGGCAGAGAAAGAGGAAAAATGGAATGAAGAACAGATGGAACAAGTATAAACCATATAGAAAGATGGTAGATTTAAATCTAACTGTATCAATAATCACATTAAATGTAAATGGTCTACACACCCCCAGTTGAAAGAGAAATATTGCCATATTGTTAAGAAAAACACAGAACTCAACTATATGCACCCTAGTAAGTCCCTAACTTTGTTTTCTTCCTTTTATTAAGTCATACAGGGATCATGAATACATTTATGCCTGTGTGGGATTCCATGTGTTGATTTTTTGTACAAATTGGAGTGGTTACATCCAATGAATTATCATAGCTTTCACCTCATTTACTTAATCACTGTGTTAAGACATTTGTGTTCTATACTTGATATATTTGACTTGTACCCTTGCAATATGCTCCACAGGTGTGGTCCCACTGTTTACCCTCCCTCTATCAAACTACCCCCCTACCCTCCCATCTCCCTCCCCTTCTCTCCTTCATCCTGGGCTATAGTTGTGATTCATCTTTCATATGAAAGTGTGAGTGATTATAAATTGGCTTCATAATAGTACTGAGTACATTGGATATTTACTTTAGTATAAAAACAAAAATAAGTTAAAAGTAAAAGGATGGAAAATGTATATCATGTTAACACTAATGAAAATAAAGCTGGGGGCGGCGCCTGTGGCTCAGTTGGTAAGGCGCCGGCCCCATATACCGAGGGTGGTGGGTTCAAACCTGCCCCGGCTGAACTGCAACCAAAAAATAGCTGGGCATTGTGGTGGGCGCCTGTAGTCACAGCTACTTGGGAGGCTGAGGCAAGAGAATCGCTTAAGCCCGGGAGTTGGAGGTTGCTGTGAGCTGTGTGATGCCATGGCACTCTACCGAGGGCCATAAAGTGAGACTCTGTCTCTACAAAAAAAAAAAGAAAGAAAGAAAATAAAGCTGGAATACCTACATTAATATCAAAGTAGATTTCAGACTAAATATTACCAGGGATAAAGAATGTCATTTCAAAATGATCAAGTGGTCAATTTATTAAAAGGACATAGCCATCATAAACATTTATGCATCTAATAATAGAGCTTCAAATTATGCAAAGTAAAAACAGTTAGTGCTAAAAGGAGAAATGGGCAAATCCACAATTACATCTGGAAATTCAACAGCCCTCTGCCAACAATTAATTGAATAAGTAGGCAGAAATTTAACAAATGCAAAAGTATAGCCAGATAGGAGAATAAAATTCTAGTGTTCCATAGCACTAAAAAATGACTATAATAAACATAAAATTATTGTATATTTTCAAATAGCTAGAGAGCAGATTTTGAATGTTCTCAACATAAAAAAATGATAAATGTTTGAGGTGATGGATATGCTAATTACCCTGATTTTATCACTACACATTGTATACATTTTCAAAATATCACACCGTACCCTATAAATATTTACAATTATTATGTGTCAATTAACAATAATAGGGCTAAGTGCAGTACTGCATATATGTAATACTAGCACCTTGGGATACTGAGGCAAGAGGATCACTTGAGGCCAGAAGTCCAAGACCAGCCTGGGCAACAATAGTGAGACCTCATATCTATAAAAATAATAATAATGATAATAATTTTTTTTTGCAGTTTTTGGCCAGGGTTGGATTTGAACCCACCACCTCTGGTATATGGGGCCGGTGCCCTACTCCTTTGAGCCACAGACACTGCCCGATAATAATTTTTTAAAAGGCAAAAGAAAGGCTAAATAAATAGCAACAACTACAACAAAATTAATTTAGGGAGGATATAAAAGAATTCAACAGCACCATCAACCAACAGGATCCAATTAACATGTGTAGAACCCTCCATCAACAATGGCAGAGTACATATTCTTCTCAAGCACATAGGATGCATTCACCAACATAGATCACATTATAGGCCATAAAACAAAACTTTACAAGTTTAAAATAATAGAAATCAGGGAGGGTGATTGGGGGGTCCACACCTAGGGTGCATCTTGGAAGGGTGCAGGTGAAGTTTACTAAGTGTAGAGTATAAGGATTTGAACACAATAATTAAGAAAATGCCATGAAGGCTATGTTAACCAGTTTGGTGAAAATATTTCAGACTGTATTGGAACCAGCACATTGTACCTCATGATTGCATTATTGTACATAGCTATGATTTAATTTAAAAAAAATAGAAATCATACAATGTTAGGGATAAGCATAGGTTACTTTGGGAGCACAGAGGTGTGCAGCCTACCCTGAGAAAAAAAGGAGAATAGGGTCAGGGAAGGCTTCCAGGAGAAGGTAGTATCTGAACTCAGTCTTGAAAGGTAATTAAGAGTTAGCCAGATCAAAAATGGGGGAAGGGCATTTCATGCAGGGAAAACAGCATAGTCTTAAGATAAGGCTTGTAATTGCCAACTTACTATGGTTGGAACCCAATGGGAACTAGCAAGAAATGAGGCTGCAGATGTCAGCATAAAGGCCCTCGGGCCTCCAGGCTCAGGAGTGAGAGGCTGTACTATCAGCAACAGGGAGCGTTGTTGAAACGTCTTAATTGGGAGTAGTGAGAGAGTCAGGTCTGTGTTTCTGAGAGCTCCCTCTCAGATGCCGCAGGGGATAGCTTGAAGAGGGGGTGAGACTGGCAGCAGAGGGATTAATGTGGAGGCTATCCCAATGGTCCAGAGACTGTGCAGTGGGGAGGAGGTTAAGGAGACATGTGCCAAAGAAGATCAGTGAATCCTAGTTAACATTATCACTACTTAAGTGTTTAGGGATGGAATGTACTGATTGTTATGCCCAGATCATTGAAGTCCCCAAAGACCACCAGGGAGCGGATTCCAATGCAAAAGCAAAAGAGCCGTTTTATTTCAAGCTCCAGCTTGGGCTCCCGGGGTCTCCGCTACAACGGATCCAAGCCAAGAGCCCTGAGCTCTGTCACAGGGTTATTTTATAGTGTAACACAGCAAAATGGGCATATACATTTTAAACAAAGGGACTGCTTCTGGATTGGCTGCCACTGGTCCTGCCATACTGGCCCACTCCAGAAAGCAGTTTCTGATTGGAGGCTGATGACTCAAGCTGGAAAACCAGTGACTCACGGTGACTCATCAGTTTTGAACAAAATGACTGACAAAATGGCTGAGCTCTCAAAATGGCATTAGTCTGGTCCTCTCACTGATGTCTGTAATTTGGTTTGAAATGCAAAAATAAGGGATAAATGGGTGAATATGTGATAAAGCAAATCCAGCAAAATGTTCACTGTTTACCATAAAATGATGGGAGGCAGGGAAAAGCACTGTTTAGGAAGCAGAATCCACTGGACATGGAGGCCAGTTCCCCAAGGTGGGGATGCAGAAGATCTCCTCCCAGTGGCTCCCTCTGCCTTGGCTACAGTACTGTGCCCACTGTCCTGCACCCATAATGTGTTCCTTCTCCTTGCCTGTGTGTTTCTGCAGTCCAGAAAGTTCAGCACAGCAGGCAGAGGTGAACATGTTCCAGGTCATAACTGACACAGTGATGCATAAACCAGAGCCTAATTTATTTATGTCTCAGACTGGGGCTTAACTTGACCCTGGGGCCTCTTCCACAGAATGCCCCCTATAGGCCTCAAGTTTCCGGAATAGCTGACTTGGTGAATGTGCACTCAGAACAAAGGGAACTAGATGTTCTTGGATTTAATTTTTTTTTTTTTTTGAGACAGAGTCACACTTTGTCACCCTCGGTAGAGTGCCATGGCATCACAGTTCACAGCAACCTCAAACTCTTGGGCTCAAACGATTCTCTTGCCTCAGCCTCCCAAGTAGCTGGGACTACTGGCACCCACCACAACACCTGGATATTTTTTGTTGCAGTTGTCATTGTTTGTAGCTGGCCCACGCCGGATTTGAACCCGCCAGCCTTAGTGTATGTGGCTGGGGCCATAACCACCGTGCTATGGGCGCTGAGCCTCTTGGATTGAATTTAGGGGATGGCAAAGCCTGAGGCAGCTTGGTGTCATGGAGAGGGTTATTAGCTGGGAAATCAGATAGGCTTGAGTTCAGAGACCAACCCCGCCTCAGCTCTCTCTAGCTGTGAAAACTTTGGCACATTTCTTAACTTCCATGAGCCTACTTCTTCAGCTCTAAAATGGTAATAGTGATATTTTCAAATAAGGCTGCTGTGAAAACTAAAAAAGATCATGAAGAGAAAGCTTCTGGCTTGTAGAACATTTGCCGTTTGTGGTGGATTGTTTGCCACCGTCACAAATAAACACTGCCTCTGAAAAAAACCCACCTCACTAGATACTGGAATAGTAACATCTTCCAGAAACTAGTTCTTTTACTTAGACAATGCTGGACATAGATGGAGTCTTCTTCTCTGAATCCCTTTTTGACAACCCAGTCACTCAAACCTTCATTACCTCATGCCAGACAAGTTACAATAGCATGAAGTGGGTTAGAAAGTTCTTCAGCCATTGACTGGACTCAGGAAGACACATCAGTTCTATCAGCTATATACCTGTCCATTTTCCATGAAGGGTGGCTGCCTTTGAGGGTTGTTGATTTCATCCACTGTGTATCGATTTTTTTTTCCTGGTTTCAATTTCCAAAAATGACCTTTTCTATCTTCTCTGTCTCTAGAGTCTAGGGCCCAGAGCTCCCTACACATTAACCACCTATGAATGTGATAAACCAGATCTCTGTTTTGTTGCTTCAAGCTTTCCCTTGCAGAATAAGCTCTGGGATCTTAAATAGGAAATAAACCATAGTCCCTTGTTGTGCAGCAGGTGAAAAGAGGCAATGAGTGAGTCTGAGCCAAGTTTTGTGAAGCTCTGTCCTGGGAAGAGGGCTGCCACCTTCCCTTCCTCATTGACCGTGTTTAAGTAATGTGTGGAAGAATCAGTCTGAGGCGATAATTAGTAGAAAATACAACTGGCAGCCATTCTCAGCTCTGAGTCACTGTGCACACTCCAACAAATGTTACCATGGTTTCAAGGCTGAATGTTCCTCCTGTCAGCTTCCCCTGCTCTCTTTTCAGTTCATTTGTCACTCTGCTTCACAGACTCCTCCAGTCTGCCTCCACATACTGGTACAGACTTAATCCTGTCTAGAAGCTGGCTTCAGGTGGTCTTTTTTTTTTTTTTTTGTAGAGACAGAGTCTCACTGCACCGCCCTCGGGTAGAGTGCTGTGGCGTCACACGGCTCACAGCAACCTCTAACTCTTGGGCTTACGTGATTCTCTTGCCTCAGCCTCCGGAGCAGCTGGGACTACAGGCGCCCGCCACAACGCCCGGCTATTTTTTGGTTGCAGTTTGGCCGGGGCTGGGTTTGAACCCGCCACCCTCGGCATATGGGGCTGGCGCCCTACTCACTGAGCCACAGGCGCCGCCCGGTCTTTTTTTATAGTAACATTTATTGCCCTTTATCTTGCATTGAAAAATAATACATGCCAAGGGATATAACAGAATATAGGGCTCGGTGCCTGTGGCTCAAGTGGTTAAGGCGCCAGCCACATACACCTGAGCTGGCGGGTTCGAATCCAGCCCGGGCCCGCCAAAAAATAGCCGAGCATTGTGGCGGACGCCTGTAGTCCCAGCTATTTGGGAGGCAGAGGCAGGAGAATCGCTTGAGCCCAAGAGTTGGAGGTTGCTGTGAGCTGTGATGCCATGGCACTCTACCAAGGGTGACAGCTTGAGGCTCTGTCTCAAAAAAAAAAAAAAAAAAAGAATTTAAATAGAAGAAAATGAAAGTTAGAGATAAACTCACATTCCAGAACTGATACTCAAAATTTTATTATATTTTCTAGCTGTTCTTTGCAAGAGTTCTTGAAAAAAACTTTATCATATTTTCCTGCCCCATCTTTTTGTGATGCATACTGGGTAGTTCAGATCATCCATGGTTTTGCATCTGACTGTATTAAAGCTCTTTTGACTCCGAAACCCCCAGCAGACTTACGCCATTCTTTTCTCCTCAGAACTATTGGCCTTTAGGCACTGCTTTGAACGAATTCAGACAGGCTTGCTTATTATCACTGTTGCTGCTATTATCTGCTGGAATGCATGGAGCTTTCACAATGGTCCAGGCACTAAGAATTTGCCAGGCGCATCAGCCATTCATGTTGGCTCTTCACTGGGACAGGAACTCTAGTTTGCTTCATTCTCACTCTGAGACTGCCATAGCCAGTGATCATAGGAAATGCTCTTCACAATGAAAAATCAGAAGTAAATATGCCTTCTCACTGTCGACCACATGGTCAATGCCAATCCCCAATCCCTCCTCCCCCCCATCTCTGAGGTAGACCTGGAAAGTCAGCACAGGGGCAGGATCCACTTCAGAAGTTAGGGAACAATGATCCCTTCAGCACTGGATGCATTTTCCACAGCTGATCATTGCCAATCCCAAACCAGGACTGTCCAAGCTGTGGGCCAGAAGTCACAGCAGTGCAACATAAGGGGGGAGGGCCCTTGTTATGTCTGAGTTGAGCATAGGTACAATCTCAAAAATATGTGACCCCCGGTTTGGGCAAGAAGCATTTCCAAGCCCAGAGTGGGCATCCAACAACTAAACTCTGAAGCAGAGGACCATGTGCAATTGCACATGGACTTTATGGCCACCCTGTATATTCTAGTTGGCAGTTATTTCATAGAATGGAGGAAAAGTTACAACATTATACAGTATACAAATTTCTGATGGGGGGAGGAATTGTGGATTAGAGGAGAAAAAGTGTGCAGGCACAAATTCAAAAATCATTGTAGTTCAGTGGGTAGGGCACCAGCCACATATACCGTGGCTGGTGCGTTCAAACCCAGCCCAGGCCTGCTAAACAATGATAATTGCAATAAAAAAAATAGCCGGGCGTTGTGACAGGCACCTGTAGTCCCAGCTACTCAGGAGGTTGAGGCAAGAGAATTGCTTAAGTCCAAGAGTTTGAGGTTACTGTGAGCTATGATGCAACGGCACTCTACCCAGGGCCACAGCTTGAGACTCTGCCTCAAAAGAAAAAAAAATCATTTATCTGAGACTATGCCAGCCATTGTTGCATGTGCTTTACAAATAAGAACTTGTTTAATTCTCCTCAGACCCTGTAAGTAGATAATACCTATGTATTATCATCAACTCCATTTCATAGATGATAAAACTGAGCCAAAGAGAAGTGAGGAAACTTCCTCAAGGCTAGTAGACAGATGGTGGAGCAAGGATTTCAAACAAGCCAATCTGGTCCCTGAATTCATGCTTTTCACTAACATACCGTACCATTATAGAAATTTTGGAAAATACACAAAAACATACACAACATCCTATATGTACTAGCGCCACCAGTCATTTTGCTATCCTGCCCTTACTACCTAGTACATAGTATATGTATTTTTAAAAAGGAATTTTATTCTGTATCTTGGTCTTCCATAAGGACATTTCCCCTATCTGGAGCATTTAGATTGCTTCCAGTGTTTCTCCATGACTGAGTTCTGCAAGAAGCAGAAGGGCGACAGGCTTTTTTAAAAAACTTCTGAATCCAATCAATTACAGGTGCAAAATAAAGCTAACAAACGAAAAACTGGGGCCGGGGTGGTGGCTCACGCCTCTAATCCCAGCACTCTGGGAGGCGGAGGCGGGTCGATTGCCTGAGCTCCAGAGTTCGAGACCAGCCTGAGCAAGAGTGAGACCCCATCTCTAAAAATAGCCGGTGTTGGGCGGCTCCTGTGGCTCAAAGGGGTAGGGCGCCGGCCCCATGTGCCGGAGGTGGCAGGTTCAAACCCAGCCCCAGCCAAACACAGCAAAAAAAAAAAAAAAAAAAAACAGCTGGGCGTTGTGGCGGGCGCCTATAGTCCCAGCTATTTTGGAGGCTGAGGCAAAAGAATCTCTTGCGCCCAAGAGTTTGAGGTTGTTGTGCGCTATGAAGCCACAGCACCCTACCCAGGGACACAAAGTGAGACTCTGTCTCAAAAAAAAACAAAAAACCGAAAAACTGCCAGGCAGTGAAGGCCAGGGTGTAGGAGGAACAGTAGAAGGCGGACGCCAACGTGGCTCTTCCTGCTTTCCCTTTGGTGGCCCCGCGGGATAGGCCGGAGCCCGCTCGGAGAGACTGCACGCCCACAGTTCCTACTGCGCAAGCGTGAAAGAAATGGGCCTGAGCGGGGGAGCTAGTGAAAACAAGAGCGTGTGACGTTTCCGCCCCCTACCAGGTCCCAGGATTCTTATTGGTTAGAGATATTCAATCCCATTGGTCCGAGCGTCAAAGGAATGGTTCTATCCCAAACTGTGCCTGCTTCTGGAGACCCAATAGGAACAGTCGACTGGGATACCGCTTTCAGGCATTGTTTAGGACAAGCCTGTGGGACCTGAAGGGGCTTTGTTACGCAACCGCGAGCAGTTGCGAGTTGGCTACAAGTTTCAAAGATGCCGCCCAAGGGAAAAACCGGTTCTGGAAAAGGGAAAGGTAGCGTGGTTGGAGCGATCAAAGACAATGGGGGTGGGCGAGGATCTGGGGCAGGAACAGATAGGCAGTCCCCAGGGTCTGGGATGGAGGTAGCAAGTGGCCAGTGGCCCCACAGAGCTGCCATTGATCATGTCTGGGGATTCTCCGGAAAGGTTTAAGTGCGCGAAGGGCTACTGAAGTTGTAGGAATATACTGGGCTACGATACAGTATATCGGGCTACAGTACAATATACTGGGCTACAATCACCTGGTGGGTGATAGCAGCTGGTGGCGATGGTTCCTGGAAGGTGATGACTTGGGGCTGCTATTTCAAGCAGTTATTAGAGCTACAAAGTGTAGACGTGTCAAAAGGCAGCAATAAAAAAAGTCCATGTTGATTCTGGTCCTTAAGATTCCTTTTAATGCTTACAGAATATATGTCAGCCATCAGGGAAGGACTTATTCATCCAGTGAACAGAAATGTGTCAGGCACAGGGAAAGCTCTGAGGATGTAAGAGTAAGACAGATCTTGGTTTTAAGGAGCTCTCGAAGTACTGGGGAAAAGCACTGTACTAAATGGAAGGTTGAGAGATGTATATGGGGCTGTTATGGAAACTGAGGAAGTGCATCATCCACCTGGGGAACAGAGAAAGGAAGACTTTCTGGAGATGAGTTAAGCACGTCAAACTAGGCAGTGGAGGTAGGTCAAAGCATTCTCTACAGAGGTTCCAGCAGCAGAAGCTCTGAGATGAGAAACTGGTCTGTATAGTGTTGCTGGAGCAAAAACTCAACACAGAAGGGCAGGTGGTAAGAATGAAGAAAAAAAACAAAGATTGAATCATGAAAAATGCTCCTTGGGATGTTAAGAAAGTCACTGAAGGGTCAGAAAGAACTCTGAGAAGATTATTGCAGTAGTCCTATGAGAGATGATGGTGGCCTGAGGTAAGGTAAAGGCTGTGGGAACTAAGAGGAGAGAAAAGATTCTATAAATATTTAGGATGTGATATAGTCAGGACTTGGTGATTTATTGGATTGGGGATGGGGTAGGGGTAGAGATAAATAATCATTCTGTTTTCTGTATTGGATTTCTAACTTGCTAACATCAAAGGTACACAAAGAGTGGTGATAAGTTCATGAGTTCACATTTAGATATGTTGATTTTGATGTTGTCTGTGGGACATCTAAGTGAAGATGTAGTCAGGAAGTGGTTGGATATTTGAATCTGATGTTTGAGGGAAAGGTCTGGGTTGCACATGTAGGTTTTAGGAGTCAGTAATATATAGATGATAGTGGAGCCTGTGAGAGAGTATGAGATTACCTATGGAAAGTTTATAGAAGAGCAGAGGATATCCTGGGTCAGGCAGAGAAGAAGGCAGATACAGGAAGTGCAAAATAATCTCTTAGAGAGGCTGGAGGTTTGGTAAAAAGAGAGTATGATCTATTATGCACAGCAAAATGGCCAAATAAGATGAGGACAAGAAACAGTACTGTTTAAAATTGGAAATTAGAGGTGGCCTAAGGCAAGAGTGGTTTGGGTGGCCTGAGAAAGGTAGAAGCCAGACTGAAGTGACTAGAGGACTCACAGGGAAGTGATCAATTGTAGATAATCAGTGTGGACATCATAGCAGGTTTTATTTTATTTTATTTTATTTTTTGAGACAGAGCTCACTATGTTGCCCTCGGTTGAGTGCCGTGGCGTCACAGCTCACAGGAACCTCAAAGTCTTGGGCTTTGAGGCAAGCTTCTCTTGCCTCAGCCTCCCAAGTAGCTGGGACTACAACCACCCGCCACATGCCCGTCTATTTTTTGTTGTAGTTGTCATTGTTGTTTAGCAGGCCCAGGCTGGGTTTGAACCCGCTAGCCTCAGTGTATGTGGCCAGCACACTGTAACCACTGAGGTACAGGCGCTGAGCCATACAGCAGGTGTTTTTTTGTTTGTTTGTTTGTTTGTTTTTTTCAGTTTTTGGCTGGGGCCAGGTTTGAACCCGTCACCTCCAGTATATGGGGCCGGCACCCTACTCCTTTGAGCCACAGGCGCCGCCCCATATAGCAGGTTCTAATTGATAATCATGAAAATGGGATGGTAGATAGAAGAAGACAAAGGATTAAGAGAAAGTTTTATTTTGTTTTTTCAGAATGGGGAAAATGTGGGAGTAAGGCTGAGGTGAAGAATCCCAGTAGAAAAAGAGAGATAAAGATATAAAAGAGTGAGATCTAGGAAAAAGGGAGTTCCAGCCTGACGTGGAGCAATTGACCTTTTAACAGAAAGGGTCACCTGGGGGCGGCGCCTGTGGCTCAGTGAGTAGGGCACTGGCCCCATATACCAAGGGTGGCGGGTTCAAAACCTCGGCCAGACTGTAACAAAAAATAGCTGGGCATTGTGGTGGGCACCTATAGTCCTAGCTACTTGAAAGGCTGAGGCAAGGGAATTGCCTAAGCCCGAAAGATGGAGGTTGCGGTGAGCTGTGATGCCACGGCAAAGTGAAACTCTACCTCTAATAAATAAAAAAAAAAAAAAAAAAGAAAGGGACACCTTATGCTCGAGGTCTTAGAGAAAAAGGCCAGATGGGTATGGTTGTAGAAATTGGGGTGGGGAGAGCGGAAGGGGTAGAATTAGGGAAGTAATGCTTAATGACATCAATTTTTTTTTTTTTTTTTGAGATGGAGTCTCCAGCTGTCTCCCTGGGTAGAGTGCCGTGGGCTCACAGCAACCTCCAACTCTTGGGCTTAAGCAATTCTCTTGCCTCAGCCTCCCAAGTAGCTGGAACTACAAGGTGCTAGCCACAACGCCCGGCTATTTTTTGGTTGTAGTTGTCATTGTTTGGCGGGCCCAGGCTGAATTCGAATCCACCAGCTCTGGTATATGTGGCTGGCGCCCTAGCCGCTTGAGGTACAGGCGCCAAGCCGACATCTATGTTTTTTAAAAAATTTCAGTTTAATAGGAGGGTACAAATGATTAAGTTATACCATTTACATTTGTTAGGTAAGGTTCAAGTTGTAGTTGAGCCCTTCACCCTGTATACCCTTTACATTGTGCTAGTTAGGTTAGAGTTTACCAATCCCCCTCTCTCCCCTTTCTCTCTTAGAGTGGAAGACTAGGGTATTTGTCCCTTGAGGGGCAGGGACTCGGTGGGATTTTTTTTTTTTATTGTTGGGGATTCATTGAGGGTACAATAAGCCAGTTACACTGATTACAATTGTTAGGTAAAGTCCCTCTTGCAATCATGTCTTGCCCCCATAAAGTGTGACACACACTAAGGCCCCACCCCCCTCCCTCCATCCCTCTTTCTGCTTCCCCCCCCCATAACCTTAATTGTCATTAATTGTCCTCATATCAAGATTGAGTACATAGGATTCATGCTTCTCCATTCTTGTGATGCTTTACTAAGAATAATGTCTTCCACTTCCATCCAGGTTAATACGAAGGATGTAAAGTCTCCATTTTTTTTAATGGCTGAATAGTATTCCATGGTATACATATACCACAGCTTGTTAATCCATTCCTGGGTTGGTGGGCATTTAGGCTCTTTCCACATTTTGGCAATTGTAAATTGAGCTGCAATAAACAGTCTAGTACAAGTGTCCTTATGATAAAAGGATTTTTTTCCTTCTGGGTAGATGCCCAGTAATGGGATTGCAGGATCAAATGGGAGGTCTAGGTTGAGCGCTTTGAGGTTTCTCCATACTTCCTTCCAGAAGGGTTGTACTAGTTTGCAGTCCCACCAGCAGTGTAAAAGTGTTCCCTTCTCTCCACATCCACGCCAGCATCTGCAGTTTTGAGATTTTGTGATGTGGGCCATTCTCACTGGGGTTAGATGATATCTCAGGGATGTTTTGATTTGCATTTCTCTAATATATAGAGATGATGAACATTTTTTCATGTGTTTGTTAGCCATTTGTCTGTCGTCTTTAGAGAAAGTTCTATTCATGTCTCTTGCCCATTGATATAAGGGATTGTTGGCTTTTTTCATGTGGATTAATTTGAGTTCTCTATAGATCCTGGTTATCAAGCTTTTGTCTGATTGAAAATATGCAAATATCCTTTCCCATTGTGTGGGTTGTCTCTTTGCTTTGGTTATTGTCTCCTTAGCTGTACAGAAGCTTTTCAGTTTAATGAAGTCCCATTTGTTTATTTTTGTTGTTGTTGCAATTGCCTGGGGCAGTCTTCCCCCAGGCCAATATTTTCCAGTGTTTTTCCTATGCTTTCTTTGAGGATTTTTATTGTTTCATGCCTTAAATTTAAGTCCTTTATCCATCTCGAGTCAATTTTTGTGAGTGGGGAAAGGTGTGGGTCCAGTTTCAGTCTTTTACATGTAGACATCCAATTCTCCCAACACCATTTATTGAATAGGGAGTATTTCCCCCAAGGTAAGTTCTTGTTTGGTTTATCGAAGATTAGGTGGTTGTAAGATGTTAGTTTCATTTCTTGGTGTTCAATTCGATTCCAAGTGTCTATGTCTCTGCTTTTGTGCCAGTACCATGCTGTCTTGAGCACTATGGCTTTGTAGTACAGACTAAAATCTGGTATGCTGATGCCCCCAGCTTTATTTTTGTTACAGAGAACTGCCTTAGCTATACGGGGTTTTTTCCGGTTACATACAAAATGCAGAATCATTTTTTCCAAATCTTGAAAGTACGATGTAGGTACTTTGATAGGAATGGCATTGAATAGGTAGATTGCTTTGGGAAGTATAGACATTTTAACAATGTTGATTCTTCCCATCCATGAGCATGGTATGTTCTTCCATTTGTTAATATCCTCTGCTATTTCCTTTCTGAGGAGTTCATAGTTTTCTTTATAGAGGTCCTTCACCTCCTTCGTAAGGTATATTCCTAGGTATTTCATTTTCTTTGAAACTATGGTGAAGGGATTTGTGTCCTTAATTAGCTTCTCATCTTGACTGTTATTGGTGTATACAAAGGCTACTGACTTGTGGACATTGATTTTATATCCTGAAACATTACTGTATTTTTTGATGACTTCCAGGAGTCTTGTGGTTGAGTCTTTGGGGTTCTCTAAGTATAAGATCATGTCATCAGCAAAGAGGGAGAGTTTGACCTCCTCTGCTCCCATTTGGATTCCCTTTATTTCCTTGTCTTGCCTAATTGTATTGGCTAGAACTTCCAGCACTATGTTGAATAGTAAAGGTGACAGAGGACAACCTTGTCTGGTTCCAGTTCTAAGAGGAAAAGCTTTCAGTTTTACTCCATTCAGTAAAATATTGGCTGTGGGTTTGTCATAGATAGCTTCAATCAGTTTTAGAAATGTGCCACCTATGCCTATACTCTTCAGTGTTCTAATTAGAAAAGGATGCTGGATTTTATCAAATGCTTTTTCTGCATCTATTGAGAGGATCATGTGATCTTTATTTTTGCCTCTGTTAATATGGTGGATAACGTTTATGGACTTGCGTGTGTTAAACCAGCCTTGCATCCCTGGGATGAAGCCTACTTGATCATGATGGATGACTTTTTTGATGATAAGCTGTAATCTATTGGCTAGGATTTTGTTGAGAATTTTTCCATCTATATTCATGAGTGAGATTGGTCTGAAATTCTCCTTTTTGTTTGGGTCTTTTCCTGGTTTTGGTATCAGGGTGATGTTTGCTTCATAGAATGTGTTGGGGAAGATTCCTTCTTCCTCAGTTTTTTGGAATAATTTCTGCAGTACAGGAATAAGCTCTTCCTTGAAGGTTTGATAGAATTCTGGAGTGAAGCCATCTGGACCAGGGCATTTTTTAGTTGGAAGCTTTTTTATTGTTTCTTTGATCTCAGTGCTTGAAATTGGTCTGTTCAGGAGCTCTATTTCTTCCTGGCTAAGTCTAGGGAGAGGGTGTGATTCCAAATATTGATCCATTTCCTTCACATTGTCAAATTTCTGGGCATAGAGTTTCTGGTAGTATTCAGAGATGATCTCTTGTATCTCTGTGGGATCAGTTGTTATTTCCCCTTTATCGTTTCTGATTGAGGTTACTAGAGATTTTACTTTTCTATTTCTAGTTAGTCTGGCCAATGGTTTATCTATTTTATTTATTTTTTCAAAAAACCAACTCCTTGTTTCATTAATTTTCTGAATGATTCTTTTATTTTCAATTTCATTGATCTCTGATTTGATTTTGGATATTTCTTTTCTTCTACTGACTTTAGGCTTAGATTGTTCTTCTTTTTCCAATTCCATAAGATCTCTTGTGAGATTGTTGATGTGCTCTCTTTCTGTTTTTCGAATGTAGGCATCTAAAGTGATGAATTTTCCTCTCAAAACTGCTTTTGCAGTATCCCACAGGTTTTGGTAGCTTGTGTCTTCATTGTTGTTATGCTCAAGGAAGTTAATGATTTCCTGTTTTATTTCTTCCTGCACCCATCTGTTATTCAACAATAATTTCCATGCCTTTGGGTGGGGTCGAGCATTTTTGTTAGAGTTGACTTCCATGTTTAGTGCCTTATGGTTTGAAAAGATACAAGGTAAAATTTCAATTCTTTTGATTCTGTTGATATTTGTTTTGTGTCCCAGGATATGATCAATTTTGGAGAATGTTCCATGGGGTGACGAGAAGAACGTATATTCTTTGTCTTTGGGGTGGAGAGTTCTATATGCGTCTATCAAGCATAGTTGTTCTAGGGTCTCATTTAAATCTCTTATATCTTTGTTTAATTTCTGTTTAGGGGATCTGTCCAGCTCTGTAAGAGGTGTGTTAAAGTCCCCTGTTATGGTGGTATTATCAGATATCATATTGCTCAGACTGAGTAAGGTCTGCTTCAGGAATCTGGGAGCATTTAAATTGGGTGCATAAATATTTAGAATTGAAATGTCTTCTTGTTGTAGTTTTCCCTTGACCAATATAAAGTGACCATCTTTGTCTTTTTTGACTTTAGTTGCTTTAAATCCACATGTATCTGAAAATAAGATTGCAACTCCTCTTTTCTTCTGAATTCCATTTGCCTGAAAAATTGTCTTCCAACCCTTGACTCGGAGCTTGAATTTGTCTTTTGAAGCCAGGTGTGTTTCTTGCAGACAGCAAATGGATGGCTTGTGTTTTTTAATCCAGTCAGCCAATCTATGTCTCTTCAGTGGGGAATTCAAGCCATTAACATTTATTGAGATAATTGATAAGTGTGGTAGTATTCTATTCGTCTTATTTGGTGAGAGTCCATTGCTTAGTTTTATCTTTTGCATCAGTGTGGAGGTTAGGTTCTGTCCTTTGATTTCTGAGTTCTTACTTTGCTGCTGATCCATTGTGGTGGTCAGTGTGCAGAACAGGTTGAAGTATTTCCTGTAGAGCCGGTCTTATTGTGGCGAATTTCCTCAATGTTTGTATATCCGTAAATGATTTGATTTCTCCGTCAATTTTGAAGCTTAGCTTAGCAGGGTACATAATTCTGGGCTGAAAATTGTTCTGTTTAAGTAGATGAAAGGTAGATGACCATTGTCTTCTTGCTTGGAAAGTTTCATTAGAGAAGTCTGCGGTCACTCTGATGGATTTGCCCCTGTAGGTCAACTGGCGCTTACTCCTGGCAGCTTGCAGAATCTTTTCTTTTGTCTTGACTTTGGACAGGTTCATCACAATGTGTCTTGGAGAAGCTCGGTTAGAGTTGAGGCGACCTGGGGTCCGATATCCCTCTGAAAGCAGTGTGTCAGAATCTTTGGTGATGTTTGGGAAATTTTCTTTTATAATATTCTCTAGTATGGCTTCCATTCCTCTGGGGCATTCTTTTTCCCCTTCTGGAATTCCTATAACTCGTATGTTGGAACGCTTTATAAAGTCCCATAATTCTGACAGTGAACGTTCTGCTTTCTCTCTCTTCTTTTCTGCCTCTTTTACTATCTGAGTTATCTCAAAAACTTTGTCTTCTACCTCTGAAATTCTTTCTTCTGCATGGTCTAACCTGTTGCTGATACTTTCCATTGCATCTTTAAGTTCCCTGATTGACTGTTTCATTTCCTTCAGCTCTGCTATATCCTTTTTATATTCTTCATATCATTCATCTCTGATTTGATTCTGTTTTTGGATCTCCTTTTGGTTATTTTCCACTTTATTAGCAGTTTCCTTCATTGTTTCCATCATTTCTTTCATTGTTTTCAACATGTGTATTCTAAATTCCCTTTCTGTCATTCCTAACATTTCTGTATAGGTGGAATCCTCTGCCATAGCTACCTCATGGTCCCTTGGCGGGGTTGTTGTGGACTGGTTCTTCATGTTGCCTGGAGTTTTCTGCTGATTCTTCCTCATGAGTGGTTTCTTTTATCTGTTTCCTTGCCCTAATTTTCCTTTCACTTCCTCTTGCTCTTTAAGTTCTTGTGCCTGTGGACTAAGGGTTACAGGACCAGAAGGGTGAGAAGGTTGAGGAGCAAAAAAGGGATGAAAGAAAGGAGGACCAAGTGATAAGAAAAAAAAGAAAGATAGAGAAAGGAGAGGGGGTGGGGATAAGGAATATTGACAAAAAGAAGAGAGGTACAGAACGAGGGAGACAGGGCAATATAGGTGTACAGTTGGGTACTTTGACACAACCTTAAAAAACCCCACCTTCTGGGGGTGCCCAGTTGGGTGGTTCCCTTGAGGTCATCAGCTCTTTGCTAACCTGATCAGACACAGTACCCCACCTCCACCAAGTAGAGAGGAAAGACAAAAATGCTATAGATCAAACCAAAACAAGCAAACAGAAAACTTTACGGGGATACAATTGGGTGAAAAACCAAATGATAGGGGTAGAAACACTAGCAAAAATGAAGTTGTAGTTATTAAAAAAGGCAGCAACGGGAAATTATAATTAAACTAGAAAAATTGAGAAAGAAAAAGGGATCTGTATGGAAAAGATTGAAATTAAAAAACAAAAGAATATCAACAACGTCAAAATAAACAAACAAACAAAAAACAACCAAACAAAAAAAAAAAAAAGAAAAAAATACACTACCAAAAACAAAGCAGTTTGTATATGTTATTGTATATTGTCTGGGCAACACGTGGTCTTCTGGGGTATGAGATGTTAGTCACAGTTCTGATACGACTGGAGGCTGCTGATTTCTCAAACCCCAGCAGGTAGACACCCTAAATCTCTCTTCAGCCCACTTGAAAGGCACTTTGAACTTGTAAACTTGCTGAGCAGAAGCTTTCCCCGCTTTCTCGCTGGAATCACTGCTGAAGTGGCTATCCACTTACCCAGTGTGCCAAAACCGGTCTCACTCTGCCCCTGAGGGTTAGGGCTGCAAGGCGGCTCAGACCCCACCCTTAGGCTACTTGGTTGCTGGGTTACAAGCTCCCACCCGTTTCTAGCTCTGCGACCCTGAGGGCGGAGCTTGCCGGGGCAGATCACTGGCAATGGTTGCGTGTGACCCACCGCCAAACACTATTAGCTCCGTCTGGCTCAGCGGCTCAGACTGGGGCCCTAGACAATGGCCAAAGTTCTCCGCACTCCCGCTCAGGCCTTCCCCAGGGCAGTTCAACTCAGTGCCAAGTCCAGGGACATCAAAACAGTTCACAGGTAAGGCCTTTCTGGTTTGCAGTCTCGCTGCTACTGAACTTACAGTTGTGGGCGGGTTTAGACGGATTGAACACACGCGACCACTTGCCAGTTTTCCACTGTTTTAGTCCTCCTCGTGGGGTCCAGAAGTCTCTCGTTGACTCCCTGTATCCTCATAGGAGTGATGCTAGGCAGTTCCCACCAGCCAGAGATGCCTGGAGTCCTATCTCCCCAGACTCACGGTGCCCAGATGCAAGGAAGCTGTTACTCGGCTGCCATCTTCTGCAGTTTTTTTTTTGGCCGGGGCTGGGAGCCTGACTAAGATTGAAGGTCATGAATTTGATCACCATGATCATGATTTACCTAGTTCCTTGCAACTGGCACAATCTAGGATTGAAAAAAGCTAGGTGTAGCCTTGAGGCACAGTTGCACAGTTTTATTGAACAGTAATTAATGCAATAGGAGGATAGTCCTGTAATCCCAGCACTTTGGGAGGCTGAGGTAGAAGGGGGGAGGTTTGTTTGAAGCCACAAGTTTGAGAACAGCCTAAGCAAAATAGTGAGACCTTATCTCTACAGAAAAATTTTAAAAGTTGGCTGAATGTGGTGGCACACACCTGTAGTTCCACTTACTCTGGAGGCTGAGGCAGAAGGATCACTTGAGCCCAGGTGTTTGAGGTTGCAGTGAGCTCTGATGACACCACTTTACTCTAGCTGAGGCAACAGAATGAAACCCTGTCTCAAAAAAAAAAAAAAAGAAGGATAGTGACACAAGGGAATTATGGGTGCCAGTGGGGATGCGGTTCAGATGACTGAGCATGGGATCCAGACTGAAAATGGAAGAAGTCTTGCAGTCTAGGGGAACATAGAAGGATAAAGGGATTCAATAGTAATGGTGAGGGGAGGAAGTTTTGTGAAGAGTATGTGCAGGAAATCATGTGGATGTGATATGATTTCATCCATAATACTAGCATTGTGGGAATAAGGCCTGAGAAGGACAGGAGGTTGTAGCTAGAGACTGAAGTAATTCTGAGTGGTACAGTCCCATCATGTACTCCAGGGGCAGATGGTCTGGAGTAGACAGCATCAGCATTCAGGAGGGAGATCCAGAACTGTGACATTATGTTGTTGGATGAGATTCTTCACCATAGATGATGAGGTCACCCAAAATAATGACAGGAGTGAGGGTGGAGAGGAAGCCCAAAGCTGATGCCAGAGTCCTCAGTAAATCAAAGGCAGTGGGGTGGCAGTCAGAAGATGACAGTATCCAGGAAGGGAGAGGATGAGATAACTGAAAGGCAACATCACTCAAGAGAAGGTATACAGCAAACCCAGTTTAATAGAACTCCTTTGGCAGTAACGTTTCTTTAGGTTTTTGGTGGTCAGTATTTGGATTTTTTAGTTAAACATTTATTGAACATCTATTGTATGTCAGGCACTGTGCTAGGTAGACATTGGAGATACTAAGACAAGTTAAGATAGTCTCCTTTTGAAAATGTCAGTGGTTCTTTATTACTTCTAAGATAAATTCTTCCTTAATGGGGCCTGAAGTCCCTGTGCCCTGACCCTCAGCTATCTCCTCCAGGCAGGTTCATCTGACAATATTCCCACTTCAAATTTGGCTTCATCCATATGATTTCCTGTACATACCCTGTGTCTTCTCCCCATTCTTTCTTCAGCTACCAGCTCCTACTCATCTAGGAAATTTCCTTTGGCTGGCTCATATGTCCTCTCTGCTTCTACAGCCCCCTGGCCTTAACTGTTTCTACACCAACTGCATTCTCCTGAAATGATCTGTCTTCCTCTACTAGAATATGAGTTCCCTAAAGGACGGTGTGTGGCTTGTTCATCTTTGTACCCCAATGCCTGGAACCTAGTAGTTAGTTAAGTGTTTAATGAACTGAACACTTAATCTAGTTATAGTTCTTAGGAACGTCAGCCCCTAACAGTAAGTATGCTGCCCTACACAGAAGATAACTGTCAGTGGTTGTTAATCTGAATATTAATGACTTTTCTTAGGAAGACATCAAGGCATTTAGATATGAATGTATTCTTTAATCAAAAATGGGTAGTGGGAAATTTGATCTTTATTTACTTATTTTTTTTCATGAGACAGAGTCTCACTTTGTTGCCCTTGGTAGAGTGTTGTGATGTCATAGTTCACAGCAACCTCAAACTCTTGGGCTCAAGTGATTTTCTTCCCTCAGCCTCCCTAGAAGCTGGAACTACAGATACCTGCCACAATACCCAGCTATTTTTTTATTTTTTATTTTAGCAGGCCTGGGCTAGGTTCAAACCCACCAGCCCTGGTACATGTGGCCAGCGCCCTAACCACTGAGCTACAGGTGCCCAGCCAGAAATTTGATCTTTATTTAAAATGCTCTTTTTTTTTTTTTTTTTGCGACAGAGTCCTACTATGTTGCCTGGGTAGACTGCTGTGGCATCACAGCTCACAGCAACCTCAAACTTTTGGGCTTAAGCAATTATTTTGCCTCAGCCTCCCAAGTAGCTGGGACTACAGGTGCCCGCCACAACACCTGGCTACTTTTTGTTGCAGTTGTCATTGTTTTAGCTGGCCCCAGCCGGCTTCGAACCCCCCAGCCTCAGAGTGTGTGCTGGCGCCGTAACTACTGTGCTAAGAGCACCACACCTATTTAAAATATTCTTGAAGATTTACTGGAATTTTGAGTGCTCCAATACCTGGGTGCAGTACATACTAGAAATCTTACATGGGAGGCCGAGGCAGTTGGATCACCTGAGCTCAGGAGTTCAAGACCAGCCTGAGCCAAAGTGAGACCCTGTCTCTAAAAGTAGCTGGGTGTTGTGTCTCAAAAAAAAAAAAAAAAGAAAGAAAGAAAAGAAATCTTACAAGAGCTTAGGGGTTTGTCATTAGAAGGCAGGATTTAAAACTGGGTCCAGAGAATCTGTACCAGGCTTCTGGAGCTCTCATTTGCTCATTAGCACACTCACTTGTGTATCCATTTTTTTTGTGAAGGGCCTATGTAGGACATGGATTTCCTGTTTGGAGAGAGGCGAGTCACAGATTAATTTTGCTTGATGGAGTACTGTGTCTGGCAGAACTCCCTTTTGAAGCTTCATGCTATGACAGAAGTATCAGCTCATGCTGTGTGTTGGACCTTTCTGTAAATATCAAACTGCAGTTTAAATAAGTGCCTGCCATCTCTTCTCTACAGGGGGAGCAGCTTCTGGAAGCGACATTTCTGACAAGAAGGCTCAGGGTCCCAAAGGTGGTGGCAATGCAGTAAAGGTGAGTGAGTTACTAGCTCCTTTTTTTCCACTTTAAATAGAAATAACATATACATGTTGGTACACGTAAAACACAGTATGCTCAACTTATTCTAACACTAATGCAAAATCAAGATAACATGAAATTGGAAAATACATATAGACGAATCGCACTTCTAAAAAGTAATTCTTTTAAAATATTTTCTCAGCTTGGCACCCATAGCTCAGTGAGTAGGTTGCCAGCCACATACACTGAGGCTGGCGGGTTCGAGCCTAGCCCAGGCCTGCCAAACAACGACAACTGCAACAAAAAAATAGCCGGGCATTGTGGTGGGCACCTGTAGTCCCAACTACTTGGGAGGCTGAGGCAAGAAAATTGCCTAAGCCCAGGAGTTGGAGGTTGCTGTGAGCTGTGTGATGCCATGGCACTCTACCGAGGGTGATAAAGTGAGACTCTGTCTCTACAAAAAAAAAAGTTGTCCTTGGGGGTGGCGCCTGTAGCTGAAGTGGCTGAGGCACCAGCCACATACACCAGAGCTGGTGAGTTCAAATCCAGCCCAGGCCTGCCAAACAATGACAGCTCCAACCAAAATATAGCTGGGCATTGTGTCGGGCACCTATAGTCCCACCTCTTGCCCAGGCTGAGGCAAGAGAATCGCTTAAGCCCAGGAGTTTGAGGTTGCTGTGAGCTGTGATACCACGGTACTCTACCGAGGGCGACATTCTAAATAATAATAATAATAATAAAATAAAATATGTTCTCACTTTTTTTTTTTTTTTTTGTAGAGACAGAGTCTCATTGTACCACCCTCGGTAGAGTGCTGTGGCGTCACACGGCTCACAGCAACCTCCAGCTCTTGGGCTTACGTGATTCTCTTGCCTCAGCCTCCCGAGCAGCTGGGACTACAGGCGCCCGCCACAATGCCCAGCTATTTTTTGTTGCAGTTTGGCCGGGGCTGGGTTTGAACCCGCCACCCTCGGCATATGGGGCCGGCGCCCTACTCACTGAGCCACAGGCGCCGCCCTGTTCTCACTTTTCAGATATCAGAATTTCTTCATAGTTTTAGTCGTTTTCCTTAAAATACATTAAATTAGATTTCCCTAGTAAGTAAACAAGTTATTTCTTAGGACAAAATACTATTTTGTGAAACCAAGAGCCACCTCTGCTGAACAAATGGGCCAAGGTGCAGGTCTGATTAGAAAGCTCCCCTACTAGTGCGCCAGAGCCCTGACCATGCCATGGATATGGGGGTGGGAGAAAATCAGCAAATAATTACTTGAAGTACTTAACCTAGTCCCAGAGGAATGTCTGCCAGGAGAAACTTTAATCTGTAATTGCACACAAACTTTATGGCCATTCTGTATACTAAATACTACAGTATTTAGCTCCTTTATAATCTTATGGGACAACTGTCATATAGGTGGTTTACTATTTTAAATTGCACATGAACTTTATGGCCACTCTGTATATACCTTTCATAGTTATTTTAGAGTATACTTCAATTTACAAGAAAAAAGTTAACTATAAAACAGCCTCAGACAAGTCCTTCAGGAGGTATTCCAGAAGAAAGCATTGTTGTCCTAGGAGATGACAGCTCCTTCCATGTTATTGCCCCTGAAGAACTTCCAGTGGAACAAGATGTAAAAGTGGAAGATAGTAATATTGATGATCCTGATCCTGTGTAGGCCTAAGCTTATATTTGTGTCTTAAGGGTTTTTGTTGTTGTCGTTTTTTTTTTTTGAGACAGAGTCTTACTCTGTCTATCCTGGGTAGAGTGCTATGGCATCATAGCTCACAGCAACCTCAAACTTCTGGATTCAGGCGATCCTCTTGCCTTAGACTTCTGAGTAGCTGGGATTAGAGGTGCCTGCCACAATGTGTGTCTTAGTTTTTAACAAAAAATTTTAAAAAGTTAAAAATTAAAAAAATAGAAAAAGGGTATGAAGAAAGTACTTTTTTTTTTGGCTGGGCACAGTGGCTCACACCTGTAATCCTAACACTCTGGGAGGCCAAGACAGGTGGATTGCTTGAGCTCAGGAGTTTGAGACCAGCTTGAAAAAGAGTGAAATCCCATCTCCACTAAAAATAGGAAAACTGAGGCAAGAAGATCATTTGAGCCCAAAAGTTTGAGGTTGCTGTGAGCTATGATGACATCATGGCACTCTATCCAGGGTGACAGCTTGAGACTGTCTGAAAAGATACTTTTTTACAGCTGTGTTTTCATAGTTAAGAGTACACATCCACAATACATTGTGTTTGTATTAAGCTAAGTGTTAATACAAAAGAGTCAAAAAATTAAACTTAAAAGTTTATAAAGTAAAGATATAGTAACCTGAGGTTATTGAAGAAAAGTACTTTATAAATTTAGTGTAGCCTAAGTTTACAGAGTTTATAAAGTTTACAGTAGTGTACAGTCATGTCCTAGACCTTCACATTCACTCACTGACTCACCCAGAGCAATTTGTAGCCCTGCAGGCTCCATTCATGGTATGTACCTTCTACGGGTGTATCATATTTTTTTGTATCTTTTATGCTGTATTTTTATCATGCCTTTTCTATGTTTAGGTGCACAAATATTTACCAGTGTTCCAGTTGCCTACAATATCCATTACAGTAACATGCTATATATAGGTTTATAGCCTAGGAGCAATAGGCTATACCATACAGCTTAGATAGGCTATACTATTTACCATCTGGGTTTGTGTAAATATCTTCTATGATGTTTGTACAATGAAAGAAATCACCTAACAACTCATTTCTTTGAGTTACATATACATACAACTATAACTGATTCTACTTGAGTGAGAAATTGTAAATCCTGCAAAAAAACAGATTTTTTTGTTTTTTGTTTTTATCTTTTTTTTTTTTTAAGACCAAGAGTCTCACTATGTCACCCCAATAGAGTGCTGTGGCGTCACAGCTCACAGCGACCTCAAACTCTTGGACTTAAGCAATTATCTTGCCTCAGCCTCCCAAGTAGCTGGGACTACAGGTGTCCACCACAACACCTGGCTATTTTTTGGTTGCAGTTGTCATTGTTGCTTAGCAGGCCAGGTTTGGAGCCTACCTGCCTCGGTGTATGCGGCCAGTGCCCTAACCACTGAGCTAGGAGCACCAAGCCCAAAACAGATCTCTTGACAAAATCATTTTTAAAGATAGTCTTTTTGGGAGGCTGAGGCAAGAGAATCACTTAAGCCCAAGAGTTTGAGGTTGCTGTGAGCTGTGATGCCACAGCACTCTACCAAGGGCAACATAGTGAGACTCTGTCTCAAAAAAAAAAAAATGGAGCGGCACCTGTGGCTCAGTGAGTAGGGCGCCGGCCCTGTATACCGAGGGTGGCGGGTTCAAACCCAGCCCTGGCCAAACTGCAACCAAAAAATAGCCGGGCATTGTGGTGGGTGCCTGTAGTCCCAGCTGCTCGGGAGGCTGAGGCAAGAGAATCGCGTAAGCCCAAGAGCTGGAGGTTGCTGTGAGTCCTGTGACATCATTACACTCTACCAAGGGCGGTAAAGTGAGACTCTGTCTCTACAAAAATAAATAAATAAATAAGGAAAAGAAAACCTTTAAAAAGTCTTTTGACCAGTTTGAGCTATAGCATATCTACTAAAAATAGAAAAATTAGCTGGCTTGCTGGCATGCGCCTATAGTCCCAGTTACTTGGGAGGCTGAGGCAGGAGGATCTCTTGAGCCTAGGAGTTTGAGGTTGCAGTGAGCTAAGATGATGCCATTGCATTTTAGCCCTAGTGACAGAGTCTGTCTAAAAAAAAGGAAGTATTTTAACCATGGCTTTATGTAAACATAAGTCAAATTTGAATACTTCTATAGGGCTTAATATTCAACATATTTTCAAAGTGTTGAATTGTGGGGAGGCTTCATACATTAGCCCTCTTTTAGTAAGAAATATTTCCTGAGTTTTTTCAGATCATTCCTACTCTGTTAAAATAATAGCTGACATTTATTGAATGCTGGCTATGTTATATCAATCTTCACAACCCTATGAAAACATGTAGGTACTATTACCATCTCAGTGTCCAAATAGGGAAACACTTGAAGTTTAAAAACATGCCTAAGTTTATACAGCAGAGTTGGGATTTGAGTCTGGAACCAAAACTCTCAACCATTATCATGTTTCCTCTTCTTGTTACCATTGAGCTTCCCACAACCAGATTCCCATTTTCCATCTAAATCAGGCCTCTGAGATACTGCTTTGATATAGGAAATGGGTTGGTGACTATCCTCCAACTGGGCAAACTTCCAGGATTTTCAGCCTCTATGAGCTAATGTGTTTTTTTTTTTTCTATTGGGGAGGTAATCCAAACATAACTGCTGTACTATGAGGAATCATTTGAGTCTCCAAGAATTATATAAACATTTTTGTTGTAGGTCAGACACATTCTATGTGAAAAACATGGCAAAATCATGGAAGCCATGGAAAAGTTAAAGTCTGGAATGAAATTCAGTGAAGTGGCTACACAATACAGTGAAGATAAAGCCAGGCAAGGGGTATGTTGCTCTTATTTAAAATTTTCTGTCCTTCACAAGAAAACACAGAAGTAGGGATTATTCCTATATTCACCGTTAGCCATATCCTGGTTTAAAGATCTTAAAAGCAGCTAGGCATGGTGGTGTATGCCTGTAAGTCTCAGCTACTTGAGAGGCTGAGGTAGGAGTATCACTTGAACCCGAGAGTCCAAGGCCAGCTGCAACATAATGAGATCATGTCTCTAAAAAATAAATTAAAATTAAAAACAAAACCAAAGACATTAAAAGCAGAAATGTTCAACTTTTGAATAGTAGAATAAGGGTCACCTATGTCTAAGCTGCTACATGACCAAACTTGGATAGCTAACTTCAAAGTCCAGCAATACTGTTAATATGTATCATTCTAGGATTAGACTTCTACCTATTTGTCTTTACTGAGCCTTTTCCTGTACACCCCAGATGAATAAACTTACTAACCTTAGCATTCATATTGGGAAATTCTCTTAAGCTACAATAGAACTATTCTCTATTTAGGACCATGTGATAACATGTATCTTTTCGGTTTTTCAGGGCGACTTGGGTTGGATGACCAGAGGGTCCATGGTTGGACCTTTTCAAGAAGCAGCATTTGCCTTGCCTGTAAGTGGGATGGATAAACCTGTGTTTACAGACCCACCAGTTAAGACAAAATTTGGATATCATATTATTATGATTGAAGGGAGAAAATAAATCATATGAAAGACTGAATAAGTTTTATATATTTTGTTTCTTTAAAAGATATTAGATAATCTTTGTATTTTGTGAACTGTCAGTATGGGCTTATAGGTTCAAAAGAAAGTGGGTATAGGTTAGTGTATACTGCAGTAGGTATTTATCAGTAGTTCTCAAAGACAAGTAAGTGTAAGGATGGTCAGTCTTCATAGTGAAATAATAGAAAATTATCAACTCATAGTTTTTCTTTTTCTTTTTTTTTTAATTGAGATAAAGTCTCACTTTTTGTTACCCTCTGTAGAGTGCTGTGATATCATAGCTCATAGCAACCTCAAACTCCTGGGCTCAAGCCATTCTCTCGTCTCAGCCTCCCAAGTAGCTGGGACTATAGGTGCCCACTACAACACCAGGCTATTTTTGTTGTTTGTTTTTTTGTTGTTGTTTAGCAGGCCCAGGCTGGTTTTGAACCCACCAGCCCCAATGCATGTGGCCAGTGCCCTAATCACTGAGCTATGGGCACCAACCAAACTCATAGTTTTTCAACAAGGCATAAAATCTCTCTGCCTGCTTTCTTTCTCCTGCGAGCTCCCAACCCCCTACCCTTACGGATTTCTGTTTTCACAAACCGCTGGGTACTAGACCAAAAGGAAATGTAAATTCTTTCTCTTTACATTTCCCCAGCTCCTTTGTTTTCTAGAATTTGTTCTTTTAAGTCTCAAGTCTTTCCCAAGTGTTCTAGATATGTAATAACACTTGGAAAAATGTGTCTTCAACCTTGCTGGAGGAAAAACAGACACATCCTTTACAGGCATAATACCTTTTAAATTCAGCTTCCCCTCCTTAAATTCAGCTACCCACTGGACCTTAGGGTGGACATTCGTCCTTTCTTTCTTTGGGATGCCTTACCATTCTTTCACTCCTTTTCTCACTTTACCCCTCATCTTCCCCCTGCTCACTCCCTGCTCTCTGTTCCCTTCTTTCTCTTTCTTATCTCTTCCCCCTTAGTCTTCCCTTTATAAGTTTATCTTGGCCTAGAGAAATTCTTTTCTCATCCCACGAGCAGCACCTACAGATCAACTAAGCATTTTCCAAACCTATCGTCAAGCAGATTCCTTTTAATTTGTATTCCCTTTCCTCCCAGAACTACTTTTATCTTTTAGTATGTCCCATAAATTAATTCAAAAACCACGTTTAGGCGAATCAACTCAAATTATTCATGCAACTGAAAACATACAGATGGGTTAATATATGACAATCATAATAAAGTTCCAGGACAGCACTTGTTTTATAAGATAGTCAACTCTGATCTGCCAGAATAAGTATTAGCTCCGTTATCTTAACAGACACAGTACAAGGTACACGATAGCTATTCCATGTTAACTCCCTTTTTCTTTTTTGTTTTGAGACAGTCTCACTATGTCGCCCTTGGTAGAGTACTATGGCGTCACAGCTCACAGCAATCTCAAACTCTTGGGATTAAGCGATTCTCTTGCCTCAGCTTCCCAAATAGCTGGGACTATAGGCGCCTTCCCAATGCCTGGCTATTTTTTGTTGTAGTTGTTATTGTTGTTTAGCAGGCCCAGGCCAGGTTTGAATCTGCCAGCCCAAGTGTATGTGGCTGGAGCCCTAACCACTGAGCAAAAGGCACTGAGACTTAACTTCCCCTTTTTTTTTTTTTTTTTTTTTTTTTACAGTTTTTGCCCAGGGCTGGATTTGAACCCACCACCTCTGGCCTATGGGGCCAGCACCCTACTCATTTGAGCCACAGGTGCCGCCCAGCTCCCTTTTTTATTTTATTTATTTATCTTTTTTTTTTTGAGACAGTCTCACTATGTCACCCTCAGTAGAGTGCTGTGGCGTCATAGTTCACAGCAACCTTGAACTCTTGGGCTTGAACAATTCTCTTGCCTCAGCCTCCCAAGTAGCTGGGACTACAGGCACCTGCCACAATGCCTGGCTTTTTTTTTGTTGTTGTTGCATTTGTTAAGTTGTCCTGGGCCAGGTTCGAACCTGCCACCCTCAATGTATGTGGCTGACGCTGTAACCACTACACTACAGGCGCCAAGCCTTAACAGTGATTCTTTTAACACACATTCATTCTCTTCTTCATCTGCATTTGATACTATGCCAACTTATATAATGGCATCTTCACCTAGAGACCTGAGTTTCCCACTTCAGATGAATTTCTGAGCACTCAGCAGAATATGCCTCCATATGAGACTTTCCCCATTGAGCAGATTTGCCAGATATGTTCAAATAGTTGGTATGTTACTTGACTAATAGGGTCTGGCTGCTTGTCACTGTCAGCCAATATGTGGAGATGGGGATAGATCCACTAAACTTTGTCAGAAGGCCAGGATTCTGGAGAACAGTGAGAGTAGCTTCTCTAAGACTATCCTATTCTCTCATTTCCAAAATCACAGTTTTATACATAAAAGTCTAAAGCAAAGACTACACCAACCCCTATTCCAAATATAATCGGCATAACTCAGTGACTTATTACAACATTCCAATTCAAAAGTTAACCTCCTAAATCAATCCACCTAAGCTACCCAAGATAAGATAGGCATCTTTAGGGTGGGAGCTAAATTTAGAAAACAGTAAGAGTGGGAGACAGGGGGCGGTGCCTGTGGCTCAAAGGAGTCGGGTGCCTGCCCCATATGCCAGAGGTGGTGGGTTCAAACCCAGCCCCGGCCATAAACTAAAAAAAAAAAAAAAAAAAAAGAGTGGGAGACAGGAGGTAAAGGTCTCGTAGGACCTAAACTGACCAGACCAGCTGTGTCTTGTTGGCCCTAGCCTAAATGACTTCATCTTATTCTCAGTACATGTACTTTCATTTGTAAGATTAAAACTACATGTACTTTTTTTAATTTGAGGCAGGGTCTTACTCTGTTGCCCAGGCTAAAATGCACTGGTTTGATCACTGCTCACAACCTTAGGTTCCTGGGCTCGAGCAACTCCTACCTCAGCCTCGGAGTAGCTGGGACTATAGGCACATGCTATCACACCTGGCCTGTGTACTTTATTTTTTTTAATCTCAGAATACTTTTATATAAAAACTTCAGAATACATAAAGCACATATTTCAGCTTTCAAAGATGCCATTTAGATTTTGCATATTAAACAGCTACAGCATAGCTCACAATGGCACAAATATGCCTAACACAAGAACACTTAATATTTCATCCTTTGTTAATAGAAAGAACTGTGTGGTTTAAAGGTGCTTTAACTTATGTGTGGGCATTAAAACTCAATAAGTTATTCAAGTATGGTTATATAAAGGCAGCCAATTAATCTCAAAGCCATAAAAATAAAGGCAGAAAGGGTGGCACCTGTGGCTCAAAGGAGTAGGGCGCCAGTCCCATATTCCGGAAGTGGCAGATTCAAACCCAGCCCTGGCCAAAAAAACTGCATAAAAATAATAAATAATAATTAAATAAAGGCAGAAAACCCATTTAATTACATAGGTAGATATCAGGACCTTACTGTAGAAAATATAACAATTCTTACATATGGTTTCCCTAGAACATAATGGAGTTTCAGAAACTACAAAAGATGTCAAGATACATAGTTGGCTTCTTCAAATGCTTTTCTTGCCTGTTTCAATTCTTCATTCATAGTAAGCAAGTCTTTAACTCTAGTAGTAAGCAAGTCTTTAACTCTAGTAGTAAGCAAGTCTTTAACTCTAGCAAACTTCCTGGGATCCTTGCGAATCTTCAACAAGTTGATATCTTCAATTTGTACTTGACCTTGTCTGCCAATAGCCATGGCCTTGTGAGTCATTTCAGTAATGAACTCTATGATGATTCTGGTTATCCCCAAAGCCATACATCATATATCACAATTCTTCAGAAAAAAAAGTCTCTGTCTTTTACCTTGTCTACCTTCTGCCCCTCCTCCAATTTCTTCATTTTCTTCCTGTAAAGCTGAGTCTTCCTCTTCATCTGCCATCCCATCAGCCTGCCAGCCTACATCACCCAGCAGGCTCCCTCTCAACAGGTTTCAGTATTTCTGCAGCCTCACTTCCAGTGACTTCTACATTAAAGTGAGTTTTGATTTTATTTTATTTTTTAACTAAAATACTGAACAATTTTATTTTCACATTTCACAATACAAATGAAAACTGCCCCTTTTTTGAGTTTACTTCTTCCCTTCAAAACTATTCTCTCTTTGATAGGAAGGAAGAGCAAGTCTTTCTTACCATGCTATTAAGAAAACACCCAGAGTCACAGCCCACAATCTCTTGGTGAAACAGAACAAGTAATATGAAACTGACATAAAGAAAACTCCCCTCTACCCTTATCTGTCTAGTCAAGTCATTCCAGGACCTGTGGGCACCAACATGGGACCAGCAGGAGATCTCATCATTGGGGGCCCAGGCATCATTGGCATGTGACCTCCCATGGGTGGCCTCATTCCAGGAGCAGGTCCCACTGGCATCATACCAGGAGGAGGAGGACATGGAAAATTGGGGGGAGGTGGAATCATCGCCCCTGCAGGAGGAGGAGCAGAGAATGGAGGAGGTATTTTTCCTTGTTGAAATGCAGCTGTTGTTTTGTCAATCAGGCTCTGGGCCTGCCCTTCCATCCATTTCTGGTAGTAGTCCCTCACATTCTCCTTGTGCTTCCTCCCACTGCAGTGTGTCTCTTACAGATAGAGTCATGGGTGAGATATGTATTGCAGTAGTCACAATAAAACTTGGGCATATTCCCTCCTGGCCGTTGGCGACTCCGTTCTTTTTTTTTTGCAGTTTTTGGTCGGGGCTGGGTTTGAACGCGCCACCTCCAGCATTTGGGGCCAGTGGCCTACTCCTTTGAGCCACAGGCACCACCTCTGGTGACTCCTTTCTAATGTGAGTTTTTAAAAACAAGCATCCATACCAGTGTGGGAGGAAAGAATGGTAGAGCGGGATAAGGAAGTCTGCTCTATTGGTAATAAAGCTCCAAGTTCATCCCATCATGGATTTCATAGTCCCCTAGAGACACATGGTCCTTAAAAATCGTGTACCAGGGTGGCGCCTGTGGCTCAGTCGGTAGGGCGCCGGCCCCATATACAGAGGGTGGCGGGTTCAAACCCGGCCCCGGCCAAACTGCAACCAGAAAAATGGCCGGGCGTTGTGACGGGCGCCTGTAGCCCCAGCTACTCGGGAGGCTGAGGCAGGAGAATTGCTTAAGCCCAGGAGTTGGAGGTTGCTGTGAGCTGTGTGACGCCACAGCACTCTACTGAGGGCCATAAAGTGAGACTCTGTCTCTACCAAAAAAAAAAAAAATCGTGTACCAGTTCTTAAGGACAATCTTGTTCCAACGGGAGCCAGTTTAGGCTGCAATCAACTTCTTAAGGTCTCCAAAGGGGTCATCGGTGGTACATTTAATGTGGACCTTTTTACCCAGACAGTCGTTGCAAACAACCTCAATTGATCCTGGCTGGAGCTCCAAACTCAAACTTCCAACCTGCAGACACCACAACTTACAGCCTCAAGTGCTCTGATGGACAAAAATTTTAAAAACCATGAGAGATTCTTTTGCAATCTCCATGCATTTGAAAACCACTGGAAGGCACATCCAATCTCTACTTCAGCCTTTCAGAGCAACACAGCACTCTGGCCTGTATACTTTAAAAGTACATTCAAACAGGCTCAGCGCCTGTAGCTCAAGCGGCCAAGGTGCCAGCCAAATACACCAGAGCTGGCAGGTTTGAATCCAGCCCAGGCCTGTCAAACAATGACAACTACAACCAAAAAATAGCCTGGCGTTGTGGCTGGCGCCTGTAGTCCCAGGTACTTGGGAGGCTGAGGCAAGAGAATCGCCTAAGCCCAGGAGTTGGAGGTTGCTGTGAGCTGTGTGACACCACGGCACTTTGCCGAGGGCAATAAAGTGAGACCCTTGTCTCTACAAAATAAATAAATAAAAATAAAAGTACATTCAAACAGGCTCGGTGCCTATAGCTCAAGCAGCTAAGGCACCAGCCACATACACCAGAGCCGGCAGGTTTGAATCCAGCCCAGGCCTGCCGAACAATGACAGCTACAACCAAAAAATAGCCTGGTGTTGTGGCAGGTTCCTGTAGTCCCAACTACTTGGGAGGCTGAGGCATGAGAATCATTTAAGCCCAGGAGTTGGAAGTTGCTGTGAGCTGTGTTGGCACGACACTCTACCTGGGGCAACAGCTTGAGGCTCTGTCTCAAAAAAGAAAAAAGTACATTCAAACAAAGATATAAATGTATACATGTATGTACTTGTGCTTGTACATAACAGACTATCTCTGAGAATGGCAATCCACAACTAGGAGACAGGAAGGTAAGAGACTTTTTACCTTATACTCTTAGATCAGGGGTTATAACCTTTTTTGTGGCAAAGCCTTTTGGTAGTTTTGTTGTTGATTTTTAAAGGCATAAAATAAAATACATAGGATTACAAAGGATGTCAACTGTTTTGAAACACAGTAATCAAAAGTTTAAATTTTTATATTGTAAGCCGGGCGTTGTGGCGGGCGCCTGTAGTCCCAGCTACTCGGGAGGCTGAGGCAAGAGAATCGCTTAAGCCCGGGAGTTGGAGGTTGCTGTGAGCTGTGTGAGGCCACGGCACTCTACCGAGGGCCATAAAGTGAGACTCTGTCTCTACAAAAAAAAAAAAAAAAATTTTTATATTGTAATTTATGTGTGTCCCTCTTTATTATTAAGTAACACCTAGTGGTAAGTCTAAAAACCAAAGTGATATTGTAATGAGTATCAATGGTATTTTGAGATACCTGCAATAACCATGAAATTCTATTGATAACAAAGCCACAGGTACTGCTAATACATCTGCAGTTTATTGCAGAAGTATTAATGAAATGTTAAATTCCAGCTACAGGGCAGTGGGAGAAAAGATGTAACCTTTTTCCCATCCAAATTCAGACACCTGAACTCTATCCATAAACCCCAGGTTAAAAATCCTTACCTTGGTCCCACCGATTAAAAAAAAAAAATCCTGGGGCGGTACCTGTGGGTCAGTGGGTAGGGCCCTGGCCAAACTGCAAGAAAAAAAAAATAGCCGGGGCTCCTGAGGATCGCGCTGTGCAGTGGACTATTCGTGCAAGATTTTAGGCCCTGTGGCTCCCCAAAATGCAAAACATATTCCGGTTGGTGACACTCCTGCACGGAGAGGTGGAATTAAGGAAAAAAGGACCTAGGCAACAAAAAGATAGTGTATTGAATAATGTGAACCTCTCCTCTTCAGATGAATCACCTCTCAACATGCTGGCTGGGAGGACCTGTGAGACCCAGACCAAGGACCAAAGAAATAGTCATAGCCAAAAAGAGGGCTGAGCCTGATAAGGCATGCACAGTAGGGTCAAGGAAGCAATTAATTACATACAGAGGAAAATGAACAAATAGGTAGATCCACATTGTTCATGGTCAGAGAAGAGGATTAATAATCTGGAAATGGAGGCTAGAAGGTATTTAACTGATAATGAAAGTTTCTGAATATACTATATGTGTGTGTCTCACAGATATTAAGATTAATATAGATAAAATTACTGTAAAAAAAAAAAGCCAGGCGTTCTAGTGGGCGCCTGTGGTCCCAGCTACTTGGGAGACTGAGGCAAGAGAATCACCTAAGCCCAGGAGTTGGAGGTTGCTGTGAGCTGTGTGACACATGGCACTCTACTGAGGGTGACAAAGTGAGACTCTGTCTCTTGGGTATTGTTTGAATATTTTACCATGTGCATGGATTTTTTTTCCCCCCCAAAATTGTCATACATAGCATACACTTAAACAGAAAGAGCATTTTGTTTGTTCAATGAGAAATACACCAAGGACTTAAGCTTCACTGTTCAGATCAAATGGATATAGGCGCCTGTAGCTCAGAGTAGGGTGCCAGCCCCATATGCTGGAGGTGGCGGGTTCAAACCCGGCAAAAAAAAAAAAAAAAGCCTCCTGGCAGGCAAATAAACCACATGTGTTTTGTTTCTTAAATCAAGGAAGAAAGGAATTTATTAGCTGAATTTCCACAGTTGTCTGTTTGATGGAAAGGACTGAAAAACAAAGATGTAGTAGGGTGCAGTCACTCCCTTCATTTCCATCACTGTGGGATACCACATAGAGAAACAGTGACCTGGATTCAGATGCAGACTAAAATTGCTGAAAGACAAAATTACAGTAATTTTTCAAAAACAGATACATGCTCAATCACATTACCCTAAAATATTAATTGCTTTAAGTAAGAGCAAAATTTTGTGCCATTGATAACCTATTCAAATTTCAGCTTATCTCAAACCTCTGTAATATTTTGTAATATGAGAATAGTAATGTACATAAACATATAATTCACAAGTAACATACACGGGTGAGATATAATAAAAAAAAAAATTGTCTGGATACCTGGCATATAGTTCCTAAAACCCTTAGACTCTGGGGTGATGAATCTTTTGTATGCTAATGAAACAACTATAGGCCTGAGGCCCCTAGATAGCTCCTGAATGGGATTGGAGATTGAGTTAATTACCAAAGGCCAATTACTTAACCATGCCCCCCCAAGGGATATCTCAAACCCCCTAGGCAATGGCTGTTTAACCATCAAGGTGTTAGGAGCTGGGGTGCCTGAAGCGGGTGTTTCTGTGCACCAACAGCGTAACTTGTACTTATGCACCTCTCCCTTTAGGCTATTCCTGAGTTGTGTTGCTTATAATAAACTAGTAATAGTAAATAGTAAGCTTTTCCTAAGTTCTGTGAGCTATTCTAGCAAATTATCAAACTTAATGGGAGGGTGGGGGAAAGGGAAAGTCTTAGTAAGACTGGATTTGTAGCCAACTTGAATAGAAGTGTGTGACTGGGGGACTGAATACTTATAACTGCCATCTGAAGTGAGGGCCTTCTTGTGGGAGTGAGCCCTTGGCATCAGAGTCTGGACGCTAACTCCAAGTAGTATCAGAAATGAATTGGAATTGAATTGTAGGGCACCAAGTTAATGTCTGCAGAAAAGCAGAGAATTGCTTGGTGAGGAAAACCTCCACATTTGGTGTCAGAAGTAAAACAGCGTTTTACTATTTATTACTAAATAGTTGTATTTCAGTATTTTATAGTCGCTTTTCATTTATAGGTAATACAAGGTTAAAAATCTGTTTCACCCCTAACTATGTCACCACAGGCAGGTCACAGCCTCACTGAAACTTTTATTTCCTCAAATGAAAATGTTGGCTTGGTGCCCATAGCACAGTGGTTATGGGTCCGGTCAAATACACTGAGGCTGGTGGGTTTGAACCCAGCCCAGGCCTGCTAAATAACAATGATGACTGCAACAAAAAAATAGCTGGGCATTGTGGTGAGTGCCTGTAGTCCCAGCTACTTGGGAAGCTGAGGCAAGAGAATCACTTAAGCCCAAGAGTTTGAAGTTGCTGTGAGCTGTGATGCCATGGTACTCTACCAATGGCAACACAATGATACTGTGTCTCAAAAAAAAAAAAAAAAGACAGAAAGAAAAGAAAATGTTCCTTTCCCTCTATCTCAAAGGATTTTGGTAAGGATTAAATGAAAAATCTGTGTAGAACACAACATATAGTAGGTACTTAATAAATGATAGTTCCCCTTCTCTGGTGACAGTGCAGCATGACGCACTGCACTTTGTTTCTGTGAGGGAACCAAACTCCAGTCTACAATCCAAAGATTGAATGTGACAGCACATTTCAGAATAGACAAGATACCTGGTTTGAAGGAAAGGAGAACACAGTTGATGGTGAGTGAAGAATAGCTAGCTGGTCAGCAAAGTGACTCCAGGGCAGGCTACCAGTCATAAAGAATCCTTGCACCAGGTACCTTATCCCACAGTTCTGCTGTACAACTATGCCTTTTCCAAAATGCTTGGAATCAGAAGAGTTTTGGATTTTAGAATATTTGCATATGCATGAGATATTTTAGGGATGGGACCTAAGTCTAAATACAAAATTCATTTGTGTTTCATATACCCCTTACACATATAGCTTGAAGGTAATTCTATGCAATATTTTAAATAATTTTGTTCATGAAACAGTTTGTGTATATTGAGCAGGCTCGTGTGGGAGAATCTGAGCATGAGCAGAAAGTATATATTGCAGCTAAAGGGGGCTGGGTCTTTTTCTCCTTGGAGGCACTAAATAAACTGCCATGCACCTGCATTTTCATCAGACATCAGGTGTGGAATTTCCTACTGTGACATGTCAGCATTCAGAAAGTTTCAGATTTTGGAGCATTTCAAATTTGCGAATTTCAGATTAGGGATGTTCAACCTGTATTAAACTGAAAGCCTAAAACAGCATGTTAATAAATGTGTGTTAGATTTGGAAATACTATGACAAGCTCTTGCCTGAACTAAGTTTACATATGCATTTGCCTGTATCATTGTAACCAACTTTATGAAGAAATTTCAGTAACCCCTATTTTTTTTATAATTGCCCTTCACTACTTAACCTTTGAGTTGTTTCCCAGAAAATGGTGGATTTTCTGCAAGACAAAGGAGCTGAGATTTTGAAGGCTCCTGGGTAGACTTCTTGAAGCCAAGTTCAACCATCTGCCCCCAATGCATGGAACTCCTTGTTAGTTACGCCTGTAATCCTAGCATTCTGGGAGGCCAAGACCAGAGGATAGCTTAAGTTAAGTTCAAGACCAGCCTGAGCAAGAGTGAGACCCCCCAGTCTTTCCATCTCTACTAAAAATAGAAAAATGAGCCAAGCATTGTGGTGGGCATCTGTAGTCTCTGCTACTTGGCAGGCTGATTCAGGAGGATCACTTGAGCCCAGGGGTTTGTTTTCTTCATATGTTGCTGTGAGCTATGAGGCCATGGCACTGTACCCAGGGCAACAGACTCCATCTCAAAACAAAAAACAAAAAAAAAAAACAGGCCGGGTGCATTAATTCTGGGAGGTAGAGACGGATAGATTGCCTGAACAGCCAAGTGTTGTGGGTTCCTGTAGTCCCAGCTACTCAGGAAGCTGAGGCAATAGGTTCACTTGAGTTTGAAGTTGCTGTAAGCTGTCACTCTACCAAGAGTGACAAAGTGAGACTATAAAAAAAAAAAAAGGCGGTGCCAGTGGCTCAGTAAGTAGGGCGCCACTCTGGCCAGATGGCAACAAAAAAATAGCCAGGCATTGTGGTGGGCGCCAGCTGCTCAGGAGGCTGAGGCAGTAGTCACCTAAGCCCAAGAGCTGGAGAGCTGGAGATTGCTGTGAGCCATGATGTCACCACAGCACTCTAACGAGGGTGATAAAGTGAGACTCTGTCTCCAAAAATAAGAAAAAAAGAAAGAAAGAAAAATAAAATGGCTCGGCACCCATAGCACAATGGTTATGGCACCAGCCACATACACTGAGGGTGGCGGGTTCAAACCCAGCCTAGGCCAGCTAAACAACGACAACTGCAACAAAAAATAGCCAGGCATTGTGGCAGGTGCCTGTTTTCCCAGCTACTTGGGAGGCTGAGGCAAGAGAATCGCTTAAGCCCAAGAGTTTGAGGTTGCTGTGAGCTGTGACGACATAGCGCTCTACTCAGGGCAACATAATGAGACTCTGTCTCAAAAAAACAAACAAAAAACCATGATCTCAGCCCCTCCCTACAAGAGGTCTTTCATTTTAAAAATTCTTCTTTTCCGGGCGGCACCTGTGGATCAAAGGAGTAGGGCGCTGGCCCCATATGCCGGAGGTGGCGGGTTCAAACCCAGCCCCGGCCAAAAAAAAAAAAAGTTAAAATTCTTCTTTTCCTTGACAGTCTTCAGATTATCTCAATAATCTTTTGGATCTTTGTACAACTGGACCTGGGCCAACCAAACCCTTTTGTGGCTTTGACATCATCTCAGTGAAAGAAAGTGAATGGAACACACTTGAGAAAAGTAACTTTAATTTTCTTAACTGAACTGTGATATATAAAAGTGATCACCTTCAGGGTAAAATTAAGAAAGCCAGAATAATTTTACAAAAACTTCTCTAGAAATAAAGTTTATAGAATATGCCTATAAGAAAAATTTAAGAATATTTGATTGAAGAAATACTAAGCTAGTACTCACAATACCAGAATATATGTAGGGGGAAGAGGAGACAAGAGCTGGGGGTAGAGACAGAAGTTGCTTTTTGAGATCTTTCTCACAACTAAGTCTAAATATTTCATGCCTCCAACCAAAGAATCTAATTACAGAAACAAAAATTATCTCATACTCAGTTTCACTTTACAATATATAGGTTATGTTCTCAAGTGTTAAGTTGCTTATACAAACTTAAAGTCATAAGCATGACTTCAGGATCTGCACTTTTTATGTCAAGTGCTTTAACTAAGCAGTTTAGGGCCTCCTGTACTTTTCCACACTCTTTCAGTTCTTTTCCACGCATTACAAGAACTTCATAGTCATTCACAGACTCTACTGCTTCATCCTGGGGAGAATCACTAGATAAAGGCTCAGGTTCAGCAAGAGAGGTTTCCTGAACTAAAGCACTGGGCTTAGACCTAGTTAACCAGCTAGACTTGTTTTCTGAAGACAGTGTTTCTCCAGAAGGATCCTCTTCTGTATGCTCAGAGGCTTCCTCACTGCTTTCCTCTGCCTCTTCTTCTGGATAATCTTTAGCACTCTTTGCTTTACTGCTATTGTCAAGCCTTTCCTCCATATCCTCCACATGTTCTAAAACCATATTAATAAGAGATCTCCTTGAAGCCAGAGATCTTCTAGAGTTTATAGACTTGTTTACACTATTGGACATTATAGGAGAAAAGAACCTTCCAGGAGGACTAATGTTATTTTTGGGAGTTGAAGCATCAAATTGTTTCACAGATGAGAATTGAAAGGGAGATGTGTGGAATGAATTTGTGCTTGAGGTACCTTTAAAAGAATCATCTTCGTCTTCACCATCTGAAACAATCCTTCTAGCTTTACTTCTGATTTTCACATTAACTATTACTTCTTCTGCTTCATCATCTTTTTCAGTAAAATCCGAACTGAGACATGTTTTGCTAGGTACAAACTCTGCTCTGAAATTAGCTGTAGAGTTACATAAGCTATTTGTTTTTTCCATATGTTCTAAAGACTGACTGGGAGGATTTTGTCCATTGTCTGTGGAATCTTCCAAGAAAAGATTGAAATCACATGCATACTGTGGTGAAGATGTGGAAAGTTTCTCTTCCAAGTTGGCCTCATTTGCTTGAGCATCCTGCAGTGCACTATGGGATGCTGACAAGTCATCAGTTATTTCAATAACAGATACATTTGATTCTGTATTTTGATTTCCATTTGTCATGGGATTAATGGGCCAGGGATTGTGCTGATGTGAAATCTCATCATCCTTTAGCTGATTTAGATTTGACTTGAGATCAGCTTTGATTGATTTGGTAAGTGAATAATTAAAACTTCCTGGAGGTTTTTCTTGCTGTGCCTCTTGTGTAGGCCCCTCTTGTAAGGCTTCTTTTGGTAGAGCTTCCGTTTCAGTTGCAAAGCTTTTTGACAATCCCAGTAATGAGTCATTCCAAGTTTCTTCCAAACTTCCAACCCCCTTGGGGAAAGTAGCTATAGAATCAGCATCAAATGTACTTTCACGTGGATGCCAACCATCTTGCAGGATAGTAATGTTTGTCTTAAAACTGGAGAGATAATCTTTCTCACCCTCTTCTGGCAGATCATCAATGATTACATTTGCCATTTGGGAACTGATATCTTCCTGAATATGATGGGTGGTTAAAAGAGGTGAAGGCTGAGGCCATGGATTATTCAATTTGGGGCATTTTTTCTTTGTTTGAGAAGGAAACACAGGTTCCCTTAGCCAGGTCCCCTCATTTCTAGTTCTTTGTTGTTCCATCAGGAGCTCTGCATTTTGAGACTCTAATTCAACAAGGAATTGAGCTTTTTGAACCCTTTGTTGAATATAGTGAGGTTCTTCTATCACATCAAGCTCTTCTTTAGCAGAGAGATCACACGTGTACATCAAATCATGGTCTGAGATTCCAGCTATCCCTAAAGAGTGCAGGTAGGCAATATGCTCATCTAGTTTCTTATCAGATCTCCTCTGAGCAGCGTGCAGAGACTGAAGCTGCAGCTGAGTTACAGAATTCTGAAGATCCTCAATTGTAAAGAGCTCTCTTAATTCTTGTTTACTAAAATATCGGAAAGGGTTCTTCTTTTCACCAGTAGTTTGTCTAATTAATGAGTCCTTGAACACCTGTCTTCTGTATATTTTTTCCTCTACAGTCCCACAAGTGATTAGCCTGTAAACCACAACATTTTCTTTTTGTCCAATTCGGTAAACTCTATCCACAGCTTGAGCATCAGTGGCAGGATTCCAGCTAGGGTCAAAAATGACCACTCTAGTTGCTGCAGTTAATGTTAAACCAACACCACCTACTTGAGTGGTAAGCAGAAAAACAGAGTAATCTTTGTTTTGCTGGAATAAGTTAATTCTTTTTTCTCGTTCCAAAAGATGAGTAATTGTTCCATCAATTCGCAATGTCTTAAAGTGCCTATTCTTTAAGAGGCGTTCAATGATGTTTAGAATTTGCCTCGATTGGGAAAACACCAGAGTTTGATGCCCTTCATCTCGCAATCTCTTAAGCAGATCCATTAGGAATATCATTTTTCCAGATTCTTCCATCAGTGTCTCATCAGTTATTTGATCAATATGATCCATGTCTGGGGAATCTTCCCCCTTGTTTCCATCTTGAGCAGAGAATTTGACAATCCCTAGATTTAGTAAATGACAAGCCCGTGCAGACAGCAGCCTAGGGTGATCACACAGCTTCTTTAAGACACCAAGCTCAGCTAATGGTGAGCGTGTTTCCATTAACAACTCCTTGATATGGTCTAAAGACACAAATTTCCTGTATATTTCTTCTTGTAAAGGTACAAGACGTATCCAAATTATTAAATCATTTTTCCTGGAAAGTGAAGGCATTTCACAAGTGGTACCAACATCTGGATTCTTTTCACTAAGTCTGACTTCTGGGTTGCTTGACTTTTTCTTTTGTATTTCTTCTTTAGTCCTCCTGAGAAAATAGGGTTTTATAATTGCCATTAAGTTTTCAGATATTTTAAATCCCAAGGCTTTTTCCCCAGGAGTAGCATCCTTCTGTCTTGCTCTAGTAATGGGATTTTCATACTCCATTTTAAAAGTTTTTAATGTTCCTAACAGGGACCCTTGACAAGCAAAATCAAACAGGGACCATAGTTCTTGTAAATTATTCTGGATTGGGGTTCCTGTGAGGAGGAGACGATTAATTGCAGGAATTGCACGAGCACATATTGCTGACTTAGTAGATGAGCTTTTTATTTTATGTGCTTCATCAAGGATGACATAGTCCCACACAAACTCTTGGCCATTAAAGCTTGAAAGTTGCTGCCAATTATTGATTAACATTTGGTATGTGGTGATAATGACACCATTCCTTTGCTGAATCCGATTGAGGTTTCTGGTACGTTCATCCTTGCTAGGACCATGAAAGGTTTTGACTCTCATTCCTGGAGTCCACTTGACAAATTCTTTTACCCATGTGTTAATAAGATTGGTTGGCATAATCAGCAGCACATGCTTCACAAGTGAAGCATCAAACATACCAGAAAGGAAAGCAATGATTTGAATAGTCTTCCCTAATCCCATATCATCCGCCAAAATACCACCTTTTCTTCCATCCCTATATAGGCTATAGAAGAAAGCTACACCTTCCTTCTGATGCTCAAAGAGTTGGTTGTGTAGTTCTCGGTAAAGCAGAAGGCCAGAGTTGCACACATCTGTAAATTCATCATCTCCCTGTTCTGCCAACTCCTCCAAGGCTTCCTGTATTTTTTGGATTCTGCTCATCACCTTTTCATTGGGAAAAATGTCTTTTGCCAAATTGAAAAGTTTAAGTGCTTCTTCCAGATCTCCATTCTTAGTTGCTTCTTTGGCCTCTTTCACATATCTATTAAAAAAAAAAAAGGGGGTTTAAAAAAAAAGAAACATTGAACACTCTGTCCAAAAACCCTTTAGAGTCTGTTTTGGAATCCAAACTGCAACTGCAATTGGACTTTTATCTTCTTTTTTATTTTAATTTTTCTTTTAAGGGGCTGGTTCTCTCTGCAAAGGAAAACTGGCTCCTGCAGTTGAACTTTTAATATCTTCCATTCAGGATGGAAAAGATCAGCACAGACAATGCCAATGAAAGCTGGTGTCAAATAAATATGTACCAGAAATTGCCAGCAACACCTTCAGGCCCAAGCTGTGGAAACTGAATGTGTAGGCTGGCATGATGGTTCATACCTATAATCCTAGCACTTTTGGAGGTCAAGGTGGGAGGACTGTTTGAGGTCAGAAGTTTGAGACAAGTTTGAGCAACATAGTGATACCCTGTCTCTATAAAAACAAATATAGCAGCTTGGTGCCTGTGGCTCAAGCGGCTAAGGTGCCAGCCACATACACCTGAGCTGGCAGGTTCGAATCCAGCCCGGGGCCCGCCAAACAACAATGACGGGTGCAACCAAAAAATAGCTGGGCGTTGTGGCAGGCACCTATAGTCCCAGCTACTTGGGAGTTTGAGGCAAGAGAATCGCTTAAGCCTAGGAGTTGGAGGTTTCTGTGAGCTAAGATGCCACAGCAACTCTACCCAGGGTGACAGCTTGAGGCTCTTTCTAAAACAAAACAAAACAAAAAAACAAATTTAGCAACCTGAGTAGCTAGGGCTACAGGTGTGTGCCTGTAATCCCAGCTACTCAGGAGGCTGAGGCAAGAGTATTGCTTAAGCTGAGGAGTTTGGAGTTGCAGTGAGCTACAATTATGCTACTGCACACTACCCAGGGCAACGGAGTGAGAGACCCTGTCTAAAAAAAAAAAGGAAACAGAGGGGAGGGAAGGGAAGAAGTATATAGGTTATTAGTTTCACAATACAGTATCTCAAAAGTTGCCCCTGAAATCACCATACAAGGGAAAAATGGAAAACTGTAGCCAAATATACCTTTATTTACAAAACATTCATTATAAAATGTTACAAAGAAAGGCTGAGTATGGTAGCTCATGCCTGTAATCCTAGCACCCTGGAAGCTGAGGTGAGTGGATGCCTGAGCTCATGGGTTCAAAACCAGCCTGAGCAAGATTTAAGACCTCATCTCTAAAAACAGCCCAGCGTTGTGGTGGACACCTGTAGTCCCAACTACTTGGGAGGCTAAGGCAGAAGAATGACTTGAGCCCAACAGTTTTTTTTTTTCCTTTCTTTTTGAGCCCAAGAGTTTAAGGTTGCTGTGAGCTTTAACAACACAGCACTCAACCGAGGGCGACATAATAAGACTCTGTCTCAAAAAAAAAAAAAAAAATTGCCTCCTATAAGTATAAAGTGATATTTTTTGTAAAACAAACCAACCAACTTCTATGTGTGGGGGCATAGAAACATAGGTACTTCTCAGGCCTTATTTTACTGGAATTCTGTGATACATTTGATACTATTTATCACTTCCCCTTAAAATTCCCCCCTTCTACCACATTCTTATAGATCCTCCTGGTTTTCCTCCTCCATCACTGGCCATTTCTTCTTTGAGTTCTTATTGGTCTCCTCCTATTCTTCCTCCCAGAGGACTCAATCCTGGGACCTCTTCTCATTCCTTACACTTTTTCCTTAGTCTTTCTGAGACCTTCTACTCCTACTTACGAGCACATGACTCCCTAATCACTCTCTCCAACCCAGAGCTTGCCCCCAAGCTCTAGTCTAGAACCATATTCCAACTGCCTTCTGGACATTTCTACTTCAAAGTCTCACAGGCACTTCAAATTCAATCATTCAAAATTAAAAGCTTTATTTCCCCTCTAAAAACATGTTCCTCTATTTCTGTGGTAGTAAATGACTCTACCATCCATCCACTTAGCCACCCAAACTCAAAAACTGAAGATTATCCTTGACTCCAACCCAAAGATGAATCATCCTTGACCTCTCTCCTCTCTGCATGCACCCCCACCTCTGGCTCAAGCAGTTCCAAGTCTTACTAACTTTATTTCCCAAGTATAATCGCTTTCTTTTCATCTCTACTACCACTAATGTGGACCAAGTCACCATTATCTCTGGCCTGGATAATTTCAACTTGCACCTCAATGATGTCCCTACATCAACTCTTGCCACCTCCAATATGTTCTCTACATAGCAGCCAGCAATACTATCTTAAAGCATAAAAGAAATCATGACACTCCTCTGCTCAAAGTTCTTCAGTGACTTATGGTCAATTGATTTCAACAAGGATACCAAAACAATTCACTGGGGAAAGAATATAATTAATGATTATTGTGTACTCCTCCATTAAACTGAAAATTCTGTGAGGGCAGGGACCATTGCTGGTTTTGCTTAATATTGTTTCCAGCATCTAGAAATACCATATTTTTTTGCGTTCTTATTGAGTTCCACGCCACAGCAAAGAAGAACTCAAAGAACAACTGTGACATAGTGGACAGTCAATAAGGATTTCTTGAATGAATACATGAATATGCAAATTTGCAGCACTACAACTAGGTACAAAGAAGCTTGAACTTTCAGTGAAAGACTATAACGTAGATAAGAATTTTGCTGAACAAGCCAGTAAAACAGAAATATGATAGGTTTCAAATGTTGAAAATATTTGTATTTTATATAATTTATTTCTATAAAGTATAATTGTAGGAAGATAGTTTTAAAAATTTTTTAAATTAAAGCTACTAAATAAAAACAATTTCAGTCAGGCTCAGTGCCTGAAGCTCAGTAAGTAGGGCGCTGGCCACATACACCAATGCTGGTGGGTTCAAGCCCAGCCCAATCTGCTAAAACAAAAATGACAACTGCAACCAAAAAAATAGACGAGTACTGTGTTGGGCACCTGTAGTCTCAGCTACTTGGGAGGCTGAGGCAAGAGAATTGCTTAAGCCCAAGAGTTTGAGGTTGCTGTAGAGTGTGACATGGCACTCTACCCAGGGCAACATAGTGAGACTGTCTCAAAAAATAATAATAATTCCAGTCAAAACTTACTAGGTCGTTCAAAATATACTACATATAATAAATAAGACACTGCTTTATTTATTAACTCCTACTTTTTTTTTTTTGAGACAGAGTCTCACTATGTCGCCTTCAGTAGAGTACCATCAGGTCACAGCTCACAGCAACCTCAAACTCTTGGGCTTAAGCGACTCTCTTACCTCAGTCTCCCAAGTAGCTGGGACTATAGGTGCCCGACACAACAACTGGCTATTTTTTGGTTGTGGTTGTCATTGTCGTTTGGCAGGTCCGGGCTGGGTTTGAACCTGCCAGCTCTGGTGTATATGGCTGGCGCCCTAACTGCTGAGCTACAGGTGCCAAGCCTAACTCCTACTTTTAATTTAAAATTTTTGCAAAAATAAAATATATATATATAAATATATGTACATATACCATACTAATATAAGATGTTCGCTACAATTAAGGGAAACTGGTTATGGGCTATATGGGAATTCTGTACTATTCTTTGTAATTTTTCTGTAAATCTAAAACTATTCTAAAATAAAAAGTTATTGAAAAGAGGGCGGCGCCTGTGGCTCAGTGAGTAGGGCGCCGGCCCCATATGCCGAGGGTGGTGTGTTCAAACCCAGTCCCGGCCAAACTGCAATAAAAAAATAGCCGGGCGTTGTGGCGGGCGCCTGTAGTCCCAGCTGCTCGGGAGGCTGAGGCAAGAGAATTGCGTAAGCCCAAGAGTTAGAGGTTGCTGTGAGCTGTGTGACGCCACGGCACTCTACCTGAGGGCGGTACAGTGAGACTCTGTCTCTACAAAAAAAAAAAAAAGTTATTGAAAAGAAAAAAATCATCTGTTGTGTATCTGTCTGCTTATGTATCTGACTGTGAGCTCAAGAACCAGTATAGGGATCAGATACTCAGTAAAAGTCAAATGAATGATAGATGAAGAGAAGGAAGAGTCTGTTGGTTCCAAAACTCTGCTATTTCTACACTGGCAGATCAGCTGCGCCCCACCCCCAACCCCAACTCTGATGGGCTTTAGAATTAAGTTCTATTCCCTATTACTCTGACCTCAGATATGAGACTATCATAGTGACCACTGGACTCCTTCACCTAAGTACCAGACTCTGAAGCCCATTCCTCCTACCCAAGGTGCTTCACCTGTATAACTGGTCTTGTGCTTTGGTCTATGTTCAGAGCTTGCAGGAGAAAATGTCTTTTTTAATTTTAGACTATTTCTAAGTTCCTAAACTGGTAACCTACTCAGTATCCTGAATCCCCATAAAGACTGGATGCTAACTCTAGGCAGGCCTCCTCCCTACCAGAGATTAAAAGTGTTGTCCCTGAACCTTATCTCTGGGCCAGAGTCCCCACTAATCACATATTTTAAATGGCAACTGTCGGGCGGCACCTGTGGCTCAGTGAGCAGGGCGCCGGCCCCATATACCGAGGGTGGCGGGTTCAAACCCAGCCCCAGCCAAACTGCAACAAAGAAATAGCCGGGCGTTGTGGCGGGCGCCTGTAGTCCCAGCTACTCGGGAGGCTGAGGCAGGAGAATCACCTAAGCCCAGGAGTTGGAGGTTGCTGTGAGCTGTGTGACGCCACGGCACTCTACTGAGGGCAATGAAGTGAAACTCTGTCTCTACAAAAAAAAAAAAAAAAAAAAAATGGCAACTGTCTGCCCAGAATTCTTACCATCAACCTAAAATTCCTATTGTGGGACTCTACCCACCCTCTGAAACCCTTATTTGCCAATCTCTGTCTAAATTGCAACCAGAATTTACAGTATTCCTTGAATACCACTGCTGTCAACCAAGATGCCTTCCCAGTACCTCTTCCACCCTAGTTAGCAGTTTTAATACTGTTTCTTAGCCCTTCCCCTCCACTCTATCTACTCTACAAATGAAACAGGACTTAGGAAAGGGTTCTTTACCTTTAATGGAGATGGAGAGGTAGGGGGGCATAAAATCTGCTTTTTATAGTACTGTTCTGGATATCTGATTATTTGCAAGATTAGAATGCTTTTTGTAACAGAGTTAGATTTTACTACTTAACTTCTAATCACTTTGATTTTCCAGGGCCTGGAAGGAACATGTATGTCCTTTTTATTACTAATGTAATCATGTATCCATCTACAGCACCTAGAATCCCTAATGATCTGGAGAACTTGGCTAACATTTGATGGGCTAAATATTTTTTCCAAATTTGCTCCCCTATTCTCCTTGGACATGGCTGGAGAGAAGCCAGGCCTGCTTGAAAGCCAGGAAGATGGCTCGGTGCCTGTAGCTCTGGCAGCTAGGGCACCAGCCATATACCAGAGTTGGCAGGTTCGAATCCAGCCAGGGCCAAAAAATAACTGGGTGTTGTGGTGGGCGCCTGTAGTCCCAGCTACTTGGGAGGCTGAGGCAAGAGAATCGCTTGGGTCCAAGAGTTTGAGGTTGCTGTGAGATGTGATACCTTAGCACTCTACCCAGGGCAACAGCTTGAGACTCTGTCTCAAAAAAAAAAAAAAAAAAGAAAAGGAAAGCCAAGAAGACAAGGGAGGAGGACATTTCAGGACAAAGAACCATATCTCTCAAGCAAGAGAACAAAGAGAAAAACAATGCTAGAGTATAAGGGAGAAATGTCAGTTTTTAATTCCATAACAAGGGATGATAAAAACAAAACTCCTTATGTTTTAATGACTGTACTCAAAATACATGCCTACAGCATAGTTCCCTTTAAGGATTATTTTAAGGAACATACAAAAAATATATATACAAGGTGAGCACAGTGGCTCACTCCTATAATCCCAGCACTCTGGGAAGCCAAGAAGGTAGACTGCTTGAGCTCAGGAGTCCGAGACCAGCCTGAGCAAAAGCAAGACGTCATCTCTAAAAATAGCTGGGCATTGTGGTGGGCACCTATACTCCCAGCTCCCCAGGAGGCTTAGGCAAGAGGATCGCTTGAGCCCATAGAGTTTGAGGTTGCTGTGAGCTACAATGCCACAGCACTCCACCAAGGGTGACTGAGACTCTTTCACACACACACACAAAAAAAATTATATACAGGCTCGGCACCTGTAGGTCAGCAGCTAGGGCGCCAGCCACATACAACAGAGCTGGCGAGTTTGAGTCCAGCCCGAGCCTGCCAAACAACAACGGCAACTACAACCAAAAAATAGCCTGGCGTTGTGGTGAGAACCTGTAGTTCCAGCTACTTGGGAGGCTGAGGCAAGAGAATCAATCGCTTAAGTCCAAGAGTTTGAGGTTGCTGTGAGCTGTGACACTACAGCACTCCACCAAGGGTGACAGCTTGAGACTCTGTCTCAAAAAAAAAAGTTACATACAAACAACCCCTGGCTGGGCACAGTGGCTCATACCTATAATTCAAGCATTTTGGAAGGCCAAGGCAGGAGGACCACTTAAGGCCAAAAGTTCAAGACAAACAACTCCTACAGAAAGGGGACATAACTGTTAAACTCAGGCTGCAAGTCTTGTCACCCATAAAGCTACTCTTTCATTGGCAGAACTGCCCAGTTGCTAACTCCCTGGATCCTAACCCCACCTAAAGGATGTTGCCTTAAGCAGTCTAGTCCGAGTGGCCATTTAAAATCATCTCTGTTCATAAGCACTCTCTGTTTCACCAGACATAAACATCTTCCTCAATCACAATCCTAACCCATCCACTACCCTTTGGAGCTAGCTGATACCTCAAGAAATATTTCCTTAGAAAACAGAGAAAAAAACAAAAGAAATATTTCCTCTCCTCAGAGTGACCACCAAGCTTACATACAGAAAAGATTTTCTCCCTGGAGAAACCAATAATGCCTCAAAGAGCTAAACTCAGCTAAACATGTAATGTTTGCAAATCAGCAACTAAAAAGGGGACACAAGCTCAAACTGCAGGAGATATTTGGTTTTCCTTAATCTGTTGGGCCCTTTGGAACATTCCCTAAAATGTTCTTCTAGTGTGTGAAGGGATAAACTGCAAAGACCCTGACCTAATAAAACTTTATTTACTTCACATGCAAAGCAACTAGAAGTTACTGTTTGTTTTCTAACCTGGCCACCAAGCACTGGGTCTCTATAGGGGCAGAGGTGTCTGGTCCTGCTAATCCCAATGCACGTGAGTTGGAGCTATTGCTGTGCTTCTCATAAGAACTCAGTTTCTAGGCTCTGCGCCTGCAGCTCAGAGGCTAGGGCGCCAGCCACATACACGGGGTTGGAACCCAGCCCAGGCCTGCCAAACAACCCTGACAACCACAACCAAAAAAATAGCTGGGTGTTGTGGTGGGTGCCTATAGTTCCAGCTACTTGGGAGGCTGAAGCAAGAGAATTGCTTAAGCCCAAGAGTTCGAGGTTGCTGTAAGCTGTGATGCCACGGCTCTCTACCCAGGGAGACAGGGGGACTCTGTCTCAAAACAAACAAACAAACAAACAAACAAACAAACTCAATTTCCCTATCCTGATACAGCTCCCTGACTATCAGCTTCCTGATGGAGGAGCTAAGGAAATTTTACCCCAATATATGACTACTGGGTATAAAGAATACTTTGAATTAAAGGCCATTTGAGATATGCAATCACTGGAAGGGGCTTTCCCTCTACCTACAGAAACAGACATGAAATGATCAAAAGATCAAAGGAGGCAGATGACTTATTTTCCTCCCTCAGAATGCTAGCAGACCTGGCCCAATCATTTTAAACACAATACCTGCCTCTCAGGTTAATTTACATGTCCATCCGAGTCCCCACCACCACCATGTAATCATCCTCCCTAGCAACCACTTGTTGCACCTGTACTCATTTTCCCCTCCCTTCTAAAAGGCATGTATAAAAATATTTGAATTGTATCAGGTAATTGGATTATCACTCTTGTGATTCTCCCTATGAGCATGGTATTTGTGAGTTGATCTTTCAGCAAACTTTTTTTGGGGAAAGGGCTAGTTTCCCCTACACTGACATATCTCTAAGTCCAGTCCGTTAGTCAAAGGTGCATGTGGCTACTACACTAGACCTGACTGATGTTTTCTGATTCTTAATCAAAATCAAAATAAAACATGTGGCTGACAAAAATTACAGAGGAACTGAATGCCAGTATTGGAAACAGGTCCATTCAAAGCCAGGGTCATGACAGAACTAGTTCTGGAAGGATTGCTTCCTTTTGGTCTCACTTTCAGGATGATCACTTTAATCAAAGTAAGAAACATTTTATAATCACTTATAAATACAAACTTAATATTATCAAATAATAGCAATTTCTGAGGTAAGTCAGAGGACAACATGGTTCACATTTTAGTCAAACAGTAAGCATTACTGATTATTTAAAAATTAGTTTTTCTGAAACTTGTAGATTAACAACAATGTGCTCACATGAGAGAAAAACTCAACTGAATCCAAGAGGGAGAGAGGTCAACAGGTTCCTTCCCAGCCAAGAACAACATGAGGGTATTTGGCACACTTCCTGCGTGATGGATACAACTTAGACTTTGCCTAACAAATGCAAGGAATGTGGTCTGATTATATGTACCCTCATATTAATCAGAAATAAAAATAAAATAAGGCCCGGCATGGTGGCTCATGCCTATAATCCTAGCATTCTGGGAGGCCTAGGCAGGTGGACTGCTTGAGCTCAGGAGTTGGAGACCAGCCTGAGCAAGAATGAGACCCCATCTCTACTAAAAATTGAAAAACCAGACGGGAATGGCGGCTCGCACCTGTAATCCTAGCACTCTGGGAGGCTGAGGCAGGTGGATTGCTTGAGCTTAGGAATTCGAGAACAGCCTGAGCAAGGGCAAGACTCCCCCACTTCCCATCTCTAAAAATAGCTGGGCATTGTGGAGGGCGCCTGTAGTCCCAGCTACTCAGGAGGCTGAGGCAAGAGGATTGATCAAGCCCAAGAGTTTAAGGTTGCTGTAAGCTATGACATCAGGGGCAACAGAGTGAGACTCTGTCTCAAAAAATAAAAAAAGGAACAGATGACCAGATTCATGATAAAGTACCCTGTTCCCCTGAAAATAAGACATCCTCCGAAAATAAGACCTACTTACAGGAAAGATAAGACGTCCCCTGAAAATAAGACCTAGCGCACCTTTGGGAGCACACCTTAAAATAAGACACTGTCTTATTTTCGGGGAAACAGGGTAGTAAAATATTAATAATAGAATCTAAGCAGTGGGAGAGAGAGTGACTGAAAAGACTGCTTTGCCCATAGACTGATTCATACAAAACTGTGATTCATAACTCAACACACTGCAATTTGGCTTCATACCCAACACTCTAATGGAACTATTCTCACCAAGGGCACCAAATGATCTCCATATTACAGAGTCCAACGGCCATCTCTTGATCTTCACCTTGACCTTTGTACTATGTTTTTGTTGTTGTTGTTTTTTGAGACCGAGTCTTAAGCTCTCGCCCTCAGTAGAGTACCATTGCATCATAGCTCACAACAACCTCAAACTCTGGGGCTTAAGCGACTCTCTTGCCTCAGCCTCCCAAGTAGCTGGGACTATAGGCACCTGCCACAACGCCTGGCTATTTTCTTTTTGTTGTTGTTGTAGTTGTCATTGTTGTTTTAGCTGGCCCGGGCTGGGTTCAAACCCGCCAAGCTTCAGTACATATGGCCAGCGCCCTACCCACTGAGCTACGGATGCCGTCTGACCTTTCTACTATGTTTAAAACCACTGACCACTATCTCCATTTTGAAGTTTCTCTTCTCCCTTGGGTTCAGTGGCATATACAACTCCTGAGCAAGAATGAGACCCCATCTCTACTAAAAATTGAAAAACCAGACAGAAATGGCAGCCTGCACCTGTAATCCTAGCACTCTGGGAGGCTGAGGTGGGTGGATTGCTTGAGCTCAGGAGTTCAAGAACAGCCTGAGCTATCTAACCACTCCTTCTTAGTCTGCATCTTGAATTCCTGTCCCTCTGTCTGTCCCCATATAAATGTTGGTATTTCCAAGGATCTTTTTGTTGTCAATGCCCTATTTGACTCCATGTACTTTACTTAGATTTTATCCATGGCAATACCTTGTGTTAGGTTGAACAGAATCCCCCCAAATTTTACATCAACCTAGAAACTGTGAATGTGACCTTATTTGAAAATATGGACTTTGCAGATGCAATCAAGTTAAAATGAGGTCCTACTGATTAGGGTGGGCCCTAATCCAATGACTGGTATACTTATAGGAGGTAAACTGGGACACAAAGACAAAGGGAGAATGCCATATGAAGATGGACGCAGAAAATGGAGTGATACAACTACAAGCCAAAAAGCTTGTAAGATTGCCAGTACCACCAAGAAGCGAGGAAAACATTAAGCATTATTTCCCACAGCCTCCAAAAAGAAACAAACCCTGTTGACACCTTGATTTTGGACTTCGAACTTCCAAAACTGAGAAATAAATTAGTGGGGATTTTTTTATATTGCAGTAAAATACATATAACATAAAATTTACCATTTTAACCATGTTTTTTTGAGACAGAGTCTTGCTCTGTCACCCAGGCTGGAGGGCCATGGCCTGATCATAGTTCAGTTTGAGCCCAACTTCTGGGCTCAATCCTCCTGCCCCAACCTCCTGAGTAGCTAGGATTACTGGCAGGTGCACCCAGCTAATTTTTTTTTTTTTTTTAAGAGAGACAGGGAGTCTGCTATGTTGCCCAGGCTGGTCTCAAACTCCTGGCCTCAAGCAATCCTCCTGTCTGCCTCATCTCCCAAATCCCCCAATTTTGCTTACATTTACCACACCCTAGTGGTAGTGTGAGCCACCACACCCTAGCCCATTTTAACCATTTTAAGTATACAATAGCAGTGATTACATTCACAATGTGCAACCATCCCCACTGTTCTTTCTCATCCTACCAAACAGAAACTGTACTCCTTAAGCAATTTCACCCCCATTGCCCCAGTTCCTGAAGAACTCTACTATTTTTTGTCTCTATATATTTGCCTATTCTAGATATTTCTTGTAAGTAGAATCATATATTTGCCTTTTGTGTCTTGCAGTAGTTAAGCAGATAACATTGGCTGGAAGAATAAGGGGCTAGAGGTACTAAAGATCTATACCTACTGTAAAAGAACTTATTATCCCTAGATAATTTTTCATTTTTAGTTAGACTTTATCCCAAAGGGCCAGTAGGAATGTTAGCCACAAAATGCTACCCTAAATAATGAAACTTTCCTGCTGAGAAACACTGGCTGGTATGATCCCACTGGATGCCAAAGCACATCTGCTGGTCCAGTAAAAAACAATAATTTTGGTTTTGGCATAATTACCATTAGGCTGTTTTTTCCCGAAGTAATTAGCCAGCAGGTTCAGCTGCTTTCTAAGGGCATGTTGATAGCATGTAGGAGGATACTAACTTCCTGTTTATTCTGGCAGAAGGGTATTTGGCCAGTTCAACCAAAAGCAGTACTAAAATTTTCAGGTCCAAATTACAAAGGAGGGGTTCGAGAACCCTGCCCGATTTACTTACTTTAAGACAGGCCTTGGTGGCTCAGTGCCTGTACACAGTGGTTAGGGCGCCAGCTACATACACAGAGGCTGGCGGGTTCGAACCTAGCCCGAGCCAGCTAAACAATGACAACTGCAACAAAAAAAGACAGGTGTTGTGACGGGTCCCTGTAGTCCCAGATACTTGGGAGGCTGAGGCAAGAGAATTATTTAAGCCCAGGAGTTTGAGGTTGCTGTGAGCTGTGACGCCATAGCACTCTACCCAGGGCGACAAAGTGAGACTCTGTCTCAAAAAACAAACAAACAAAAAACAAAAAAACTGGCCTTGCTATTCCATACATACTTACTTACTCTTTATGTCAGGGTATAAAAGTACCTGAAAGATCAGTAAGAGCCTTGATTCTCTTTCAGGCCACATAGTTTGGTCCAGATAGTTGCTGTCTAATGAATATGAAGACAATGACACAGATAATAAAAACTACAGAAAGACTTATACAGGGTATTCATAAAGTTCATGTACTATTATTTAAAATATTTTTAAAAATGTTTTTTAGAGACAGAGTCTCACTTTATTGCCCTCGGTAGAGTGCCGTAATGTCACAGCTCACAGCAACCTCCAACTCCTGGGCTTAGGTGATTCTCTTGCCTCAGCCTCCCGAGTAGCTAGGACTACACGTGCCCACCATAATGCTTGGCTATTTTTTGTTGCAATTGTCGTTGTTTAGCTGGCCTGAGCCAGGCAAATATAAAATCTGAATTGGCAGATTTAAAATCTGCAAATAAGGAGGTTCAACTGTATTGCCACAGCCTCTCGTCTTTTATTATTTGGGTTATCTTGGATATGGGTTTATTCCAGTACTGCTATTGGTCAAAGTTAAATTTCAAACTGCTTTCAGTACTGTTTGGACTCACACTGAAATCAACTTTAAAACTTTCGAGTTAGAGTCTTACAAGTGCAAGATGGATTTAAGGAAGACTTCAAGAAAGTGAGATCAGAGCTGGATGTGAAAGGTAGGAAGGAAGATCATTCCATACATCCAGAGCAGCATGCATGAAATAATAATTACAATCCCTTGAGTAGTAGATTTTTCCAGGAAAACTGGTCACAAGAAGTGCCACTGTAACCAAAACCACACAACATCACATTTTTACCACAGCTGTTTGTGCATGTTTTGAGAACAACCAAGAGAGAAACCTCACCAGACTGGGGGAAGAGGCAATCATGTGTCCAGGAGTAATGCTGATCAGAATGGAGCCAGAAGTTCAGTTTGGGTACAGGGGATTATAGGTTTTTGAGATGATAAGTAACAAAGCAGTATTTTAGGATCTCACCCTCTTTTTCTGAGTGAGAAAAAGGTAAAATCTTTGGCTATTCTACTTTTTCCCTTTACTTTATTTGCATCATCAGTTCCTAACAGTTTTCCCCTGTTCTGTTTTTCCCTATCCCTATAGCTTTTGTTCCCACTGACATTACATTTTCTGTTGCTGTGTTATTTCTGTGTTATTCCTCGCTTTAGTTGGTTGTTAGCCTGGGAAAAGGTACACGGGTAGGCCAGCTGAAGCATAACTTGGATCTGGACATTCTTCAATTCCTTAGATTGAGTATGTGGCCTCCTACTGGTAACTACTTTGGAGAACAACACTTCCTTTGATATATTTGGAACTCTGGTATATTTGATTTAAAACTTTTTTTTTTATAGAACTTATTATCTTTGTCCCATTCTAGCGTATGTTTTTGTTATTTCATTCTGGAAGATAAACAGATGCAAAGGCTTATTATTGTATGTTTTTGTGGTAACTCCACCACCTTTAGTTTGTCTAAACTTATGAAGCACATTGAGTCTTTTACTTTTCTTCCTGGTACTGATGCTGTTGCTATTAACCATTTATTGCCTAACATGTAAGTCCCTTGCTCTCAAGAAACTAATGTTTTGGTGAAGGTGGCCAGCCTTATTTAAACACCAGTAGACATTAAAGAGCAATACAGACTGGGGTACAATTAAGTGCCCAAACTTGTGGCTCCAGAGTAAGGATCACCAGCTTTTCCACATATAAAGAAGCCTCTTTTTTTTTTTTTTTTTTTTTTTTGTAGAGACAGAGTCTCACTGTACCACCCTCGGGTAGAGTGCTGTGGCGTCACACGGCTCACAGCAACCTCCAACTCCTGGGCTGAAGCGATTCTCTTGCCTCAGCCTCCGGAGTAGCTGGGACTACAGGCGCCCGCCACAACGCCCGGCTATTTTTTGGTTGCAGTTTGGTCGGGGCTGGGTTTGAACCCGCCACCCTCGGCATATGGGGCTGGCGCCCTACTCAATGAGCCACAGGCGCCGCCCTAAAGAAGCCTCTTGGGTGGAGAGAAGTAATAACTGTTTCCCTGGCAGAGCCCCTTGTCCCTCCCTCCCACACATACACACCCCCTCTTTGAGACACTTGGTTCTTTCCCTCAAACTTCTTTTGACTTTTATTTCCCAGTGTCTAAAAGCCCAAGGGAAAATTGGGACTGGTGGGGGACGTGCCTCCCAGTTTCGTACTAGTTTCTGTCCCTGAAAGGCTGGGGGAGTTGCTGGATGAACTGCCCCAGTCCAGCTGCAGCCAGCCCAGGTCCCAGTCCTTGCCCTGTGTTCCCCTGCTTTCCAATAAGTCCGAGGAGGGTAGGCGTGGGAGTAGCCCTAGCTGAGGCTAGGAGGTCCTCCCAGGCTGTTCAGGGGACCGCAAGAGGTAGCCACATTCTCATACTGGATAGAAGCCAGGGGAGGGAACTTGGGGTAAGGGGAGGGACCTGAGGGAGGGATCAGAAGCCTCAGGAAAGAGTTAATGCAAAGAGGGGGAAGGGATAGGACAAAGAACCAAAGGGAAGGTTCAGGTAAGAAAAGAGAAACCTGGTGGGGAGAAAGGATCCCAAAGGATCAGCGGTCAGAGTTAGGGGGTTCCCCCTGCTGTAACCTCATCTTAGGGCCGCCAACTTCCCGCCACGCCATAACCACTGTGCTACAGATGCCGAGCCATCTGCATAGTTATTTGATGATGTTAGCTATAGGATTTTTTATGGACACCCTTGGTCAGGTTAAGTAAATTACCTTGTATTCCTAGTTTGCTAAGTGTTTTTATCATGAAAGGGTGATGGGTTTTATAAAATTAAGATGAACATATGGTTTTCACCCTTTGGTTTCAGATATGTTAAATTTTTTTTTTTGAGACAGAGTTTCACTTTGTCACCCTCAGTAGAGTGCTGTGGCTTCACTCATAACGCCCAGCTATTTTTTTTTTTTTTGCAGTTTGGCCCGGTTGGGTTCAAACCGAAACTGCCAACCTCAGTATATGGGGCCGGCACCCTACCCGCTGAGCCACGGGCACTGCCCCCAATTTAAACTACTAAACTATTTTAAATTGCACACAAACTTTATGGACATCCTGTACTATTTTCAGTGATTGATCTTAGAGATGAAATGGATGGAGTACATAGGCTTGTTGCCCGTAGCTCAGTGGTCAGGGTGCCAGCCATATACACCAGGGCTCACAAGTTCAAACCTGGCCTGGGCCTGCTAAACAACAATTACATCTATAAGAACAACAACAACAAAATAGCTAGGCATTGTGGTAGGCACTTGTAATTCCAGCTACTTCGGAGGCTGAGGCAAGAGAATCGCTTAAGCCCAAGAGTTTGAGATTGCTGTGAGCTATGATGCCATAGCACTCTACTGAGGGCAACATAGTGAGACTCTGTGAGCTATGATGCCACAGCACTCTACTGAAGGCAACATAGACTCCGTCTCAAAAAAAAAAAAAAAGAAAAGAAAAGGAAATGGAGTACATAGCCAAAGAGTGTTAAGCCCCAAACCAAATCTTGCGTAGGCTCCTATCCTAGGAGCCCAGGCTTACCGTTAAATTGAATATACACATTTTATACTTTTTTCTATATATCTTTTTTTTTTTTTTTTTTTTTAATTTGGCTGGGGTTGGGTTTGAACCCGCCACCTCCAGCATATGGGACCGGCGCCCTACCCGCTGAGCCACAGGCGCCGCCCTTTTTCTATATATCTTATATTTCTTAGGCCGTGCTCCAAAGTCATTGGCAAGTTTCTAATTATTGTGGAATTAAGGGGCCTGTTGGGCAGTAAGGGAAAATTTCCCTTCATCCTGGAAGGCTTGCTGAAAGATCAACTCAAGATAAGGCAGATTAATAAAAGAAAGGAAGGAAATCTGGGTAGGTGTGGTGGCTCATGCCTGTAATCCTAGCATTCTATGAGGCCAAGGTGGGAGGGAAGCTTGAGGTCAAGAGGACCAGACTGAGGAAGGGTGACACCCCATCTGTACCAAAACTAGAAAAAAAAAATAAACTAGGCATGGTGGCATGCACCTGTAGTCCGAGTTACTCACCTACAGTTTCAGCTACTCAGGAGGCTGAGGGCTAAGGCAGAAGAATTCCTTGAGCCAAAGAGGCAGGGCAACAGATTAGACTTAAAAAAAAAAAAAGAAAGAAAGAAAGAAAGAACTCCTATCACATGTTACTAACTACAAAATGAAATAAGCCAATCACAAAAAAGACAAATACTGTATGATTCTGCCTATAAGGTACCTAGAATAGTCAAATTCATAAAGACAGAAGAATGTAGTTGCCAAGGGTTGGGGGAAGGAGGAGGAGTAATGTTTAATGGTTATAGAGTTTCAGTTTTATAAGATAAAAAGAGTTATTGAGGCTCGGCACCTGTAGCTCAAGCAGCTAGGGCACCAGCTACATACACCAGAGCTGGCGGGTTCGAATTCAGCCCGGGCCTGCTAAACAACAATGACAACTACAACCAAAAAATAGCTGGGATTTGTGGTGGGCACCTGTAGTCCTAGCTACTTGGGAGGCTGAGGCAAGAGAATCACTTAAGCCCAAGAGTTTGAGGTTGCTGTGAGATGTGACACTACAGCACTCTACCCAGGGTGACAGCTTGAGACTCTGTCTCAAAAAAAAGTTATTGAGATGGATGGTGATAATGGATATACAGCATCATGAATGTATTAATGCCAGTGAAATGCATACTCAAAAATGGTTAAGATGGTAAATTTTATGTTATGTGCTTTTTTTTTTTCGAGACAAGAGTCTCACTATATCCATTGTGTCACAGCTCATAGCAACCTCAAACTCTTGGGCTTGAGTGATTCTCTTGCCTCAGCCTCCCAAGTAGCTGGGACTACAGGTGCCCGCCACCATGCCTGGCTATTTTTTGTTGTAACTGTCGTTGTTTAGGTGGCCTGGGCCGGGCTTACTACCCTACCCTGACAGCCTCAGTGAATGTGGCCCACACCATAACCACTGTGCTACAGATGCCAAGCCATCTGCATGGTTATTTGATGATGTTAGCTATGGGTTTTTTTATGGACACCCTTGTCAGGTTAAGTAAATTACCTTGTATTCCTAGTTTGCTAAGTGTTTTTTATCATGAAAGGGTGATGGATTTTGCAAAATTAAGATCAACGTATGGTTTTCACCCTTTGGTTTCAGATATGTTAATTTTTTTTTTTTTTTGAGACGGTGTTTCACTTTGTTACCCTCAGTAGAGTGCTGTAGCGTCACAGCTCACAGCAACCTCAAATTCTTCAGCTCAAATGATCCTCCTGCCTTAGCCTCCCAAGTAGCTGGGACTACAGGTGCCTGCCACAATGCCCTGGCTATTTTTTAGAGTCAGGGTCTCATTTTTGCTTAGGCTGGTCTTGAACTCCTGAGCTCAGACAATTCACCCACCTGAGCCTCCCAGAGTCCTAGGATTACAGGGGTGAGCCATGGCTCCCTACCTAGGCATGTTAAGTTTGATATGCCTGGCCTGGAGGTGGTGGCTCACACCTGTAATCCTAGCACTTCAGAAAGACAAAGTGGGAGGATTGCTTAAAGTCAGGAGTTTGAGACCAGCCTGAACAAGAGGGAGATCACAACTCTACAAAAAATAAAAAAATTAACTAGGCATAGTGGTGCACACGGCGCAGGCAGGATTATTGCTTTAGCCCTAGAGTTTGATGTTGTAGGGAGCTATCTATGATGACGCCATGGACACTCAAGCCCATAACAGAGCAAGACCCTGTCTCAGAAAAAAACAAAATTTGGTATGTCTATTATCAAGAAGAGATATCAAGCAGATACAGGAGTCTAGAGCTCAGAAGAAGTCAAGATTAAAGACAAAAATGTGATAATTAAGGCCCTGCCTTAATTACCTCACACTGGTAATCCCAGCACTCTGGGAGGCCAAGGCAAGCGGATTGCCTGAGCTCAGGAGTTCGAGACCAGCCTGAGCTAGACCAAGACCCTGTCTCTAAAAAATAGCCGGGTGTTGTAGCAGGCACCCGTAGTCCCAACTACTTAGGAGGTTGAGGCAAGAGAATCACTTGAGCCCAAGAGTTTGAGATTGCTGTGAGCTATGATGCTACAGCACTCTATGGAGGGTGACAAAATGAGACTCTAGTCTCAAAAAAAGGTGATAATTATCAGAGAAATGCAAATCAAAACTACAATGTGATATTACCTCTTACCTGTCAGATTGGCTGTTATAAGAGATGAAAGATATCAAGTGTTGGCAAAGATATGAAGAAAAGGGAACGCTTACATACTGTTGGTGGTATTATCAATTAGCACGGGCACTTTGGAAAACCATATAGAGCAGTGGTTCTCAACCTGTGGGTCACGACCCCTTTGGATGGTATCAAAGGTTCGCGGCATTAGAAAGGTTGAGAACCACTGATATAGAGGTTCCTCAAAAACCTATATGGTTCTGTATGGTTCCTTTTTTCCTAAAAGTAAAATCACCATATGACCTAGCAATCTCACCTCTGGGTATATTTCCAAAAGAACTAAAATCATTATACTAAAGAGTTATCCACACTCCCATGTTTATTACAGTATTATTCACAATAACCAAGACATGGAAACAACTGAATTACCCATGAGCAAATGAACAGACTTTGAAAATGTAGGATATACATAAGTATACACAATGGCCTACTATTCAGCCTTTAAAAAGCAGGAAATTCTGTCATTTTTGACAACATGGATGAACCTACAAGACATTTTGCTAAGTGAAATGAGCCAGCCAGGCACAGGGAGACAAATAATCCACAATCTCATTTTTACGTGGAATCTAAAAAAGTTGAACTGTCTTGGCACCCGCAGTTCAGGGGTTAGGGCACCGGCCACATGCACCAGGGCTGGTGGGTTCAAACCCAGCCGGGGCCTGCTAAGAAACAATGACAACAACAACAAAAAAATAGCTGGGCATCGTGGTGGGCGCCTGTAGTCCCAGGTACTTGGGAAGCTGAGGCAAGAGAAGCTCAGGAGTTTTAGGTTGCTATGAACTGTGATGCCATAAAAATGCCCGGCTATTTTTATTTTTATTATTAAATCATAGCTGTGTACATTAATGTGATCATGGGGCTATTTTTAGAGACAGGGTCTTGCTCTTGCTGGTCTTGAACTCCTGAGCTCAAGCAATCCACCTGCCTCAGCCTCCCTGAGTGCTAGGATTAGAGTGCGGTAATGTGTGAAACAGGCACATTTAAAGCCCAGGTCATGCCAGGTGCATCCGGTGCATCATCCCCACATGACCTAGGCTTTAAATTGGGCCTATTGCCAATACTGGCACATTCTGGTCACCTGCAATTTTTATCAGCCACATGTTGGTTATCTATTACACAGCATGGTTAATACTATTATTAATACTATATCATATCTTTCATTTTTAGTTTTTAGAGACAGAGTCTTTCTCTTGTCACCCCTGCTGAAGTGCAGTGGCATAATCATTATAACCCCAAACTCCTGAGCTCGACTGATCCTCCTGCCTCAGCCTCCTGAATAGCTGGGATTACATACAGTAGGCACTACCACACTCAGGTAATTTATTTTTATTTTTTGTAGAGATAAGGTTTCACTGTGTTGTCACAAACTTTTGGCCTTGACTGATTTTCCTGCCTCAAATAAAAATAAAAAAATAAAAAATAAATTATTCCAAAATAAAATTTACTTAAACAAAGTCAAAGTTTTCAGCATAGAGATGATATTTAAGGCCAAGAATATGGATGAGATTACCAAAGGAAGGAGCATGTTAAAAAAAAAAGACATTCCAACATTAAGATTATAAACAGAAGAATTACAGCAGGCCGGACTCAGTGGCTCACGCCTGTAATCCCAGCACCCTGGGACACGGAGGTGGATGGATCAACTGAGCTCATAAGTTCAAGACCTCAGCTTGAGCCAGAGGAGATCTCATCTCTAAAAAACAGCTGGGTGTTGTGGCAGGCACCTGTAGTCCCAGCTACTCGGGAGGCTGAGACAAGAGAATCGCTTAAGCCCAGGAGTTGGAGGTTGCTGTGAGCTCTGATGCGACGACACTCTACCCAAGGAGACAGCTTAAGGCTCTGTCTCAAAAAAAAAAAGAAGGAAAGAAAGAAAATCATCACTTTGTAATCCCTAATGAAATAACTGATTTGGGCAATGACTGATTATCAATAGATGAAAGGTTAATGGGGAACTGATATTTGCAGGATGCTAAAGTATCCCCAAAGTATTATTACTTATTTTATTTTATTTTTTTGTAGAGACAGAGTCTCACTGTACCGCCCTCGGGTAGAGTGCCGTGGCATCACACGGCTCACAGCAACCTCTAACTCTTGGGCTTACACGATTCTCTTGCCTCAGCCTCCCGAGTAGCTGGGAGTACAGGCGCCTGCCACAACGCCCGGCTATTTTTTTTGTTGCAGTTTGGCCGGGGCTGGGTTTGAATCCGCCACCCTCGGCATATGGGGCCGGCGCCCTACTCACTGAGCCACAGGCGCCGCCCATATTACTTATTTTTCATAAGGAGGAAAATGCAACTTTGCAAAGGAGGGGATCAGCCTGTGATCACTGAACCCATTCATAAATCTTAGCATTACCAAAAGTAGGAAATTCAGACATTATATGCTTCTGGATATGATGTAATATGAAGTACACAGCCTTACTTTTGAAGTATAAATACTAAAAACAGGGAACCATAATCTTGTCAAGCCTTTAGTTTAAATTACAGGAGACAAGAGAATAAGCTAATGATACTATAAGAAAGCCATCAGGCTAATCCAAATCACTGGCATAGAAATAAAAGTAGAGGAAGAACTGTTCTAGATTTAAAGAAGCTCAAGAAATGTAACAACCAAATGCAGTTGTGGACCTTCTTTGTATCCCAATTTTTAAAAAGATTATAAAAAGACCACTTGAAAACTTTGAAAATGGACTGTGTATTAGATGACATCAATGAATTATTTATTTTGTTAGGTGTGATATGGTATGGTGGTTTTGTACAAATATGTTCTTTTAAAGATATATACTGAAGTATTTAAGGGAGAAATGCCAGGAAGTCTAGGGATTTATTTTAGTTAAAGTATCTTAGAAGATAGGAAAGGAATATCAGCAGAATCTGAGAAGCAGCAGCCAGTGAGATGGGAAGAAATTCAGAAAAGTGAGGGGTCCTAGAAGACAAATGAATCATGAGTTTCATGAATTAGTGATCAGCTTTCACAAATAACATTGGTCAAGGAAGATAAGGATTGAGAATTGACCACTGCATTTAGTTATATGAAAGTCTTTGGTGACCTTGACAAAAGCAGTCTGGGTAGAGTGATAGGGTTGTAAAAACCTGATTGGAGTGTGTTCAAGAGAAGCTGGGAGGAAAGAAATTAAAAATGAGAAATGTAAGCAATGATAGTTACACGTAGAATTTTGGTCTAAATGGAGGAGCAACTGGAGTGGAAAGTAGAGTTAAGAAAGGATTTTTTAGCAATGAAGAACTAGTAAATTGAAGTCCTTATACCAGTGAGTGACAAGGGATGAAATATTTTGCATAAATGGAGGGGTTGTGCCTTAGCTATAAGCATGAAGAGTTCATCTAGAGTAACAGGACAGAAGACAAAGAACTTAGTGGGAACAATGCTAGAAAGTAGTTTGATATGGGAGAAGAAACTTGTGGAAGTTCTCTTCTGACTGCTTCTATTAATCCACTGAAATTAGAAGCAAGGTCACAGGCTCAGAGAGATGAGGGAGGTCTGAAAACTAAGAAGGTATGAAATAGGCATCTAGTAGAATGGATCTGTGAATACGTGAGAGAATGTAATAATGATTGCCAAGCAGCATTAGGGTCCTGCTTGATATTTTTAATTATCTATTTCAATTGAGACCACTCAGCATGATTGTTTCAACCATATCCATCTCAGTAGGCCAAAGTTGGATTTAGCAAAGTGTATTAGTTTCCCACTGTTCGTGCTGCAAATTATCATAAATGGCTCTGCGCCTGTAGCTCAGCGGGTAGGGCGCCTGCCACATACACCAGGGCTGGCGAATTCAAACCCAGTCAGGGCCTACCAAACAACACTGACAACTGCAACAACAACAACAAAAAAAAATAGCTGGGCGTTGTGGCAGGCACCTATAGTCCCAGCTACTTGGGAGGCTGAGGCAAGAGAATTGCTTAAGGTTGCTGAGAGCTGTGACACCACAGCACTCTACTGAGGGCAACATAGTGAGACTTAGTCTCAAAAAAAATTATCACAAATGTAATGGCTTAAAACAGCATGAATGCATTATCTTTTATCTTGCAGGTTATATAGGTTAGAAATCTATATACACAGGTCTCACTGGGCTAAAATTAACATGTCAGCAGGGCTGCATTCCTTTCTAGGGGAGACTGTTTTTTGCCTTTTTCCAGCTTCCAGAAGCAACACACATTTCTTGGCTCATGGCCCATTCCTCCATCTTCCAAGCCAGCTATGACAGGTTGAGTCCTTCTCATACACCATCACCCTTTTGCATCCCTCTTCCACTTTTAAGGACACCTATGATTACACTGGGCCTACTCAGATAGTCCAAGATAACTTCCCTATTTTAGGGTCAGCTGATTAGTGACCTTATAATAATAATTCCTTCATCCACATTAATTCCTTTTTGCCAGGTAACATGTTCACAGGTTTCAGGAATGAATTTGTAGACATCCCAGGGGAGGGGAGCATTATTCTGCCTACCACATGAAGGCTGTGGTCTTGGCCAAGCCAGTATAATTAAGTGTGAGAGAGGGTGGTGCCCATAGTGCCAGCCACATGCACCAGGGCTAGTAGGTTCGAACCCAGCTCTGGCCTGCTGAAAACAAAAAAATAGCCAAGTGTTGTGGCAGGCACCTATAGTCCCAGCTACTCAGGAGGCTGAGGCAAGAGAATCACTCAAGCCCAAGAGCTGGAGGTTGCTGCAAGCTATGACACCACAGTACTCTACCAAAGGTAACAAAGGGAGACTGTCTCAAAAATAAATAAGTGTGAGAGAGAGAAAAAAGTTGTATGCAAGGAGGTCGCCATAATTACAGACTCTTGAACTTTAAACTATGTAAGAAGGGAAGGGAGGACTTGAGAGAGATGAGCAACAGTGAAAAGAATCAAAAGACTATAAGTTCCAGTGATATCAAAGGGCTATTGGTATTAATGTACTAGAGAGAATAAAGTAGAGGTTGGAGAGTAGAATACTTGAAATAGAGTTAACAGAGGTGTAATCAAGTCTGATTCTGGCCAGGCCAGGTGGCTCACGCCTGTAATCCTAGCACTCTGGGAGGCTAAGGTGGGTGGATTGCTTGAGCACATGAGTTCGAGACCAGCCTAAGCAAAAAGCGAGACCTTATCTCTACTAAAAAATAGAAAAACTGAGGCAAGAGGTTCACTTGAGCCCAAGAGTTGGAGGGTGCTGTGAGCTATGACACCATAGCACTCTACCCAGAGTGACAGCTTGAGACTCTGACTCAAAACAAACAAACAACAAAAAAAAAAGTCTGATTCCATTATTAATGTTTCACTGCTGACAGCTTTTAAGTTCTACATCTCTCTCTTTCTCTCCTGTCCCACATCTGGGCAAGCTAAAAAAAAAATCCCAGCTGCTTCCTCCTTTGGCACCAGAGGGAGTCTCAGACCATGCAAGTTTCAGCCCACACACAAGAACCCCCACCCTGGCCAAACCATAAAAACGCCAAGCCTATGTCCTTTCTCTGCTCTCAAGTCATTTTCAAACCAGGTCCAGAAACCTGCCCTGCTTTCCTCAGAAAGCCACATTATATATCTCATGAACATTTTCATACCCTCTTGGTGGGGGGTGTATCAGCAGTCTTGACATCACAACCAAATTTCAGGTGGGGATCCACCTGTCTCTGCAAGGTGGCCAAAACAGGAGGGGAGGGGTTGTAGTATTCGGTAATGACAAGATATATGGTATAACCACGATGGTGAATAGAGGTAAGGGAGAGGACAAGATAACTAGAGAAAAGGAAATAAAGGAACTGAGAAGCCAGGGTATTGGCAAGATAATCTGCATGAATGCTGAAATTAACAAGAATTTTAGTGAGAATATATTGATGTGTTTTTTTGTTTTTTTTTTTTTTGAGACAGAGTCTCACTTTCTTGCCCCTGGTAGAGTGCCATGGTGTCATAGCTCACAGCAACCTCAAACTCTTGGGCTCAAGAGACCCTCTTGCCTTAGCCTCCTGAGTAGCTGGGACTACTGGTGCCTGCTATGATGCTCAGCTAATTTTTCTATTTTTAGTAGAGATGGGGTCTCACTCTTGCTCAGGCTGGTCTCAAACGCCTAAGCTAGGCAATCCACCTACCTTGGCCTCCCAGAGTGCTAGGATTACAGGCATGAGCCACCATGCCTGGCCTTGAATGGGAATTTTAAATGCACATTCCCTAAGACCCAGCAATCCCACTTCCAAAGAGTACACTCAATTAAAATATGCACAAAAGTTTACACAAAAGCTATTTATTAAAATAAAAATATAATGGCCAAAAAATTTAAATAACCGAAATGAACATCCTAAAAGAATATATAAAGAACTCTTACAGGCTCAGCACCTGTAGCTCAGTGGCTAGGGTGCCAGCCCCATACACCAGAGCTGGCGGGTTCAAACCCAGCCCGGGCCAGCTAAACAATGAAAACTGCAACAACAACAAAAAATAGCCGGGCACCTATAGTCCCAGCTACTTGGGAGGCTGAAGCAAGATAATTGCTTAAGCCCATGAGTTTGAGGTTGCTGTGAGCTGTGACGCCATAGCACTCTACTAAGGGCAACATAGGGAGACTCTGTCTCAAGAAACAAAAAAAGAAGACATAAGAGAGTGACTAACAGATAACACAAGGAAGAGGAAGACAGAAGATGGGTGGCACAGAGAGTGGACAACAGTAAGTGCAAGCAGGTGGGTGATGGAGACACATTGGGAGACAGAAGTTGAGCAATATAAAGAGAGGATAGGTAACTCTGCCAACCATTATTTACTGCCACTCAGTTCCAGATTCACTCCTCAATACCTGCTCTGTCATAATGACAGAATTCCTTTAAGCATCTATGCTTTAGGGTGAGCACAATGTTAAACTTTCTTGGTAGAGGGAGCTGGAGGGACACTGCAGGAGGCAGGCGCTCTCCCCTGCCTGCAGTAGCACCCAATTCCCTCTGTAGGGCCCCTGAAGTTCACCAGTGCTCCAGGCCTCCACCCCTTCCGCATGCCTATACCACTGCTTGCTGACAGTCTGCCCTCCCTGCCTGCACCCCAGATGATCATTGCCTGCTGGCCCTGGGACAGCACACCACCATCTCTAGCATGAGCAAACCAGCAAATCCAGTAGGCTGAACCACATATACCTCCTCCAAGGAGGTCTGAACCTCAGCCTTGGGAAAGAGGTTTCCTTCCAGGTTTGTCCTTTGAGTACTCTCCCTTAGCCATAGGGTACCACAAGGAGTTTCCTCCTATCTTATTTCCTTCATCAGTTTAATAATTCTTTATATTAAAATTCCCATTTTTGGAGATCTCAGCATCGAGGACCACGGAGGAGCTGGTCACTTTTGTCTCTTTGCAATGGAGACCTCAGTACCCACACAGGAGCAGCAGCAGCCTGCAGCAACCAAGATCAGGAACCCGCCCTGGGTTGAAAAATACCAGCCACAAACACTGAATGATCTCATTTCTCATCAAGACATTCTAAGTACCATTCAGAAATTTATCAGTGAAGACTGACTGCCATATCTGCTTTTCTATGGTCATACAGGGACAGGAAGGACATCTACCATCCTAGCCTGTGCAAAAGGGCTATACAAAGATAAAGAGTTTGGCTCCATGGTCTTAGAGCTGAATGCTTCAGATGACCGAGGAATAGATATCGTCCGGGGACCAATCCTGAGCTTTGCTAGCACCAGGACAATATTTATGAAAGGCTTTAAACTAGTGCTCTTGGGCTCAGCGCCTGTGGCTCAAGCGGCTAAGGCGCCAGCCACATACACCTGAGCTGGCGGGTTTGAATCCAGCCCAGGGCCTGCCAAACAACAATGACGGCTGCAACCAAAAAAAATAGCCGGACGTTGTGGTGGGCGCCTGTAGCCCTAGCTACTTGGGAGGCTGAGGAAAGAGAATTGCTTAAGCCCAGGGGTTGGAGGTTTCTGTGAGCTAAGATGCCATGGCACTCTACCCAGGGCAACAGCATGAGGCTCTGTCTCAAAAACAACAACAACAAAAAAAAAAACTAGTGATCTTGGATGAAGCTGATGCCATGACTCAAGATGCCCAGAATGCCTTGAGAAGAGTGATTGAGAAATTCACTGAAAATACCAGATTTTGCCTCATCTGTAACTATCTGTCAAAGATCATCCCTGCATTGCAATCTCGGTGCACAAGGTTCCCATTTGGTCCCCTGACTCCAGAACTCATGGTTCTCCGCCTGGAACATGTCGTAGAAGAAGAAAAAGTTGACATAAGTGAAGATGGAATGAAAGTACTTATAACTCTTTCCAGTGGAGATATGTGCAGGGCTCTGAACATTTTGCAGTGTACCAATATGGCCTTTGGGAAGGTAACAGAGGAGACTGTCTACACCTGCACAGGGCACCCATACAAGTCAGACATCGCCAACATTCTGGACTGGATGTTGAATCATGACTTCACCACAGCCTACAGAAATATTATAGAGTTGAAAACTCTGAAGGGGTTGGCATTACATGATATCCTAACAGAGATATACACCTGTTTGTGCATAGAGCTGACTTTCCATCTTCAGTTCGAATATATTTATTGACCAAAATGGCAGACATTGAGTACAGACTTTCTGTTGGCACCGAGAAGATCCAGCTGAGTTCCCTCATTGCTGCTTTTCAAGTTACTAGAGACATGATTGTCACAGAGGCCGAGATGTTCCGAGGCCCACCAGCCACAATTCCTAGAGCCTGGCAGTGCAGAGGACAGTTACAGGATGATGCAGGCTGGGGCATGGGACAGAGCTGTGGTCACCCAGGTCTTAGAAATTTCTGTTCCAGACCCATGAGTGGCTAGGCAACATTAAAAAGTACCATTTTTGTGGCCATTCAGAGCAGAGGCACATGAAAACAATTTTAATGTATAACTATTTTAACTGTACTACCCGTCTGTCTTTTTTTTTTTTTTTTTTTGAGACAGGGTTTCACTCTTGTCCAGGCTAGAATGGAGTGGCATTGCTACAGCTCACAGCAACCTCAAAATCCTCGGGTCAAGTGATCCTAACTCAGCCTCCTGAGTAGCTGGGATTATACGTGTGTGCCACCATGGCTGGCTAGTACTTTTACTTTTTGTAGAAAGTGTTTTTGCTGTGTTGCTCAGGCTGGTCTCAAACTCCTGGCCTCAAATGATCCTCCTGCCTCAGCCTCCCAAAGTGCCAAGATTACAGGTGTGAACCATCATGCCCGGAACCATCTGTCTTTTATGGGGGAAAAAGTAACCTTTTTTTTTTTTTTTTTTGTTTAGCTGTAAAGCTTTTTATCCTTTAGCTGCTTGTATAATAGAGAATTGGCCATTGGTCTGGAATTTAAGGCTTTTGGATCTACTATGGTCCAAATATCTTCCAACTCAAGGTAAACAGTTGTCTCCAAAATTAAGTTATGAATCTAATAAAACTGGCCAAAACTATTATGCTCTTATAAAACGGACTGAATTTTCTTACTTTAAAAGAAATGGTATTTTTATTTCCCCTCTTGAAGCGGGAGTTACCAGTAGGTTCCAAGTAGGAAAAAACTTTAATATAGAGCTATTCTTAAATTATGCCATTGGGTACCACAGGTCGTATAACATGTACTTGGTTAATGCAGGGAAGGCATGGGAGATTAAGCCTGACTCTAAACCTAGAACTGCAGAAAAGCCTGGGACTTGGGTAGAAATTTAATATTTATTTTACAGTAATTATGCTACATTTATGTTAGTGTTCATGACAATAAAAGTAAAGCAACTTGCTTGCTAGTTGTGTCACAAGTGACTCTTCTTTAGCCAGCTATGAAGATGCCGACTTGTCCAACATCCATTTACATAAAAACCTTTTGTCTTTAATATCACAAAATAAACTTTCTTTAGAGACAAAAAAAAAATTCCCATTTTAGGGCGGTGCCTGTGGCTCAGTGAGTAGGGTGCTGGCCCCATATACTGAGGGTGGTGGGTTCGAACCCAGCTCCAGCCAAATTGCAATAAAAAATAGCCAGGTGTTGTGGTGGGCTCCTGTAGTCCCAGCTACTCAGAAGGCTGAGGCAAGAGAATTGCCTAAGTAAGCCCAAGAGCTGGAGGTTGCTGTTAGCTATGATGCCACAGCACTCTACCAAAGGCAACAAAGTGAGACTTTGTGTCTAAAAAAAAAAAAAAATTCCCATTTTAATACACTGTGTGGTTTGTATCTCTTCACTGGACCCAAAATGATAGTGACAGAGAGAAAAAGAGAGTGGGCAAAAGACTGGGAGAGTGGGTGACAGGGAAAGTGTGGGCTACAGAGAGAGAATGGGTGATAGACAAAGGTAGAAGGTGGGAGACAGAGATTGTGGAAAACAGAAAAAGGGGAAAAAGGTGACAGAGGGACACAGAGTAGGGAGGATGGATGATAGAGACAGAAAGAGAAACAGGATGGGCCAGGCGCAGTGGCTCACACCTGTAATCCTAGCACTCTGGGGAGGATCCCTTGAGCTCAGGAGTTCAAAACCAGCCTGAGTACAAGCCAGACCCCGTCGCTACAAAAAACAGAGAAACTAGGAAGCATTCACCTGTAGTAACAGCTACTGAGGAGGATCACTTGAGCCCAGGAGTTTGAGGTTACAGTGAGCTACAATGAGGGTACAGTGAGCTACAATGAGGGTACTGGGGTGAGAGAGCTCCTGGGGCAACAGAGCAAGACTGTCTTAAAAAAAAAAATTAAAGGCTCGGCGTCTGTAGCTCAAGTGGCTAAGGCGCCAGCCACATACACCAGAGCTGGCAGGTTCGAATCCAGCCCGGGCCTGACAAACAACAATGACAACCAAAAAACAGCCAGGAATTATGGCAGGCGCCTGTAGTCCCAGCTACTTGGGAAGCTGAGGCAAGAGAATCACTTAAGCCCAGGAGATGGAGGTTGCTGTGAGCTGTGATGCCACAGCACTCTACCTAGGGTGACAGCTTAAGGCTCTGTCACAAAAAAAATATTAAAAATAGAATTATCATATAATTTAGCAATTCCACTTCCGTGTATACACCCCCCAAAAACTGAAAGCACTGTCTCATAGAAATACCTACATGCCCATGTTCACAGCAGCATTATTTACAACAGCCAAGAGATGGAAGTGACCCAAATGTTCATTAATGGATGAACAACATACAGTAGATAAATGCAATGGAATATTATTCAGCCTTAAAAAGTCTTGTCACATGGGCAGCGCCTGTGTCTCAGTGGGTAGGGTGCTGGCCCCATATACCAAGGATGGCGGGTTCGAACCCGGCCCCGGCCAAACTACAACAAAAAAATAGCCGGGCATTGTGGCGGGGACCTGTAGTCCCAGCCACCCCGGAGGCTGAGGCAAAAGAATCACCTAAGCCCAGGAGTTGGAGGTTGCTGTGAGCTGTGTGACTCCACGGCACTCTACCAAGGGCAATAGATCTCTACAAAAAAAAAAAAAAAATCTTGTCACATGATATAACATGGATAAACCTTGAGGACATTATGCTAAGTGAAATAAACCAATGACAGAAAGACAAATACTGCACGATTCGGCTCATAATGATGTATCTAAAGCAATCAAAATTCACAGAGGAATGGTGGCTGCCAAGGGTTGGAGTAAGGGGGGAATGGGTAGTTATTTAATAGCTATAGTTTTAGTTTTGCAAGATGAAGAGTTCTAGAGATAGGTGGTGATGGTATAAGACTAAGGTACTTAAGGATACTGAACTGTATACTTAAACACATGGTTAAGATGGTAAATTCTATGTTATGTGTACTTTATCACAATTAAAAAAATTTTTAATGTTCATCCCAACATCACCATGCCCCCCAACCCTTAGCCATCTGGTAAATGCTTAGGCATTTTTCAATACATGGCTCAAATGTTTCCTCCTATTATGAGGGCTTCCCTTAGCTCACGACACTTGTAGTTCTCTACTCATGCCTTTATGCCAACATTATGCCCCACACATTATACCTCTTACAACACTCATCAGAGTAATTATTGGTTTAGGGGTCCATTTCTACTACTAAATAATAAACCATTTGGGGGCAAGGACTGTGTTGTACTCATCTTTGTTATCTCCCAGGCCTGAGGGGGTTGGTAGGCCAGAAAGGTTCAAGACCAAAGGGTTTAGGCCGGGCGCGGTGGATCACGCCTGTAATCTCAATACTCTGGGAGGCTGAGGCGGGTAGATCGCCTGAGCTCATGGGTTCGAGACCTGTCGCGGGCACCTGTAGTCCCTCCCAGCTACTTGGGAGGCTGAGACAGGAGAATCGCTTGAGCCCAAGAGTTTGAGGTTGTTGTGAGCTATGACGCCACTTCACTCTACTGAGGGCAACAAAGTGAGACTTTGTCTCAAAAAAAAAAAAAAATAGCCAAGGACTTCATCAAATTAAGTTCTGGCTCTCAAAGAGCTCAAACCGGAGGATTATGTACCCAAAAAGGAAGCACTGGGGACTCCCCGGGCTTCAGAAATCTGATCAAATATCCAGAACCAATCCCCCCCAACCCCGTCCTACTCTGGGGAGAGCCGGGGCGCGCGTCTCACACCGCTCCGCGTCAGCAGGTTGGGTCCCTGGGAGGGTACGAGGGCCACCCCACCCCCAACCTGGGGTCGACAAGCTAGATCCGCTTGGAGACCTAGACATACCTCTGGTATTGAGCAGCCTGGTCTGGGCTCAAGGTCTTGGCTTCCGCAAGCCCCTGGGAGGCCTCCATGACCCTCGGTTTGGATCCCGGGTAACTAGGCGGGAGCTTGGAGCTTGAATTTCGCTACCTCCCGCCCTGCGCATGCTCTGTGCACAATGGAAGGGGCAGAGCCAACAGACGGCCTGGCGGCCAGCCAATCCTTAGCCCTGACCTCGGGCGCCACCGCCTGAGCACCGCCCACGAAGCTAGTGCGCTTGCGCTTACGGTCGCCATTGTTAAGAGGCGTTGGTTACCCGGGTAACCTCGCGTGTTCTGTGTGATGCTGTCTTCTTTAACATTTTCAATCCTATCCACATTTTGCTGCGGCGGATTCATGTGTGTGCGTGTGCTATCCTTGTGAGTACAGTCTGACTGATTAGATCTCGGTGATAGGAGCTCAGTCATTTTCGTGGTCCCTGGAGACCTCTTCCACTGGCTGTAATTCCCTGCCCTGGCGCGAGTAGATATTCTCCCTTCCCTGCTCGCCTGTACCTGACATTGAGCGGAGTTTAAATCCAAACACCATGGGAGGTATAGTCCTCATGACTTAGACTAACATAAAGAAAGGTCTTCAGGTGGGCTCCTGTGGCTCAAGCGGCTAAGGCTCCAGCAACATACACCTGAGGTGGCGGGTTCGAATCCAGCCCGGGCCCGCCAAACAACAATGATGGTTGCAACAACAACAACAACAACAAAAAGCCGGGGTTTGTGGCAGACGCCTGTAATCCCAGCTACTTGGGAGGCAGAGGCAGGAGAATCGCTTAAGCCCAGGAGTTGGAGGTTGCTGTGAGCTGTGATGCCATGACACTCTACCCAGGGTGACAGCTTGCGGCTCTGTCTCAAAAAACAAACAAACAAAAAAAAGTCTTCAAGAGCCAAGCCAAAGCTCTCATTTGAGAAATAAGTAGTGCTGAGGTCACCATTTCTTCAGAGATGCAGTCGTATTTTCAAAGACAGAGCTCGGGGCTTAGGGAAATGTGATTGAGTTTATGTGACTTGCTTGGGCAATGCACTGTAGCCCAGGAGACAGGGAGACCTTGTCTAAAGGAAGGGAGGGGAGGAAAGAAAAGGTGACTTCACCTAAGATTCCCAAACTGGGAAATGGCAGGGCCAGAATTCAATGCCAGGTCAGTATGGACACAAATCTGTGCTTTTTCATGTGATGCACTCTCTATTGCTGGAAAGAAGAGGGGAGTGGTGGGAAGTAAGGTTGATGAGGTAGTTGCAGGTAAGGTTATGAAGTGTTTCAATCACATCTTTTCCTGGAGGCAAGTTTGGATTGGGGCATGCTAATGTCTGAATGTCCCCCAAAATTCATATATTGACACTTAATCTCCACCGTGGAGGTATCAAGAGGTGGGGCCTGGGCGGCACCTGTGGCTCAATTGGTAAGGCGCCGGCCCTATATACCGAGGGTGGCGGGTTCAAACCCTGCCCCGGCTGAACTGCAACCAAAAAATAGCTGGGCGTTGTGGCGGTCGCCTATAGTCCCAGCTACTCGGGAGGCAGAGGCAGGAGAATCGCCTAAGCCCAGGAGTTGGAGGTTGCTGTGAGCTGTGTGATGCCATAGCACTCTACCGAGGGCCATAAAATGAGACTCTGTCTCTACCAAAAAAAAAAAAAAAAAGAGGTGGGGCCTTTGGGGAGTTGATTAAATCATAAGGGCTCTTCCCTCATGAATGGATCAGTGCTGGAGGAATTAATTTAGGCCCGTTTTTGCTGTTCTGTTATGTGAGGACATAGCATTCCTCTCCCTCCAGAGGTTGCAGCAACAAGGTGCCATCTTGGAAACAGAGAACAGCCACCAGACACCAGTCCTGGTGGCATTTTGATCTTGGACTTCCCAACCTCCAGAACTGTTAAGAAATAAATTTCTGTTGTTTATAAATTACCAGTCTGTTATAGTAGCACAAACAGACTAAAACAGGATGTGTCTAGGTGTCAAAGGATGAGTAGGATGACAAAGGGGAGAATTCAATGGAAAGGAAAAGAGAAATAAGAGCATCTTGAGCCTGAGTAAAGCTATCTCTAGTTGTGCTTTGGTTCAGGGTCCACCATCATTATTCATATCCTTGGAACTGTTGAGAACCCAAGATGAATTAAAACAGGCACCTGGTTGCTGTTGTAGGCAGCTGCCCCTCTGTGGACAATGAAGAAAACCTAAAGGGAACTCCCTCAGGAATGGGGCCACTGCCTCTCTGCTTCACAGCTGGCAGTGGTCCCCAAAGGCCCTGATCACTGGGAAGGAAGTACCAACTCTGAGCTTGCCTGCCTATTGGTTACTGCATTTTCTCAGCTCCATTTTCATACAACTGTAGGGCTCCTCATTCTTTTTTTTTTAGAGACAGAGTCTCAATTTGTTGCCCTCGGTAGAGTGCTGTGGCATCACAGCTCACAGCAACCTCCAGCTCTTAGGCTTAGGTGATTCTCTTTCCTCAGCCTCCCGAATAGCTGGGACTACAGGTGGGCTCCGCATTCTTTAAACTCCACAGCTCTGGCTGCCCCTCCCCTCATCCTCGGTCCTGCTGTCTCTGCTTCTTTGGTGCCCTTCTTAGTGCCTTCTGGAGTCCCAGCTCCCATCCCAGGGCTCTAATGACCCAGGAAACTCCCCAGCCTGGGCTCCTAGGCCTCTTTTGTAAATGCTCACCCACACTCACAGCCAGGAAAAAAGAAGGGCTAGGGGCTTTAGAGTGGGTAAATCGAAAGAATGAGAGAGAATCAAAATAATAGTTACAATATCCCACTTATGTGACATGCTCTATCAAAGCACTTTACATATATATGCACATCTACACTGAAGCAAGGGATCTCATTCCCCCAGCTTCTCTCAAGAGAATGAGGTTTATTTTTTAATTTTTTTTTTGTTAAATCATAACTTTGTACATTGATGCACTTATGGGGTTCAGGGTATTGCTTTAATATACAATGTGAAATGCTTACATTGAACTAAGTAACACATCCATCACAATTATACTCATTTCTTAATAGTTTTGAAATGTACCATTGCATCATACACATTAGGTGAGGTCCCCCCCCAATATCCTCCCTCCTCCCATATCCCACTTACCCTCCCCTCTCTCTCCTCTTCCTTTCTACTTTCTGGACTATAGTTATGTTTTGCCATTTGTATGAGTGTGTAGGTGGTTATATATTGATTTCATAGTAGTATTGAGTACATTGGATACTTTTTTTTTTCCATTCTTGAGATACTTTACTAAGAAGAATATGTTCCAGCTCCATCCAGGTAAACATAAAAGATGTGAAGTCTCCTTTTTTATGGCTGCATAGTATTCCATGGTGTACATATACCACAATTTGTTAATCCATTCATGGGTCAATGGGCACTTGGGCTGTTTCCATGTCTTGGCTATTATGAATTGGGCTGCAATAAACATTCTGGTACAAATGTCTTTGTTGTAACATAATTTTTGATCATCTGGGTATATACCTAGTAGAAGAATTGCAAGATCAAATGGTAGGTCTACTTTTAGTTCCTTGAGTGTTCTCCAAACTTCTTTCCAAAACGGTCGTATTAGCTTACATTCCCACCAGCAGTGTAGAAGCGTTCCCTTCTCTCTGCATCCTTGCCAACATCTGTAGTTTTGGAATTTTGTGATGTGGGTTAATCTTTCTGGAGTTAGATGATACCTCAAAGTAGTTTTGATTTGCATTTCTCTGATGATTAAGGATGATGAGCATTTTTTCATGTGTTTGTAGGCCATGTGCCTGTCTTCTTTCTGTTCAAGTCTCTTGCCCACATAGAAATAGGGTTATTTATTCTTTTTTTTGTGTGTGTGTGTGTGGAGACAGAGTCTCACTTTACCACCCTCAGTAGAGTGCCATGACATCACAGGACTCACAGCAACCTCCAGCTCTTGGGCTTACACAATTCTCCTGCCTCAGCCTCCCAAGCAGCTGGGACTACAGGTGCCTGCCACAACACCTGGCTATTTTTGTGTTGCAGTTTGGCCGGGGTTTGAACCCGCCACCCTCGGTATATGGGGCTGGTGCCCTACTCACTGAGCCACAGGCGCCACCCTATTTATTCTTTTCTTATTGATTAGTTTGAGTTCTCTGTAGATTCTAGTTATCAGACCTTTGTCAGAAGCATAACCTGCAAAAATCTTCTCCCATTCTGAAGGTTGTCTGTTTGCTTTACTTACTGTGCTCTTGGTTGTGCAAAAGCATTTTAGTTTGTTCAGATCCCAGTAATGGATTTTTGGTGTTGCTTCAATTGCCCAGGGGGTCCGCCTCATAAAATATTCTCCCAGGCCAATTTCTTCAAGTGTTTTCCCTGCACTCTCTTCTAGTATTTTTATAGTTTCATGTCTTAAGTTTAAATCTTTTATCCAGTGAGAATCAATTTTTGTTAATGGTGAAAGGTGTGGGTCCAGGTTCACTCTTCTACAGATTGCCATCCAGTTCACCCAGCACCATTTGTTAAATAGGGAGTCTTTCCCCCACTGAATATTTTTGATAGACTTGTCGAAGATCAAATGGCAGTAATTAGCTGGGTTCATCTCTTGGTTCGCTGTTCTGTTCCATAAGTCTACTGCTCTGTTTTTAGTGCCAGTACCATGCTGTTTTGATCACTGTAGATTTATACTATAACCTGAAGTCTGGTAATGTGACACCTCCTGATTTGTTCTTATTTCTGAGTAATGTATTTGCTATTTGAGGCTTTTTTCTGATTCCATATAAAACTAAGCACTATTTTTTCAAGCTCTTTAAGGTATGACAATCGTGCTTTAATAGGGATTGCATTAAATCTGTAGGTTGCTTTGGGCAGTATGGACATTTTAACAATGTTGATTCTTCCCAGCCATGAGGATGGTATGTTTTTCCATTTGTTAACATCTTCAGCTATTTCTTTTCTCAGAGTTTCATAGTTCTCTTTATAGAGATCTTTCACGTCCTTTGTTAGGTAAATTCCCAAATATTTTCAGTTCTTTGGCACTATTGTAAAAGGAATAGAGTCCTTGATTGTTTTTTCAGCTTGACTATTGTTGGCGTATATAAAAGCTACTGACTTGTAAGTATTGATTTTGTATCCTGAGACGCTGCTGTATTCCTTGATCACTTCTAAGAGTTTTGAGGTTGAATCCCTGGGATTTTCCAGGTATAGGATCATGTCATCAGCGAAGAGTGAGAGTTTGAGCTCCTCTGACCCTATTTGGATACCCTTGATCACCTTCTCTTGCCTGATTGCGATGGTTAAGACTTCCATTACTATGTTGAATAGCAGTGGAGACAGTGGACATCCTTGCCTCATTCCTGATCTAAGTGGAAATGTTTTCAATTTTACACCATTCAATATGATATTGACTGTGGGCTTACTATAGATGGCCTCTATTAGTTTAAGAAATGTCCCTTCTATGCCTAATTCTTAAGAATTCTGATCATGAAAGGATGCTGAATATTATCAAAGGCTTTTTCTGCATCAATTGAGAGAATCATATGGTCTTTGTTTTTAATTTTATTGATGTGATGTATCATATTTATAGATTTGCATATGTTGAACCAACCCTGTAACCAGGAATAAAAACAACTTGATCATGGTGTATAATTTTTTGATGTGTTGTTGAATTCTATTTGCTAAGATCTTATTGAATATTTTTGCATTGATATTCATTAATGATATAGGTCTATAATTTTCTTTCTTTGTTGGATCCTTTCCTGGTTTGGGGATCAGGGTGATATTTGCTTCATAGAATGTGTTGGGAAGTATTCCTTCTTTTTCTATGCTTTGGAAAACGTTGTATAATGTAAGTACTAGTTCCTCTTGAAAGGTTTGATAGAATTCGGATGTGAAGCCATCTGGTCCTGGACTTTTCTTTTTAGGGAGATTTCATATTGTTGATGCTATTTCAGTAGTTGATATAGGTCTAGTCAAGGTTTCTAATTCTTTCTGGTTGAGTCTAGGAAGAGAATGAGGTTTAAAAAGCTCTCCTTGGGGGTGGCACCTGTGGCTCAGTGGGTAGGGTGCCGGCCCCATATTCCAAGGGTGGCAGGTTCAAACCCAGCCTGGCCAAACTGCAACAAAAAAATAGCCGGGCATTGTGGTGGGCACCTGTAGTCCCAGCTACTCGGGAGACTGAGGCAAGAGAATCGCCTAAGCCCAGGAGTTTGAGGTTGCTATGAGCTGTGTGATGCCATGGCACTCTACGGATAAAGTGAGATTCTGTTTCTCTAAAAAAAAAAAAATGCTCTCCTTGGTGGTGGCGCCTGTAGCTCAAGTAGCTGAGGCACCAGCCACATACAACAGAGCTGGCAGGTTCAAATCCAGCCCAGGCCTGCCAAACAATGACAACTCCAACCAAAAAGTAGCTGGGCATTGTGGCAGGCACCTGTAGTCCCAGCTACTTGCGAGGCTGAGGCAAGAGAATAGCTTGAGCCCAGGAGTTCGAGGTTGCTGTGAGCTGTGATGCCATAGTACTCTACCCAGGGCGATATCTTGAGGCTCTGTCTCAAAAAAAAAAGCTCTCCTTGGGCGGTGCCTGTAGATCAGTGAGTAGGGTGTTGGCCCCATATACCGAGGGTGGCAGGTTCGAGTCTGGCCCCAGCCAAACTGCAACAAGAAAATAGCGGGGCGTTGTGGCGGGCGTCTGGTCCCAGCTACTTGGGTGGCTGTGGCAAGAGACTCACTTAAAAGTTATGTTTCAGGCTCAGCGCCCGTAGCACAGTGGTTACAGCTCCAGCCACATACACCAAGGCTAGTGGGTTCAAACCCAGCCCAGGCCAGCTAAACAACAATGATGATTGCAACAGAAAATAGCCAGGTGTTGTGACAGGCACCTGTAGTCCCAACTACTTGGGAGGCTGAGGCAAGAGAATCGCTTAAGCCCAAGAGTTTGGGGCGGTGCCTGTGGCTCAAGGAGTAGGGCGCAGGTCCCATATGCCGGAGGTGGTGGGTTCAAACCCAGTCCCGGCCAAAAAAAAAAAAAAAAGCCCAAGAGTTTGAGGTTGCTGTGAGTTATGTTGCCAGGGCATTCAACCAAGGGCAACATAGTGAGACTCTGTCTCAAAAATAATAATAATAATAATAAACCCAATGTACTCACCCCTACTATGAAACTAATTTAGGACCTTCACATGAAAGCTATAACCCAGTTACAACCTAAGATTAGGGGGAAGGGGGAAAGGGTGGGAAGGGAGCGGGGAGTTGGATAGAGGGAGGGGGATTGATAGGATTATACCTGCGGTGCATCTTACAAGGGTATATGTGAAACTTGTAAATGTGGAATGTAAATGTCTTAGCAAAATAACTAAGAAAATGCCAGGAAGGCTATGTTAACTAGTGTGATGAAAATGTGTCAAATGGTCTATGAACCAAATGTATGGTGCCCCATGATCATATTAATGTACACAGCTATGATTTAATAAAAATAAAATAAAATACTCCAGAAAAAAAACGGGATGGTGGGCACCTGAAGTCCCAGCTACTCAAGGGGCTGAAGCAGGAGGATCAGGAGATGCAGGAGCTGAAATAAGAATTTCTGTGTTAGAATGTTGAAATTCATAACAGTACATTGGGCTTTATTAGATTCTTCTCTTTTGTGTATACTTGAAATTTTTCATAATAAAATTCTTTTAGAGAAAAAAATTAAAAACAATAAAAAAAGTTAAATTTCAAACTCTTAAGCCAAATTAAAAAAATAAGCTCTTCCAGTGTTCCAGTGGCACAATTGGTTAGCGCATGGTACTGACAGAAAAAAATAAGCTCTTCTTAATTATTGTTAATTTTTGAATATGATAATGGTATTGTTGTGGGGAGTTTTTAAATCCTTAACTGTTAAAGATACATATTGGAGTATTTTCAGACAAAATGATATGACATCTGGAACTTACCTTACAATACTCCAATAGGGGGATAAAAGGAGGGTAATGGATACAAACAGAGATTGGCAAAATGTTGATAATTGTTAAAGCTTGTTACAAAGGTTTATTATCCTCTTCTCTTTGCTTCTGTGTATGATTGAAAACTTCCATTATAAAATTCTAAGAAAACAAAACTCTTCAACCTAATCTGCAAATTACACTGAGTCACCCACACTCATAGACCGGAAATCAGATAATGAGACATCGTGGGAGAGTGCAGAATGCATAAATGGAGAGATGGATGAGGCAGAATAATAACAATAGCTATTACTTACATAGCATTTAAATGCCAGGCCTACACACTTTACATAATACTAAGTCTTTGTCCTTACAACAACCTCGTTAGGTAATGTATACTATTATCATCTTCCTTCTGCAGATGAGGAAACTGAGGCACAGAAAGATTGGCTCACTTACATAAGTTTACACAGCTCGTAAGTGGTAAAGCTAGATTCCAAACACATACAGTCTGACTTTCAGCTTTTTGCTCTTAAACACGATGCTGGTTAATAGAAAGCAGCTGATGGATAAAAGGATTCATGCATCCATTTACTTATTCATTCATTTAATAAATATGTGTCGAGCCTTTACAAGATGGGCAGACAAGGACCTGTGTGCTGGAGTAGAGTGGTGAGCAAAACAGACAAGTCCTTGCTATCAGGGAGTTTAAAGTTTGATGCAGGAGATGGACTTGCAACAATAATCACATATGTGGAAAAATACAAACATGGTAAGGGTTCAGAAGGAAAACTACAGGCAGTCATGAGAGCGTACCATGAAGTACCCAACCCAGTCTGGAGGGCCAGGAAAGCTTTCTCTGAGGAAGTAGCATTCGAGCTGAGAGTTGAAGGGTAAGAACAAAACTAAAAGTAAAGAGAAGGGAAGAGCATTTTAGGCAGAGGGAAAAGCATGACCAAAGGCCCTGAGGCAAGAGAGACTTGCATATATATACAGAATTGAAAAGGCTAAGGGTGATCAGAGCAAGCTTAGAATGGCAGAATTGGAACAGTTTTTTTGGAGTCCCGTCCAATGCCACTGGTGAGGAAACTACCACTGGGAAAGAAGGAAGTGACTGGTCCAAGGTCACAACCCCTGAATAAGTGACAGAAATGTGTCAAACATAGGTTCCCTGACTCCCAGCCCAATGCTCTTTCCAGCACAGATCATGGCTTCCCTGCATATGAGGAGGGAGGCCATTTGGGTAGTGGCAAAATGCTGCTCTTGGGGACTAAGGATGAAAGAGAGTGTTCTGGAGATTAAATAGCAAAAGGAGGCTTGGCGCCAGTAGCACAGTGGTTATGGTGCCAGTCACATACACCAAGGGTGGAGGATACACAAACCCAGCCCAGGTCAGCTAAACAGCTGCAACAAAAAAATAGCCAGGCATTGTGGTGGGCGCCTATAGTCCCACCTACTTGGGAGGCTAAGGCAAGAGAATTGCTTGAGCCCAGGAGTTTGAGGTTGCTGTGAGCTGTAACATGTCACTCTACTGAGGGCGACATAATGAGACTCTGTCCCCCCCAATAAAAAGCAAAAGGAAGTCTTCATGGGCAAGGAGATGAAGTGGATTTGGGGCAGGAAAAAAAAAAAAAAGAAAAGAAAGAAAGAAAGTGACTTAGCGCCCGTACCTCAATGAGTACGGCACAAGCCACAAACACTGAGGTCCATGGGTTTGAGCCCAGCCTGGGCCTGCTAAACAACAATGACAACTACAACCAAAAAATAGCCGGGTGTTGTGGCAGGCACCTGTAGTCCCAGCTACTTGGGAGGCTGAGGAAAGAGAATCACTTGAGCCCAAGAGTTTGAGGTTGCTGTGAGCTGTGATGCCATAGCGCTCTACCTAGGGCGACATAGTTAAGACTCAGTCTCAAAAAAAGAAGAAAGAAAGAAAGTGATTTGGTAACTAAAAATTTAATTTGTGCTTCCCAGATACCTAATTAGCTTCCTCCACCCCATTTCTAGCTAGGGTTCTTGTAAAATAGGTGGGTTGGGGGTGGGGGCACTGGGATTGAGGTTTTCATTTCCTCTTCTTAAGTGAAAAGGTTCTGTCCCTGGGGAAGCAGGAGGGATGGGTAAAGGGGTGGGATGGAGGGTGTACTAGCCAGTTGTCATCTCCAGCTCTGCCAGCAGGGGGAACCAGAAACTGAACTTCCTGAGAATGGCAGCTGGCCTGGCCCCTGGGCTGGATAAACTTATTGGAAATTATCAAGTTAGCACAGAATGCTGTAGTAATGATAGGAACTGAGGGGAAAGGAGGGAGCCAAGATTTAGGATGATCTGTAGAGTCTTTGCCTTAAGTTTCAAAGACTTTGATGAGTACTTTCTGAACTTGCATTCCAGGGTTTGGGGTGAAGCAGCCACCAAAAGGTAGAGAATCCTTTGACAGGGCAGTGCCCCTGCACAAAACAGGGAATCCTCCACTTCATTTGTGCTACCTCACCCACTCTGAAGACCTCACAATTCTGTCTCTAGTCTCATCCTCTCTCCTGATTTGGACCTAGATGGCAAACTAATTATAGTACATATCCTGGAAGCTCAAACTCAACATGGCGCTGAATTAATCTCTCACCCTCCCTTAGACCTGATCCCTCAATATCTTCCATCCCCATGAATGGTACTACCAACCCCCTAGTTGTCCAAGTCAAAAACTGGAAGAAATCTCCGAGACCTCCCTCTCATTTGCCCCGCACATTCAATCCATCAGTAAGTCCTATTGGCTCTACCTCTAAAATATGTCCCAAATATAACCACTTCTCTCCATCTCCACTACCACCATTCTGTTCTAAGCCATCATTATTTCTCTCCTGGACCACTGCACTACCCTCCTTATTTATCTTCCTCCTTCTATTTGTGCCTGACCCCACTTTCTGATCTCCACCCCAAAACCAGAATAATCTTTCAAAAACACCAAACTGATCATGTCATGGCCCTGCTTAAACCTTTCAATATCTTCTTTTTTTTTTTTTTTTTTTTGAGACAGAGTCTCACATTTTTGCCTTCAGTAGAGTGCTGTGGCGTCACAGCTTACAGCAACTTCCAGGTCTTGGGCTTAGGCGATTTGCTTGCCTCAGCCTCCCGAGTAGCTGGGACTACAGGCGCCCGCCACAACGCCCAGCTATTTTTTTGTTGCACTTTGGCCAGGGCTGGGTTCGAACCTGCCACCCTCAGTATTTGGGGCTGGCACCCTACTCACTGA